>NC_046640.1:6611356-7226356 GCF_900324485.2 Mastacembelus armatus
TTTTGTGATTATTTGAAAGAAAAGCAGCATCCTGACAGCGTGACGCTTGTTTCTCTCTCGGCAGTCTGATTTTCGGGGTCATCACCTGCATCACAGGCGTGCTGGGCGTGGCCAGTGGCGTGCTGGTCAGTCGGCAGCTGAGGAAAAAGACACCCCGAGCTGACCCTCTGGTCTGTGCTGCTGGTCTACTCCTCTCAGCACCTTTCCTCTACCTGGCCATCGTTTTCGCTGAGGCCAGCACCATTGCCACATATGTGAGTTCTCAGCAGTCAAGAGTACCAAAGTACCAAATGTCATGGATCAGAACATAAGTTAGAAAAGCCTTAATTCATCTTTACTTACTCTCTTCTCACTCACTAATCCAACTTTAACCTCCTGGCGGTAGAAACACACACAACAACCATTTAAATTTGCCTTAAATGGTACCTCTCCTTGATATTGTTGTCATTCAGAAATATGCCACACTGCAGCTGATAGACATATTCTCTAATACTTACACCCCTTTTAGTTGTGTTGGTCTAACATCCACATTTCTTTTAGCTTTGGTTGGTCCCCACCAGCTGCCAAGAGAAATATAGATGGTAATATCAGGCTTTAAATGTGACGTGTTTTCTTTCTGTCCTTTCAGGTCTTTATTTTCCTGGGAGAGACGTTCCTGTCCATGAACTGGGCTATCGTGGCTGATATCCTGCTGGTAATCAACAAGTTCCTCTCCTCTGTTTTCACCACAGCTTTTCCTTTAAATTCATACTCTTGTTTTTTCACTCTTGCACTTTCATTAATCTTCCGAGGTTCCTGTTTGATTACACTGCTCACCGTGTTCTCATTGTCTAACTTTCTCAGTATGTAGTTGTTCCCACTCGTCGCTCCACGGCCGAGGCCCTGCAGATTGTTGTCTCTCATCTACTGGGAGACGCGGGAAGTCCGTACATGATAGGAGTGGTATGTCACTGCACACACAGTTCTCTGCAGATGTAGGCAGATAAATGTCAGCATGCAGCAGCAGGAATAAATCTGCTCCCTTTCCACCTTCCCGTGTGTCACAGGTTTCGGACTCTCTGAGGAAGACGGACTCGTTCCTCTGGCAGTTTCGGTCGCTGCAGCTCTCTCTGTTACTCTGCTCCTTCGTGGCCGTGGTGGGCGGGGGCTTCTTCCTTGCCACTGCGCTCTTTATTGAAAAGGACCGACACCGGGCTGAGAACTACGTACCGACAGGTGAGCCGCACAGTTTTCTCTCTGTTTTTGATGCTCCACAGCTGGTGGGAGTGGACCTCCCTGTAGCACAGATGCAGGGATACAGTTTGGTAAATGATCATTTCATTGCTTTTTGCACTGATCATTAAGTGCAACACACACTAGCTGTGTTAATGTTATCTAGTGATGCCTGTCTGGCATGATATTCCAGCTTTATTGACAGATCAGGAAGTTGTTTCCAGAAAACATAAAATGATATTAGGTGAAGGATTAAAGCCAATCTTAGCTTAGTTCATCGGCCCCAACTACTTTCACAATCAGCTGAATTTCATGTTATGTGCAGTTGAATATTTTGCTTCTTGCCATGAGGATCCAGTCAAGTATATTTGAATTAACTTTACTGAGTTTTAATTGGACAAGCCAGACCAGAGTTCTGGGTACAGTGTCATTTAAGGGCTGATTCAAAGTATTACTGTTAACTTACAAAGCCATTGAATCTCTGATCTTCTTCTGCCTCATCATCCCCTTTGACCCCTTCGTTCCCAGCATGCCAAGCTTCTGGTTGCCCCAAAGGTTAAAAAACTATCTGCTGGTCAGTGAGCTTTTTACAATCCTGAATTCCAGCTTTGACTTTAGATTTCTCTGGTTTTATTTCTTTATCATTTAGTGCTACGTTGATGTCCTCATCGCTGCTTTTATTGTTCAATGTTGTTGTTGACATTTTTTAAAATAAATTTAAGCACTGTTTAATTAAAACGTATTAGTAGCCTCGAGCTGCTCAACAGGGTGCAGGTTGTTTTTTTTACATTATTGAGGTTTAGTGAGTATAAACATTGCTGGTGTGTCTTCAGCTGTGGGAAAAGCAGGATACATAAACTTTTGTTTTCATTTCTCTGTTCACAGATGACGAGCCAATAGTTGTACCGAAAAGTGGCCGATCCACCCGAGTACCAGTGTCCAGTGTACTGATTTGATGACAGAAACGTGATGGGGGTACTTCTTCAGCCTGGTCCTACACACCCCTGTGTTTTTTTTTTTGTTTTTTTGAACTGAACACCAAATTGGACTATCTGCCATGCAGAAATATATTGGGATATTGTTATTTTTAAGTTTGTCTATTACTTTTTATATCTTGACCTGGAAACATGCCGTTATTTCAGGAGATATTTTGGCAGTGGTCCTCAGAAGTCATTTTTGCTAGAGCAGAAGACGAATTTCAGTGGAACTGTTTTCAGAGCGGGCGTGACGTTGAAACTGAGCACTGAGGTGATCCAACTGAGCTGCTCTCTGGGATCAGCCTGAGATCCAGAAAACAGATCCGGAATACAGTATGAACCATGTTGTCAGTGTAACCACAACACAAAATTCCAAACCTTGAGATTTTATATACTGCTGAGCTTCATTAATCACTTTTCATTGTCATGTATTTTTATGTTTGAGCTAATTTTAATAGTAACACTAACCTTCATACAGTTCATTAAGTGACAGCTATCCAAGACCCACAGGCTGGGAAGTTTCTTATGACCTTTTTTATTTAGTAGTGTTTTTAATCCTGTTTTTTGTTTAAGGGAGAGCTTTTGAAAGAGCCGCAATATCTCATTTCAAGCACTAACACTTTCCTCACTGGTCTGTCTCTGGTTTTCTGTGTGTCAGGTCAGAGCATTTCACCAGTTCAGGAGAGAAACCGGTTTGACAGTTTGTCTCCAGGTAGAGTCCTCGCTGGAGACAAACTCATGTTGAACAATGTAACATCATGTCGAGTACGGTTATTTAAAAAGGAAAAGATTGACGCTGTTTGTTAACCACTCATTATTTTAGTGAGTCTTTTTGTGGGAGCTATTAAACAAGAATTACTTTGTCAGAGGTTTGTTTGTCCGTCATGGAAATCTGTTATTAATGCACTCAGGTACCGAATGTAATTTTTAATTCGCATTGAAATTTGGAGAAAATATATTTATACAGTAGCAAAAGTGACATGATAGGGATCTGTCGGTGTGCAGGTCTATGAATAGTTTATTTAAATCTATTATTGTTGTTTTCAAATCCGAATTAAAAAAAAAAAAAAAACTGGTGGTTCATCAAGCATTATGTTTCATTAAAGGAATATTACAACATTTTGGAAAGTACATTTATTCTTTTTCTGACTGAGTCAGATTGACACTCATGTCTGTTCAGTAAGTGTGAAGCTGCAGCCAACAGCTGGTTGGCTGAACGTAGCATCAGCACTAGAAACAACTAACCCACGTCTGCCAAAAGGAAACAAAGTTCACTTACCGGCCCTTTTACAGATGCCTGATAATCCCACCACAGCTAAAGGTGAGGTATTTAAAGTGCTTGTTCGTTTGTTCTATTTGTTACCTACAGTTTTGTCATGTGATGATGCATCAGATCCTGACGTTTCAGGAACTGCAACAGTATGTTTGTCAGTTTTGCTTTAAAAATAACTGAGATGATTGATTTTCAAAACATTTGCCAGTGAATCTTCTCAGTTGACTGGTAAACTAGAAATCGTCACAGCTGTGCTGTTTTCCTGCTGGACGATGTATTGGTTCTTCTGCTTTTTGTATTAATCAGTGTGAAATTTGGCTTGTGTGAAAATGTAGGAAGTCAAAAATGTTTTTGATCATTAATCTGATGCTGACATCAACCAACTCTTTAGAAACCAGTAAGAACATGAAAGCTGTCAGGAGACAACGAGAGACTTTTGTCTTTCTCTGTCATTGTCAGGCTGAATGTCCTTGGCTGTTACAGACCATATTCAAAGTGTCCAGAACAGTGAGTTCAAGTACATCATCCCACACTCACTGTTTTTCTTGTGAGAAGTTTCCTTAAACTGAGCAGTGTCCAGTCAACCAGCAGGTTAGTGTGTCTTAGAGCTGTGACTCCAAACAAAACCAATGGCAGCTTGATTTGTGTTTCTACTCAAAAAAAAAGGAAAAGGCAGTTTAACATCTCGTCAGATTCATTGCAATAGTTGGCTCTAACGAATCTGTTCTGAATGTTGAGTTTATCATTGCAAAACCAAACCACCCACTTAGTCTTCAGCCCTTCAGTCTTGTTAAACAACCCAATCGTTTATATCAGCATTGCTATGGATTAAAGGACCTTTTACACCAAGCAGGACAGTTTGAGCCATCACATGAAGTGTAGCTGTTTTATTTTTGTCTGTTTTGTGTTCATTTTTACTTGTTCACCGTCTGTATTTATTCTTCTTAGTTATTCTTCATAGTTATTTTTCAGCTTTAACTTTTTGTTTTGCATATTTTTGCTGTTGTTTTGTTATTCACAGTAATTTTCTCTCCTTTTGGTCATTTTGTCTTCTTTTCCAAGGTTTTGGGGTTTTTTTTTTTTTTTCTGTGGCCCCTCTAGGCCCCTGGGCGTTCCAGCTGAAATTAAATATCTCTGCCTACCACAACATCAGCTCTGTAAATCACTGGTCCTAAACAGAACGTCTGTCTACCTAGACACTATTTGGATACAGCCAATCAAATGTTGTATGCAGCAAGCTATGCAACATAAGAGCCACAGACTCTAAACGACCCCCTTAGCTTTCCTGCTGATCCACCCAAACATGATCACAGTCCATGTCCTGCACCTTCACTTACCCAATGAGTCCCTTTTTCTCTTCCCTTTTAAAAACACAAAACTACTACTACTACCTGTACGAATATGTGTTCACCCAATTTTAGACTGCAAGAACTAACAGTTAATTTAACTGTTCTTAAAAGTGTCCCCTTTACCGACATTGACGGGAACAGGGGACCAGTTATTGTTCCTAATCCTTTTTACTGTCTAAAACTGTGTGAACAAATGTTTGGACTAATGGAGACTTTTTATAAGCTGCTGTGACTTGGACAAGGATCTCTGCAGGTTTTTCAGTCTGAGCTCATGAGGCTCAATAACATGTGTTATTCTTTGGACTGCGGATTGAGATGATTATTTTAACATGCACTGTTAAATAAAAAGTAGCTCGGTTTGCTAAGTGTCTGTGTTTTCCAGCCTTTTTTTTTTTTTTTTTGATCAGGTGTTCCCTCTTGTCTCTTATTTTTTTCCTCACCCCTGCTCTTTCTGAATCTTCTCTCGACAGAAGGAGAAAAGGGGCCGAGTGAGGACAGGAGAGGAGGACTCGGCTTCCTTCCCTCGGTGTGGTTTCCTGTTTGTAGGTGGGAGGATGTCGAGACGGTTGCAGCAGCGTTCCCACAGCGTTGCAGCTTTTTAACACCCGGCAAAACTCGGAGGTGCCTCAGTTACATCTCCTCATTGGTTCGAGGTGTTTCTTTTGTTTCTGACATTTTGCTGTTGTAAAGTGCAGGCCCCCTTTTTTTTTTTCCAGTTTCGACCACTAGTTGCAGTTTGCAGCTGAAAGAGGGCAGTTTGATCAACCCACACACACACACACACACACGCACCTCGTTCGCTGTGGGAGATGTGAACTTTTACGGCAATTGTTTGGTTAGTGAGTCACCGACCTCTGCTAGAGCTTCTCGTACACACGTTAACTTAATCTAAGAGTTTACTCATTAACCTGGTGACTTCTGAGGACTCTTCTCTGCATTTGTAGAAGCCCATGTACCCTCTCTCTCTTTGGACCGAGGTCACCCGGCCCATTATTAATAGGAAACACTGAGGAAGAAGATTGAGAATCAAAGGATCTGTGGCAGGAGGTGAAATCAAGCTCATCTTCTTGACTCAGGAGGTGATTGGGTGCAGCCGTGACAGAGGAGGAGAGTCAGCAGCAGAGAGAGAGAGAGAGAGAGAGAGAGAGAGAGAGAGAGAGAGAGAGAGAGAGGAAAGAGCCAAGTAGGTCGGATTAGATAGATCAGATCATCAGCAAGTAGACAGACGTAGGAGAAAGAGGTCTTCAGATATGGCAGACGTTTGGTTACATTAGTTGCCTCATGTGGACCAGACACGGTGAGGGACAAGAGACCAGCCACAGGCATCAAAACATCACTGATCCCTCACCCTCCCTTCTTCAATCAACGTTTGTCTTCAAGTGTAGGTGAGTTGTGGCATCAGTTTGTCTTCTCAGGTATTAATTTGGGACCTGTGCATGATGGAGGAAGCTCAGTTTGTTCTCAGCATGCACTTGGAGGAGGTGGAGGAGGACAGGACTGAAAACTGGACCAGACCTTTAGAGTTTTCACACCGAGACCTAGTAAAGGAGCAGAGCCAGTCTTCACCTTTTTAGACGTGATGTGGCGCCACTGAAAGTTAATGTTCAGCTTCAGCACCACGTCCTCTGCTACAGCTCCTGTATGCACTGGCCTCTACAACACACACCCAGTGGGGCCTTGGCATTGACAGGTCAGGGCAGCAGAATTTCCAGACCCTCAAAGACACGACTTTGCAGCCGTTCTTTGAGGGTCTGTTTCCCCGTGATAACCCCAGAAACACTCGCTCCGCAATCATCTGTAAATATATTTACAGCACAAATCCTGACTTTGAGAAAATGTCTAAAAGAGAAGATGAACTGTGTGATCGGTAGACGTTGGGGCGTGAACAGATGGTGCCGCAGCTTTTTCAAATTCTTTTTGAGTTTTCAGTGTTTCCTCTCAAGTGCAAGCTGACAGTTGGACTGAACCCCACCAAGCATTTGCAGCTTTGCAGGAGTTTGTGCTGAGCTTGTGCTCTTTCACTTTTATCTGGCGGTTTTTAAAATGCAACTAAATGTAATGTTTTTTTGTTTTTTTAGCGTGAGTCCGTTTTTTGTTTTGTTTTGGGTTTTTTTGCTCTTGTTTGTTTGCTTATGGTCAAATCTTGTGTGTCTGTGCTCCAGGGCAGTGGTTAGAGGCCTGACTATTAAACCACAGCCTCCAAAATTAGGTCTGGCCAGGGACCTTTTTTTATACTTGTCTCTTACCTCATTTCCTGTCATCTCTACTCAAGGCCTAAAATGACCAATCACCAGTTATTGGAGATCCCCAAACAGAGTGTATGGAGCTGCTGGCTCTGAGAGACATTTTTAGCTAAATCAAGCACATTTACCCAATTTGAGACACATGTACATGAGTCATGTTGTACTTTATACTCCACTACCTTCACTCAACTACTCATTGTTACTTATTTAGAACTAGCTCCACCTCAATCAGCTACAACAGTGAAATGCTGCTTTTACACACTGAGGCATCAGCATAAACACTAAAATAATCATTTCACTTTCAGCACAATGACTATTTGTACTTTTTCGACTTTGACCATATGTTACTATTTACTGATCATTATGTTTTTATACATGTAGCACATGCTAATATTACAAAGATATCACACATTAGTTTAGATTATTTAATCTGAAGCAACACAATACAAACATAGGTAATATGAAGAAAACTAAATTACTTCTGCATGAGTACTCTAATATTTAAGTTATGTTTCACTGATAATAGTTTTGGTGATAAATAAAGATGCTTTGCATCTGTAGACAGTTTTTAATTCAGTTATTTCCTGACTATAAATGATCATTTCAAACTGTGTTGCTGCATGATAGACAGATAACAGAAGTAGAGCGACTTTTATTTTGGTTCTTCAGTGAACATGAGATTCTATCGCAGACACATATGAAACCTGACAGTCATTACTTGTTTGATTACAATCCATTACATAACTTACTGTCGTCTTTTCCTGACACACTTCCTTTCCAATAATTTGACCTTTTTGCACTCACTTCTAACGGACGGTCGCCTTTCAATAAAACCCTTCTGGGGTCTTTGCGGTGGATTTCACAAACCTCAAAAACTGAAGCAAAACTCACAAGATGGCGGCCTGTCACACTGCAGTGCTGTGCCAGGTGCTTGAATTTGTGAAGCAGTTTGTAGTTTTAATTATTAAAGACATGAACAGTCCTGGAGCTTCTTTACTATAAGTGCGTTTCTCTGCAGATTTCCCATTTTCACGCTCTGAGTGGGTGCAGGTGTTTTCTCAGAAGTGAGTTTTTGGGCCATGGAATCAGTTGATTGTTTGGTGGAGAGTTGAGCTTTACAGAGGAAAGAAAATGAGCTGTACCAGTCAGTCGTACCACATGTGAAGTGCTGTTCCTTCCTGTGTGACGCATCTCTGTGATCAGGAGGTAGATTATCATCATCACATTCTTTAGACACCTCAGGAAAGTCAAAACCACCAGTTATTTAAGAAAACAGAGCAGGCAGTTTCATTTTAAAACATAGTTTCCCCCTATTTGTTGCTTTTACTAGAAGAGCACATATTCCAAGATATGTACATAACTGCATGTAATGGAAAAATGAGTTCCAATGATTATTATGATTATATATAGAAATGATAAAATTATAATTATTCTTACTGATTATGATTGTTATTGTTTCTCACTGTATTCTTGGTTTTTCAGGTTTCACAGGTTTTGATTCACAGGTTGATTCACAGAGTTCACCAAGGCTCATGTGTTTTTCATAATCACATCTGATGTTTATGTTCTTCCTGACCTAGTATAGTATATATTTTTCGCAAGGATGTTATTGAGGAGTATCTGGGAGAAGGGTTCCTTAGGACACTAGGTGTGAGGAAGGGACAAGTATAACAGAGCACGCCCAGGATGGAGGGATAACTGTTGAATGAGAATATAGAGTTTTAGGATATAGCCTTATTAGGGAATCACTTTGTAGAACAATAGGGAAATACAGACTTAATTATCTGATTATGTGAATGCTTATTTGCATTTACTTTGCATGTCTGTATAAGTGGAGGCCTCAGCCTAATAGGAGCTGAGCAACTGGGGAACAACTGGGGAAGACTGATGGATTGTGTTCTTTTCTGGTTTGCTCCTTTCTTGCAAGAAATATATTCTGGAAAAGATAGTCTGCACTCTCTTTATTGCTCATCCAATGGTTTTTACCACAACGCTGTATAAATTCCATCCTACAGGCATTATTTTTCAGAGGTGCCTTTAAGCCTTTAAAGTTTTATAAGTTTACACATTTTATAAGTGCAGCTTGTTGTGTTCCTGTGGATTGAAGCTGCTTTTGTCAGTTAGCTGAAGGCTGCGTTATCAAGATGGCAAAGGGGGGAACGGCCCCATGGCCCTGAAGGCACCACGTTGACTGTGTGGCGGTTAAACAAGAAAGAGCTCGAGGTGGCTCCTGGAGTTTTACCTTTACCTAAAGACTTCTTCTTTCCTTCACATGGTAACTGCCATTTTATTGTCACAGCGCTATGCATTGTGGGTTAATCCTAGAGCTTACATTGGGCTGCAGCCTGCCAGAGCTCAACTCCGTTTTCTTTAGTATCACAGCGTCACCAGCTCTCACACTTTTAGCTTGAAACATGATTTGTCTTCCTCAGTCCAAACAAATGCACATTACAGCTTCTCTTCCTTGACTCCATTATTATTAAATATCTGTGACCATCTCACAGCGTTTCACTCGTTTAAAATCTTATTCTTGCAGAATAACAGTCGATGATTTAAAAACGCTTATTTCAGATGCCTGACGGTCTGATCCTGCGGCTCCACCCTCAGCTACTGTGTAGAGTCTGGTTGCAAAATATGTCACCAAAGCAAGATGGCAGCCTATGTATTTGTGATATTTGTGGCAGGAAGTGGTGATGAAGATGATTTTGCCCTTTGGCTGGAAATGTTTTAAAAGCTACCATTTTAAGTGGGGAGATGACTTCTGTCTGTTTTTTTTTTATTTCTAAAGTAGGAAAACCACCAAACATCTTCAGTTAGAGATAAGTATCGGATGTAAAAGTAAAAAGATCTTCGTGTCGATAAATGGCAGCTGTACAATAATGTTTGATGACACTTCAGCCTCATGTCACATCAGATGAGACGTTATTATAAAGAGACTCTGAATCTCAATTTATCACTATAAATCTGCAGTCTCCAGCTCCATCTTTCATCAAACCACACAGGCTTCCCCACACACACAAACTGTAGAAACGATATTCATATATTTCCCACTAGAACAGCATTCTCCTGAATTTCCCCTCAGGGATTAATAAAACACATTTTATCTTAAAGTAAAACAGGCACTTAAACAGTAAAACAGAATCTTTTAAAAGTTGTTTAAACCGCATTTTATTCACCAGATGATTTTCTTACTTTCAGCAGCATCGTGTTCGCTCTTCTTCAGTGTTAATAGAGCATCAGAACATGGATTCATCCACCACTGAAAATAGTCCCCTATGCATTGTTACCTGCTAATTGCTAATTGAGTGAGATCAACTGGGGGATTGCAGAGCCTCAGAAAACTTGTGTTGTGTGTGTGTGTGTGTGTGTGTGTGTGTGCATGTGCGTGTGTTAATGTTATATATCATACAGGAAAGAGTATGTCCAATAGCATGACATGGGTGTACATATAAAATACTCTGTTATCATGTTGCTGGTGGAAACCACAGTCTTCGCGTGTTTATAGCTGCTTCATTTCTTCAGACTGAAACATTTTAAGATACATTTTTTCCAAAATGCAACATATCTGGGCCTTTGGAAACACTGGACTCTACTAGAATCTGAAATAAATGCTTCATGTATGCAGGGTGAACATTTCTTCATTTCCAAAATGTTTCATAGAAAGAAGAAATATGTCATTCGGTCCTACTCATAGGGGGAAATAATAATAATATGTCCAATTAATACACTTCAATCAATTCCAATACATTTTATATCTAAAGTCTTTTAGTCGTCAGGTTGACTGTAATGTCATATCTGGAGTGTACATTGGAAGAAATATTTCAGTAAAGAAAGTGTACAAGTACTTGGATTTGTATGAAGTGTTACTAAATACATTTTATATGTATACTTTTTAATACTTCTTTTACGATGTCTATTAGCACATACAGTATGAATGTACTTTTATGGAGTGAACTGACAGAATTCAATCTCTGACTGTCTCATAGTGTCCAACTCACTCCTCCTCAGATGAACCATGGAAGTCTCCTGGTTCCTCCTGGCCGTGTCGGCCGCCATCTTCGTGTCCATCGTCCTCCTGGCCGTCGTCTGTCTGGACTGCAGGAACAAAGGGCCACTGGGTGAGACAGAGATGTGGTTTCACTTCATCCCGAACAGACACGTGGGGACAAATCAGTCTCGTCAGTAATGGTGACATGTTACACATAAAAACTGGTGGTTTGTCATCAATTTATGGTGCAGACAACTGTCTGTCTCATCACAGACAAATCCACTGCAACTTTAGTACAAATCAGTGTTTTACAGACATTAGTAAATCTCTTTGTTTCTAGGACATGTGACACACATTGGAGAGTTAAGATTTCTACATTTTATTTAAATGATTTTTTTTTAAAAAACACATTCTGTTTCCTCCCACCAGTCTCCATCAGTCAAACAAACACTTCAGAGGAATACATGCCGTAAGTCTCCAGGTTCACAGTAACTCAAGTTAAATCTTAGTTTTGTATGAAATGATTACTGTCTGATGAGTGAACTGTATTTTCTGATATTTTTCTTTCAGGTCCATTGAATTCAGGGTCATCCACACATGTAAGTCTGAAACAACTGATTTACTCAGTCATGTTTACAGTTATGGCAGCACAGTGGTTTAGTGGTTAGCACTGTTGCCTCACAGCAAGAAGGTTCCTGGTTTGAAACCCATCAGGGGCCTTTCTGTGTGGAGTTTGCATGTTCTCCCTGTGCTTGTGTGGGTTTTCTCCAGGTACTCTGGTTTCCTCCCACAGTCCAAAAACATGTATGTCAGGTTGATTGGTGACTCTAAATTGCCCATAGGAGTGAGTGTGAGTGTGTGAGGTTGTGTGTGTCTATGTGGCCCTGTGATGGACTGGTGACCTGTCCAGGGTGTACCCCTGCCTTTCACCCAAAGAGAGCTGGGATAGGCTCCCGCAGATCCCTGTGACCCTGGTTAGGAATAAGGGGGTATAGATGATGGATGGATGTTTCCAGCGAGGCCTACGCTCTAAGGCCAAGCTGTTTCTTTCTAAACCAACTCATGCTGCTGTTGCTTCATGTTTGGACTACTCTAACACCCTCTCTGCTGGGGTCACCCAGTCCTCCATTTCCTGACCTCGGTTAATCCAAAACGCTGCAGCTCAGCTTTTAACCTCTACACCAAAATATGTGAACACCAGTCCTGTTCTGAGATCTTTGCACTGGCTACCAGTTCCTTTTAGGATCCTTTTTAGGATTTTATTTGCTTTAAAGTTTTAAATGGCTTAGCCCCTTCTTATTTCTTAATCTTCTCAGCCAGACAGACTTCTGGGGATTTCTTATTAAAAGCTCTTACAAAAGTACCTAGGACTCACTTGACAGGGGGCTCCCAGACTGGAACTCTGTGCCTCTTCAGATCAACCAACAATCTCACTGCTTTCAAGTCTTAACTAAAAAGTTGCTCTTTGCTTGGCATTTAGGTCTGGTGGTGAACTTGTATTTGATCTGCTTTTAAATCTTTTTTTAACCTTTGATGCTACTTTTATTTTCCATCTGTACTTTCTCTGCCAATTTCCTGTATTTTTTGTATTGTGAAGCACTTTCTGTGGTTTTAAATGCATAAATAAAGTTTGATTTGATAGTTTTAATGATAACGATGACATTAAAACTGGTGTTAGTTTTAGTGAGGGTAGTGACGGTGACATTCTCTCTATTGAATTGCAGCCCAGAACCAGAACTCCGGCCTGCTGTCACCTGGGTGAGTTATTCTATCACAAAACACACCTGGCTCATTTGTACCAAGGCTCCCAGGCTTTAATCAGGCCGACTGTAAACACGTCAGCAGTGCTCAGTAATGTCTGAAAGAAATATTCATGGCTGGATACTCCATGGGGCTACTGGGTGCAGGGCGCCTGTACGAAGTGACAGACACAAAATGAACAGCCAGCAAACAACCACAAAGGCACAGCAACCACCTTAATTGTAGTTCCTCTAACTATTTCTCACTCTGGGGCTCATTTTCTCATCCATCCATTGTTGTTTTAACCTCAGTGTTTTGAATCCACCCTGAAAATTTAGCAGCAAGGCTTTTTTTTCCCTTTTCATCCTCAGCACATCTTCAGCTAATCCTGGGACTCAGGGGAGACATCAGTCCTTTACCCCGACGGAAACTGGTGAGAGCCTTATGTTAAGGTGACCATATTTTGATTTCCAAAAAAGAGGACGATCGGCACGGCCTCCAGACGAATTCAGACAAGCTTCTTGGTGGTTGTTGAACATTATTTATTATACTTCAATGGTGCAGAATTAACCTCTGTAATAAAATAAAATGAAATCTGTAAAAACTTATAACAAAATAATAGCTCTCTTAGACTCTTCAAATAAATAATTAAATATTGTTCTAAATATGATCTATTCTGTTCCAGCTTCAACAATAAATCTCTTAAATGTAATACAATAAATAACAGAAGAGTCTCACAAAGACAAAAAATCATCCTCTGTTTTTCCTGGTCTGACAAAAAACTCTGTCAACTTTGCAGATGAACTCTCACCTCTCACAGCTTTTTTATGTTTCTCGGTGTCCATGTGGGCTTTCAGATCCCCAGCACCTTAATTGGATACCGAGACATATGTACCGGCTTTGCACACGGTGCACTCCGCCTCCCACTTGTCCCGACCGGGACGGTATGTGGGAGATTTTCTTTGCAGTTCATCGGTGCAGCTGCCCTCACGCTTCGGCATTTTCCCTGCTATAGTTCCTGCTATAGTTCCTGCTATAGTTCCTGCCATACTGCTCCGCTCTCTGCTCTGATCCCTGTCTGTGTCTGTGTGTTTGCCCGCGCGGCGCAGACCTGTCCACAAGGCAGCCTCCCGGTAATTACGTCGCGCAAAAAAGTAGTACCCTAGTATTGTGCGCAAAACGCCAGTCAATCTACGTACACGCGTAATGGTCCTATGAAAAACCGGACATTTTCGTGAATTTATAAAACCCGCCAGGAAGCCCCGGACAGAACGTAAAAAGTGGACATGTCCGGGCAAAAGAGGACGCTTGGTCACCCTACCTTATGTCTGTAATTGAGCATGTGTGCACCCTTTTTCCTCTGTGCTCAGGAATTTATATTTATTTCAATGCCTAAAACCTATGAGCTGTCCCTTTTCCACAGTCCCTGATGTTGGCTGCTTAACATTTTCCATTTTAATGTGGTAGCTAAGAAGGTCGTGGGTTTCCTCCCACAGTCCAAAAACATGTATGTCAGGTTGATTGGTGACTCTAAATTGTCCATAGGAGTGAGTGTGAGTGTGTGAGGTTGTTTGTCTCTATGTGGCCCTGTGATGGACTGGTGACCTGTCCAGGGTGGACCCCTGCCTTTCACCCAAAGAGAGCTGGGATAGGCTCCAGCAGATCCCTGTCACCCTGGTTAGGAATAAGGGGGTATAGATGATGGATGGATGGATGGATGGATGGATGGATGTGGTAGCTGTCATGCTGGGATTATTTTAAAATTTTAAACGTATTCCCCTTTCTCTTCTACAGACAGTAATCGAAGCTATGAGAATCAACAACAAGGTAAATATGCAGACAGATCATACTGACAGTGCAACTAGTTAGTAGTGTCCTGTGTAATTCATGAAGTTAATGGATTTTTGTGTGTAATATATTTCATTGCAAAATAACCTGCAAAGATAATGATAGTGCCTGATCCTAAACTACTGACCTCTAATCATCATGTTTTCTGCAGAACCTGAAATTGCTGACAGTGATCCAGAAGACGCCGGATACATGTAGGTTTCCTCTTACAGATGGTCGGTCTTCTGGGGTTTTTCAGCTTTTTATCTGATCTGATTTATCTTCACTTTTTTTTTTTTTTTCTGCAGAATTGTGTTGCCTGACGGCGAGGCTCCCCCATCCACCAATCTGAGCCGAGCTTCGAGTCCCAGTTCAGGTACGGTTTGGCGACGCAAACACAGACTCAAGCTTTAAAGTTCCACCAAACGGGTTTTGGGATCAGCTGTGTCCAGTTTATAGATGATCAGTGGCACCTTGCGTTTTTAGTTCATGACCTGTTACCATCATGCAGGTAAATCAGAAGTCTCCTAAAGATAAATCAGTGAAAATAATGTAGCAAGAGAGAAGAATGAAAAGACAATGAAATGTCAGCGGCCGTGTGTGAACTAACTGGCAGTTTTTTGTTTTTTTTTTTACTCACAGATCGACATGATTATGAGAACGTCCCAGAAAGTGAGCAACGTCTAAAGCGTGTTGATACTCAGGAGGACAGAGACTACCAGAATGTGGATCCACAAGGTACAGGTCTTGTTGTTCCCCTTGGTAATCTTTGGAAAAAAACTAGAGGGTGGTTCAGCAACACCTAGACTGATCTGAAGGAATTCCAGGACCCCTTAAAGACTCTTTCAACAACAAATCACAACTGTATTTTCTAATCTGAAGAACAAAGATGAAAGCTGGAAATATATATTACTCTTAGGGAAGATGTCATTTCTGCCTCCTGGTCTTCCACTCTGACAAACCGATAGTTTTTATGAATCAGGTCTTGGTGGTGACTGAACTAGAGCTAAAGGAGAGTGAAGATTTGACTTGTCAGAGTACGTCTTATTTTTCAGATTCTTACAGGGCAGGATGTTGTTTTATCCTCTGAATAGTCTGTGAATGTTTTTAGTAACCAGTTAGATGGAAACTTCATTCATAACAGTGGAAACAGAAGTCATCCATTTAGTAGGTGCTCTGGAGCTTTCAAACATAACACACAATCTTCCTCAGAAAATGGAGTTTACCCAGTACTTACAGCGCTTACCGAAAGAAATTCGGTTATTTACTTCAATCAACAGAAAATCAACAGAATCAACAGAAAATGATTAAATGTGACACTGCTTCTCTTCCTTGTTGTGAATTAATTAAAGCCTGTTAGATGTAACTCTCTAATTCAATGATATCTTTTGAGGACAACTGTGATATGACAGAAAGCCCCATGACATCAGAACCTAATTAGCAGGTTATCAGGAAACAGAAGGAGAGCTGAATGCTCTACATTTTGATGTTAGACATTAATCTGATATTTTGACATTTCTGACATCTCATGTTTTGCATCAGGAGCAACATCAGCTGAGAGCGACACGGACGATGACGATGAGGGGAACTACGTCAACCAACCACCAGTAATTTACCGTCACTCACTGATATCTAGAGCCTTTCCTGGCAAATTCCAGTTGGCTCAGTTTTTGTTTTTTCCTTTCAGATGATCCATAGCCACCTCAGTGCATGATGGGACAACAGCCTGACTTAATGGAAACGAGAGAACGACTTCTGCCAGCATGACCACAGTGAGCTTTGCCACCACTGTCTTCATTCTTCTTCATCCACCTTTGGCCGATAGCGAAGTTTAACAAATCATGGTGTTCGTTTAAAGAGCTGAACGACTGAGAAAAGAAACTGACTCTACATCAAGAACTGAAACTCCTTATTTTCAGTTCCTGCGGGCTCATCAGAAGGAAAAAGTTTGTTTTGTGATCGGGGTCGGGGGGGGGGGGGGGTAATTTCAGTTTCATCAGGCCTCTGAATACAGGAGCACTGATCTAAAGTAAACTGTAGATTTGTAATAAGACTTGCCTGATTTCCACTTCCACAGTTAGCAGAGATGGACGCCGTTTACAAATGCCACTGCAGACTGTCCTGAAGTAGTCCCCTAAAAACGTACCATTTCTCCCTGTTTTTGTAAAAACTACATTACTGAGCTTTTTTCTTTTTACAAAAGAGAAGTACATGCAGATGATTGGCTTGTCTCTCCATGGGATTTGCATTTGGACACATTTGCTTCATCTGTGTCTAAATGAAAGTAATTTAATTTCACTTTTAAAATACTTTTACTGAGACTCCTCAAACAGGAGGCTCTAACAGCAGCAACATAGAGATTGTTCAGTTTGAACAGGTGGAATGACTACAGCAACCGAAGATCTTCTCATTTCTATACAGCAGTTTGATATTGAAGACAGACTTGGAAAATTACCTGTTAAGTCATTTATCAAGCAAGACTGTCTACCACTTTCTGCTGAGGACATGCAGTAAAATGAGTAACGTGTTTCAGACTGTTTATCACACATTTTAAAGGCATAATCATGAACTCTGTGTTAGTAATTTTACATTTTAGAGACTACTGCTACTGAGGAGTGGAAATCAGGCACTGATTGACAGTTTTTAAAGAGTACTCATGCATACATGCGTTTGTCAATTTATTAGGTATACCTACTTAAAATGAATGCTGTCTAATGCAACAGTCCTGAAACTAGCACCTCAGGTCAAGGTGATAATGTTCAGTTTTTGTTGAAATTTAAAGTAGTAGTAGTTTTACAGAAGATCCAACTGTTGCTGCACGTTTGGAGGAAGTAGTTCGTGGTGCTTTATACAGACGTGGATTTATTGCAGGACTGGTGCATTAGAGTACTGTAATTCAGTAAGTACTGTTCTCAGTGATGTCTACATCTCAAGCATAGTGTGTGCAGCACAAGTTCGCTCACACATTTGGTGGTGTTTTGTTAACAAAGAGCACACAGAGGAGCCTGTGCAAAGGTCTTGGAAAGGGGAAAACTATGGTCCAAACCTCAGACAAAACAGTATTGTAACATCTTTCTGTCTTATGCAGAGTAGTATTGTTCCGTCAATACTACTGAAGATCCAGTTCTAAATGATGGTCTTTCCACACGAGTGTTCGTGATTGTTGTTTTAGACCATAGTTTTCCCTTTTCCAAAATGCTGCTGTAGGCTTCTGTGGGGGCTCTTTGTAAACAAATGACTTCCAATGCATTGTGCGAGATTCATGAGATGCTATGTGCTGCACACACTTCACTTTTGGCTTAGATGAGGGTAAGCTACAGCTATCCAAAACATTTCTACTACACAAATGAGTGTTTACGTCTTCAGACTCTGCCCTAAATCCTTGCCCATTTCCTGTAGATTTAACCTCTAAACATTATTAATTAGAGGTCACAGGTCAGATAGGTTGGGAACACTGAATTTAAAACAAGAAATGTCTACATTAGTGAAAATCCCCCAATGACATAACAGATCATTTTTCCTATGAAGCATCAGAAAGAAAAAAAAAAGGGGGTGGGGGGTGGGGGGGCTTGTGTGGTTGTTGGCTCAGTGTCAGCCTGTTTCTCTTCATTTTACTCTTTTGAATTAATCAGAAGAGTTCACCTTCTGTAGTTTTTTAAAGTATCTTTTTGTCAATTATAACTGCAGCAGATCTGATGCATTTTTGTTATCGGTTAACCCTTTCCTCCACGGTGTCTGACGTTTAGAGAGACTGACAAAGCTTTACTTCAATTTTACTGACAACTCCTGAGAATGTCTTAACTCACAAATTGTTTTTACTGTGTATTTATGTTGTTGTCCTTGGGTCTGTAATCCAACTGTGTGAACTAGTAATGTGTTTTCAAGTAACAATTCAATTAAACCCTAAAACAACTTTAAACTGTTACATATTTCATTTCCTATAGCAATAACATATTTCTCTCCACCATTTCACTTTTTGAGATTTGAACAACAGCTGATGTGAAGAACTGGATTTTTCTGTGATCGTTGTGAAGAGTTTACTCCCCAAAACCAAAACTATTTTTGAAACTGGAGTTCACTGAAGTTACATCTGTGGCTGTGTAAGTGTGAAGTACAGCCTGACTTAAAAATGGACTTTGCTCTCTAGTTTGTCATGTTACAAACATTGCTCAAGAATGAACTGAGAAGTATTTTTCAGTGGTTTTATTATTAATGTACAGGTTTTGTCTGTAAAAGGACAGAGGTGGGATGAGGAGAGAAAACAATTCCGCTGTCAACAGTCCAAAACCTTCCACCAGTCTGTTGAGTCCAGCTTCATGTCCATGTGTGAAAACAGTCTGCACTTATGTATTAAAACCTTCTCCTCCGAGTAGACTGAAACCTCTCCTGTGAGACATTTCTGTCCTTGTCGCTTTTCAAAAAGATCTGGGTAAAAACCAATGGACATGTTAATTTGATGTCAGCAGGTGGGAATGTTACGAGTTATTTGAGACTTCGTCACACAGTGACGCTCCTGTCGTCGCTCGTGAATCCAACTGGGCCGAGGACATTTCAGTTTGCGGAGGGATGGAAGGACAGCTGCTGGGTCGGGTGAGCCTGAACCTGAACTGCTGCGAGACACAACAAACAGAAAGTTATAAATAAGCCCCCGTAAAACTACAACATGTTTTCACAATTGGTTTTTATGTGGGTTAAGTAAACCAGATATGTTAATAATGAGCTTTAGGTAGGTAGATTTTGTTACCTCTTGTTAGAGCTTGGCTCTTTTACCCTGTGTCCAGTCTTTTTGCTAAGCTAAGCTAACCAGCTAACCACCAGCACCTTAAAGTTAAGGATTACTTCAAGCTGCTGGTGATCAACATAATGCAAATTTATTGTGAAGCATAAAACATACAGCTGCAGTCACCTTTGTTATAGCTCACCATTGTTGCTGTTGTGATTCAGATGTCCACTGGATGTGTTTTTAAAGCAGATGCATGTTTATAGTCTGTTCCACTCAGTTATTTTGCAGATGCTATTTAGTTACACGTCATGTGGTTTAAAGACTGTGCTTTACCTTGAGGGGGTCCGATGTAGAAGTGCTGTGGTGCTCCCTGTTGGGGTGGTGGGCCATGTTGGGGGTTGGAGCCGCTACCCTGCTGAGGGTGGGCATAGTGCAGCATGACAGGTGGGGGGCCATGACCTGCGGCGTGGTGCGGCCCTGACATAGCTCCTGTGACGTGAGCCTACAGAGGACAAACAGAACAGGCTGGGCAGTCAAGTCAATACCACTAAACAAAATACAAAATATACGTAACATTGGGTAGGATTGGCCAGAACTGATCAAATCTTCACAGTTAATGTGATGATTCATGATATCATTATTAGAAACAATTACTGGCTAAAGTAAGAAAACTGTCTGGTTTGCTCAGCAGAGTAAACTCTACTACAGGCATTACTTCAGACCATTTCATTTCTTTTTTTTTTTTTAAAAATCAATGTTTTAGACACATTAATGCCGACATTATAGAAACTGTTTTGCTCATTGATTTACATCATTGTCCCTGAATACCCAGCGATATTACAGTGAGCACTACAGCTGTACACCTAAACTTCTGATATCGTCTGACAGGATATAATTTTACAGCAACCACTTCCAGCGTCTCTGTTTGGGCTCTAAATTTGGCGATACTAGTCGGACTTAACAGACAGGTTTTAATAAACACGGAAAAGACCTTACATATAAGGGATAAACTTTAAACTCTGAGTATAAACTCTGACAGCAATTTATTTGGTATCCTACATCAGTTTCTCCTATGATGGTAAACAGATTCCCTTAGGGACAAAGCTGTGTAGACTCACCTGTGTGAGCTGGCTGATTGAAGGGAAGCCGTGTGGCAGCGGCTGGTGGGTGGGGAGGCTGTACCCCTGCATCGTGTAGGAGGCCTGGGGGGAGCTGTGGCCCGGTGGCAGGTTAGGAGGGGTGGGTGCCGACAGACCACCAGCGTGTAACAGAGACTGAGGCTGGGGACCACCCTGACTCGACTGTGAGACAAAACAATTGTAAAAATATTCCACACATAATGCTGATAGAAAAAAGCATCTGAAAAATGTTTCGTTAAAGCACTTCATGTTTTGATCCAATTTCAGGGTAGTGGCAAAATAACATTTAATACTGTTTTAAAATGACTCAAATGTACTCATATAACACATTCAGCCATTTAATGAAAAACTTCAGTACAGTGTGTGAAAATAAACCAAAAATCTGAATTTGCTTAAAATCATAATTTCCAATGCGTTTGCCAGTTGAACAATAATCATTTGCTTTGTTAAACACTCAGTCCTCCTCAGGTGCTGTAGGCAGCAACAATTTTCACACAATGAATGCTCTGACATTCAGGTTCTTTTCCAGACTTTAATAGTAACTACAGAAATTCCAAAACCCTGTGGTGTCTAATAAGGTGAGTCGCTGGCAGCACCAACCTGAGCGTGCCCTGGACTGGGTGCTGCGTGCTGGGGTGGGGGCTGATTCCCAGTGGGGGTGCTGGAGGGCTGGGGGGGGTGGATGGAGCCCGAGTGGTGAGAGAAAGACTGAGGAGCTAGGGAGAAGGATAAAGCAAAGAAACGTTTTGCTGTTATTTGACCTGCCTTAGATCAGGGGTCTCAAACTCCTCAAGGGCCACTGTCCTGCTTGTTTTCCAACTATCCCTGCCCTGCTGATTACCTGGATCAGGTGTGTTCATCCAGTCAGAAGCTGCAAGGGCAGGGCTAGTTGGAAAACAAGCAGGACAGTGGCCCTTGAGGACTGGAGTTTAAGACCCCTGCCTTAGATGATCTGGTAGTTTTTACTGGTAAATTTGTTAGATGACAAGTCCACATGAAAGTGAAAAGGCTGAACATTTATACATTTAGAAATACATGAATCTGCATTTTTACTTATATTAGTATCATATACAGAAAAGCACAGTGAACAAA
This sequence comes from Mastacembelus armatus, assembly GCF_900324485.2. Lineage (NCBI taxonomy): Eukaryota > Metazoa > Chordata > Actinopteri > Synbranchiformes > Mastacembelidae > Mastacembelus > Mastacembelus armatus. The sequence continues at coordinate 6,632,920 of NC_046640.1, forward strand.
AAAAAAGTGCATTAAAATTTTCTAAATCTGCTCATCACTAGAACATGTGGTATCACATCTTTTCCTTTCAGAGCTATGGATTCACAACTAATGACTTATTATGAGGACAGATCAAAACAAAGTACAATCCTAAAATTAATGTAATGCTGCTGCTCTTTCGATCAGCCTCCCTTCTGGCTTACCATACATGGCCTGTGGTGGGCCCGGTGGGCCCTCAGCTTGGCCAGGGTACTGGTGACCAGGAGGACCCATTGGCTGAGGAGGAGCCCCAGATGTCAACATCCTCGCGCCCCCCTGCAGCATAGAGTAAACTGGCTGGAAATAAGGAGACATATAAGGTCATTATTAACAAAACAAAAACAATGTCAAGAAAAAATGTAAATGTAAAACAAATTCTGTATTCTTAATTATATATATTTGTATTATTGTGAAGGTTTCTGACGAACTACAGTTCATATTACCTTGATTCATGTCAATGAATAAGAATTAGATTTCCATTTGTATTGGGAATTCAGGCAGGTATGATTCACTGACTAATCATTGCAACTCTACCTTGGATAAAGAGGGAATTTCCCAGAGGTGACACTACAAGCTATTAAATTTAGTATTTCCAACACTTGAAGTTGTATAAAATGATGTTGGCTCGCTAATGAATTTCTCACCACCTTCACAGCACCAGGGACAATCCACAAGCAATTTACAGGCATTACTTCAGACCATTTCATTTAAAAATTTAATCAGGGTTTACATTCCACTGACAGGTTTTTATTTTGTGTTGGGTTATTTATTATTGAGACAAACAAATCTCAAGGAAATCCCAGTTTATAGCTGAACCACTGTGAGATGTTGCTGCTGTACCTGGCTGTGGTAATGCGGGGACATAGCCTGGATCACCTGACCATATTGCAGGTAGGACTGGGGGTAAGGCGAAGCCACCAGCGGAGGCCCTGCTGCGGAAGCTGCAGCTGAGATCATGGGGGCAGCAGGGGAGGTGTGGTGCTCCGGACGAGCCCCCACCACCGGCCCTGAAACAGCAGAGCACAGGGTCACTCTTTCACTCTGCATATAATGTTTGCAACCTTGTCGATAAAATTTTCTAAGTCTTAGTAATGTAATAAACACGGATCATTCAAAATGAAAAAAAAGTTATTATGAATTATTTTTGTCATCCTAAAACTAACTCTCTAACTTTAAGAACACCTGCATGCACCTGTTCACTTCACTTTACAGTATCTGCCTTATTTGTCTCTCTCAACCCGTCCCACCATCTTTGTGTTGCATCAGCTGATCCTGATAAGTGTCTGCACAGACATAACAAAAGAAAACTGACACTAAAATGTATAAACATGCAGAGTACATACCTTTAGCTCTGGGGTATTTGCTCTGGTTTCCAGTCGACATGGTGTACTGATACATTTGTGGTGCCTGAGGAGAAGCCAAATAGACATTAAAACAGTGTTGTGATTTCACTGAGATTACTGTATTTACTGCTATCTGACTAATGAAACAATATAATGTTCTGGGTGGTGGATAGAAAAAGGATTAAACTAAAGCTAATAGATTCATACCTGGATGGAGTGCCCATGGATGGGGATGGGGGAGATGTAGGACAGATAGTGTCCGGGTGGGCTGCTGTAGATGGCCCCTCCTCCTGGCTGTCCAGGAGGGGGCAGCACTACAGCGGGTGCGGGAGGGGTTGGCCGAGGAGGGGTGGGGGTTGATGCAGCCTTCTGTCACAACACAGAGAAAGAAAAGTCAGAAAGTGAAGACAGACTCCACCGTTTGTTTGGTAGTTTTACAAATCTAAACAGTGTTTTAAAAGGACTAATTCATCAATTATTGCATAAGTATTTATTTCTTGTATATATTAAACATATAGCGTCAAATCACATTATTGTTGAAAGGGAACAAGTCTTCACTGATTGTCGTCTCACACTGAGTAAGATCAGTACTTTGTAGGGAGCTAACAATACATGACGGAATGAAATAAGTGTGTGTGCATGTCTGTGACAGTTTCAACAAACTAACCAACACTGGGTTTCCTTTAATGGGAAGAAACTCCTTGGCATTTGGATTCAATGTTGAGTTTTTCACTTGCCTGTAACATAGAAAACAAGATCATTCAGCCACAAAAATAAATTAAAATATGAATGATAAAAATCTCCAGAAGCTACATGCAGTGAATTCCACCTAAGCAAATGTAACCATTCCAGGGAACAGCAGCCTTGGTGTTTTACCTTCCTCAATGCACAGGCTTCTTGACATAACCACTTAGCTGTAGTAGATGTGTTCAGATTGACAAACTAACCTTAAAGATTTTAGTTATAAGCAGAAGTCATTTTTGATCCTGCATTTTGGAGTTGCATACATGCATATAAACACAGTGGAAGTAATTTAGTAGTAGTTGCAGTAGTAATCATAGTTACTTACACTGCAGCTACAGTCACAGCTTCTGCTCTCTCCCTGCTCTCTGGAGAGGACTCCTCACTGCTGCTGGGGGTCGACTGTGGGGTCCCCAGCTGTGGCCCCTCTGTGCCTGTGGACTGGGGTCCAGCTGGAGCTGAAGGAGCTGGGGCAGCAGGGGACATGGTGGGAGGAGCTATCTCCGCAGTTTGTTGCACATCTGCAGTGGAGGTGGCAGGTTTAGATGGGCCAGGTGAGGACGAAGTGTCTACAGGCGATGCGGAGCTGTGCTGAGGAGGATCTGCAGAGGCTGGACTCGCTGAAGGAGAGGAGCTCGGCTGCAGCTGAGAGACAGCGAAGACAACCAATGAAAACTGACTATATGGAAGAAACTAAAACTAAAAGTTGAACTAGCACCAGTTGTTTTACTCTTTACAGTGATTAATTAGATTCACGTTTTACTAATGATTTTATCCTTTTAATATTTAAGAGTTATCCAAAAGATATCAAGTTGATTGAAAAAAAAAACATTTTTTTTATAAGAGCACTAAGCATAAGAGCATAAGACTCCTGCATATCCCTTGGCTTCTCTTACTGCTCTTCTTAGTCCTCTGTACACCACTAGCACCTGAAACAAGTGCAGATTGAAATCTGAGGACAGAGCAAAAACCTCTGTACACGTGAGGGCGGATTCACAAAATTCACAAATCCTAAGAACAGAAGTTGCTTCTAATTGGCCAAGTATGAAGAAACTCCTAAAAACAGGACTGTCACTTCTAAACTTTACAAACATTTTGGTCAGCTAAGGCTTGATCCCAAAATTAAAAACCAACCAACCCTTATTACATTTCCAAACTGTAATAAGCCAAAAAAAGTTTATATACCCAGAGTATATACCCAAGCCCTCTGTCTTATTCGAACATGAGGCTGAAACACACATGAAATTCTCTGACAGGACCCGTTCATGTGTATTACCCCTGGCTGTCAGTGTTGCAGCTGTCTTACCCTGAACTCTTTGCCAAACTTGCGGAGCTCCTCCAGCTGAGATCTCTGCTGGACTGATGGAGCTGGGAAAGAGAAAGAGGCAGACATTAGCAGCTGTCAACCAGTACAGCACAGAGTTGTTTTAAAGCTAACGCTGGTCCTGTTGTTTATGTACCAGAGCTATGAAAGTGCTAGAGAATTCTGTCACCCCAAGTACATAAGGTAGAAAACAGGACAGGACCTTTACCTTTACTGCTCTTTCCTTCTTGTGGACTGGACAGACTGTCAGTTCGCTCTTTAGCAGCTGTGCTGAGGATTTCATTCACTGTGGAAGACAAAGAGAAGACTGAGGCCCAGCTGGAAAAACATCTGAGTATCAGGAATCTTCAGGTTCTAGCTATTCATACATACATGTAACATACTTGTTTCTATTAAAGCATACAATGTCTTGTTTATTAGGATTTTAAAGAGATAAGATGCCAAGCGGTGAGTGTAAATTTCTTGGGACTGACTGTGTGGTTGTTTAAACTTGTCCATTTTAAAGCATCATATACTTTTCTTAGATTCAAATAATCAATTTCTCATACATGTGGTGCTGATCTGCTGAAGCACATTCTTCTACACATTCTACAGGGAGCTTTTTTTATACTTGGCAACATAAAATGCTCATTTTACATTTCCTACATAAGCAGAAAATTCAGGTCTTCCCTTTTGTTAAAACTTATTGTGTTAATTGATTATTCTTAAAGTTGTTTATTAAATAAAAAAGTCAAACATTTGCTTGGTCTTGCTTCAAAAATTTGTTTATTCATTTATTCATGTGCAGAATTCATAATTTGGGGTTCTGGAAAATTCTGGTGACCAGAAAACAAAAATGAAGTCCAAGACGTTAACGGTATTTAAGTTATTAAATGTATGTGTACCTGAAAAACCTGTAATCCCAATCTTTATATAACTGTGGTTAAAGTAATGATAAAAAGTTGAAGAAATGAAGGTTTTTTCAGAATATTTTATAATCGCAGACCTATAAAGAGAAAATAATATCTCACAATCGACAGGGAAGAGTGGGGTGGGGCCAGAGGGTTTAGTGGTAGTGGTTGCCGTGGTGACAGTGGAGGGGGAAACATCCAGGAATCCAGGGCTAACCAGAGGGAGATCCTGGGGAGAGGCATCTGGTTTTGCAGCACGAGAGACTGAGGGATGGATAGATGGATAAGATAGAGATGGAGGGATGTTAATGAGGTCAGAGCAACAGGGGAAAATGATCTGTGTTTATGATGTAACAAACTGGCCCTTAAAATTTTAACTTTGTGAATGTGGTTCTGCCTATTACACTACACCAGAACCTGGATTGTACTCTACTTCATCCAACTAAATTGTTCATCCTTATCCTGATATTCAGTGCTGCCACGGAGCATTGCCATGCTGTTTGAAACAGTTTCTTTACCTTACAAACACATCTTCTGAGTAAGGGGTCAGTTCCTTTTGTCTTAAATCTGTTTGCCTCCATATTTCATGAGTTGAAGTTAAAATCAGACTCAGAGCAAAGCAAATTATGCCAAATCAGTTCAAAGAAGGCAGTAAACATGCTTCCACTGTCATCACTGAAATAATGTGGAGTAAATCATGACCATATCAGTTTATCTTTAAAAATGTCAGAAAAATAAACCTCATCTTACATCAGGTCTTTAATGATTACACATAAAGTACAATACTGCCATCCATCATGAGTGCCTTTACTACAGGTTGCATGTATTTACCTGCAGATGAAGACTGGGAGTTCGGGGTTCGCAGGTTTCTGCTGTTCTGAATTCGTTGAGATTTTGGGGAGGTTCTTGATGCAACTGAAGGAGACAAGCAGTCAGAACCAAAGCACACACTGAAGACCGATATACAATGCTAGATAAACACTTAAGCAGTAGAAGGCTTTAAATGTGGCACAGCACTAACCTCTAACAAAGCTAATATGAGACTGAAAGGCCTGCACACAGACTGCTGAGCCACACAGTTTCACTTATTTTCTGTTTTCATTTAATTAGTCTCCACTATGCTACGGTCAGACCAAGATTCTCTACACATTAATTCCAGATGCATGACATATCTGAAGACTAATATCTGTCTCTGCAAGCTCCACACAAACTCGAAGGCATCTCAAATATCTAGCCAGTCTTAAAGACTCTGCAGGATTGGTCTCTCATTCATTTATTTTCTTGCTTTAGCAGCAGACCATGAAAGAAGGTCAAACATGAATGACTAGTTGCTGCAGTTTATGCTTACAACCCTTCCCAGACTAATCCCTGTCCGCCATGCTTGTAGCGACACCCCATAGGTAAATTTCACCAGGTTGATTTTGGTCTGATTTAAGCTTTAGGACCATGTAGGTGTGTATTAACCCACTTCCATACCTCCATTAACAGGTGAGCACGTTGTGTCAGCCAGCGCCTGTGGGTGTGAGAGGGAGTGTGGGAGATGGCTAGTACAGGGAGGGCTGCTGGCTGCAGGTGGGCTGCTCTGAGTTTGGTGGGGAGAGTAGGCATTTCTGACAAACAGCGGGCTGCTCCTGTCAGAGGGTGGCTTGGGTGAGGAGGAGCTGGGCGGCGGGTGCCTGGAGGATGTCGGTGGAGCAGTTCTACTGGAGGCTCCACCCCGCATGCTGCTGGCAGTCAGACCGATCTCTCGGGCTCTCTGTGGTAGAGGAATGTATTTACCTTCCCTAGAAAACCAGATCGAGGAAAAGAGGCTGTGTTAGATTTTCTTGGAAGCTGATCAGACAGAATATATTCTGTCATGGTCCATATTGAATCAGAGAGGAATTTCTGTGGCCAACAGCCTTCAGAGCTGGCATGCAAACAGCAGAGCTGATGGGTTTTCAAACTGAAAACAGGGAGTAGAGTTAATTCATAATAAGTTACACCTATACACAGTTTCTGTTCCATCTAGGCAATGTGCCTGGAACGCAACAATCATGCTCTTCTTTCATTTAAGTCACAAAATGTAACTATTTGGTTGCAATTACAAAATGATGATGTGGCACAGTCTGTTGGTAGTGTTTTACGTTTGAAGTGATCTAAATGAATTCTGTATTATTCTGCCCCCCTCAGTGGGGAAACACAGAACAACTGACAGCACCAAATGTATGTATTAATCCAAATGTCAGAAATCACATTTGGAAAAGGCAACAGATCCAAATTGGCATTTAACAGTGGTTATACTCTTACCTCAGTAGCTACTCTTACCTGCTGGCGGAGGAAAACCCAGGGCTGGCCTTGTCCTCCCTCTCTCGGGCCACAGAGCTATATTTTTCCTCTTCACTCCTGTTTTCGTCGTTCTCTAAAGACACCCGTCGGCGAAACTGCTGGCTGCACTCGATCTCGCTGGCTAACCGAGTTGCTCGTGCCTCTCGCTGCCGGTAAACCTCTGAGTTCCCCCTCTCCAAAGGCATGCTGGGAGATCAGACAGGAGATGACCACAAAAATACTAAATTACCATACTGGAAGTGAAGCTTGTTTTCAACTGAACAGATTAATGCCTTTGGAGCAGATATCAGTTACAAATAGGGACAGACTGACTCATTTGAGGAGTGAAATGCCATTCATTTTAACAGAATAATAATATTTTATGTAACAATTTGTTATTTTGGTCATCATTTCATGTAGTTGTGATAAAGTTATTCCCAATAAGAATAATGTTAAGGTATAACCTAACTAGATGTGTCTACTGTAAATGTTTCTCAGTAATTAATCTAAAGTGCTAAATGATGGTTATAAATATGAAAATATAAACCTTTCCTAGAATGTTTGATAATGCTGGTGACTGAATTTATTTTATGATTACCCACTGTGAGTTACTCTGGATAAGGTGAACACAAAACTGACAGCTGAAGGAGGGGCGGACTTACGTGTACATGGAAAGACTGGAGTCATAGGTAGATTTGACCCCATATGCCTCCTCATTGAACTTGAACATCTCGTTGGCATCCCAGCCATTTGACTGACAGAAAAAAAAAGAGAGCTGCAATCTTTTCTTGCACCAACAGTTAAATTTTTACGGCAATCAAAACACAGCAAGAATAATGTCCTGTGTTCATGAGAGTACGGTCTGGGCATATTTTACATATTTTGTTTCATAAAAGAAATCTGTTAATGTGTATGTGTGCTTCCTTACTGTATCTGATTCCAGCTCAAAGTTTTCTCCAATTCCATCCTCGTCCCACCTCTGCAGCACCTTCTCCTTGTGCTCCCCGTTCACCCGTGAAGAGCCGATGGCCGTGTCAGAGAACGTGTCTGTAAACACACAAACACATGAACACACAATACAGACACCGACACCACCAAATAACTGAAAAAAAGAACCTTGTATATTTTTCTTTTCACTTTTCCCCCCACAAGGTGTCATGAGCCTGAGCATCTGAATTTGTTTTTGTGCTTCTTTTCCACCAATAGTTTCACTTTGCATTTCAACATTTCATCATAGTCATTGCTGTTTTGTGCATGTAGCCCACACTCTCCATGGATTCCATTTTACCTAACAAGTGGAGGATTGGAGCTAGCTTTCATGCCAGGATGCATTTCTGCAGATGAAGAGATTGGACTTCACTGCTACATGGGTTTCAGCAAACCTGATCATGTCCGGCACTCATATTAGACAGAAGTATTGTGTTCCTAACCATATAAAGAAGTGCATGATGGGCTGTGAAAGCCAGAAACGGATTAGACTGACAGCTAGCAGTATCAGCAGCATTAACTGTTTGCTGTAGGCCTTGTTTTCTAACATTGCTAACTTGCAAATGTATAAGTATAATAAAGTCATGAGAACAATCATGTGCAAAGTATCACTGTAAAGCTATGAACCTGTCTAGCCTACCAGCTGACAAGGCACAAAACTGCTAACTTCACCTAGCATTAACATGCCGTTTGTAAAACATACCATTAAAGAGGCAAACCTGATAACTTCCTATTGTTAACATTAGAATGCAAAAGTCCGGGTGCATAGTTTGATGAAATGTTTTTTGCACAGCTAACACGTGTATAATTTGTTATCATGCTATGTTACAATATTTTGGGAGACAATACAGGACATACAGCACTTGTACTAAGTGCTATTTTCTATTGTTAAACATGACCTAGGTTGGTAGCACACCCTCTTGTAATGTCATTTCCAAGTAGTCCTCCAAGTAAACAATATCAACAATGACAACTCCTACTGTTACTTTTGTACTTTTTTTTTTTTTTTCTTTTAAAGAATACAGTTTCTACACATTGACTCCCGGGAGCTGCTGACTTACGTCATGCTTGAGGGTTTCAACAACTTTGAACCATCATGTCAATTAATGATATGAAGAGCTGCTAGTGGGTGTATTTTTCACTTTGACCAGTCAGTTTCTTTTGTTTGCAGTCTTTCTGTTAACCATGTCCTGACTCCAGCTCTGTACTTGACACAAAGAAATGACTGTTCATCTGACCAATCTCTGAAACAAATTAAAAACATTTTTCCAGAATGTACTTGCTTGTATTTCTTTAACAATGATAAAAATAAGAATTTAGATACTGATATTGACTTTCCTTCCATGCAGTCACTTTCTGTGTTACAAGACAAAAATCAATAGTCTCTCCGTCTGTCTGGTTACCTCTGACAGCAAAGTTAAGATCAACATCCCGGCAGGTCATGGTGACCAGGTCAGTCGGGCTGAAGATCATGGTGTCAGTGATATCTTCGATTCTGGGCAGAGAGGAGTGGTTTTCGCCTCCTCCTTCCTCACCCCCTCCTCCTCCATCCCCATCACTGAGTTTATGGACAGCATCTACAGCCAGCTCACACTGGTGGTAAACAGGAGAGAGCGCACAGACAAATCACACTTATTTGATTATATAATTACTGCCACAGCCCTAACAATTTATGGAACAGCTGCTACTACAATATCCCAGAGCGAAGGAGTCAGAGATCTGACCAAAGAAAGTGTTCTGTAAAGAAGCCTTTACCTGCGAACTAAGAGTCTTGAATATTCCCTCATACACTGTGCCATTTTTCACTCTCACATCACAGGTGGAACCCTGGAATGAGAAGTAAGGAAAACTTCAGTCTTTCTGCACGTTGTTTACACCAAAACCTGCATAAAATCCAATCTAACCAGGAACTGTGGCAGATAGGAAAATGCATTACTCACCACGACTGCTGTGAGAAAATGAAGCATACGGGCGTTGTTGTAAACACCTTCAAATACCTGCAAAAACAGATGACGTGAGCTCTGGAATATTTCAAAAGATTACTTTTTTTTTGGTGACCACTTGTTGGCATCAAAGGTTGGACTGCAGTGGGATGTCATCTTAACTGATAGAACAATTTAAAAAAAACTGTGCAGGTAATGTTTGAAAGATTAAAAAAACCAATAATATATGGGACAATTCCTTTTAGTTTTATTGTGTGAAAGAAATATTTTTAAAACAATTTATAAATGGCATTTCTTATGAAGATCCTTTAAATTTGCTACATAGGGATCAGAAACTACATCACCCTTATGAAGAGAGGACTACTGCAAGACTGTATTAGGTTTAGAGAGATGTAAACAATGAACCGCCAAATGAATGCATGCTAGGCTGTATGAGTTACCTATTTTATAACAAATACATTCAGTCTGCTTTGCTTATTGTAATAATATTTAGCCACCTCAACCTGCTCTGGGTGCACTGCATGTCTGTCTGTCCTGTCTATGCTGTCCAGATTAAAAAAAAAACTTTCAAAAACAAACCAAACAGTATGTAAAGTAATTATAGTTGCCCCCAATTCAATCATCTGCAACACAACAATGCTCCTTACACATTCAGGAGTTTCTTAAATCTCTGTGTATTTTTATGCATACAAAGGACTTTACCTTCTAATACTTTTATCCAATTTAGCTGGCAATACTTCTCTTAGTGTATGTTTTAATGAGCCTTTTAATTGTGATATCAATAATACTTCTACCACTGATTACATTTGGATGTGATGCCAGTACCCAGTCCCGTTTAAAACGCCACACGTTGTGGACATTTGGTCCTAATGACCCCTTAGCTATTAGCAGGGTGCTAGTACAGGATGCTTGTCAGCAGTGAGAACAGCTGAAGAACAGTCTCCAGGAATAACTGCTGGTTATTATTATTGTCTGTGCACTGAGCTGTCACTACTTACTATGTTTCGTACAGGAGATGAGTGAGCCTGTGATGGTGGTTTCATTGTGTTCCTGGTCCTGAGTAGTGGAAAAAAACACATAAAGTCAGCTAACAGCTACAGGATCAGCTGAACAATAAACACGGATCCTTGACGGGCACCACCGCCACCTTTCTGGTTTCCAAGAAACCAACTCAAACGTTGACACGGCATGATTGGGAAAAAATTAAATCAACTAACACATTGTAAACTGTTTTTCCTGACGATAAAGTAGGAAAGCTGTGTGTTGTTCGTGCACACAGTAGTAAAATTAGCTAGCTAAGTAAGCTAAAGCGGCTAGCTTAGCGTAGACGTCGAATTTTACCAACAGAGACACAAACGAACCGCTAGAAATTATGTTGACATCACAATAGAAACTGACAGGTGAGAAAGTCTTAGTATGTAAATGATACTTTTTAGTCATGTGCATCCCTTATTCCAGTCTCGTCTCTTCCAGTGAAAAGTCACACGGTTTGACAGGCCAAACACGATACACCGCTGAAAAACAACAACAAAACACAGCACCGGGATCGCTCGATTTCTTAACATCCGCTAAGTCCTGTACATGTGATGCATGTCAATTCAGGCGGACGGACTTGCTCCAGGCACCGAATCCGTCGAAACAGTTTCAGTTATACTTCTAAGAAGCTTATGGTTTCGAAAGCCAGCCTTTCTAGTAATGTAGTTAGCCAGAGGTGCTATGTTGTCGCACATCAGCAGTTGGTCAACACCAACCGGGCTCAACCGAGCACCTCTATCAAACGCACCAATTGTAAACCCCGCCCACTAATCTACTATACAATCTGATTGGGCAAAGATTCTCGCAACAGTTTTTGACTTTTTGTCTAATTGGCTTGGTCTCCTGTCAATCACAAACGTCAGTCTCGACAGCCCTACTAAAGGTCGTGTAAGAGATTTGACGTTTTATTTGTTCTGGGCGCAGGAGTTTCAAATTATAAATAAATATCAACAAATGTGAACTTAATTATATTTTAAACTCACGCCGTAAGTAATATGAAAACACAAAGATAAGAAGATAAAACAGCTTACATCTGCATAAAACATGAATCTTAACCTAATAACTGAGTGTGGTCTGTTGCTTTTTATTCTGACCCACAAATCTCATATCAAAATATCTTCTATGGGCCTTGGCATTGATTTTGTCTAAAAAGGTTGTCATTTTGAGAAGTGAACACTTGTTTACGTTCTTCCAGCTACTTCTGTCACCTTTTCATATATACAAACAACACCATCATTGCTATTACCTCCATATTTAGAGCAACTGATGGCTAGAAATATTATTACTCATGTTTGGAAGGGATAATACTGCAGCCTGTATTTGATCACTGACATTATTGCTGATTCATTTTCTTTTTATGAGTTGATCCTACCCATGAACTCAGATCTAAATATCTGTAACTAACAAAATGACCACTCTGTTTATACAAGACACCTTACAAATGAACATTTAAAATTTAAGAGGAGGAAAATGACCACAAAGAGACCACTATGTTTCACTATATTTATATTATATCGTTATCATTAAATTCAATGTAGTACCTGAAACTAACCACACTGGGTGGACAGACAACACTGTCCGCCCTCAACACACGGTCCCAGCAAAGAGAGAAAAGAGACAGAGAAAGGCACAAAGAGTTTTGAAACTGAGAAAATGACACAGAACATTATGGTTTGGGGGGGTGGGGTGCATATCGACAAGAACATGAGCAAAGAAAAGACCAGTAGAAATGACTGTATTTAGGTTACATGATTCGTAAAGACAACAGGAAAGCTCTAAACTGAGTGAGGAGTGAAGACAGACACAAATGCAGGCAGAAGCTGATGATGAGACGACAGACACAGAAAGGCACAAGTAGAAAAATGTAGTTATTTTCATTGACATTTTCTGCTAGTTGTATATATTTTTTCACCCTTGGTGAATGGAGGATGAGGTTGAGGAGGAGAAGAGAGTGAAAAGAGAGTGTGGGATAATGTAGCCTTGAGAATGAGGCATTATAGCAAATTGTATATATATTTTTTTCTTTTTATCCCAAAAATAAAAAAGGCACAAAGACATTTTCAACTGAATTACAGAACTGAGATGGAACAAGTGTTACATGGAGTAAGCATATAAAATAAAAATGTATCTTAAAAACAAATAAAATTAATACTATTATTCTGACCGTCATTATTATTATTTCCATCAATATTATCATCATCAATAATTCCTCTCGGAAAGAAAACACATCTCTCCCAGTTCAGCTTTTTTGTCAGAGAAAAAGAGAAAAAAAAGAGAGACATACTGAGTGTGACTGAGGTAAATGTTTCCTGCCTGCTGTAGTTGCTGTGCCACTTAGACCCAATACATGACATACTCATTTGTGTGAAAACATCATCACACCAAACACCATGTTTTAAAAATGTCAGTTTAGGGCACCTTGTGTAGTGGCAACTATGTTTTCTAAGGAACTTTAGTAGACAATTCAACCAATAAAGGAATATGTAGTCTATAAAATGCTAAAAGTGTGTGAAAAATGCTGATCAGTATAGCCTGGAAACAGCAAGCTCTTCAAAAAAAAAAAAAAAAAAAAAAAAAAGGATGCTCAAATTACAATAATAAACAAAAAGGTACTAAATTCTCACATTTGAGAAGCCAGAAACAATTATCTGTAACATTTTTGCTTGATAAATTAAGCAATTTATTATTAAAATGATCAAAATGGATCAATTTCCAATTTTCAGCTCATCTTTTCAGTAATTCTGGCCACCTTGGACCAACTGATTGTGCTAAAAGAAACCCTAATTTATTTAAATCTCAGGTTTACCAAGAAGATATAATTACAGATGTTTACCCAATTATGTTTGTCAATGGACAAGTTGGAAATCTTTTTTTTTTTTAATATCCATTTACAAGAGCAAGCAAGATTGTGAAAAAATAAAGAGGTTTTTAAGTTGGCATCCCAAAGTTTTCCATGTCTGCCAAAAGTTGTTTTTTATTAATGGCTTATAACCTATCAAGTGTATAAAGCCAAATAAATTTATTAAGTATCAATAAAGTTCAGCTCAGTCGGCGTACCAATGTTTAACCTGCACACAGTCTACAAACACAGCTCCAGAGCTGAGCCCAAAAAGTGACATACATTCATTCATCACTGAAATGATCATCATCTTCATTCCATTTATCCTATATTCACAGTCAGGCTGCAATGTTTGTTTTCAGTAGCAAAGACTAGAGAGCAGGTAGGCCTGTCAAATTATTCTGTAATTATTAGTTGTAATGAGCCTGCAGCTGTGTGTAAAAGCTTAAAAAATAAATCTAAGGAATAATTAAAAATGAATAGCCTCATCCATACTGATTATTTATGATTGGACTGATCAGGGATCAGATGTAAAACAGTATATTACAATTTACTTTCAAATCTGTTAATTCCTGCCCTTTTAGCTGTGACAGTGTCAATAATGCTTATTTTAGTGTTGTAATGATGTAATGTAACTTTATCAACCGTTATCCCACACAACCCCTGCAGAGGTTTTTACCACAGAACAAAGACTGCGAAGATTGAAGTTACATTGCAAGTGTTTTATCTTCAACCAGATGTCTGAAACTTAGGAAACGTGGCACTGAAGCAGTAAAAATACGTATATCAACATCACGTGTTAGTGTTAATATTGTTGTACATTCAACCACATACTGTGTTTATAGTTGATATTAAACTCACATTTCAAGTTTTTTTGGTGTTGTGGTTCAACTGGACATCGATGTAATCATGTACTGGTGTCAATTTATTAATGCTATTTTGATTTTCACTTGCTACATGCGGAACTTTTAATCTATTACATCGCTGTGGTAACATTGTCTCCATAACAGAGATGGTGTAATGTACTGGGTCTAGTTGCCACTGCAGAAATGTCTGTGGAGCATGTTTGGCCTCTGGCTAGCATGTGCTATCTTGGCAGGACCACTGTGAGGTATTGGGACTGCTGGCTTCACAGGGCTCAAGCTCTCACTACTGTTCACTTGCACACATAAGAAAGAGCCTGCTGTGAGGCGTACCGGTAAAAACAAAGCTTATCTGACTACAAAAATAAAAAGAAATGTACCGCTAGTTAGTGTTGTAAAGCTGCTATCACCCGTCTCTCCATCTGCTTAGTCTTCTCTCTTTCTCGTATAGTGTTAGTACTTTTACATTTCCTCCTCCTCTTCTCCTCCTGCTTGCTAACAAAATAAAAATACTGGTTATGAATGGCTATGATGTACACTGCCTCATTCAATCTCGCTTGCGCTCGCTCACGCAGTCGGACACACACAAAGACACACACATACACTGCTCCTCCCCATCTAGGCGTTCTCTTCATCAGAAGAAGGAGTACTGGTTATCAATGGCTCGGGGCACCCTCGCTCCATCCCTCTCTTCTCCCTCCACAGCTTCTAGTTGGCGCAGAGGAGTGTCCCTGTCCCTCTCTTCCCAGTCCTCCACTCCTCCTCCACTACCACCTCCACTGCCTCCACTGCCGCCACTTCCTCCTCCCGTCGCTGCCATTGTCCCCATAGTCGCTCCTCCTCCTCCTAGCTCCGTGTCGTTTCCTCTTTCCTGTGGCGGAGTTGGAGGTGGGGGCCGGCCCGGTGGCAAGGGAGGAGGCTGAGGTGGGCTACGGGGTCTGCTGGTCAAGTCTGCATGAAGAAGAAAGAGAAAAGAAAAGAAAGAGAAAGAGAAAAGAAAGAAAAAGGAGGAAATGAGAGAAATGTATAAATAAAGGAAGGCAGAAGGGGAAGAGAAGGAGGAAATAGAAGTGTAAGAAGTGAAGTGCAGTCGCAGGAAAGAAGGATGAGGGGTAAGAGAGAAAAAGAGAAAATGACAGTGAGTGGCCAGCTAGGTGGAGGACGTCTGCAGTCATGGAGTCCATGGGAGTCATGGAGGCAGTCCAATTCGAGAAACACACACACGCGCGCACGCACGTACACACACGCAGAGTCATCATTCCATAGATAATCTTAAAGTAGTGAGCCAAAGACCCAGAGTTTCCCATAGCATCCTTGTTTGGATGCTAACATGGTATGTTTTTTTTGGGGGGGGGGGTTTGCTAATAAAAAACAAATTTGAATGACGAATTCATGGTCATTGATTTGTTGCTGTTTATTTATCTTACTATCCCATGAAAAGACCTAACTGGAATTACAGTAAGTGTATAGCTTGTATCATGTCCTCATCTCTTCCAGATTTCTCTAATAATAAGTAATGTCAGTATGTCCAGTCTGAATATGCACCTAAAAATTTGAATCACTTCATTCATTCACTCATTCTCAGCAAAACACTCCCTCTCACTCAGCCGAGTCCGGTCTCACTTACACACAGTCAGAGATGGGGGTTGATGGAGAGTCAGGATGGCGCGTGGTGATGACGTCACAGACTGTAGGCCGACTGCCTGCCCTGTCCCGGCCTGCAAGGGATGAGTCAAGGGATACAACAAGACAACAACAACAGAGAGGTCAGAACACCAATGGGTGCTGTAACACAGTGGGCAGGTGGAAAAGACTGCAGGAGCACATAATGTAGATGAGGCAAATTTGTCACCAAAATTTATGTGGTTCAATTGTATTCTATTATTTTAAAGCACGTAACATGAGAAATTCAAACACTGACAGTCATGCTGCTGTTCTTTTGTAGTATAGATGTATTTTTCCATCTGTGCAAAGCTCCTGAGAAAAACAGACATCTGAGGTCTAGCATATATTATTAGTAGTCACTTGTTTCCAACATCTTTGTCTGTATTGGTAGAGACCAAATGAAGGGCAGTGGATGAGCAAGGAGACAGTAGAATTCAAGCCACATTTTAAGGAAAGAAAATAAAAGTCTTGGCTAAAGCTACCTCTGGAAATAATAAATGCCATGCAGCATATATGTAAAAACAGCTAAAAGACAAAAACACATGGCCAGGATACACACAAACACAGAGAAATGTAATTGAATTATTTCCAGCTGAATAACACACTATTTCATGGTGACTAGCCAGATTTTTGCCAGCCAGCTTTCAACACCTGGCTAAGAAGCTCTGACTAGCTCTAAATAAGCAGGGCTGAGAAATTAACAATAATATTTTCAAGGATTCTGGGGTTTTCTCGAACCTGGTTGCACTGAGTATATTAAGTCCTTAAGTCAAGAGTTAGGTAACACTTACTGACCACTTTCTTTTTGTTTGTCCCAGTTAGAGATTTCTTGGGCGTTTACTGCTATTTAAATCAAGGCTACTGTATTGTACAGATTGTTAAGCCCTCTGCTAAGGCACATTTGTGACATTGTGCTATATAAACAAAATGATATGAAAGTGAAGGCTGTGTCCGTTACATTCATGTTCTTTACAGCTTTTCTTTTTCTAGCCTACATGCACAAAACCTCAGGGGAGATGTGCTCTACTCTTGAAGATGGTTTTATAAACTTTATACAGAAAACAATGATGACTTTGAACTAATTTTAACTTGTGATAAATACACAGTTTGAGCTGACATTTCAGCTTGGCGATATTTTCTCTGGTCCACTTTCATACCTGGCTGGCGAACAGCAGTTGCACCCACAAAGCTGATGAGTGTGACGTCTGAGGCACCACCAGACTCCAGAGGAATCGGGTGCACCCGGAAGTGCTCCAGCATGTCAAAGATGGACTGGAACCAAAGGTGCTGCACCCGACATTGACCGTCCTCGTTCAGGGAAAGACGGAGGTGCTGTGGGGACAAAGTCAGGCAATAATTCAAAAATCAAATGTCATACACTCTAATAAAAGTAATTATTTCCCTTTCAATATCAATTGAAAACATTTTGTATCATACAATCATATCATGACTAAAACTGCAACCAAGACTGAAGTCACATGAAGATCTGTTCTTTCTATTTTAAGACAAATGGAAGAGATGCTGTGCACTGAACTGCCATACACATAAATTGTAATTGTTAACGTATCCAGATTTGAAACTATTGGTTGATTTAACGATTAGTCAGAAAATTATTTGAAAACAATTTGTTCTGGTTCCTACATCTTAGGATTTGCTGGTTTTCTGTTTTACAGGATGATAAACTGGAAATTTTTTGGACCTTTGCTCAGACAAAAGAGATCTGAAGACAACTGGCTCTGCAAACTGACAAATTTTCATAAATCCCATGTTTTTTAGAAAACAGTTATTAGATGCAGACAGTTATTGGGACTAGTAGACAACCAACACAAACTAAACCTATGTCATTTCAGAAATGGAAAGTAGACATTGCAGAGCTGGTTTACCAGTGCTTCTTTCAAAGAATAAGTCAATTTTTTTTACAACTTGGGTCATAGTTTCCTACTTTGTGTAGATGCTGTCTTTACCCAGAAGTGCTCCCACACTCACCTTGGCCTTGCCCTGGAAGTTAAATGTGAGGACATACTCTCCACGGCGTGTCTCACTCTGGCGAACCAGAAACACACCGTGGCTCGCTGCACCTCCAGCCAGCACAAGCTGAGCAGCTTTGAGACGGGACAGTGTGCCGTGAAACCACTGACATTCACTTAAAGGGTGCTCAACAGCCTCAGCAGACGACGCCTCGGAGAACAGAAAGGAGCCTAGATGGGTGAAGGATTTGATAAAGGTAATGCTTTAATGTTTTACAATATAAAATGCAGCAGATGAAGTCTGCCACTGTCACTATGAACTAAGAACATGAAACAAAGACTCGGCAGTACACATCAAATGATAAATCAGCCAAGCCAATATTAGATATCAAGATAGTGAAATACAAAAATTTCACAAAAAAAACATGTCATAGGTGTTTATTTAATCTATGGGTTGTGAAAAGAAAATTATCAACTGACAAAAATCAATACCAATATTTACAAAAATCCTCTATCAGTCAGGCTGTACTCTGGAGTGCATTTTACAGCACACAGCAGCAGATGAGTTTAACATCATTTACACTATTACTATTACGAGCTACCCATTGGTTTAATTTTAGTGTGTTTATGGTCTGTTTAATACTGTAAGCAAAATAATACAATGAAGACATCTGCCTCCAAACATTGATACTCACTGAAATATTGGCCAACTGGATAAACCCAAAAATAAATTTAAAAAACTAGATCATAGTGTCACTACTGTTTTAAATTTAAAGTGTGTCTGAGGATAGTATTCACCAACCTGTGGCATCTGGCGTCTCAGCAAAAGGTGTCCCCAGACCAGCCCCGCCTCCCCCGAGAATCCGGCCATCCGGTTCATCAAGCGGGGCTCGAGGTGGCAACTCAGGTGGAAGAGGATCCATCAGAGGCGAGGAGCCTCCAATACCTCCATAACACACTGAGGGAGGTGTAATGTGAGACATATGAAAGTTACAAAGTATATCATTTTGTGCCTGTTGACTTTACAGGTACAATTAGGGTTAGGTTAAATTAGCTTAAAAGTAGAGGTCTTTAAACCAATGTTCAAAGGAAATTAAGACACTCAAAACTAAATTAACAGAAATTATCAATTACTTCAACAACTGGCTATAATTAACAGACCATTTACCTAATCTTAATCAATGTGATTTGAATGTAAGTGTGGATCTAGCAAAGTCTCTAGTGATGTGAAATATGCACAGAACTATGCTTTTATACAGAGAATATGAAGTCTCAGTACAGCTTTTCATGCCCTGTGTTGACAAATGTAAGAGCATATATTGTCCGTATTGATTCATTCATTAGCAGATGCACTGGTATGGAGTTTAAGGTGAAAGCAGCACAGTGATACATACCCTGAGAAAGACGATCAACAATCTCAGGCGTTCCACTTACGTCTAACGGACCTCCACACCCGCCTTCAGCATCTTCCTGTTCACTGTGGGAGAAAGATGGTGTTTACAACCTTCAAACCACATGTACACACATTTGTACAGTCTTAACATAGGTTATATCTTATCATTCAAACAGCCAGCACACAGTGTTCTCACAACCGTTGTGAGAACACTGTGTGCTTACAATAAGGTTTTGAACTAAAGTTTGTCCACCCAAACATAGGAAGACATTTAGAGCTCTTATAAGGCAGCAAAGCTCCTGCAGCAACAGTTCAAGATGCTGAAAGCCATCCCACACATTCTACCCTGGTGCCCCCTTCATTACCTGAGACAGATGCCGTTCCTGATGTCGCTCAGCCAGGCTCTCATTTGCACAGCATCTCGTGTCTCAATTACATACTGCGCTGCCCCTTCCAGCTTAGGGAGAATAAAAGTAGAAGAAAAGCTTTAGATTGGAGAATGGACAATTATTTCATGAGCTTGTCCATTTCTGATCATGTCTATTATTAAATTAAATGCACTGACTGTAAGAAGTTCCTCACAGATATTGGATGCCTCTAAAGTTCAAATGTCAGATTTTAAATAAATGCTACATCAACACTACTGAAGCATACATTTAACCTGTTAGGCTCTGGTCTGTTTTTAGGACTACTGCTCAAAAATGATATAACTAAAATCTTTGTTTAAATAAATACAGCTTATGATTAGAGTAGGTAAAGGTAAGACAAAATTCATAATCATCGCTTCATAATTTCACACTTATTTCTACAATTTTTAGCAGACTTTCTGCTGGTTATGTGAATGTATCCAATGTGTATATTGCTACAAACGTGTCACGTCTAGCTTTGTAAAAACACAGATGCAACCCAGCAGCCCCTGGTACCAGGGCTAACAGGTTAAAAATCTGCCTTTCAGCAAAGCATCTTTGTCCTTGAAAGCAGCTTTCCTTTCAAGAGCAGAGGACAAACTGTTTTCACTATCCTGAGGAACATCTGGCATTTACAACAGCGGTTTAACAGTAGGCTCTGTGAGCAGTATACAAGAGGAAAAACCTAATACTTTTTAGTCTCACAATGAAACTGCCTAGCTATAGTGATGGACCTTCATCCATCACTATAGCTATAGAGTAGAATATATAAAGAGCTGTCTACAGAGACACAATTCACTACATTACACTACAATACAGTACACAAAGTTTACAGGAGCACAAAAAAGTGTATAAAAACATGGGGAGATGGTGTAAAATGTGTGACACCTGACACTTGGAAAAAAAGATGCAGGTGTGGATTACCTTTGAGTAAGTAACAAGTGATGAAAAGTAAGTTGGAGGGACTCAGATGAAGAAGTTACCTGCAGCAGAAAGGTGTTTTCTTTGTCAGGGACCTCCAGTGCAGTGGTGCTCCTCACATCCATGATTGAGCAGCAAGGAACAGTCAACCGGGGCTTTGACGACTGGGCAGAAAATCCAAGCCAAATCAGTAACTGTTGTTTTTCCATCAGAGTTTACTATTTCACTATCAATACAAAAGCTACATAGCCTCTATAAAAACTGGTGTTTTTATTATTCACTTAACCTAAATAGAACATGCTAACTGAGTTTTATAGAAGTGGCAGTATTATTGCAAACACTGCTATCAGCTGACATGGTACAGCATTAAGTGAAATGTTGCATTTAAATAATTTATTCCTCTATATGCGTGTTTGTAATTTTGCATCAATACACTTTCAGCTACTAGAATGTTTAGTTTGATTGTTAGCACTTTTGTATGGTTTATTTTGAGTAGAGGGGATGATCATAAGGGATATAGCATTCTAATATTATTATATTATATATATTACATATATTATATATTTATATTTATATACTCTGCATCTATTCCTGTACTTCTACTACTGTAACAACTTCCATGCATGGGATTACCTTAAATGAATCTTATGTATTAGGCTGAAATGGTGCAACAGACCTGCCAACCGGAAAAACTGTTAACATGCATTAATGTTTCACAGGAAAGAAAGACTTACTTTGGGTGGAATGAAGAATTCTAGGTAATACTCCTCTCCCCGCTCACCGCCTTCTCTGTCCCTCTCTCTGAGGACCAGGCGACATTTATGCCAGCGTCCACCTCTCCAGGGTACGTTGCCTCCACTGGCCAGAGGCTGCATTGGACCTGCCTGAGCTGCAGCAGATGAAGCTGAGGCAGTGTTGTGGTTATCTGTACTGTGATGCAGTAGACCGAAGGAGAAGCCAGAAAAGCCATGGCTCCCACTTAACTCGTCACTGGATGAGCTAACAGTCACCCCACCCTCCCGCACCAGACGGCCCACCTTTCTCTGAGGTCCCAGGGGAGCAGCGCTGCTAGGAGGCAGCGTGGAGGAGGCAGAGTGAGAGCCAGCAGTGGTTGGGCTGAGTACAGGAGGAGGGGATCGTGAGAGTCTGAGTTTCTCCAGACGGTAGCTCCACTTCTCCTTCTCACCTCCTTCACCATTGCTTCGCCGCCGATCCCGGGCCGCCTCTGACAGAGACAGAGAGGTGGCGCTGCTTGAGGATGAGGGGGGCAGAGAGGAAGAGGAGGAGTGGGGAAGAGAGAGTGGCATGGACAGAGAGACAGGCATGGAAGATGTCGGTGTAGTAGGTTGTGTACCAGAGTTCCGCTTGGAGGTTGAAATCAAGCTAGCATCCTGCACACCCATAGTGTAGCTGTAGCTGGAGGGCAGCTGGCTCTGGGACGAGTCACTGGAGGAGCTTCGCCAGTGCAGGATGCCCCGGACACTCCCCCTAACACTACGACCCACACTCCGCAGTGAAAAGCGCTTTTTCAGTTTGTTTTTGGAGGAGTTGGGTGTACTGTTACCTTTGGAGCCGGGCAGAGGAGTGACAGAGGAAGAGGAAGGTGGAATCTGAGAGGTATGGGTGGAGTCAGCTTCCCGCTCATCTGGCTCAACATCTTCCTCCACAGATGCCACTCCAAGCCAGCTGTCCTCCTCTTCCTCAACTGGTGCTTCTCCATTTCCAGGAGCAATCACAGCCCCTCTCTCTTCACGCCTCCCATTGTTCCCTCCCACTGATGAACAACATGATGATGATGAGGATGGAGGCAGAACTTGGCCATGGGCGTAAGAATCTTGAAACCTGTCCCCGCTGCGGCTGTCCAACACTAGCCGTGTTGGTGCAGGCTTCGATAAGGCCCGTGTTGTGTTAGTCGGGGGGCATGGGAGGACTGCTCCCCCAGTTGCTGACAATGGTGAAACAGCTTCCTCTTCCAGGGAAGTAGCATCTGACTGGGGAGCCCAGATCACCATTTCATCCCTCCCAGAAGTACAGCTTGGCGGCAGCGCTCCCTCCAGCTCACTCTGAAAGTGACGAACAAAGCGATCTGTAAAGCGGCGGCAGAAGGCGGCTGCTGAGTCTGGGGAGTAGTGGGGGTTTTCCAAGAGGAAAGCCCGAAAGTGGCGTGCAAAGTCACCAGCTGCAACACGGGCATGGAGTTCACAGAATTCGGTCCAGCTCAGACAAGGTGAGGGGGACGGTGTGGGGGTGTCTGAGAGGGAGGATGGGTGAGCCTGGGGTGGAGAGCTCACCAAAGGTGGAAGAGGGGGAGGCCGTGGAGAAAGGGGCAGCAAAGAGGGAGATGGAGGGGATGGAGATGGGGATGGAGAGGGAGGTAAAGGAGAGGAATTTGCCACCCGTGGACTGGGTGGAGTTAAAAGAGAGCCGTTCATCCTCCTGAAAGGCCAGACGTGCTGATTGACTTTATGATCTGTCAAATCACTTCAAATGTACAACGGAAACCTGAAGTGATTGCACAGCTGGGGTAACTGACTGGGGGCAAACACGACACATTGGTCTAATAACTTGCAAATGAGTGTGAACAGAAGTGTTGCGCTTATCCCCATCTAAAATGAAGAGTTAAAAAACAATGCACCATGCCTATGCAAATGGGGTTTAAAAGAGGTCAAATATCTCCTAGACTACGTTTTTTTTTGCTACATTATTTTGTAAAATTAAATACTTCATCATTTCAACAAGAAAATATGGTTGTTAGTAAATGTGAGGGTAGAGGAGGTTTGAAGGGTGGGATTCACAAGGTCTGCTGCTTCTTCACCATCTGTCATATATCCAGAGAAATGTGACCACATCCTGTAAAAAAAAAAACACAGACACAAAATGCTTACTTTATGTATTACCAAAAATGCTTATGCATACACATACACACGTACTGGCAGAGTCCCAAACATATATGTAAGGATGTTACAGGTTGAGAAATTAAGAAAGTTAATGCAATATCTACAGAATTGCAGCAACTTAACAGAAATCAGATGAATATTTACCCAAACAGTAAAACTAGGAGGGACCAAAGTACATAGAAAAAAAGATGGATTTTTTTTGCCTTGATTTGAAAATTAAAACAGGAGGTCCTTAACGTGCATTTATTCATCGAAGGAGGCTTCTGGTCTATACTTAATCTAAAAACAGTTAGCCTGCATCAAGAGACTGTAAATGATACAATGACAAATTAAGACATAGTAAGCTTGAAGAGAAAGTAAAAAAAAGAGCTAATCCATTTAATGCCTTGGAAGAGAGGATTTTTGAATCAACTCTGGCTGGATTGGCAGCCTGTGCAAGCCCCTCTCAAAGCTGCGCTTTGGACCAATGAAAGCCCTATTTGTGAGTTTAACAGTGTATTATAGTCTTTACCAGTAGAGGTTATGAGAGTATTTTAATTTATTTTAGTGTTTGTAAATGATAAAATTGGATGGACAATAGATAAAATGTGGAGTTAACACTCAAGAAAAGGTTAAAAAAAAAGTATTCTAAAGTCCTTCACTCTGTTGCTCTTTAAAAATATGCAACACCAAGAAAAATAAATGTATCAATGAAAATTGTTCTATGACTGCCTGGACATAAAAAAGCATTGTCAGTAGAGGAATGTAACTCAGTATCGCTGCAGAATTTTTGCAACAAAATCTATGACCACTTTACGTAAAATTGAGAAATACTGTTACTGTAACAATTAGATTTTTTACAATTTTAATGTAATAGTATATTAAAAAGCCTCATTTGCAAGTGTGTGTGCTGTATGTGAAATAACCCCAACTGTCAGATAAATGTAGTAGAGTAAATACAATATTTCCCCCTAAAATGCAGTGCGGTAGAAGTAAGTAGCTCCACATCTACCGGTTGTATCAATAATTATAATCCACACCTAAAACTACTGATTATTTCTATTAAGGATTATTTTACTGTTACCTTTTTTGATTAATCTTTTGGTCTATGAAATGTCAAATAATGGTCAAAAGCTTTGCATAGCCAAAGGTGACATCTATTTACAATGACATTTGACAAAGGAAAGCAACAAGTCCTCATTTTAAAAGCTGAAATCTGAATTTATTTGACATAATTTCACTATTTTTCCTTGGTAAAAAAAAAAAAAAAAAAAAAAAAACTATGAAAGGATTAAACAGTTAAAAAATATTTGCTGAATTTTGCTGAATGTTTGTCAATTCTCTACCTGTTATATCTTTACTATAACCCAGTTATATAATATAGATCATTATACAATAATCTGTTATTGAGCTTGATGAATACTGCATTTGCTTTAAGTAATTAAGTATATTTTGATGTTAATATTTTGGTACTTACACTGTATGACCTCTACTTAAATAAATTACAGTCCTAATAACTTCTGTTGCCACTGCTGAATACCGACACTACTCCATCCAGAAACTGTCTCAATTTAGTCAACATATGACCTTTAGGTTTGTAAATCTACTGTAATGTTACTGTAATCTTAACAGTTAAATGTATGTGGCTGCATGAAGAGTATAGCAGGAACAAGATGGTGCTGGGCCAATAGTTGACTACTTAACCAGGCTGTTAGTAGTGGAAAACAACTTTATATTTACTCAAGTACTGCATAATTTTAAGGTAAGTTATTTGTTAAATAGCTGCTGAAACACAGGTTACTGGAGGTTACTAATAATAGTAGTAGTAGTTTATTATATCAGATACAAGGGATGATTTTCTGCAAAAAACAATCTTGTCATAGAATAAATTGTTCTGTGTTTTTAAGTTTAAATGCAGAGCATTTTGCGACGTAACATTAGTACTTTTATTTAAATAAAACATTTAAGTATTTCTTTCATCGCCGTTTGTTACATTCTACCACTGCATGTGCATTTCACCTAAGTAACATTTGCAGGATTTGTTTTATATGTAATGGAGTATTGCACAGCGTTGATACAGTGCTTTGAAATAAGGGAATAATAGTACTTCCTCCACAGCTCCCGTGACATTAATCACGGCTAACTATAAGTGACCCATCTATCTGTCGTTGAGTGAGATAAACATCAAACTCGCTCGCCATGCTAACCTCGCAATGTGTCTTTCAGCTCATTCAGCTTTCTTTAAAGACGTGTAACGTTAGCTAGCTAACAATAGCTGCCTAAGGTCCACTTACTCACCGACCTGCCATTCGTTAGCATCTTTATTTGCCACTGTTGGTTAGACATAACTTATTTTGTTGTGTCTGCTGTCACCTGCAGTTGAGATGACCACATATTGAGTCCTCCGACAGCAGCTATTGCCAAATATTCTTTGCGAGTTAAGCTAACCGTTAGCCACTTAGCTAGCTATTAATAAACCACCTAGCTAGCTATCAATAGTGTTTCAACACAATAAACAGTTTTCTCTACCTGTATATCACAATCCAGTATCGTGTCCGAGTCTCTGAGTGAAAGAGCCGGTCATTTCGTCATCTTTTCAGTCTACATAACGGGACGATAATTTTCGTAAAGGTTGTTGTTGCTAAATATGAATATTGCTATGTCTTGCTAGACACCGTTCTTCTCACACTGCCTTGGTTCTCGCGATAGCTCGTACGTCGGCGAGTGCAGGTCGTTGACAGCAGCTGTTCAAACCGCTGGATTTTGATGAATGAGACGGTGACAGCATGAAAAACAAATGGGGTGGGGAGGAGTAGTCCAACTACTCCCCCTGGGACTTTCACCCAACTCCTTCACAAACAAACAAAACAAATTAATGCCGACCCGAGACCCTGATACCACTCCACCTTAAAGAGGTCCCAGTTCAGCCAAGAGATCTACCTTTAATCCGTTATAGTGATAGGGTAGTTTTTACACCTTAATTTCATCTTTTATTTTTATCATCTGTTTTAAGAAAGTATGCAAAAGAGAAAAAAACATGCACATTGTACTGACTAGGGTTTATTTTGTTCACAACATCAAATTCTCTGCAGCCCACTTAGGCTATCAGTAAGAGTATTATCAGCAGCACAGGCCTCATAATCTTTTTTTATAGTTTTTTCTTTTTTTACAATTTTCTACAAGTCGAGTTTCTGGGTATGTAAAAAAACTATATCAACACAAACCTATATCAATACCTGGAAAGGTCTGAGCCTTAACACAATGTTTTTGTGGTTGATGGTTTTCTGTGATGCTATATCGTTTCACAATCAGAGGCTTACCATATCTGGCTAAAAAAAATGTACCTTGAATTATTAGGACCCATTAGAAGATACAAACTCAGTTTATGTCCTACTCCCTTGCTGTTGCAAAAGTAAACCTTTGAAAATAAGGATCTCATTTGTATTAAATAATATTTTCTGCTTATTTAATACTACACTTTCTCCATCCTTGTCACTATTTTAAAAATTGTATTATTTATTTTATTTATCTATTTTGAGAAAGAAACAAACCCAAAGTCCATACAGTGGTTGCAGAAGAGACTGAAGACTAGACCAAGATCAGGCAGAGAGGCTGAGGGAGGCTTGCAACCTCAGTGTTACTGTTTGACTCTGACCAGTGTGACTGCCTCATTGCTCACATGCCCAGAAACACCATCCTCAAAACAAAGCATTTCCTAAAAGAGATTTTAATAATGACCTGATATAATAAAACTCTGCTGCACTAACAACTGAAACAACACAAATTCAACTGATTTTCATTTTTATTGTAATGTCTAGGAACACAGAAATGAAACTGTATTAACATTTGCTGGATATTTAAATATTCAGGTAGATAAAAACACAAGGTAGAAAATTACAGTTATATTTAATACACAGCAGAGATTATGATGTAGAGACACAAAAAAATAAACTTGCATACAAAAAGTGTCCAGTGTAAATATCTATAGCCTAAATGTGTGCAAACATACAGATGAGTAAAAAACTATGAATCAGTGGGTGAAATGTTCCAGGTTAATTTCACACAGTCTCAGTGATCACATAGTCCACATCAGGGGGCACTTTAATCCACTTTAATCCACCTCCTCAATGGTGGGCCCCTCAGCACCAGCTCGTGCCTGCTGTCCACAGCTGCCAGTGGACATTCCTCCCTGGTACAACTTGCTGATGATGGGGTCACACACTTTCTCCAGCTCTTTGAGCTTGTGTTGGTACTCCTCTTTATCAGCCAGCTGGTTGTTCTCCAGCCAGGCGATGGCCTCATCACACTTCTCAATCAGCTTCTTCTTGTCTTCCTCACTAATTTTGCTCTTCATGTTCTCATCCTTGAAGTACGCTGGGACTGTGATGACTGCGCTGGACACTTTGTGTCTGAGGTAGGCCTCAGCTATCTCCTTCATCTTCACCAGGACCATAGAGGAAATCTCCTCAGGGTAGAAGGCTTTGTTCTCCCCTCTGTACTCCACTTGAATTTTGGGCTTGCTTCCATCTGACACCACCTTGAAGGGCCAGTGCTTCATGTCAGCCTGCACCACAGGATCATCAAACTTCCTTCCAATCAGTCTCTTGGCATCAAACACAATGTTGCTGGGATTCAAAGCCACCTGGTTCTTGGCTGCGTCCCCAATGAGTCTCTCTGTGTCAGTGAACGCCACATAGCTGGGGGTGGTCCTGTTGCCCTGGTCGTTGGCGATGATTTCTACTTTTCCATGCTGGAAAACCCCCACACAGGAGTAGGTGGTGCCCAGATCAATGCCGATCGCTACACCTTTGGCTGCAGACATTGTCACTGGATGTCACCTGTCAAGCAATTAGACTACATTTTAGTCACGACTCAAAGGAACCAATCTCTGATAGAAAATACACCAGAATATTTAACCTCCTATGACCTGGCGTCCACATACATGGACATCATATTTTTTGTTATCTGCACTGTAAAACTACATTTTGTGTCATTTTCTGTCTTTCACAAAGGTTAAGTCTGATCCAACTGTTCCCACAGACAAAAAGGATGTTCCTATTTTGGAGTAGTAGTTTTGGAGCATTACAAAAAAACAAAAACAAAAGCAATAACAAAACATAAGCACATTATTTATTGGGTACATCTAACCCCAAATAGCTAAAAGAAATCTAAAATGCAAGCCAAACCAAAGCTTGGGTCTTAGGAGGTTAAGCTTATATATAACAAAACATGTTGATGAGGTCAGCCTATCCCCTTTGTTCAACTTATTCTATTATAAAATAAAATTGCCTATAGGCATACACATTATTACAGTGATGGACTTCTCAAAATACTTTTAAACATTTATCATTAAAATTTGGGGTAAATACAACAAAACATTTGTAACTTGCTCATCCTCAACCTTTTTCTACTTATAGTACATTATTTTAAGATTCAATACAGGTACGAATTTATCAAACATTAATGTCATCAAACTTTTAAACAATTTAAACTCGTTTTCCTCTCAGAAATAAAGGATGAACTTACAGTTTAATGTTGAGGGGTCGCGGCTCTGTAGAGGACTGGTCTTCTTCGCTGGATCTTCTGTTGCGCTCTGATCCGTTTCTCAGACTGTGCATGCTCTCCAACCAGCAGCTTTTTTCTTAGGATGTTAACATCTCACTCTTTCTAGACGTTTCACTCACAGTAAAGTAAAGTTTACTGTGAAGTAAAGTTAGAAGCTCTGGCAGTTACGACTTCCTGTTAGTCATGTCAAAATAAAATTCCAAAAGTCTGAGCTAGATTGTGTTTGTCCTCGTCTTCTTTTTATTGGCTATATAGTTTTTTTCTTTCACATTAATAAAATACACTTTATTGGCCAATGTATCCTCACCTATTTTGACAGACCACACAGAAAGATCCTGGGTCAAGCCCTGAACTTTCTGGCTTTAAAGGGCCAGTCCTAAGTCCTACACCTCTTTAGCGGTGTGAAATCTGCTTAGTAGGCTGTGTTGTTGATCACGTGAGCATGTGGAAACGATGTGACTGGATTACTTATATATTATATATATTTATGGAGGGCGACAATTATTGTGTCAGGCATTAATGCAGTTTTTATATATTATTTTTATTATTTTGAAAGTCCGTTGCTCGCTGGCTCTGAATGCACATGCAGATAAACCATGGGTGACGGGAGGGGTGGCATCTTGATCAGGAGCGTCTCACCCAATGAGAGCACGTAGGTTGGACTGCTGCAGCGTTCAGAGGAACCGGAAATGAAAAGAACTGTCAGGTAAACAAAAATGTTATGATTGTGGCACTGGATTGTGGGTAATTTTTTTTCCTATAACAAATAGTATAAAACGTTTAATACACTGACAGTGGCAAATAGCTTTGGTTTTATATTGAAAAAAATTATTTAACTGCTGCTGTGTGAAGGAAATATTGCTGATAAAAACTACATTATTTGCTAATACTAATCACTAAGTATTAAACTTAATTCCCTTATTAGTCCCACAATGGGGAAATTCCATTTCCACCCAAGTGCACACACACACACACACACACACACACACACACACACTGTGCACACACACCCGGAGCAGTGGGCAGCCAATGCTGTGGCGCCCGGGGATCAGTTGGGGGTCCGGTCCTTGCTCAAGGGTCTCACCTCAGTCGTGGCATTGAGGGTGGACGCCAGGACGCTGGCTGTTCACTCTGCCCACCGGCAATTCCTGCCGGACCTGTGACTTTCAGGTTACAAGTCCAACTCCCTATCCATTAGGCCACGACTGCTCCACTAATCACTAAGTATTACTAATTACTAAGTATTACTGATCGCTAAGTATTACTGATCGCTAAGTATTACTGATCGCTAAGTATTACTAATCGCTAAGTATTAGTAATCACTAAGTATTACTAATCACTAAGTATTACTGATCGCTAAGTATTACTGATCGCTAAGTATTACTGATCGCTAAGTATTACTGATCACTAAGTATTACTAATCGCTAAGTATTACTGATCGCTAAGTATTACTAATCGCTAAGTATTACTAATTACAAAGTATTACTAATCGCTAAGTATTACTAATCGCTAAGTATTAGTAATCACTAAGTATTACTAATCGTGATTAAAAATTTGAATCGTTGGTCAGCACTAATGGGACAGCAGTTATTAGCATAATAGAACAGAATAAAAATAGATTTCCATTTAATTCAATCAAGCTCAATAAAATTTTATTTACAGATACTGACATACCATCTATAAAAATATATGTAAAAACAATAAAGTAATCTCAACAAATTTCATATATTAAGGTCAAGCATTTAGAATACTATAAGGAAAGCGCCAACAAAATCGTTTTGATCAAGTACTTGGCGACGGCGGGGAGGAAAAACTTCCTGTAACGGAAGAAACCTCCTACAGAACAGGCTCAGTTTGGGTGGCCATCTGCCTTGACTGGTCGGGGTGACCGGAGAGTTTACTTGTTTGTTTTGTTTTGCTTGTTTTTGCCAGTTGGGATGGGTGGGAGGCGTATCTGTGCCACAGGGAGCTTAAGTGGCTCCAGCTTCTTGACTGTCTGGTGTTCCTTGGTTATTCTGGGTAATTTCTGTCCTGTACCTTTAGCCTGGTAGCTGGGCTGCTTCACAACTAACTCCCCTGTGGCAGACTTTAACTTCGGTGCTGTGGAAATTGGTGGCAAGTGAATGGGTGGCTTAGCCACTTTACTGCGCTGCATACGTTTGCTAGTTTTACTTGTGTCTTTGATGAAGTTGCCGGGCTCCTCACCATCTGAAAGGAAGCCATGCCCTCCTGTTCTTACTGCTAAAAGCACTGCAGCATTTCTTTGACTTGCTGCTGCCTTGTCAATTTCACTCTGGATGTAGTCCTGGAGCTGCTTCTTCCGCGCTGCAGCCTGTTCAGCATCCCTCACCTCAGCGTCGTGTTCCTCTCTCTTCAGCTTTTCATAGTGGGCACGCTTTAAAGCTGCCAGATTGTCATTAAAGATCTGGCACTGCTTATTATTTTCCCGTTTGCGCTGAGCTTCTAGCATTTGTTTTTCTAGAAACAGCCTGTCAGCCTCTTTCTGGGCCTGAAAGCAGTTCTGGATGGTCTCTTTCTCTGCCTTTGCCTTCTGCTTTTTCTGATCTATCATAGCCTCTCTGTGATCATAAATATCCTTTAACACTGCAGCCCTCTTCTCCTCTCTCTCCTTCTGCTGCTTTGCCACTTCAGCGTCTTGTTTAGCCATTTCTTCAGAAATCTCCAGCTCTCTCTGTGCTCTAGCAGCATCCTGCTCTCTCATTCTGACTGCATATTTGTCTGTCACAGTTTTAATTGGTACCTGCCGCTTTCTGAACTTTTCTGCCAGGTGCTCTTTTTGTTGCTGCAGCATTTGTTCTTTGTCAAGCTGATGACGTTGTCTTACTTCTTCCTCCTTGGCCAGTATCTGTGCCTCTGTTTCTCTCTGCAGTTTTCTGCTGGACATCTGCTCCTGCATATGTCTCAAATACATTTTCTTTGAGTCTTGTTCTCTTTGGGCCTGATTTTTTAACTCCTGTGCAGGCAATTCATCGAGATTCCTCAGCTGATCACTCTCTTCCTTTTCCTGCTGCATCTTTTTCTCTCTCTGTTGTCTCTTCTCCTTTATTTGCTCCGTCCAAAAAGCAGCCAGAGCCCGGTCGTGGAGTTGCTTGTTACAAGCGTCCTCCTGTTCTCGTCTCTGAGCTTCTTCACTTTCTCGAATCATCTCCAGGTTAGGCTGACTTCTCTGCTCTCTAGCAATTCTCTGTTTCTCTTGCTGATATTTGATCAGTGCCTCGTTCTCTTTCTGCACATAAGTCCTTTGGAGTGCGCTGTTGAATTTTCGGACACAGCCATTCTGGTGGAACCTCATCAAATTGGCTTTGTCGATCATTTTCTGCGTGTCCTGTTTCTGCAGTTCCCTCTCCTCTGCAGCAATTTGATTAAAATATTCCTTCTTTTCCTGTTCCTTGAGTTTTAGTTTTTCTAGACGCTTTCTTTGTTGTGTTTTCAAATAGGATTTGTCGAGTTTGGCAAACTGAGCCCGAGCATTCATGTCTACAATTTCCTGTCTGGTGTACATTTTGGACCTGGGCAGGTTGACTATTGACTGGATTCTTTCCCAGTAAGCCCTGCTCAAAATGATTTCTTCTGTTGGAAGCATTTTACACTTTGTCTAACACACTTTTTTAGAAGAGTCGTGCTGTCTGGTGTTTGGCTGTGGTTTGACTTCTGTGGACGTGTAGAGTTTGGATGCTTTGACTGCTGATGAGGTCATCATGTGACGTCATCTGCTTTGATGAATGTGTCCTTCGCTTAGCCCCGCCCCTTAGTTACTGTTGCTATGCGTTTCAAGCTCTATTTGTCCTAGCTGATTTCGTGTTATCAAACAAAGTGGAGGAGTGATAATAAAAGTACTTTTTATGCGGCACGGCTCTTGTCAGAGTGGAGCGTGGTATTATTTTGTGATGTGAAGACGTGAGCGTGACATAAATATTTACCATCCTATCTGTAACTGGAATGAGACTCAGTGGTTTTTTGTAAAGTGCCTTGAGATGACTGTACTGCGATTTAAAATAGAGGAAAATCTGCAGCACAACATCAGAGAGGTGTGGAGGGGAAATAACAAATTCACAGGCTACAAAATGGGTGATGTGGACAGAGCCAGTCAACTAAACAAGTTCTTCAGCAGGTTTAACACAAATGCCCCAGCCATTCTTCATTTTCAGTGTCTCCTTTATCTCTTTCTCTTCTGCCTGTGTGCATCTCCACCACCGCAGCTACGCTCCCTCCTTCACCTGGGAACACTCCACAATCTGTCACAGTAACAACTGGGGTGATGCTGCAGCTGCAAAGACTGTGCTGTGGGAAGGCAGCTGGCCCAGATGGCCCAGTGTATGTCCAAGGCTGCTTAAGGACTGTACTGCCCAACTGTGTGAGCCTCTACAGAGGATCTTTAACCTGAGTCTACAGTTGGGGAGGGTCCCGGCTCCCTGGAAAACAGAGCATTGTTCCATTATCTGAAGTGTCCAGCTGAACTGAATGACTACAGGTCGGTGGCTCACACATCACATATTATGAAGGTCCTGGAGAGGATGATTCTCAAGGTTAAACAGGCAATAGATTCCCTGCAGTTTGCTTACAGAGAACCCATTAGTGTGGATGCTGTCCTCTGTATGTTTCACCATGTCTCATCTGGAAAAAGCTGGAAGTTATGTGAGGATGTGGGGTTTGGACTGGCCACTTAGGTCTTTCGATGTCTGCAGGAGATCCTTCATCCCCACTGTCCTCAGGCTCTGCAACACCTGGCAGTTCACTGACCAACATGAACTGGACTGTTACTGACTACTGTTACTACTCAGTACTAATTACTTTCACTACAAGACTACCTGCATTTCTCTTTGTAATAAAGTTTTTCTCATCTCATGATCTTTTTATTTTTAAATCAGCTCAGAATGGAATTGCACATTGATGTTAAAATGGAGTACACTCAAAAAAATAATCCAGCCTAAAACGTTGACTTTATGTAATTACATGTAAATTTTCCATGCACTTTTATAACATAAATTCAAGGTAAGGGGTCACATTCAATGCAATGTTTTTCCTTCATGTTGTGTTGATGTCAATAAATTACATAACTTTGTCAGATAGGATTAAATTAAGTTAATGCAAACTTTCACATAAACCTTATGTGTTTGTTCAAATATTTGATGTAAAGGTAATGAGATGTTGTACATAAACCTTATGTGATTATTTAATTACTTTGTGCATAGTTAAGGAGAACTTCTGCATAAACCTTATGTGATTATTCAAGTATTTTACATTAAAGCAATTTATGTTAAATTGGTTATTAGACATCCTGTAGTAAATCAAAATGCAATACAAAGC
The DNA here is from genome assembly GCF_900324485.2 of Mastacembelus armatus. Taxonomy (NCBI): domain Eukaryota; kingdom Metazoa; phylum Chordata; class Actinopteri; order Synbranchiformes; family Mastacembelidae; genus Mastacembelus; species Mastacembelus armatus. Next base: position 6,667,332 of record NC_046640.1, read on the forward strand.
ACAGTTCAGAGAACTTTATTGCCAAGTCCAGCATAACATTAAAAACATAACAGGCAAATAATTTGCAAAATTTTAAACATTTGTTCCATTTGCTACTCAAACTAAAAATTATGCATCGGCAAGACATTCCACTGCCATGAAACCTGAGTAAAAGCTGGATTAAAATCTTCTATGGTTTTCCAGTGTACATTATACCCAACAGTACTCAAGGAAATCAAAGGCCTCGGTTTTGTACTGTACCTAAAACATTAAAAATAAAAAGCTTTCCAAGGTGTTCATACCACAGACAAAAATTAAGGTACAATACACTCAGCCATTTCATTAGGCACACCCATACCCTCTAATAGTACCCTAGAAATTATTGTAGCAAACCAGGGAGTTGTACAGGAATGAAAAAAGAAAAAACATTCCACAAATCACTCCCTGTGCTGACATTAGTCCAAAAACATCCTTTACAGTTTCCAGATTGACTTATGCTGACATATACCAAGTGTCACTCTGCAACATTTAAAATGGTAATGGAATGAGATTTTCTTAGAAGTAAAGGAACACATAAGATGCACATTAATTAGTGGGGGGGGGGCTTCATTCAAGGTCATCAAAATGACAATGTCCAAAAAGCCAAAAAGAGTCCATCTCAACTGTCCGGCCCTGTCCTGCTCACTGAAGCATCTTTATTTTAAGTGTTTGAACCTTCGGAGACAGTTTTTTGCCATCCAAATTCATCAGCACCTTCTGGAAGAACTCAAATGTGAATTTGAGTTCTGATGTGTAGCTTAGGTTGAGTGCATAAATCAAACCAAAAAGCATGATAACTTCACAGGAAATGCTTCTTAGGTTGTTTAGCAGTTCCACACCCTCTATCACCACTCCAACATCCTCTGGCTGTTCATCTTTATCTGCTTCTTCTTTAAGCATCACATAAAGACCCATTGTGGTTTGTGTGATTGCACTGTTGGCATCCTCAAAGTCAGCACTCTAAGGGTTAAAAACAAATTGACCATTTTTTAAATAAAACATCCCAATACTGAATAAATCCTGAGAGATCGCAATAAAATGTCACTACTTACCAAGTACTCCTTGATGACAGTGTTGCTGTCCTCATTTAGGTAGGCACACAGATTTTTAAGGATGCAGTCTCTCTTAAGTTCAATGTCATCACTGTGCAAAAGGATCCCCCCTTTTGCACAGTGATGACATTAATGTTTTGTGTAAGACAGTTTCCAGGACATTGTTCCTTAGAGTTTTATGAAGTGGAGAGATGTGATGTTCCTCAGTTCTCACTAGCCTTGAGGTAGATGGTGGTATGCAACGTTGGGACAGACTCCAATAACATAACTTGCCACCATGCTCATGATACCATGCACACCATTGTTTTTTAAAATAGAAATAAACACAATGTAGTCTAGTTAATTGTTGCATATATTCAGTGTGTTATCAATACTCAGTCACACAACAGACATCACAATTAGAAACTGAGGCCCTGATCAGACCTGGCAGTTACATACAAAACACAGACTCAGACAAAAACACATAAGCAAAGGCAGACAAAGGCAGTAACACAGTGGCATAGCAACTCCTTAAATTTATGACATTTGATTATCCAGTAACCACCAGTTTAGATGTGATGTTCTTCAATACAGCAGGTATAGTTTTTCAGGTGTGTGCTGCTCTATAAGAAAAGGCTGACTGCCCAAAGGCACTTTTCCTACATGATCTTGTCCCTTCTGGCAGTAGGCTTGGTAGATGAGTTGATTTTGTTTAATGAATTCTTTGAGTGAAGGAGGTGCCAAACAATGAAATATTTTATACATATACATGCAAACTGTATTATATTCTTTCCAGTTTGCAAGGTCATATTAGATTAAAACAGTGATGATATGAGTTTGACTTTTTATCCAATGTCTTCAAAGCCTTGTAGTCATATACTGATTGTAATGTGATCCTATTTGTCTGCATCCAGCTGGTAAGACAATGTGTCTATATATGAAAAATAATATTTTATTACTAGACTAAATAATTCAACTGTACATGCACTTGCCTTAGCTGTTGGATCCATGAGGAAACCAACAGCTTCTTTCCAACAGCTCCTCCTCTTTTGCTGAAGACATTAAGTTAGGCGTGTATTTGTCAAGTTGGGCCAGGAACGTGGCTTGAAGAGCCAAGGTTGTTATACGCATGAATTCTGCGTTTATCTATGGCAGAAACAGTGAAAGAGATATGAGAGCTAAACAAGTAACTAATACAAACTTTCATTAAGGCACGACACTACAGGCAATTTTATTCTAAAACCTGTCTTTTGCTCAGACTAGCAATAATACATTATATTTGGACAGTTTTGCAAATTACACCACATTTGATGACATAAATTTTTATTTTTACAAAATTTTAAAAATAATTGCCTTCAAATAATAGAATGTAATTTACGTTTTTACACCATTCACTGGTAGCGTAGTGGAATTCTTTTTTCAGCTGTCGATCCCCGAGTGAAAACCAGGCGAAAATATCTAACGCGCCACCACCCAACCTGCCGCCTACTGCCGCCCCACCCCACGCCCTCACGCCAGTCAAGTTGCTAGCTAATGATAAGCCATGTAACAGAGCTCACGGCTATGCAGGATAGATGCTGCCTGAGTGTCAGTAGTCTCATAAGCAGTATTCTCCACCGCAGACCTACGTCGCCAAAAAAAACATACATAAACAATGAGCCCGGGGTCGAAGTGGTACTGTTAGCTCCTGCTAAACTGACAGCAGGTGCCAGTAAGATAAGACAAAACCGAAATTACCTAGTTAACATTTGCCTAAATTCATCAACGTCTCAAAACATAGATGCCACATCAGTCATATTCGTCTTTGTGAACCCCGAAACTGTAATTTAAGGTAACAGAGAGCAAACAACTGAACTTACCTTATCACTTGCCACTTGAGAAGTCGACAGCCATGTGAGACTTCCCGCTAAAGATGTTAGCTTTCGATTTTGCGCATGCGCAGCATTCCTTTTCTTCTTCTCTATTTGATTAGGCAGACTAGATGCTACATTGACCTGTTGCTGCCCCCTACCGCACAGCCTTATTTAGATCTATTCGAATAAAAAGTATTTGATCTGTTTACATTCAGCTTATACATAAGTGTATTTACTTTATGTTTATTTAAATGAACGAATAAACAATTGATATTGTATATTTCAGTTAGATTTTACTTAGAAATACTGTTTATTGTTTATCAGGGCCATGAATCATTTTTTTGAGTGTAGATCAAAAATGTTTGTGAACCAATATGACCACAAATCATGTGGTGCTAAAATAATGGGAGAGCTGGGATGGGCTCCAGCAGATCCCTGTCACCCTGGTTAAGGAATAAGTGGGTAAAGAAAATGGATGGGCTGTACGCAAAATTTAAAAAAACTGAGTTACAACAAACATTTGAAACACAAATAGTGACCTTCAAAAGGGAAACACCCCATAATCGAGCTCAAAGTCTAAGTTGAAGAGATCAGACCCTAACAGAGAGGGGTCCGGCCCTGAGACACCCCATTGTTGTCTGTCTTAGTTCTCCATCCTTTCGCAGTGGCAGTATCGTAGCCTATGAGGTTTGTCCGAGGCGCGATTATTGCTAGTTGAAAACTTTACCCAATACCCCGCCTTGACGACTTGAAATATAGTCGGTGATGGCAATTTTTGATGGTCTCTAAGGAGACTGATGAGTTTGTTCAATAATAACTTCAATATTAAAACTGAAGTTAATTAGTAATTTCAGCAACTGAAACTAATCTCAATTGTATTATGACTCCACGTTGTTGTGTCTTGTTCGGGGTGTTCTTTGGGGAGTCGCTAGGGGGAGCTAGAGGGAGGTGAGACGGGGAGGAGAGGAGAAGAGCAGGGAAAGAGCTGTTCGGTTTGAGGGACTTGGCGCCGCTACGGATGGAACAGTAGCCTGTTACTTGTTCTGACTAAAGCAAATGAATAAAGGAAAGTGACAAAAGAGCGTCTGCCGGCTGTGAATATAACGGGGCATTACAATATATTAGTGAAAGGTAATGTCATAGGCTATTTCAGAGACAAAAGAGGAGAAACATGAGAAAGGACATGAAAATAACATTTGGGGAGGAGAAAGAATGAACACTGGAGGAAAACAGTGACATGCTATTGATTAGAACTGGTAACAATAATCTGTCTGGAGCATTTACTATATCCTTATTATGTTCACACTCAATATCCTTGAAAATCCTTTGAATAAAACATTAAATGTACAAAATTCAAACAGCCGTTTTAACTCAGGATCCAGTTATTAGCTTTTTTTTTTATCATATCCCCATGAACTATTGCAGTTTAAACAGGTGTGATGGAGCTGGTTTGGTGAGCATTCAAGGTAGCAGCAGCTGGTGTGATCTTATAGGACGTCTCCATCTCAGCAAAAAAATTACATTTATTTTTGACATGATAAATTACATCATGTATCTACTTGTTTATCAGCTGATGATGTAGCTAAATCTCCACACAAATTTTAATTAAAGTAATCAGTAATAGCAAACAGCTCAACACTACATGGTTGGCTGACACAGCCTGGTCTGTTTTCCCATGAGCCTCCCTGGATGACGACATATTTTTTCTAACCTGAAAGAAGAAATGCAGAGCTCAGACGCTCGACGACAGAAACACGTCAAAACAACAAGGAAAGCATGTCATGAAAGAGGTATAAATATTGCTATATGGATATATGCTATTATATCTCCATAATATGATACACACCGATATACCAAATATATCCATTTGTAAGTTTGTAAGTGGACAACCTGTGCCCAATTCTCCATAATCAATTACATGTATTCTATCATGTAATTGGTAATAAAATACATGATATATGTATATATCATGTATCTACTGATACATGATATATACACTATACAATTAACAATATGTTAATTGTATAGTGTTATATGTATATTTATCATATCATGTTCTGTTTGTATGTATACTGTTTGTATGTATACTTATGTATGTTATCACCATAATGTATACAAATATATAACATGGATAATGGGGGTACAATATTCATTGCTAACATAACCCCTTATAACATTATAAGTATTATGTACATATATGTTACAGTTTATGTATGTATAAAGTAATTGGGCATCAAAAGTATATATAATATATACTACTTATGTTAACATTCATATAACATTCTATTGTATATCTGTTGTACCATATATAATACATATATTATAATAATGTAAAGCACATTACTTTCTTGTTTTGTCATGTACACAAGTACATGACATGTATATTAATAGGTATTATCCTTGAATACATCAATTACATATTAGTTTTGCTGGGATTATATTTTGCTTTTTTTTTTTTTTTTAGAGATTAACATCATTACAATGCTAAGTGCGCAAACACCGACGCTATAAATACGCTGTGTTATATTAGTAACAATATTGGTAACTGTACTGTTATATGTATATTTAGTAACAATTGTAGTTATTGTAATTGTCAGGATCCATTTCACTGGACTTCCGTTTTCTTTTATTTTGGAGGATCCTGACAGGAACTGGTTTTTGGTTATCTCTGTTTCCTTTACGTTGACCTAATTTGTTGATTGTTTTCACCTGGTTCTTGTTTTGTGCCTTTATATACCTTGGTTGTTCCTTGTTTTAGTTGCCGGGTTGTCTGTTCTGTTTTGTTAAGACATCGATTGAGCCTATCTGATTCTTGTTTTCTTTTGGAGTTTTGTTTCTGGATTACCTTTGTTCCCTCAGCTCTAAGTTAAGTATTCTGCTTCCTTCATTTTGTTTTCTGTTCTCCTCCCATGTCTCCTGTTCTTGTGTCGCTGTCTCGTGCCATGTTCTATGCCCTTGTGTTTTCACGTCCTGATTCCCTGTAGCCTTGCTTCTGTTTCCCTGAGTGTCTGGTGCGTCTCCTTAATTGTGTGTGACCCTGTCCCTCTTGCCCTGTTAGCCTCGTGTCTATGTTTCTGTACTTTATGTGTCTTGACTCCCTGTCTCTATGCTCATGTTTCCTTGTAGTCTGGTGCGTCTCCCCAGTTGTGTGTGACCCAGACTACCTCTTGTTGTAACTCCTTTGTTGTGTTCTTGTTCTCTTGTGGTCTGGTGCGTCTCCCAAGTAGTGTGTGTGACCCAGACCTTCATGCCCTGATTCCTCGTTCTCTTGTTCAAGTGTCTGTGTGATCTGGTGCGTCTCCCCTGGTGTATGTGACCCAGATCCCTCCGGCCTTGTGCTCTCGTGTCCATGTCAGTGTCCTATGTTCATGTTTTCACGTAGACCCTCGTGCTTTGTTTCCTTGTGTCCTGTTCATGTTTTTGTCCTAGTTACCCTGCCTAGACCTGTCCCCTTTTGCCTTGAGTTTTGTTCTTGTTTTTCCTAGTCCAGTTAATAAAGTCTTGAGTGGAACTATAAGTACCTGTGTGGGCAAATCTTTGGTCCGAAACTTATATCCGTTTCCCCAGTCCTGACAGTAATATCCACAAATATTCAATTATTTGGTAACCTTAAATTGTAATGTAATATTGATAAGTTGTAAGCATCATACTCATGTGCACCAGCACAGTCTCCATAGAAAGAGCATTGTCTGACTTTTTTGTGAGAAAATCCCATTGTAGCTTCAAACAATGCACATATCATTTCACTATTTCTCTTTAGGGAAACCTCACCTCTCTGGTGAGGCTCAGAGTTATAAATAAATATTATATTAATAGAGTTTGAATAAAATAGGTTGTATATACATTGTTATACATGTTGTTATATTGTTTATGTAGTTATAGGGTACATGAGCTATATAATACATAGATACATGATATATCCAGTATAATTGGATATATCATGATTGACAAAGTGGTCAATATCTACATGTATACAAATTTGTATATGTTTTATGTTATACATAAAACCAACAACTACGTATAAAACCTATTTACAATAACATACAATATATTTATACATACAAATAAATCACGTATTAACAGAATTGTTCATGAATTAGTATATATAATATATGGGACCAAATTAATAATTTCTATTAACATATGAAATACAATGTATTTCAATATCACCCTATATAGTATGTAGATTCATATATTGAAACCAAATCATAATAATTACTTGACTTTGGGTGTTACAAATCATCATCTATAGTATAACGTATTACATATATATATATATATATATATACATATATATCAAAGTCATGTTAAAAGCTACGTACATGTATGGTACGTATGCCACACATATTGGTATATCTCTATATTATACATATCCTTTATAATATTACTCTGATATATTTATATCAGAATTACAATTGTATGACATATTACTTAATTAAATGCATTACGTTCTGTATATGTAGACAGTATTGACTTGTGGATCTATACCTATGTCAATTTCAACATAACCATATTTACACAACACCTAACTATACAAATACATTTATGGGATCAGAACCCACATAGCAAACGGACTTGGCCCAAATGTGGCGTAATAATGGCACTGCTGGCGTGTTGCCGGTAATGGCATGCATCATGTCAGCCAACTGTGGGCCATGGGTGGCAATGATGGCACTGCCTGCATGACGCCGGACTACATTTGGGCCGATTGTGGATGGGAGGTGAGTGGCCCAGATCAGTGTAGCGATTATGGGCCATACTTTGTGTACTGGATTAGGCCTGCTGGGCAAGATTCTCAAAAAAGCTATGATTATAAAAATGAAAAATAATTAATAGTGTTTACTTTTCAGCAATGTTCACAAAATTAAATAATCAATAAATTTGAATTAGCTTACGAAGTATTATTTATGTATTTATTTTAATTAGTTTTTGTAAATTTATATTTTTTAAAAAAATCTAATGAAATTGTCTATATTTTCAATACTTTTTAGTTTAAGTGCCACAAAATCTATAATCTTACTAAATATATAACATTTTTCCTAAATCGTAGTTTATTTGAAAATATGTAACGTTAGAACTTGGCGGTCGATTTTTTTATTTTGGTGCGATCTCCATGGTAACGGCAGGTTTTCTGGTTGGTGGATGAGGTTCACGTGACACAGCGTCGGTTGAAATTAGTTTTCTCCCGCTGAAGAGTGAAGAAGTCTGTCAGGCAACCGCTGTTCAGGTAAGGAAAGTTGTATGTTGTGTACAACTAACCTAATATATAATATAATATTAAAATACATAATAATACATATTAGATATTGTAGATACGTGGTCTCTTTGCACTCCTGCCGAGACAGATCAAGTCTTCGATGCCATGTGTGTACTACTCTCTTACTGTAGTATTTTTATTTAACCTGGACAAATATCAACGACAAGATTTAAGACTTTTGCATTAATATTTGTTTTTTTTTTAAATGAGGAATTGAAATTAACAGAGTTAACAAGATGTGGTTTGAAATAACCGCCAAATGCTGTTAAAAATCGACCGTGGCGGGACTACCGCTGGCTCGGTTCATGCTCGACACTTTCTTTGTCTTCTTCTTTATTATTCTGTATAGAACAATAAAGAAATAAAGACCTTGATAATCAGGATATTTTTGATATTTTAGTTTCAGCTAGTAGACCTTCTGAATGGCCTGTAATAACTTAAATATTGAGTAGCCAAATTGGCTGGCGAATGAAAAAGTTTTAAACCCTGTTTGTACACCTAAATAAAACAATAAGAAAGCCTCTGGCCTAGAAGCACTTACATTTTATGATCTAACAAAATTATTAATAAAACAGTTTATGTCTTCTTAATAAAGACATAAAGAAAGTGTCGAGCATGAACCGAGCCAGCGGTAGTCCCGCCACGGTCGACTTTTAACGGCATTTGGCGGTTATTTCAAACCACATCTTGTTAACTCTGTTAATATAACTGCTGCCTTGGACTTGAGACCGCCAGTACAGACCATAGACCGGTCTGCGGAATGTCTGGTGCTTTCTATCCGATGTGCGGAACAATGTAATGCTGTCAAAATGATAGGAAAAATCACAGCGAAATCAGTAACAGTGATTCACTTGTAAAGCTGAAAATGATTCAATGGTTGTACAATAAGATTTAATTATATCTAAATGTGATCTGTGACCTTGATAATCAGGATATTTTTGATATTTTAGTTTCAGCTAGTAGACCTTCTGAATGGCCTGTAATAACTTAAATATTGAGTAGCCAAATTGGCTGGTGAATGAAAAAGTTTTAAACCATGTTTGTACACATAAATAAAACAATAAGAAAGCCTCTGGCCTAGAAGCACTTACATTTTATGATCTAATAAAATTATTAATAAAACAGTTTTAGAGCTACAGTATTATCATATGTAGGTAAATATTGATTAGTTGAATAGGCATCTTCAATGTTAATCTTTTTTTTTCTCTCTTTTCCTACAGGACTGTGCTTGAGCAAGAAATTTGAGACAGACTGTTGGTATGGAGGGTAATTGGAGTTACAATGAGAGGAGCAATATGAGAAGACGGGCATTAAAAAAAGTTGATGAACTAATACAGTCAATAGATACTGAGTTGAGTAGTCAGGACTTTGAAAGAAATTATACAGAGCGTCTACATGATGAAACTTCTATATGGTTTGAGGAGGAGTTGCAGGGCAGCAGAGATGGAGGGGACGTGCAGATTCCAAAGGATAGGTTTGTGTCTGATGAGGAGGAAATGGAGCATAGTGATGCATGCAGTGACACTATTGATGACTTGAGGGATTCTCTTGCTGACTGGGCCACTGAATTTAGCATTCCCCTGATTGCGTTATCAGCCCTGCTTTGCATTTTACAAGTTCACTATCCCTCTCTGCCAAAAGATGGGAGAACATTACTTAAAACAAGAACAACATACAACATAGAAACTTTATCAGGTGGATTGTTTCACTACTTTGGAATACTAAATTCATTTTATGAACTGTTGAATAAGGTGTGGTGTGTGGTCCCAAATAGACACTCGTTTAAATTACAGCTGAATTTTGACGGTTTACCCCTGTTCAAAAGTAGTAGTACTCAGTTTTGGCCCATTCTTGGTATGTTGCAGGGGTACAGCGAGAAACCAGTGCTGATTGGTCTTTTTTGTGGCAACACTAAACCAAAGTCTTTGTCAGAGTATTTGCAACATCTGGTGAGTGAATTAAAGTCACTGAGCAGTGGGTTTGTTTATCAGGGAAAGAGGTTCTTTTTGAACATTTGCTCTGTTGTATGTGACACCCCAGCCCGAGCCTTTGTCAAAGGTGTGAAATCACACTGCGCATACCATGGATGTGACAAGTGTCACCAAACTGGTGTCCGTATAGGACATCGAATGACATTCCCTGATTTAAATGCAAGGCGTAGAACTGATGAATGCTTTAGACAAAATACAGATGTAGAACACCACCATGAACACTCACCTTTGGCTGACCTTAATATTGACATGGTTGCCAGCTTCCCTTACGATTACATGCACTTAGTATGTTTAGGGGTTATGAGGCGTCTGCTTGATTTGTGGATGGGTCCTCCTGGACCCCTGCGTTGTCGTATGTCAAACAGTCAAGCTTCCTTGATTTCAGAGAGACTGCTTTCTTTGAGGGATTACATTCCTTCAGAGTTCACTAGAAGACCACGTACACTGGCTGAAAGAAGTAGGTGGAAGGCTTCAGAGTTTCGCCAGTTCCTGCTGTACACTGGGCCTGTTGCACTGAAGGGTGTGTTAAAGTCTCAAATATATGACAATTTCATGCTTTTGTCAGTTGGTGTATTCATATTACTGAGTCCAGAATATTGTTTGACGATGAACAATCTGGCCAAATCTCTTTTGGTATCTTTTGTTGAACATTTTGGTCGGCTATATGGACCAGAATTTTTAGTTTACAATTTTCATGGTTTGGTGCATCTATGTGAAGATGTAAAAATCCATGGTAATTTGGACTTATTTTCATCTTTTCCGTATGAGAATTTCTTGGGTCATCTTAAAAAACTGGTTAGAGGCCCACGTAATCCGTTGACACAAGTTATCCGCAGGTTGTCTGAAAATGATGAAGCCAGTTCCAACTGTAACCTTAAAGCACAGACATCCAAAGATCATAAATCGGAACATACTGAAGGACCAGTACCGCAGTTTTTCATGGGAGACGTTAAACAGTTTAAAGTGTTGTCCATGGATGGTGCAGTTATCAAAGCTACAAATAGAGATTCCTGCATCAAAATAAAGTATAGGTTTGTTTTGGTTGAAAATATTATTGTTGATAGTGGAGTGGAATATATTGTAGGTAGGGAATACAGATGCCAAGAATCATTCTTTGAATAGACTTTTGACGACTAGGGAGTTAGGCATCTTCATGGTTTCTAACTTGTCTATGACTGTGAAACATTTTCAGATAGCGGAGAGTGTGCAAAAGTATGTCAGACTGCCATTTCATGACAAGTTTGTTATACCTTTGCTGCATTTAAACAAACCACTCAGCAGCTATTGAGTTACATGGTACATAATAAATTTTTTGTTATCATGGGTCCAGTAAATCTGTAGTTTATTTTTTGTGGCTCTCTTTGTATCTGTGGTACATGTTGTGTGCAATTACAGATCCAAAAAAAAGTGTCTTCTCACTTTGTCCATTCAAATGTGTCCCTGCAGATTATTTTAAAAAAGATACACAAATTAATAAATTACGTTAGCAACCTGGGGAAGGATGGGCTCCACACAGGGTCAGAATTATATTTACATCAAGTAAGTATAACTTTATAGATTGTGTTTTAAGACGTTTCTGATGCGTTGGTCTTAACACACACACATATATAACTGCTAGTTATTGTAATCTTTTGCAGACAGTTACGGTGAGGCAAGATTAAAACTACCTGAAGCTGTTGAACACACAGACCTTGCAACAGATGGAGAGGATTCCCAAATAAAAGCAAAATGAAGAAGGAAGTAAGTTGTCTTTATTTATAATCCATGATTACATTTAGTCACTGTATTGTAACATGTGGCACATATGTAAGTAACAAAGTAATTATTTAGCCCGAAGAACATACTTTTTCCTGGAGAAGATGAGGATGAAGAAATCAGTTTTGATCGGTCAAAAGATAATGCAAAGAAAAGGTAACTTTCCATAAATTTTCTTTTTTGTTTACTTATTTCTAATATGTTACATTTAGCTTCTCTCTCTTTCTCTGAACAGAACAGAAGAACTGCCTAGAGCTCCAAAGATCTTTCACTCGTTCCAGAAGTCTGGATCTGCTCAGAAGTCTGTGTTGGCCAAATCAAAAGCAACAAACTTGTAGGCAGTATCAGTTGTTGTTATTTTGAGTAAGGTAATTGATGAATTTAACTTGTGAAATGCCGAAAATGATCTGTTCTATCTTTCTGCAAACCCCCACATAGTTTACCAAATGTCCCTCGTAATTCCCAAAGTCATCATGCTTCTAACATACCTAAGAGGACCCACACACGTTCTCACCTGCCTCGAAGACACGATGCAACTGCTGATCCACTTGTGAGAAGCCACATTAACCCTGACCCGCTTCAGATATTCCACACAAGCTGTACTTCTCCCAACTTGTTTGACAAAGATTGCACTCCACGTGACCTGCTTCAGAGAGGTCACGCTTCCCCTGATTCACAACAGAGAAATGGTGCAACTGCTGAGCCGTTTCAGAGAGGCCAGACTTCGTCTCATCCACTTCGAAGAAGCCAAACAACTGCTGACTCATTTCAGAGAGGCCGCAATTCCCCTGATCCACTTCAGAAAAGCCGCACAACTACTGAGCCATTTCAGAAAGTCCATACTTTCCCTGACCCGCTTCAGATAAACCACACCACTGCTGACTTTTTTCAGAGAGGCTGCACTTCCCCTGATACACGACAGAGAAATGGTGCAACTGCTGAGCCATTTCAGAGAGGCCAGACTTCCTCTGATCCACTTCAGAGAAGCCACACAACTGCTCACCTGTTTCAGAAAGTCCACACTTCTCCTGACCCGAATCAGAGAAGCAGTATTTCTCCTGACTTGTTTGAGAGAGGTCATACTCCCCCTGACCCACTGCAGAAAAGCTGCACTTCCCCTGATATGCATCAGAGAGGGAATGTTTACCACCAGCCACATGGACCATTAAGACCTCAAACTTTTCTTGATACTTGTATTTGTTCATTGGGAAATGTGATACTATTGTGTACCACTTTTACATCTTGTGTACCATATGGATTTAGGTGGTTTATTTTAGTTTCTTGCTCTTGTTTCAGCCCTCCTGCGTAACATTCTCACAAATCAAGAGATCATGATGGACCAAATGAAGATAATATATAGGACAGTTCAGGGTCTAAAATCTGTCAGTGAAGAAGACATAGGTCTTGAATCAAACCTACTGCCAGTAGCTGATTTTCAGTCTCTGCAAAACCTGGAGGAGAGACTGAGGAAATTTCCTGACTTTCAAATGCAACTGGTAAGTCAGTTATACTCCAGATATAGATGTATAAATGTTTAAACTGTTTTGTTTAGGCTTACCAAAGGCTTATTGTTTTAATATATATGCCTGTTCTTGTTCTTAAATGAAGTTCACACAAAAATGAAAATTTACTCATCATTTACTTTTAAGCTTGTATAAGTGGGTTTCTTTGGATGAACACAAAGAAGACATTTTGAGGAATGTTGGTAACCAGAGAGTTGAAGGTAACATTGGTAAAAAATATTATGGAAGTCAGTGGGTACCATCTGCTGTCTGGGTACCAACATTTTTCAAAATTTCTCCTATGTGGAACAAGTGGGGGTGGGGAAATGATATAATTTACATTAACAATTTACAATAACAATGATTCAATTAAATGCTAATTCACAGATAAGCATATTGGCAATGAAATGTGGGACGGACACCAGGGATGGAGTTTGGAGAATAATGAGAGCAACAATAACAAACTCGCTGGCCAGGAATATGAATATGCGTGGAGTAAATGGGAAGATCAGCTTTAGAAGCTTGCAGTTACGGAACATCGTTCTTGGTAAGTTTGTAGTGAGTATAACCACTTAAAAAATTAATTAATTTCTTTAAAATCTAAATTTTTTTTATGCCCAATTTCTACAACTGTTATTTAACAGTAGGTTACTCTGTTTACACTACAGTTTTCATATCACAACATTTTTAAGGTTTTGTTCGCTAAAATCCGTCTTTAAGTTAACGTATCTAATTTATATACATTTCAAATCTATTATTTTCGGATTGACTGTTTTACAAATAAGGGCTTAGTTGTTGCTTGGCGTACTATTTAACTTTAATTAGCTCTATGTGTTTCACTCGTGATCGGGTGTTTCTCTATGAATGTATAAATACCGTTAAGGAACTTTATATTGTTATAGAACAAACTCATCAGTCTCCTTAGAGACCATCAAAAATTGCCATCACCGACTATATTTCAAGTCGTCAAGGCGGGGTATTGGGTGAAGTTTTCAACTAGCAATAATCGCGCCTCGGACAAACCTCATAGGCTACAATACTGCCACTGCGAAAGGATGGAGAACTAAGATAAACAACAATGGGGTGTCTCAGGGCCGGACCCCTCTCTGTTAGGGTCTGATCTCTTCAACTTAGACTTTGAGCTCGATTATGGGGTGTTTCCCCTTTGAAGGTCACTATTTGTGTTTCAAATGTTTGTTGTAACTCAGTTTTTTAAAATTTTGCGTACAGCCCATCCATTTTCTATACCCGCTTATTCCTTAACCAGGGTGACAGGGATCTGCTGGAGCCCATCCCAGCTCTCCCATTATTTTAGCACCACATTATTTGTGGTCATATTGGTTCACAAACATTTTTGATCTACACTCAAAAAAATGATTCATGGCCCTGACAAACAATAAACAACATTTCTAAGTAAAATCTAACTGAAATATACAATATCAATTGTTTATTCGTTCATTTAAATAAACATAAAGTAAATATACTTATGTATAAGCTGAATGTAAACAGATCAAATACTTTTTATTTGAATAGATCTAAATAAGGCTGTGCGGTAGGGGGCAGCTTTACAATTACCAAAAGAAATCATATCTATTCCTCACATTTATGTCACACTTACAATTAGCAACCTCTTTAGGCAGCTGCACAGCATCTAACAGCTGTAAAATAAAGTCTTTGTGTGTGATGGGCTTGCCAGATGACGTAATCATTCCTCTGTTCTTCCACTGCTGAGCAAACACATGTACAGTTGAAAATCCATAATTGCTATCAGTGTAGATATTAACTACTTCTCCTTTTCCTAATATAGAAGGTTCTGTTAAGGTAATACATCTCACTGCCTGCAATGATAAATGAGATGGTAGTGATTCAGCTTTAAAACATCTTTAAGGGTTACAACAGTATCTCCTGTAGAATTAGATCAGTCTGATTTCTGGTTTTTTACAAGATCCATCTACAAACATTGTCATTTCAGCATCTTTATAAGGTGTGTCAGTTTGGTCAACCCTGGGCAACACTCTATTTTCAGTTTCAGCAATACAGTCATGGCCCACCATCCTCAGCTATAGGCATTAATGTAGCAGGATTAAAGGTTGTACATCGTTCAATAGTGAGATGTGGCTGTGAAAGCAGTGTAGTCATGCAGGACAGATGTTTAGCTGGTGACATGTATGCTAGCTTGTTTTGCAACAACAGGACAGAGACTGCATGTGGAACCTTTAGTGTCAGAGGATGGAACAACATGATGTCTGCTGAAGCTTGGACTGTCTTGGCGGCTGCAATAACAGCTTGAATACACACAGGCATTGCTATTGGATCCAATTGGGCAGAATAATAAGCAATAGGCCTGTTTTGTCAGCACTGAAGTCATGTGACCATTTTTACAATCAACAGTTTGCATAAAACAGTTTTCATAGTTAGGCAGTCCTAAAACAGAGGTGCTGGTCAGGGTCTTTTTAAGACCATCAAAGGTGTTTTTCTGCAATTTCAGTCATTTTATTTTATCATAAGTTGCCATAGGTGTGTCATAAATCAATTTCAACAATGGACTAGGCAACTCTGAATAGTTTGGTATCCATGCTCTGCAGAAGTTTGTCATACCTAAGAAAAACATCATCTGTCTTTTAGTTTGTGGTTTTGTACTTTAAGTATAGCTTCTTTTCTGTCTGAGTCTAGAGCTCTCCCTTGCTGTGAAAGGTCATGACTTAGGTATCTAACTAACCGTTTTTTTTTTTTTTTTTACAACTAGTTTGCTCTTACTCACTCTGTGTCTCTGTTCTGCTAGAAACTTAAGCAGAGCTATGGTGTTTGTTTTGCATTGTTCTTGTGTTTCAGAGCATATCAAAATTTAATTTACATACAAATACGTATTTGACTTCTTGCAGGAGGTGAAAACTTAGCTAAGTTAGCAGACATTACTTGGGAAAAGATGGTAGAAGACTCACAATAACCCTGCGGAATCCGCGTCCAAGTCCATCTTTTGCCCGAAAACTCAAATGCAAATCAGAATTATCATTGTTTGTCAACTTCAATAGAGAAAAATGCATTTGCCACATCAATGACAGTGAACCACTTTGGGCTGGGCTTGTCATTCAGCAGGGTGTGTGGGTCTGTTACCAGTGGAGCTCTAGGTATCTCTGATAATGCCTGATTTTAGTAATGAGTCAAATACTGGTTTAATTCCTTCAGCAGCCTCAGGTTGTAGTGGATATTGTCTTTGAAAGGGCCTGAAAGTACCTTTTGGTGTTATTTTAACAGGTTCTACTCCTTTGATTTTCCCTACATCTGCTGCTCCTGTAGACCATAAATATGAGGGAACTTCCTTTAATTGATCTTCTTCCCCTGATGTTAGAGTGAACACTTCTACTCATTCTTTTACACTGAGATGTTTAGCTTTTGTTGTGATTGTACACCAGTTCAACTTTTTGCTATATGTGTCTACAGTGCGGTTGTAGAAAACATGAGGGTCACCTGGGACTGGCTCCCAGGCGGTCCCCACCTCTTCAGCCCTGGTTACAAATGCTTCTAAATCTTTCCACTCAGCTGTTGAAGGTTTAGCAAGTGAAATGTGTGGGCTCACCCACAATTTGAACAGTTTCTCTTCCTCAGGTTGTAGTCTGCATGCTGCTGCTACATGTTTTACTAAAATGTGTTCTTTTGTAGTCAGTCTGAGTTTGTCTGGTGGATTACTAAGAACTGACCTACAAGCTCCTGTGTCACACAGGAATTTTATTTTAACTCATTGCACCTACAATGTCACTTTTGGTTTTTCTTCGTACATCATGAGTTCAGTTACTCCTTCTAAGCTCAAAATCTTAGCTTCAGTCAGATGTGTGTCTCGTATCTCTTTATTCTGTTCAGTGTGTGTATTTTGCATCTGACCTTTTTTGCTGTCTAGTCATGCAGAGTAGCCTGCTCCTCCCTCCTGGTGCTCAGGGTGTGTCTTTCTCTGTGGGCAGCTCTTGGCCCAGTGTCCTGCTTTTCCACAGACGTAGCAGTAGTCATGATTAACTATCTGCTGTCTGCCAGGTCTCCGGCCACGACCTCGTCCCCGCCCCCTGCCCCGGCCATCAAACCATAACTTGTCCCCCTGAAAATAACACTCAGAAACCATTTCATTATCACAGTCAGTGAAAAACACTTCAGCTGTTTTTCTAACTTTCTTTTGTGCTTTTGGGGGCCACATATAGACACACAAAGACAGACAACCTCACACACTCACACTCACTCCTACGGGCAATTTAGAGTCACCAATCAACCTAACATGCATGTTTTTGGAGTGTGGGAGGAAACCGGAGTACCTGGAGTAAACCCACACAAGCACAGGGAGAACATGCAAACTCCACACAGAAAGGCCGGGATGCGAACCCGCGACATTCTTGCTGAGAAGTGTTTCAGTTATACTAAAGTAAGGTGGATTAGGTCACAGGAGGGTAAACATTTTAATTTTTCTAACAATTACTAATTACTAATCACTAAGTATTACTAATCATTAAGTATTACTAATCACTAAGTATTACTAATTACTAAGTATTACTAATCACTAAGTATTACTAATCGCGATTAAAAATTTGAATCGTTGGTCAGCACTAATGGGACAGCAGTTATTATAATAGAACAGAATAAAAATAGATTTCCATTTCATTCAATGAAGCTCAATAAAATTTCATTTACAGATACTGACATACCATCTATAAAAATATATGTAAAAACAATAAAGTAATCTCAACAAATTTCATATATTAAGGTGAAGCATTTAGAATACTATAATGAAAGCGCCAACAAAATCGTTTTGATCAAGTACTTGGCGACGGCGGGAAGGAAAAACTTCCTGTAACGGAAGAAACCTCCTACAGAACAGGCTCAGTTTGGGTGGCCATCTGCCTTGACTGGTCGGGGTGACCGGAGAGTTTACTTGCTTGTTTTTGCCAGTTGGGATGGGTGGGAGGCGTATCTGTGCCACAGAGAGCTTAAGTGGTTCCAGCTTCTTGACTGTCTGGTGTTCCTTGGTTATTCTGGGTAATTTCTGTCCTGTACCTTTAGCCTGGTAGCTGGGCTGCTTCACAACTAACTCCCCTGTGGCAGACTTTAACTTCGGTGCTGTGGAAATTGGTGGCAAGTGAATGGGTGGCTTAGCCACTTTACTGCGCTGCATACGTTTGCTAGTTTTACTTGTGTCTTTGATGAAGTTGCCGGGCTCCTCACCATCTAAAAGGAAGCCATGCCCCCCTGTTCTTACTGCTAAAAGCACTGCAGCATTTCTTTGACTTGCTGCTGCCTTGTCAATTTCACTCTGGATGTAGTCCTGGAGCTGCTTCTTCCGCGCTGCAGCCTGTTCAGCATCCCTCACCTCAGCGTCGTGTTCCTCTCTCTTCAGCTTTTCATAGTGGGCACGCTTTAAAGCTGCCAGATTGTCATTAAAGATCTGGCACTGCTTATTATTTTCCCATTTGCGCTGAGCTTCTAGCATTTGTTTTTCTAGAAACAGCCTGTCAGCCTCTTTCTGGGCCTGAAAGCAGTTCTGGATGGTCTCTTTCTCTGCCTTTGCCTTCTGCTTTTTCTGATCTATCATAGCCTCTCTGTGAGCATAAATATCCTTTAACACTGCAGCCCTCTTCTCCTCTCTCTCCTTCTGCTGCTTTGCCACTTCAGCGTCTTGTTTAGCCATTTCTTCAGAAATCTCCAGCTCTCTCTGTGCTCTAGCAGCATCCTGCTCTCTCATTCTGACTGCATATTTGTCTGTCACAGTTTTAATTGGTACCTGCCGCTTTCTGAACTTTTCTGCCAGGTGCTCTTTTTGTTGCTGCAGCATTTGTTCTTTGTCAAGCTGATGACGTTGTCTTACTTCTTCCTCCTTGGCCAGTATCTGTGCCTCTGTTTCTCTCTGCAGTTTTCTGCTGGACATCTGCTCCTGCATATGTTTCAAATACATTTTCTTTGAGTCTTGTTCTCTTTGGGCCTGATTTTTTAACTCCTGTGCAGGCAATTCATCGAGATTCCTCAGCTGATCTCTCTCTTCCTTTTCCTGCTGCATCTTTTTCTCTCTCTGTTGTCTCTTCTCCTTTATTTGCTCCGTCCAAAAAGCAGCCAGAGCCCGGTTGTGGAGTTGCTTCTTACAAGCGTCCTCCTGTTCTCGTCTCTGAGCTTCTTCACTTTCTCGAATCATCTCCAGGTTAGGCTGACTTCTCTGCTCTCTAGCAATTCTCTGTTTCTCTTGCTGATATTTGATCAGTGCCTCGTTCTCTTTCTGCACATAAGTCCTTTGGAGTGCGCTGTTGAATTTTCGGACACAGCCATTCTGGTGGAACCTCATCAAATTGTCTTTGTCGATCATTTTCTGCGTGTCCTGTTTCTGCAGTTCCCTCTCCTCTGCAGCAATTTGATTAAAATATTCCTTCTTTTCCTGTTCCTTGAGTTTTAGTTTTTCTAGACGCTTTCTTTGTTGTGTTTTCAAATAGGATTTGTCGAGTTTGGCAAACTGAGCCCGAGCATTCATGTCTACCATTTCCTGTCTGGTGTACATTTTGGACCTGGGCAGGTTGACTATTGACTGGATTTTTTCCCAGTAAGCCCTGCTCAAAATGATTTCTATAACAATATAAAGTTCCAGTAATTACATATTCATAGAGAAACACCCGATCACGAGTGAAACACATAGAGCTAATTAAACTTAAATAGTACGCCAAGCAACAACTAAGCCCTTATTTGTAAAATAGTCAATCCGAAAATAATAGATTGTTGTTTGTCTTAATTCTCCATCCTTTCGCAGTGGCAGTATTGTAGCCTATGAGGTTTGTCCGAGGCGCGATTATTGCTAGTTGAAAACTTCACCCAATACCCCGCCTTGACGACTTGAAATATAGTCGGTGATGGCAATTTTTGATGGTCTCTAAGGAGACTGATGAGTTTGTTCTATAACAATATAAAGTTCCTTAACAGTATTTATACATTCATAGAGAAACACCCGATCACGAGTGAAACACATAGAGCTAATTAAAGTTAAATAGTACGCCAAGCAACAACTAAGCCCTTATTTGTAAAACACTCAATCCGAAAATAATAGATTTGAAATATATATAAATTAGATATGTTAACTTAAAGACGGATTTTAGCGAACAAAACCTTAAAAATGTTGTGATATGAAAACTGTAGTGTAAACAGAGTAACCTACTGTTAAATAACAGTTGTAGAAATTGGGCATAAAAAAAATTTAGATTTTAAATAAATTAATTAATTTTTTAAGTGGTCATACTCACTACAAACTTACCAAGAACGATGTTCCGTAACTGCAAGCTTCTAAAGCTGATCTTCCCATTTACTCCACGCATATTCATATTCCTGGCCAGCGAGTTTGTTATTGTTGCTCTCATTATTCTCCAAACTCCATCCCTGGTGTCCGTCCCACATTTCATTGCCAATATGCTTATCTGTGAATTAGCATTTAATTGAATCATTGTTATTGTAAATTGTTAATGTAAATTATATCATTTCCCCACCCCCACTTGTTCCACATAGGAGAAATTTTGAAAAATGTTGGTACCCAGACAGCAGATGGTACCCACTGACTTCCATAATATTTTTTACCAATGTTACCTTCAACTCTCTGGTTACCAACATTCCTCAAAATGTCTTCTTTGTGTTCATCCAAAGAAACCCACTTATACAAGCTTAAAAGTAAATGATGAGTAAATTTTCATTTTTGTGTGAACTTCATTTAAGAACAAGAACAGGCATATATATTAAAACAATAAGCCTTTGGTAAGCCTAAACAAAACAGTTTAAACATTTATACATCTATATCTGGAGTATAACTGACTTACCAGTTGCATTTGAAAGTCAGGAAATTTCCTCAGTCTCTCCTCCAGGTTTTGCAGAGACTGAAGATCAGCTACTGGCAGTAGGTTTGATTCAAGACCTATGTCTTCTTCACTGACAGATTTTAGACCCTGAACTGTCCTATATATTATCTTCATTTGGTCCATCATGATCTCTTGATTTGTGAGAATGTTACGCAGGAGGGCTGAAACAAGAGCAAGAAACTAAAATAAACCACCTAAATCCATATGGTACACAAGATGTAAAAGTGGTACACAATAGTATCACATTTCCCAATGAACAAATACTTACAAGTATCAAGAAAAGTTTGAGGTCTTAATGGTCCATGTGGCTGGTGGTAAACATTCCCTCTCTGATGCATATCAGGGGAAGTGCAGCTTTTCTGCAGTGGGTCAGGGGGAGTATGACCTCTCTCAAACAAGTCAGGAGAAATACTGCTTCTCTGATTCGGGTCAGGAGAAGTGTGGACTTTCTGAAACAGGTGAGCAGTTGTGTGGCTTCTCTGAAGTGGATCAGAGGAAGTCTGGCCTCTCTGAAATGGCTCAGCAGTTGCACCATTTCTCTGTCGTGTATCAGGGGAAGTGCAGCCTCTGTGAAACAAGTCAGCAGTGGTGTGGTTTATCTGAAGCGGGTCAGGGAAAGTATGGACTTTCTGAAATGGCTCAGTAGTTGTGCGGCTTTTCTGAAGTGGATCAGGGGAATTGCGGCCTCTCTGAAATGAGTCAGCAGTTGTTTGGCTTCTTCGAAGTGGATGAGACGAAGTCTGGCCTCTCTGAAACGGCTCAGCAGTTGCACCATTTCTCTGTTGTGAATCAGGGGAAGCGTGACCTCTCTGAAGCAGGTCACGTGGAGTGCAATCTTTGTCAAACAAGTTGGGAGAAGTACAGCTTGTGTGGAATATCTGAAGCGGGTCAGGGTTAATGTGGCTTCTCACAAGTGGATCAGCAGTTGCATCGTGTCTTCGAGGCAGGTGAGAACGTGTGTGGGTCCTCTTAGGTACGTTAGAAGCATGATGACTTTGGGAATTACGAGGGACATTTGGTAAACTATGTGGGGGTTTGCAGAAAGATAGAACAGATCATTTTCGGCATTTCACAAGTTAAATTCATCAATTACCTTACTCAAAATAACAACAACTGATACTGCCTACAAGTTTGTTGCTTTTGATTTGGCCAACACAGACTTCTGAGCAGATCCAGACTTCTGGAACGAGTGAAAGATCTTTGGAGCTCTAGGCAGTTCTTCTGTTCTGTTCAGAGAAAGAGAGAGAAGCTAAATGTAACATATTAGAAATAAGTAAACAAAAAAGAAAATTTATGGAAAGTTACCTTTTCTTTGCATTATCTTTTGACCGATCAAAACTGATTTCTTCATCCTCATCTTCTCCAGGAAAAAGTATGTTCTTCGGGCTAAATAATTACTTTGTTACTTACATATGTGCCACATGTTACAATACAGTGACTAAATGTAATCATGGATTATAAATAAAGACAACTTACTTCCTTCTTCATTTTGCTTTTATTTGGGAATCCTCTCCATCTGTTGCAAGGTCTGTGTGTTCAACAGCTTCAGGTAGTTTTAATCTTGCCTCACCGTAACTGTCTGCAAAAGATTACAATAACTAGCAGTTATATATGTGTGTGTGTTAAGACCAACGCATCAGAAACGTCTTAAAACACAATCTATAAAGTTATACTTACTTGATGTAAATATAATTCTGACCCTGTGTGGAGCCCATCCTTCCCCAGGTTGCTAATGTAATTTATTAATTTGTGTATCTTTTTTAAAATAATCTGCAGGGACACATTTGAATGGACAAAGTGAGAAGACACTTTTTTTTGGATCTGTAATTGCACACAACATGTACCACAGATACAAAGAGAGCCACAAAAAATAAACTACAGATTTACTGGACCCATGATAACAAAAAATTTATTATGTACCATGTAACTCAATAGCTGCTGAGTGGTTTGTTTAAATGCAGCAAAGGTATAACAAACTTGTCATGAAATGGCAGTCTGACATACTTTTGCACACTCTCCGCTATCTGAAAATGTTTCACAGTCATAGACAAGTTAGAAACCATGAAGATGCCTAACTCCCTAGTCGTCAAAAGTCTATTCAAAGAATGATTCTTGGCATCTGTATTCCCTACCTACAATATATTCCACTCCACTATCAACAATAATATTTTCAACCAAAACAAACCTATACTTTATTTTGATGCAGGAATCTCTATTTGTAGCTTTGATAACTGCACCATCCATGGACAACACTTTAAACTGTTTAACGTCTCCCATGAAAAACTGCGGTACTGGTCCTTCAGTATGTTCCGATTTATGATCTTTGGATGTCTGTGCTTTAAGGTTACAGTTGGAACTGGCTTCATCATTTTCAGACAACCTGCGGATAACTTGTGTCAACGGATTACGTGGGCCTCTAACCAGTTTTTTAAGATGACCCAAGAAATTCTCATACGGAAAAGATGAAAATAAGTCCAAATTACCATGGATTTTTACATCTTCACATAGATGCACCAAACCATGAAAATTGTAAACTAAAAATTCTGGTCCATATAGCCGACCAAAATGTTCAACAAAAGATACCAAAAGAGATTTGGCCAGATTGTTCATCGTCAAACAATATTCTGGACTCAGTAATATGAATACACCAACTGACAAAAGCATGAAATTGTCATATATTTGAGACTTTAACACACCCTTCAGTGCAACAGGCCCAGTGTACAGCAGGAACTGGCGAAACTCTGAAGCCTTCCACCTACTTCTTTCAGCCAGTGTACGTGGTCTTCTAGTGAACTCTGAAGGAATGTAATCCCTCAAAGAAAGCAGTCTCTCTGAAATCAAGGAAGCTTGACTGTTTGACATACGACAACGCAGGGGTCCAGGAGGACCCATCCACAAATCAAGCAGACGCCTCATAACCCCTAAACATACTAAGTGCATGTAATCGTAAGGGAAGCTGGCAACCATGTCAATATTAAGGTCAGCCAAAGGTGAGTGTTCATGGTGGTGTTCTACATCTGTATTTTGTCTAAAGCATTCATCAGTTCTACGCCTTGCATTTAAATCAGGGAATGTCATTCGATGTCCTATACGGACACCAGTTTGGTGACACTTGTCACATCCATGGTATGCGCAGTGTGATTTCACACCTTTGACAAAGGCTCGGGCTGGGGTGTCACATACAACAGAGCAAATGTTCAAAAAGAACCTCTTTCCCTGATAAACAAACCCACTGCTCAGTGACTTTAATTCACTCACCAGATGTTGCAAATACTCTGACAAAGACTTTGGTTTAGTGTTGCCACAAAAAAGACCAATCAGCACTGGTTTCTCGCTGTACCCCTGCAACATACCAAGAATGGGCCAAAACTGAGTACTACTACTTTTGAACAGGGGTAAACCGTCAAAATTCAGCTGTAATTTAAACGAGTGTCTATTTGGGACCACACACCACACCTTATTCAACAGTTCATAAAATGAATTTAGTATTCCAAAGTAGTGAAACAATCCACCTGATAAAGTTTCTATGTTGTATGTTGTTCTTGTTTTAAGTAATGTTCTCCCATCTTTTGGCAGAGAGGGATAGTGAACTTGTAAAATGCAAAGCAGGGCTGATAACGCAATCAGGGGAATGCTAAATTCAGTGGCCCAGTCAGCAAGAGAATCCCTCAAGTCATCAATAGTGTCACTGCATGCATCACTATGCTCCATTTCCTCCTCATCAGACACAAACCTATCCTTTGGAATCTGCACGTCCCCTCCATCTCTGCTGCCCTGCAACTCCTCCTCAAACCATATAGAAGTTTCATCATGTAGACGCTCTGTATAATTTCTTTCAAAGTCCTGACTGCTCAACTCAGTATCTATTGACTGTATTAGTTCATCAACTTTTTTTAATGCCCGTCTTCTCATATTGCTCCTCTCATTGTAACTCCAATTACCCTCCATACCAACAGCCTGTCTCAAATTTCTTGCTCAAGCACAGTCCTGTAGGAAAAGAGAGAAAAAAAAAGATTAACATTGAAGATGCCTATTCAACTAATCAATATTTACCTACATATGATAATACTGTAGCTCTAAAACTGTTTTATTAATAATTTTATTAGATCATAAAATGTAAGTGCTTCTAGGCCAGAGGCTTTCTTATTGTTTTATTTATGTGTACAAACATGGTTTAAAACTTTTTCATTCACCAGCCAATTTGGCTACTCAATATTTAAGTAATTACAGGCCATTCAGAAGGTCTACTAGCTGAAACTAAAATATCAAAAATATCCTGATTATCAAGGTCACAGATTACATTTAGATATAATTAAATCTTATTGTACAACCATTGAATCATTTTCAGCTTTACAAGTGAATCACTGTTACTGATTTCGCTGTGATTTTTCCTATCATTTTGACAGCATTACATTGTTCCGCACATCGGATAGAAAGCACCAGACATTCCGCAGACCGGTCTATGGTCTGTACTGGCGGTCTCAAGTCCAAGGCAGCAGTTATATTAACAGAGTTAACAAGATGTGGTTTGAAATAACCGCCAAATGCCGTTAAAAGTCGACCGTGGCGGGACTACCGCTGGCTCGGTTCATGCTCGACACTTTCTTTATGTCTTTATTAAGAAGACATAAACTGTTTTATTAATAATTTTGTTAGATCATAAAATGTAAGTGCTTCTAGGCCAGAGGCTTTCTTATTGTTTTATTTAGGTGTACAAACAGGGTTTAAAACATTTTCATTCGCCAGCCAATTTGGCTACTCAATATTTAAGTTATTACAGGCCATTCAGAAGGTCTACTAGCTGAAACTAAAATATCAAAAATATCCTGATTATCAAGGTCTTTATTTCTTTATTGTTCTATACAGAATAATAAAGAAGAAGACAAAGAAAGTGTCGAGCATGAACCGAGCCAGCGGTAGTCCCGCCACGGTCGATTTTTAACAGCATTTGGCGGTTATTTCAAACCACATCTTGTTAACTCTGTTAATTTCAATTCCTCATTTAAAAAAAAACAAATATTAATGCAAAAGTCTTAAATCTTGTCATTGATATTTGTCCAGGTTAAATAAAAATACTACAGTAAGAGAGTAGTACACACATGGCATCGAAGACTTGATCTGTCTCGGCAGGAGTGCAAAGAGACCACGTATCTACAATATCTAATATGTATTATTATGTATTTTAATATTATATTATATATTAGGTTAGTTGTACACAACATACAACTTTCCTTACCTGAACAGCGGTTGCCTGACAGACTTCTTCACTCTTCAGCGGGAGAAAACTAATTTCAACCGACGCTGTGTCACGTGAACCTCATCCACCAACCAGAAAACCTGCCGTTACCATGGAGATCGCACCAAAATAAAAAAATCGACCGCCAAGTTCTAACGTTACATATTTTCAAATAAACTACGATTTAGGAAAAATGTTATATATTTAGTAAGATTATAGATTTTGTGGCACTTAAACTAAAAAGTATTGAAAATATAGACAATTTCATTAGATTTTTTTTTAAAAATATAAATTTACAAAAACTAATTAAAATAAATACATAAATAATACTTCGTAAGCTAATTCAAATTTATTGATTATTTAATTTTGTGAACATTGCTGAAAAGTAAACACTATTAATTATTTTTCATTTTTATAATCATAGCTTTTTTGAGAATCTTGCCCAGCAGGCCTAATCCAGTACACAAAGTATGGCCCATAATCGCTACACTGATCTGGGTCACTCACCTCCCATCCACAATCGGCCCAAATGTAGTCCGGCGTCATGCAGGCAGTGCCATCATTGCCACCCATGGCCCACAGTTGGCTGACATGATGCATGCCATTGCCGGCAACACGCCAGCAGTGCCATTATTACGCCACATTTGGGCCAAGTCCGTTTGCTATGTGGGTTCTGATCCCATAAATGTATTTGTATAGTTAGGTGTTGTGTAAATATGGTTATGTTGAAATTGACATAGGTATAGATCCACAAGTCAATACTGTCTACATATACAGAACGTAATGTATTTAATTAAGTAATATGTCATACAATTGTAATTCTGATATAAATATATCAGAGTAATATTATAAAGGATATGTATAATATAGAGATATACCAATATGCGTGGCATACGTACCATACATGTACGTAGCTTTTAACATGACTTTGATATATATATATATATATATATATGTAATACGTTATACTATAGATGATGATTTGTAACACCCAAAGTCAAGTAATTATTATGATTTGGTTTCAATATATGAATCTACATACTATATAGGGTGATATTGAAATACATTGTATTTCATATGTTAATAGAAATTATTAATTTGGTCCCATATATTATATATACTAATTCATGAACAATTCCGTTAATACGTGATTTATTTGTATGTATAAATATATTGTATGTTATTGTAAATAGGTTTTATACGTAGTTGTTGGTTTTATGTATAACATAAAACATATACAAATTTGTATACATGTAGATATTGACCACTTTGTCAATCATGATATATCCAATTATACTGGATATATCATGTATCTATGTATTATATAGCTCATGTACCCTATAACTACATAAACAATATAACAACATGTATAACAATGTATATACAACCTATTTTATTCAAACTCTATTAATATAATATTTATTTATAACTCTGAGCCTCACCAGAGAGGTGAGGTTTCCCTAAAGAGAAATAGTGAAATGATATGTGCATTGTTTGAAGCTACAATGGGATTTTCTCACAAAAAAGTCAGACAATGCTCTTTCTATGGAGACTGTGCTGGTGCACATGAGTATGATGCTTACAACTTATCAATATTACATTACAATTTAAGGTTACCAAATAATTGAATATTTGTGAATATTACTGTCAGGACTGGGGAAACGGATATAAGTTTCGGACCAAAGATTTGCCCACACAGGTACTTATAGTTCCACTCAAGACTTTATTAACTGGACTAGGAAAAACAAGAACAAATCTCAAGGCAAAAGGGGACAGGTCTAGGCAGGGTAACTAGGACAAAAACATGAACAGGACACAAGGAACCAAAGCAGGAGGGTCTACGTGAAAACATGAACATAGGACACTGACATGGACACGAGAGCACAAGGCCGGAGGGATCTGGGTCACACACACCAGGGGAGACACACCAGATCACACAGACACTTGAACAAGAGAACGAGGAATCAGGGCATGAAGGTCTGGGTCACACACACTACTTGGGAGACGCACCAGACCACAAGAGAACAAGAACACAACAAGGGAGTTACAACAGGAGGTAGTCTGGGTCACACACAACTGGGGAGACGCACCAGACTACAAGGAAACATGAGCATAGAGACAGGGAGTCAAGACACATAAAGTACAGAAACATAGACACGAGGCTAACAGGGCAAGAGGGACAGGGTCACACACAATTAAGGAGACGCACCAGACACTCAGGGAAACAGAAGCAAGGCTACAGGGAATCAGGACGTGAAAACACAAGGGCATAGAACATGGCACGAGACAGCGACACAAGAACAGTGGACATGGGAGGAGAACAGAAAACAAAATGAAGGAAGCAGAATACTTAACTTAGAGCTGAGGGAACAAAGGTAATCCAGAAACAAAACTCCAAAAGAAAACAAGAATCAGATAGGCTCAATCGATGTCTTAACAAAACAGAACAGACAACCCGGCAACTAAAACAAGGAACAACCAAGGTATATAAAGGCACAAAACAAGAACCAGGTGAAAACAATCAACAAATTAGGTCAACGTAAAGGAAACAGAGATAACCAAAAACCAGTTCCTGTCAGGATCCTCCAAAATAAAAGAAAACGGAAGTCCAGTGAAATGGATCCTGACAATTACAATAACTACAATTGTTACTAAATATACATATAACAGTACAGTTACCAATATTGTTACTAATATAACACAGCGTATTTATAGCGTCGGTGTTTGCGCACTTAGCATTGTAATGATGTTAATCTCTAAAAAAAAAAAAAAAGCAAAATATAATCCCAGCAAAACTAATATGTAATTGATGTATTCAAGGATAATACCTATTAATATACATGTCATGTACTTGTGTACATGACAAAACAAGAAAGTAATGTGCTTTACATTATTATAATATATGTATTATATATGGTACAACAGATATACAATAGAATGTTATATGAATGTTAACATAAGTAGTATATATTATATATACTTTTGATGCCCAATTACTTTATACATACATAAACTGTAACATATATGTACATAATACTTATAATGTTATAAGGGGTTATGTTAGCAATGAATATTGCACCCCCATTATCCATGTTATATATTTGTATACATTATGGTGATAACATACATAAGTATACATACAAACAGTATACATACAAACAGAACATTATATGATAAATATACATATAACACTATACAATTAACATATTGTTAATTGTATAGTGTATATATCATGTATCAGTAGATACATGATATATACATATATCATGTATTTTATTACCAATTACATGATAGAATACATGTAATTGATTATGGAGAATTGGGCACAGGTTGTCCACTTACAAACTTACAAATGGATATATTTGGTATATCGGTATGTATCATATTATGGAGATATAATAGCATATATCCATATAGCAATATTTATACCTCTTTCATGACATGCTTTCCTTGTTGTTTTGACGTGTTTCTGTCGTCGAGTGTCTGAGCTCTGCATTTCTTCTTTCAGGTTAGAAAAAATATGTCGTCATCCAGGGAGGCTCATGGGAAAACAGACCAGGCTGTGTCAGCCAACCATGTAGTGTTGAGCTGTTTGCTATTACTGATTACTTTAATTAAAATTTGTGTGGAGATTTAGCTACATCATCAGCTGATAAACAAGTAGATACATGATGTAATTTATGATGTCAAAAATAAATGTAATTTTTTTGCTGAGATGGAGACGTCCTATAAGATCACACCAGCTGCTGCTACCTTGAATGCTCACCAAACCAGCTCCATCACACCTGTTTAAACTGCAATAGTTCATGGGGATATGATAAAAAAAAAAGCTAATAACTGGATCCTGAGTTAAAATGGCTGTTTGAATTTTGTACATTTAATGTTTTATTCAAAGGATTTTCAAGGATATTGAGTGTGAACATAATAAGGATATAGTAAATGCTCCAGACAGATTATTGTTACCAGTTCTAATCAATAGCATGTCACTGTTTTCCTCCAGTGTTCATTCTTTCTCCTCCCCAAATGTTATTTTCATGTCCTTTCTCATGTTTCTCCTCTTTTGTCTCTGAAATAGCCTATGACATTACCTTTCACTAATATATTGTAATGCCCCGTTATAGTCACAGCCGGCAGACGCTCTTTTGTCACTTTCCTTTATTAATTTGCTTTAGTCAGAACAAGTAACAGGCTACTGTTCCATCCGTAGCGACGCCAAGTCCCTCAAACCGAACAGCTCTTTCCCTGCTCTTCTCCTCTCCTCCCCGTCTCACCTCCCTCTAGCTCCCCCTAGCGACTCCCCAAAGAACACCCCGAACAAGACACAACAACGTGGAGTCATAATACAATTGAGATTAGTTTCAGTTGCTGAAGTTACTAATTAACTTCAGTTTTAATATCGAAGTTATTGTTGAACAAACTCATCAGTCTCCTTAGAGACCATCAAAAATTGCCATCACCGACTATATTTCAAGTCGTCAAGGCGGGGTATTGGGTAAAGTTTTCAACTAGCAATAATCGCGCCTCGGACAAACCTCATAGGCTACGATACTGCCACTGCGAAAGGATGGAGAACTAAGACAGACAACAATGGGGTGTCTCAGGGCCGGACCCCTCTCTGTTAGGGTCTGATCTCTTCAACTTAGACTTTGAGCTCGATTATGGGGTGTTTCCCTTTTGAAGGTCACTGCACTAGTTCTATGTGTTTCAAATGTTTGTTGTAATCTTTACCCGCTGGTAAAGAAAATGGATGGGCTGTACGCAAAATTTTAAAAAACTGAGTTCCTTAACCAGGGTGACAGGGATCTGCTGGAGCCCATCCCAGCTCTCCCATTATTTTAGGACCACATGATTTGTGGTCATATTGGTTCACAAACATTTTTGATCTACTCCATTTTAACATCAATGTGCAATTCCATTCTGAGCTGATTTAAAAATAAAAAGATCATGAGATGAGAAAAACTTTATTACAAAGAGAAATGCAGGTAGTCTTGTAGTGAAAGTAATTAGTACTGAGTAGTAACAGTAGTCAGTAACAGTCCAGTTCATGTTGGTCAGATGTTGGTCACCTCTCTGATGTTGTGCTGCAGATTTTCCTCTATTTTAAATCGCAGTACAGTCATCTCAAGGCACTTTACAAAAAACCACTGAGTCTCATTCCAGCTACAGATAGGATGGTAAATATTTATGTCACGCTCACGTCTTCACATCACAAAATAATACCACGCTCCACTCTGAAAAGAGCCGTGCCCTGGTCGTTGGCGATGATTTCTACTTTTCCATGCTGGAAAACCCCCACACAGGAGTAGGTGGTGCCCAGATCAATGCCGATCGCTACACCTTTGGCTGCAGACATTGTCACTGGATGTCACCTGTCAAGCAATTAGACTACATTTTAGTCACGACTCAAAGGAACCAATCTCTGATAGAAAATACACCAGAATATTTAACCTCCTATGACCTGGCGTCCACATACATGGACATCATATTTTTTGTTATCTGCACTGTAAAACGTCATTTTGTGTGTCTTTCACAAAGGTTAAGTCTGATCCAACTGTTCCCACAGACAAAAAGGATGTTCCTATTTTGGAGTAGTAGTTTTGGAGCATTACAAAAAAACAAAAACAAAAGCAATAACAAAACATAAGCACATTATTTATTGGGCACATCTAACCCCAAATAGCTAAAAGAAATCTAAAATGCAAGCCAAACCAAAGCTTGGGTCTTAGGAGGTTAAGCTTATATATAACAAAACATGTTGATGAGGTCAGCCTATCCCCTTTGTTCTACTTATTCTATTATAAAATAAAATTGCCTATAGGCATACACATTATTACAGTGATGGACTTCTCAAAATACTTTTAAACATTTATCATTAAAATTTGGGGTAAATACAACAAAACATTTGTAACTTGCTCATCCTCAACCTTTTTCTACTTATAGTACATTATTTTAAGATTCAATACAGGTACGAATTTATCAAACATTAATGTCATCAAACTTTTAAACAATTTAAACTCGTTTTCCTCTCAGAAATAAAGGATGAACTTACAGTTTAATGTTGAGGGGTCGCGGCTCTGTAGAGGACTGGTCTTCTTCGCTGGATCTTCTGTTGCGCTCTGATCCGTTTCTCAGACTGTGCATGCTCTCCAACCAGCAGCTTTTTTCTTAGGATGTTAACATCTCACTCTTTCTAGACGTTTCACTCACAGTAAAGTAAAGATTACTGTGAAGTAAAGTTAGCAGCTCTGGCAGTTACGACTTCCTGTTAGTCATGTCAAAATAAAATTCCAAAAGTCTGAGCTAGATTGTGTTTGTCCTCGTCTTCTTTTTATTGGCTATATAGTTTTTTTCTTTCACATTAATAAAATACACTTTATTGGCCAATGTATCCTCACCTATTTTGACAGACCACACAGAAAGATCCTGGGTCAAGCCCTGAACTTTCTGGCTTTTAAGGGCCAGTCCTAAGTCCTACACCTCTTTAGCGGTGTGAAATCTGCTTAGTAGGCTGTGTTGTTGATCACGTGAGCATGTGGAAACGATGTGACTGGATTACTTATATATTATATATATTTATGAAGGGCGACAAATATTGTGTCAGGCATTAATGTAGTTTTTATATTATTTTTATTATTTTGAAAATCCGTTGCTCGCTGGCTCTGAATGCACATGCAGATAAACCATGGGTGACGGGAGGGGTGGCATCTTGATCAGGAGCGTCTCACCCAATGAGAGCACGTAGGTTGGACTGCTGCAGCGTTCAGAGGAACCGGAAATAAAAAGAACTGTCAGGTAAACAAAAATGTTATGATTGTGGCTCTGGACTGTGGGTAATTTTTTTTCCTATAACAAATAGTATAAAACGTTTAATACACTGACAGTGGCAAATAGCTTTGGTTTTATATTGAAAAAAATTATTTAACTGCTGCTGTGTGAAGGAAATATTGCTGATAAAAACTACATTACTTGCTAATACTAATCACTAAGTATTAAACTTAATTCCCTTATTAGTCCCACAATGGGGAAATTCCACACACACACACACACACACACACACACACACACACACACACTCGGAGCAGTGGGCAGCCAATGCTGCGGCGCCCGGGGATCAGTTGGGGGTCCGGTCCTTGCTCAAGGGTCTCACCTCAGTCGTGGCATTGAGGGTGGACGCCAGGACGCTGGCTGTTCACTCTGCCCACCGGCAATTCCTGCCGGACCTGTGACTTTCAGGTTACAAGTCCAACTCCCTATCCATTAGGCCACGACTGCTCCACTAATCACTAAGTATTACTAATTACTAAGTATTACTAATCGCTAAGTATTACTAATCGCTAAGTATTACTAATTACTAAGTATTACTAATCGCTAAGTATTACTGATCGCTAAGTATTACTAATCACTAAGTATTACTAATCACTAAGTATTAGTAATCGTGATTAAAAATTTGAATCGTTGGTCAGCACTAATGGGACAGCAGTTATTAGCATAATAGAACAGAATAAAAATAGATTTCCATTTAATTCAATGAAGCTCAATAAAATTTTATTTACAGATACTGACATACCATCTATAAAAATATATGTAAAAACAATAAAGTAATCTCAACAAATGTCATATATTAAGGTGAAGCATTTGGAATACTATAAGGAAAGCGCCAAGAAAATCGTTTTGATCAAGTACTTGGCGGCGGCGGGGAGGAAAAACTTCCTGTAACGGAAGAAACCTCCTACAGAACAGGCTCAGTTTGGGTGGCCATCTGCCTTGACTGGTCGGGGTGACCGGAGAGTTTACTTGCTTGTTTTGTTTTGCTTGTTTTTGCCAGTTGGGATGGGTGGGAGGCGTATCTGTGCCACAGGGAGCTTAAGTGGCTCCAGCTTCTTGACTGTCTGGTGTTCCTTGGTTATTCTGGGTAATTTCTGTCCTGTACCTTTAGCCTGGTAGCTGGGCTGCTTCACAACTAACTCCCCTGTGGCAGACTTTAACTTCGGTGCTGTGGAAATTGGTGGCAAGTGAATGGGTGGCTTAGCCACTTTACTGCGCTGCATACGTTTGCTAGTTTTACTTGTGTCTTTGATGAAGTTGCCAGGCTCCTCACCATCTAAAAGGAAGCCATGCCCTCCTGTTCTTACTGCTAAAAGCACTGCAGCATTTCTTTGACTTGCTGCTGCCTTGTCAATTTCACTCTGGATGTAGTCCTGGAGCTGCTTCTTCCGCGCTGCAGCCTGTTCAGCATCCCTCACCTCAGCGTCGTGTTCCTCTCTCTTCAGCTTTTCATAGTGGGCACGCTTTAAAGCTGCCAGATTGTCATTAAAGATCTGGCACTGCTTATTATTTTCCCGTTTGCGCTGAGCTTCTAGCATTTGTTTTTCTAGAAACAGCCTGTCAGCCTCTTTCTGGGCCTGAAAGCAGTTCTGGATGGTCTCTTTCTCTGCCTTTGCCTTCTGCTTTTTCTGATCTATCATAGCCTCTCTGTGAGCATAAATATCCTTTAACACTGCAGCCCTCTTCTCCTCTCTCTCCTTCTGCTGCTTTGCCACTTCAGCGTCTTGTTTAGCCATTTCTTCAGAAATCTCCAGCTCTCTCTGTGCTCTAGCAGCATCCTGCTCTCTCATTCTGACTGCATATTTGTCTGTCACAGTTTTAATGGGTATCTGCCGCTTTCTGAACTTTTCTGCCAGGTGCTCTTTTTGTTGCTGCAGCATTTGTTCTTTGTCAAGCTGATGACGTTGTCTTACTTCTTCCTCCTTGTCCAGTATCTGTGCCTCTGTTTCTCTCTGCAGTTTTCTGCTGGACATCTGCTCCTGCATATGTCTCAAATACATTTTCTTTGAGTCTTGTTCTCTTTGGGCCTGATTTTTTAACTCCTGTGCAGGCAATTCATCGAGATTCCTCAGCTGATCACTCTCTTCCTTTTCCTGCTGCATCTTTTTCTCTCTCTGTCGTCTCTTCTCCTTTATTTGCTCTGTCCAAAAAGCAGCCAGAGCCCGGTCGTGGAGTTGCTTCTTACAAGCGTCCTCCTGTTCTCGTCTCTGAGCTTCTTCACTTTCTCGAATCATCTCCAGGTTAGGCTGACTTCTCTGCTCTCTAGCAATTCTCTGTTTCTCTTGCTGATATTTGATCAGTGCCTCGTTCTCTTTCTGCACATAAGTCCTTTGGAGTGCGCTGTTGAATTTTCGGACACAGCCATTCTGGTGGAACCTCATCAAATTGGCTTTGTCGATCATTTTCTGCGTGTCCTGTTTCTGCAGTTCCCTCTCCTCTGCAGCAATTTGATTAAAATATTCCTTCTTTTCCTGTTCCTTGAGTTTTAGTTTTTCTAGACGCTTTCTTTGTTGTGTTTTTAAATAAGATTTGTCGAGTTTGGCAAACTGAGCCCGAGCATTCATGTCTACCATTTCCTGTCTGGTGTACATTTTGGACCTGGGCAGGTTGACTATTGACTGGATTCTTTCCCAGTAAGCCCTGCTCAAAATGATTTCTTCTGTTGGAAGCATTTTACACTTTGTCTAACACACTTTTTTAGAAGAGTCGTGCTGTCTGGTGTTTGGCTGTGGTTTGACTTCTGTGGACGTGTAGAGTTTGGATGCTTTGACTGCTGATGAGGTCATCATGTGACGTCATCTGCTTTGATGAATGTGTCCTTCGCTTAGCCCCGCCCCTTAGTTACTGTTGCTATGCGTTTCAAGCTCTATTTGTCCTAGCTGATTTCCTGTTATCAAACAAAGTGGAGGAGTGATAATAAAAGTACTTTTTATGCGGCACGGCTCTTTTCAGAGTGGAGCGTGGTATTATTTTGTGATGTGAAGACGTGAGCGTGACATAAATATTTACCATCCTATCTGTAACTGGAATGAGACTCAGTGGTTTTTTGTAAAGTGCCTTGAGATGACTGTACTGCGATTTAAAATAGAGGACAATCTGCAGCACAACATC
This sequence comes from Mastacembelus armatus, assembly GCF_900324485.2. Classification (NCBI taxonomy): domain Eukaryota; kingdom Metazoa; phylum Chordata; class Actinopteri; order Synbranchiformes; family Mastacembelidae; genus Mastacembelus; species Mastacembelus armatus. Next base: position 6,703,767 of record NC_046640.1, read on the forward strand.
AGAGAGGTGTGGAGGGGAAATAACAAATTCACAGGCTACAAAATGGGTGATGTGGACAGAGCCAGTGAACTAAACAAGTTCTTCAGCAGGTTTAACACAAATGCCCCAGCCATTCTTCATTTTCAGTGTCTCCTTTATCTCTTTCTCTTCTACCTGTGTGCATCTCCACCACCGCAGCTACGCTCCCTCCTTCACCTGGGAACACTCCACAATCTGTCACAGTAACAACTGGGGTGATGCTGCAGCTGCAAAGACTGTGCTGTGGGAAGGCAGCTGGCCCAGATGGCCCAGTGTATGTCCAAGGCTGCTTAAGGACTGTACTGCCCAACTGTGTGAGCCTCTACAGAGGATCTTTAACCTGAGTCTACAGTTGGGGAGGGTCCCGGCTCCCTGGAAAACAGAGCATTGTTCCATTATCTGAAGTGTCCAGCTGAACTGAATGACTACAGGTCGGTGGCTCACACATCACATATTATGAAGGTCCTGGAGAGGATGATTCTCAAGGTTAAACAGGCAATAGAGTCCCTGCAGTTTGCTTACAGAGAACCCATTAGTGTGGATGCTGTCCTCTATATGTTTCACCATGTCTCATCTGGAAAAAGCTGGAAGTTATGTGAGGATGTGGGGTTTGGACTGGCCACTTAGGTCTTTCGATGTCTGCAGGAGATCCTTCATCCCCACTGTCCTCAGGCTCTGCAACACCTGGCAGTTCACTGACCAACATGAACTGGACTGTTACTGACTACTGTTACTACTCAGTACTAATTACTTTCACTACAAGACTACCTGCATTTCTCTTTGTAATAAAGTTTTTCTCATCTCATGATCTTTTTATTTTTAAATCAGCTCAGAATGGAATTGCACATTGATGTTAAAATGGAGTAGATCAAAAATGTTTGTGAACCAATATGACCACAAATCATGTGGTGCTAAAATAATGGGAGAGCTGGGATGGGCTCCAGCAGATCCCTGTCACCCTGGTTAAGGAATAAGCGGGTATAGAAAATGGATGGGCTGTACGCAAAATTTTAAAAAACTGAGTTACAACAAACATTTGAAACACAAATAGTGACCTTCAAAAGGGAAACACCCCATAATCGAGCTCAAAGTCTAAGTTGAAGAGATCAGACCCTAACAGAGAGGGGTCCGGCCCTGAGACACCCCATTGTTGTTTATCTTAGATCTCCATCCTTTCGCAGTGGCAGTATCGTAGCCTATGAGGTTTGTCCGAGGCGCGATTATTGCTAGTTGAAAACTTTACCCAATACCCCGCCTTGACGACTTGAAATATAGTCGGTGATGGCAATTTTTGATGGTCTCTAAGGAGACTGATGAGTTTGTTCAATAATAACTTCAATATTAAAACTGAAGTTAATTAGTAATTTCAGCAACTGAAACTAATCTCAATTGTATTATGACTCCACGTTGTTGTGTCTTGTTCGGGGTGTTCTTTGGGGAGTCGCTAGGGGGAGCTAGAGGGAGGTGAGACGGGGAGGAGAGGAGAAGAGCAGGGAAAGAGCTGTTCGGTTTGAGGGACTTGGCGCCGCTACGGATGGAACAGTAGCCTGTTACTTGTTCTGACTAAAGCAAATTAATAAAGGAAAGTGACAAAAGAGCGTCTGCCGGCTGTGAATATAACGGGGCATTACAATATATTAGTGAAAGGTAATGTCATAGGCTATTTCAGAGACAAAAGAGGAGAAACATGAGAAAGGACATGAAAATAACATTTGGGGAGGAGAAAGAATGAAAACTGGAGGAAAACAGTGACAAAGGAGGAGAAAAGGAGGAAAGACATGAAAACAATAACAGAAGAAGAAAATATAGGGATGACAGAAGAAACAATGTAAGACATGAGAAAAAAGATTCAAGAACGAGAAAGTAAACAGAAGAGCAGGAGTGATACAAGGGTAATACATTGCTGTGTGAGGTCGAAGAAGGTGCTGCTGAAGTTGACCCGTCAATCCATGGAGAAATATATACCTTTGAAGAAGAAAACATAAAAAACGCGAATTGTCCTTTTGAAATAGCAAACAGAAACAGCGCAAATCTGTTGAGAAATTAAAAGAAACAAGATTACTAGACACGTGGTATAATCATAAACTCAACCAAATAATAGGCTATTAGAATAAGGAAATCCAACGAGGATAAAATCTGACCACGCTGTGGATGATATAACGTTTGGATTTGACGAGATGACGAGAAAACATGACAGTCCTTGGGCTGATTAGTCCTGGTCGATGATTGACAACTGTAATCGAAATCAATGAGTTTAAAAGTCATGATTGCTGTCACGAAAAAAGTGGAAAAAACGTGTCTGCGTGCCAGAAACAAATGATTAAATTTCGTGACATAGTCACGAAATGATATGAGCCCGAGTTGAATTACTACCTAAAGCTTTAAATGATTATGAATCTGAAATGATTCTGTGGAATTCACTAATATAAAAAAGACAGATTCAGTGTATATCACAATCCAGTATCGTGTCCGAGTCTCTGAGTGAAAGAGCCGGTCATTTCGTCATCTTTTCAGTCTACATAACGGGACGATAATTTTCGTAAAGGTTGTTGTTGCTAAATATGAATATTGCTATGTCTTGCTAGACACCGTTCTTCTCACACTGCCTTGGTTCTCGCGATAGCTCGTACGTCGGTGAGTGCAGGTCGTTGACAGCAGCTGTTCAAACCGCTGGATTTTGATGAATGAGACGGTGACAGCATGAAAAACAAATGGGGTGGGGAGGAGTAGTCCAACTACTCCCCCTGGGACTTTCACCCAACTCCTTCACAAACAAACAAAACAAATTAATGCCGACCCGAGACCCTGATACCACTCCACCTTAAAGAGGTCCCAGTTCAGCCAAGAGATCTACCTTTAATCCGTTATAGTGATAGGGTAGTTTTTACACCTTAATTTCATCTTTTATTTTTATCATCTGTTTTAAGAAAGTATGCAAAAGAGAAAAAACATGCACATTGTACTGACTAGGGTTTATTTTGTTCACAACATCAAATTCTCTGCAGCCCACTTAGGCTATCAGTAAGAGTATTATCAGCAGCACAGGCCTCATAATCTTTTTTTATAGTTTTTTTTTTTTTTTACAATTTTCTACAAGTCGAGTTTCTGGGTATGTAAAAAAACTATATCAACACAAACCTATATCAATACCTGGAAAGGTCTGAGCCTTAACACAATGTTTTTGTGGTTGATGGTTTTCTGTGATGCTATATCGTTTCACAATCAGAGGCTTACCATATCTGGCTAAAAAAAATGTACCTTGAATTATTAGGACCCATTAGAAGATACAAACTCAGTTTATGTCCTACTCCCTTGCTGTTGCAAAAGTAAACCTTTGAAAATAAGGATCTCATTTGTATTAAATAATATTTTCTGCTTATTTATTTCTACACTTTGTCCATCCTTGTCACTATTTTAAAAATTGTATTATTTATTTTATTTATCTATTTTGAGAAAGAAACAAACCCAAAGTCCATACAGTGGTTGCAGAAGAGACTGAAGACTAGACCAAGATCAGGCAGAGAGGCTGAGGGAGGCTTGCAACCTCAGTGTTACCGTTTGACTCTGACCAGTGTGACTGCCTCATTGCTCACATGCCCAGAAACACCATCCTCAAAACAAAGCATTTCCTAAAAGAGATTTGTACTCCACTTGAATTTTGGGCTTGTCTCCATCTGACACCACCTTGAAGGGCCAGTGCTTCATGTCAGCCTGCACCACAGGATCATCAAACTTCCTTCCAATCAGTCTCTTGGCATCAAACACAGTGTTGCTGGGGTTCAAAGCCACCTGGTTCTTGGCTGCGTCCCCAATGAGTCTCTCTGTGTCAGTGAACGCCACATAGCTGGGGGTGGTCCTGTTGCCCTGGTCGTTGGCGATGATTTCTACTTTTCCATGCTGGAAAACCCCCACACAGGAGTAGGTGGTGCCCAGATCAATGCCGATCGCTACACCTTTGGCTGCAGACATTGTCACTGGATGTCACCTGTCAAGCAATTAGACTACATTTTAGTCACGACTCAAAGGAACCAATCTCTGATAGAAAATACACCAGAATATTTAACCTCCTATGACCTGGCGTCCACATACATGGACATCATATTTTTTGTTATCTGCACTGTAAAACTTCATTTTGTGTCATTTTCTGTCTTTCACAAAGGTTAAGTCTGATCCAACTGTTCCCACAGACAAAAAGGATGTTCCTATTTTGGAGTAGTAGTTTTGGAGCATTACAAAAAAACAAAAACAAAAGCAATAACAAAACATAAGCACATTATTTATTGGGTACATCTAACCCCAAATAGCTAAAAGAAATCTAAAATGCAAGCCAAACCAAAGCTTGGGTCTTAGGAGGTTAAGCTTATATATAACAAAACATGTTGATGAGGTCAGCCTATCCCCTTTGTTCAACTTATTCTATTATAAAATAAAATTGCCTATAGGCATACACATTATTACAGTGATGGACTTCTCAAAATACTTTTAAACATTTATCATTAAAATTTGGGGTAAATACAACAAAACATTTGTAACTTGCTCATCCTCAACCTTTTTCTACTTATAGTACATTATTTTAAGATTCAATACAGGTACGAATTTATCAAACATTAATGTCATCAAACTTTTAAACAATTTAAACTCGTTTTCCTCTCAGAAATAAAGGATGAACTTACAGTTTAATGTTGAGGGGTCGCGGCTCTGTAGAGGACTGGTCTTCTTCGCTGGATCTTCTGTTGCGCTCTGATCCGTTTCTCAGACTGTGCATGCTCTCCAACCAGCAGCTTTTTTCTTAGGATGTTAACATCTCACTCTTTCTAGACGTTTCACTCACAGTAAAGTAAAGTTTACTGTGAAGTAAAATTAGCAGCTCTGGCAGTTACGACTTCCTGTTAGTCATGTCAAAATAAAATTCCAAAAGTCTGAGCTAGATTGTGTTTGTCCTCGTCTTCTTTTTATTGGCTATATAGTTTTTTTCTTTCACATTAATAAAATACACTTTATTGGCCAATGTATCCTCACCTATTTTGACAGACCACACAGAAAGATCCTGGGTCAAGCCCTGAACTTTCTGGCTTTTAAGGGCCAGTCCTAAGTCCTACACCTCTTTAGCGGTGTGAAATCTGCTTAGTAGGCTGTGTTGTTGATCACGTGAGCATGTGGAAACGATGTGACTGGATTACTTATATATTATATATATTTATGAAGGGCGACAAATATTGTGTCAGGCATTAATGTAGTTTTTATATTATTTTTATTATTTTGAAAATCCGTTGCTCGCTGGCTCTGAATGCACATGCAGATAAACCATGGGTGACGGGAGGGGTGGCATCTTGATCAGGAGCGTCTCACCCAATGAGAGCACTTAGGTTGGACTGCTGCAGCGTTCAGAGGAACCGGAAATGAAAAGAACTGTCAGGTAAACAAAAATGTTATGATTGTGGCTCTGGATTGTGGGTAATTTTTTTTCCTATAACAAATAGCATAAAACATTTAATACACTGACAGTGGCAAATAGCTTTGGTTTTATATTGAAAAAAATTATTTAACTGCTGCTGTGTGAAGGAAATATTGCTGATAAAAACTACATTACTTGCTAATACTAATCACTAAGTATTAAACTTAATTCCCTTATTAGTCCCACAATGGGGAAATTCCATTTCCACCCAAGTGCACACACACACACACACACACCCGGAGCAGTGGGCAGCCAATGCTGCGGCGCCCGGGGATCAGTTGGGGGTCCGGTCCTTGCTCAAGGGTCTCACCTCAGTCGTGGCATTGAGGGTGGACGCCAGGACGCTGGCTGTTCACTCTGCCCACCGGCAATTCCTGCCGGACCTGTGACTTTCAGGTTACAAGTCCAACTCCCTATCCATTAGGCCACGACTGCTCCACTAATCACTAAGTATTACTAATCGCTAAGTATTAGTAATCACTAAGTATTAGTAATCACTAAGTATTAGTAATCAATAAGTATTACTAATCACTAAGTATTACTAATCACTAAGTATTACTAATCGTGATTAAAAATTTGAATCGTTGGTCAGCACTAATGGGACAGCAGTTATTAGCATAATAGAACAGAATAAAAATAGATTTCCATTTCATTCAATGAAGCTCAATAAAATTTTATTTACAGATACTGACATACCATCTATAAAAATATATGTAAAAACAATAAAGTAATCTCAACAAATTTCATATATTAAGGTGAAGCATTTAGAATACTATAAGGAAAGCGCCAACAAAATCGTTTTGATCAAGTACTTGGCGACGGCGGGGAGGAAAAACTTCCTGTAACGGAAGAAACCTCCTACAGAACAGGCTCAGTTTGGGTGGCCATCTGCCTTGACTGGTCGGGGTGACCGGAGAGTTTACTTGTTTGTTTTGTTTTGCTTGTTTTTGCCAGTTGGGATGGGTGGGAGGCGTATCTGTGCCACAGAGAGCTTAAGTGGCTCCAGCTTCTTGACTGTCTGGTGTTCCTTGGTTATTCTGGGTAATTTCTGTCCTGTACCTTTAGCCTGGTAGCTGGGCTGCTTCACAACTAACTCCCCTGTGGCAGACTTTAACTTCGGTGCTGTGGAAATTGGTGGCAAGTGAATGGGTGGCTTAGCCACTTTACTGCGCTGCATACGTTTGCTAGTTTTACTTGTGTCTTTGATGAAGTTGCCGGGCTCCTCACCATCTGAAAGGAAGCCATGCCCTCCTGTTCTTACTGCTAAAAGCACTGCAGCATTTCTTTGACTTGCTGCTGCCTTGTCAATTTCACTCTGGATGTAGTCCTGGAGCTGCTTCTTCCGCGCTGCAGCCTGTTCAGCATCCCTCACCTCAGCGTCGTGTTCCTCTCTCTTCAGCTTTTCATAGTGGGCACGCTTTAAAGCTGCCAGATTGTCATTAAAGATCTGGCACTGCTTATTATTTTCCCGTTTGCGCTGAGCTTCTAGCATTTGTTTTTCTAGAAACAGCCTGTCAGCCTCTTTCTGGGCCTGAAAGCAGTTCTGGATGGTCTCTTTCTCTGCCTTTGCCTTCTGCTTTTTCTGATCTATCATAGCCTCTCTGTGAGCATAAATATCCTTTAACACTGCAGCCCTCTTCTCCTCTCTCTCCTTCTGCTGCTTTGCCACTTCAGCGTCTTGTTTAGCCATTTCTTCAGAAATCTCCAGCTCTCTCTGTGCTCTAGCAGCATCCTGCTCTCTCATTCTGACTGCATATTTGTCTGTCACAGTTTTAATGGGTATCTGCCGCTTTCTGAACTTTTCTGCCAGGTGCTCTTTTCGTTGCTGCAGCATTTGTTCTTTGTCAAGCTGATGACGTTGTCTTACTTCTTCCTCCTTGTCCAGTATCTGTGCCTCTGTTTCTCTCTGCAGTTTTCTGCTGGACATCTGCTCCTGCATATGTCTCAAATACATTTTCTTTGAGTCTTGTTCTCTTTGGGCCTGATTTTTTAACTCCTGTGCAGGCAATTCATCGAGATTCCTCAGCTGATCTCTCTCTTCCTTTTCCTGCTGCATCTTTTTCTCTCTCTGTCGTCTCTTCTCCTTTATTTGCTCCGTCCAAAAAGCAGCCAGAGCCCGGTCATGGAGTTGCTTCTTACAAGCGTCCTCCTGTTCTCGTCTCTGAGCTTCTTCACTTTCTCGAATCATCTCCAGGTTAGGCTGACTTCTCTGCTCTCTAGCAATTCTCTGTTTCTCTTGCTGATATTTGATCAGTGCCTCGTTCTCTTTCTGCACATAAGTCCTTTGGAGTGCGCTGTTGAATTTTCGGACACAGCCATTCTGGTGGAACCTCATCAAATTGGCTTTGTCGATCATTTTCTGCGTGTCCTGTTTCTGCAGTTCCCTCTCCTCTGCAGCAATTTGATTAAAATATTCCTTCTTTTCCTGTTCCTTGAGTTTTAGTTTTTCTAGACGCTTTCTTTGTTGTGTTTTTAAATAAGATTTGTCGAGTTTGGCAAACTGAGCCCGAGCATTCATGTCTACCATTTCCTGTCTGGTGTACATTTTGGACCTGGGCAGGTTGACTATTGACTGGATTCTTTCCCAGTAAGCCCTGCTCAAAATGATTTCTTCTGTTGGAAGCATTTTACACTTTGTCTAACACACTTTTTTAGAAGAGTCGTGCTGTCTGGTGTTTGGCTGTGGTTTGACTTCTGTGGACGTGTAGAGTTTGGATGCTTTGACTGCTTTGATGAATGTGTCCTTCGCTTAGCCCCGCCCCTTAGTTACTGTTGCTATGCGTTTCAAGCTCTATTTGTCCTAGCTTGTTTTGTGTTATCAAACAAAGTGGAGGAGTGATAATAAAAGTACTTTTTATGCGGCACGGCTCTTTTCAGAGTGGAGCGTGGTATTATTTTGTGATGTGAAGACGTGAGCGTGACATAAATATTTACCATCCTATCTGTAACTGGAATGAGACTCAGTGGTTTTTTGTAAAGTGCCTTGAGATGACTGTACTGCGATTTAAAATAGAGGACAATCTGCAGCACAACATCAGAGAGGTGTGGAGGGGAAATAACAAATTCACAGGCTACAAAATGGGTGATGTGGACAGAGCCAGTGAACTAAACAAGTTCTTCAGCAGGTTTAACACAAATGCCCCAGCCATTCTTCATTTTCAGTGTCTCCTTTATCTCTTTCTCTTCTACCTGTGTGCATCTCCACCACCGCAGCTACGCTCCCTCCTTCACCTGGGAACACTCCACAATCTGTCACAGTAACAACTGGGGTGATGCTGCAGCTGCAAAGACTGTGCTGTGGGAAGGCAGCTGGCCCAGATGGCCCAGTGTATGTCCAAGGCTGCTTAAGGACTGTACTGCCCAACTGTGTGAGCCTCTACAGAGGATCTTTAACCTGAGTCTACAGTTGGGGAGGGTCCCGGCTCCCTGGAAAACAGAGCATTGTTCCATTATCTGAAGTGTCCAGCTGAACTGAATGACTACAGGTCGGTGGCTCACACATCACATATTATGAAGGTCCTGGAGAGGATGATTCTCAAGGTTAAACAGGCAATAGAGTCCCTGCAGTTTGCTTACAGAGAACCCATTAGTGTGGATGCTGTCCTCTGTATGTTTCACCATGTCTCATCTGGAAAAAGCTGGAAGTTATGTGAGGATGTGGGGTTTGGACTGGCCACTTAGGTCTTTCGATGTCTGCAGGAGATCCTTCATCCCCACTGTCCTCAGGCTCTGCAACACCTGGCAGTTCACTGACCAACATGAACTGGACTGTTACTGACTACTGTTACTACTCAGTACTAATTACTTTCACTACAAGACTACCTGCATTTCTCTTTGTAATAAAGTTTTTCTCATCTCATGATCTTTTTATTTTTAAATCAGCTCAGAATGGAATTGCACATTGATGTTAAAATAGAGCAGATCAAAAATGTTTGTGAACCAATATGACCACAAATCATGTGGTCCTAAAATAATGGGAGAGCTGGGATGGGCTCCAGCAGATCCCTGTCACCCTGGTTAAGGAATAAGCGGGTATAGAAAATGGATGGGCTGTACGCAAAATTAAAAAAAACTGAGTTACAACAAACATTTGAAACACATAGAACTAGTGCAGTGACCTTCAAAAGGGAAACACCCCATAATCGAGCTCAAAGTCTAAGTTGAAGAGATCAGACCCTAACAGAGAGGGGTCCGGCCCTGAGACACCCCATTGTTGTCTGTCTTAGTTCTCCATCCTTTCGCAGTGGCAGTATCGTAGCCTATGAGGTTTGTCCGAGGCGCGATTATTGCTAGTTGAAAACTTTACCCAATACCCCGCCTTGACGACTTGAAATATAGTCGGTGATGGCAATTTTTGATGGTCTCTAAGGAGACTGATGAGTTTGTTCAATAATAACTTCTATATTAAAACTGAAGTTAATTAGTAATTTCAGCAACTGAAACTAATCTCAATTGTATTATGACTCCACGTTGTTGTGTCTTGTTCGGGGTGTTCTTTGGGGAGTCGCTAGGGGGAGCTAGAGGGAGGTGAGACGGGGAGGAGAGGAGAAGAGCAGGGAAAGAGCTGTTCGGTTTGAGGGACTTGGCGCCGCTACGGATGGAACAGTAGCCTGTTACTTGTTCTGACTAAAGCAAATTAATAAAGGAAAGTGACAAAAGAGCGTCTGCCGGCTGTGAATATAACGGGGCATTACAATATATTAGTGAAAGGTAATGTCATAGGCTATTTCAGAGACAAAAGAGGAGAAACATGAGAAAGGACATGAAAATAACATTTGGGGAGGAGAAAGAATGAAAACTGGAGGAAAACAGTGACAAAGGAGGAGAAAAGGAGGAAAGACATGAAAACAATAACAGAAGAAGAAAATATAGGGATGACAGAAGAAACAATGTAAGACGAGAAAAAAGATTCAAGAACGAGAAAGTAAACAGAAGAGCAGGAGTGATACAAGGGTAATACATTGCTGTGTGAGGTCGAAGAAGGTGCTGCTGAAGTTGACCCGTCAATCCATGGAGAAATATATACCTTTGAAGAAGAAAACATAAAAAACGCGAATTGTTCTTTTGAAATAGCAAACAGAAACAGCGCAAATCTGTTGAGAAATTAAAAGAAACAAGATTACTAGACACGTGGTATAATCATAAACTCAACCAAATAATAGGCTATTAGAATAAGGAAATCCAACGAGGATAAAATCTGACCACGCTGTGGATGATATAACGTTTGGATTTGACGAGATGACGAGAAAACATGACAGTCCTTGGGCTGATTAGTCCTGGTCGATGATTGACAACTGTAATCGAAATCAATGAGTTTAAAAGTCATGATTGCTGTCACGAAAAAAGTGGAAAAAACGTGTCTGCGTGCCAGAAACAAATGATTAAATTTCGTGACATAGTCACGAAATGATATGAGACCGAGTTGAATTACTACCTAAAGCTTTAAATAAATGTGGCGGAAAATAAATTTAGTTGATCTGCAGTATCAGAAAATAGAAAAGGTTAAGTCGGAGTTGAACTAAAATGCATCTACTTTGCATTTCGTCACTAAATATGAATCACAATGAATCACACAGATGTCCGGATGTCTCTGGGTTTGGCTTCACTGTTCGGGTTAATTCGAGAGAGTTCCTATGAGTAATCAGTTACTTCCTCAAGTTTTCAGTTTTACTGTCGATTTTGTTTTCAAAATAAAACATACACGTCGAAATGCAGCATACTACAGCATTTACTTATAATTAGGCTTTTTAATTTGAAAATATTAGCAGGAACTTGTACGTGACACAGACGCTAACTTGACGGTGTTTGCGTGAAACGTCTGGAAGCAGCGAGAGCGTGTTGTTCAATCATATAAGGGGCCTGCTCTCAGAGCGGCGACAGGGACGAAAAGGATCAGAGAAGAAGATCCAGCGAAGAAAGTCCGGCGAAGAAAGTCCGGCGAAGAAGACCAGTCCTCTACAGAGCCGCGACCCCTCAACATTAAACTGTAAGTTCATCCTTTATTTCTGAGAGGAAAACGAGTTTAAATTGTTTAAAAGTTTGATGACATTAATGTTTGATAAATTCGTACCTGTATTGAATCTTAAAATAATGTACTATAAGTAGAAAAAGGTTGAGGATGAGCAAGTTACAAATGTTTTGTTGTATTTACCCCAAATTTTAATGATAAATGTTTAAAAGTATTTTGAGAAGTCCATCACTGTAATAATGTGTATGCCTATAGGCAATTTTATTTTATAATAGAATAAGTTGAACAAAGGGGATAGGCTGACCTCATCAACATGTTTTGTTATATATAAGCTTAACCTCCTAAGACCCAAGCTTTGGTTTGGCTTGCATTTTAGATTTCTTTTAGCTATTTGGGGTTAGATGTACCCAATAAATAATGTGCTTATGTTTTGTTATTGCTTTTGTTTTTGTTTTTTTGTAATGCTCCAAAACTACTACTCCAAAATAGGAACATCCTTTTTGTCTGTGGGAACAGTTGGATCAGACTTAACCTTTGTGAAAGACAGAAAATGACACAAAATGAAGTTTTACAGTGCAGATAACAAAAAATATGATGTCCATGTATGTGGACGCCAGGTCATAGGAGGTTAAATATTCTGGTGTATTTTCTATCAGAGATTGGTTCCTTTGAGTCGTGACTAAAATGTAGTCTAATTGCTTGACAGGTGACATCCAGTGACAATGTCTGCAGCCAAAGGTGTAGCGATCGGCATTGATCTGGGCACCACCTACTCCTGTGTGGGGGTTTTCCAGCATGGAAAAGTAGAAATCATCGCCAACGACCAGGGCAACAGGACCACCCCCAGCTATGTGGCGTTCACTGACACAGAGAGACTCATTGGGGACGCAGCCAAGAACCAGGTGGCTTTGAACCCCAGCAACACTGTGTTTGATGCCAAGAGACTGATTGGAAGGAAGTTTGATGATCCTGTGGTGCAGGCTGACATGAAGCACTGGCCCTTCAAGGTGGTGTCAGATGGAGGCAAGCCCAAAATTCAAGTGGAGTACAAAGGGGAGAACAAAGCCTTCTACCCTGAGGAGATTTCCTCCATGGTCCTGGTGAAGATGAAGGAGATAGCTGAGGCCTACCTCGGACACAAAGTGTCCAGCGCAGTCATCACAGTCCCAGCGTACTTCAACGACTCCCAGCGACAGGCAACTAAAGACGCAGGCGTCATCGCGGGACTCAACGTCCTGAGGATCATCAACGAGCCGACAGCAGCCGCCATCGCGTACGGTCTGGACAAAGGCAAGTCAGGCGAACGTAACGTCCTGATCTTTGACCTGGGTGGAGGCACCTTTGACGTGTCCATCCTGACAATTGAAGACGGTATTTTTGAGGTGAAATCCACAGCTGGAGACACTCACCTGGGTGGAGAAGACTTTGACAACCGCATGGTCAACCACTTTGTGGAGGAGTTCAAGAGGAAACACAAGAAGGACATCAGCCAGAACAAGAGAGCCTTGAGGAGGCTGCGCACAGCTTGTGAGAGGGCCAAGAGGACCCTGTCATCCAGCTCCCAGGCCAGCATTGAGATTGATTCTCTGTATGAGGGCATCGACTTCTACACCTCCATCACCAGGGCTCGCTTTGAGGAGCTGTGCTCCGACCTGTTCAGGGGAACATTAGAACCGGTGGAGAAAGCCCTGAGGGACGCCAAAATGGACAAGGCACAGATCCACGACATCGTGCTGGTGGGAGGCTCCACCAGAATCCCCAAAATCCAGAAACTCCTGCAGGATTTCTTCAATGGCAGGGAGCTGAACAAGAGCATCAACCCAGATGAGGCTGTGGCTTACGGTGCCGCCGTCCAGGCTGCCATTCTCACAGGTGATACCTCAGGCAACGTTCAGGACCTGCTGCTGCTGGACGTGGCGCCTCTGTCTCTGGGTATCGAGACAGCCGGAGGAGTCATGACTGCCCTGATTAAACGCAACACCACCATCCCCACTAAACAAACCCAGGTCTTCACAACCTACTCTGACAACCAGCCTGGGGTCCTCATCCAGGTCTACGAGGGGGAAAGAGCCATGACCAAGGACAACAACCTGCTGGGCAAGTTTGATCTCACAGGAATCCCACCTGCTCCACGAGGGGTCCCACAGATTGAGGTCACCTTCGACATTGATGCCAACGGCATTTTGAACGTGTCTGCAGTGGACAAAAGCACCGGCAAAGAGAACAAGATCACCATCACCAACGATAAGGGTCGGCTGAGCAAAGAAGAGATTGAGAGGATGGTGCAGGACGCTGAAAAATACAAAGCTGAGGACGACATTCAGAGGGACAAAATCGCTGCCAAGAACTCTCTGGAGTCCTACGCCTTCAACATGAAGAGCAGTGTGCAGGATGAGAACATGAAGAGCAAAATTAGTGAGGGAGACAAGAAGAAGCTGATTGAGAAGTGTGATGAGGCCATCGCCTGGCTGGAGAACAACCAGCTGGCTGATAAAGAGGAGTACCAACACAAGCTCAAAGAGCTGGAGAAAGTGTGTGACCCCATCATCAGCAAGTTGTACCAGGGAGGAATGTCCACTGGCAGCTGTGGACAGCAGGCACGAGCTGGTGCTGAGGGGCCCACCATTGAGGAGGTGGATTAAAGTGCCCCCTGATGTGGACTGTGTGATCACTGGGACCATTATAAATATAACTTGAAAGTCACACCATTGATACATAATTTATATTACTGTTAGTCCTGTAGATCTACTGTTCTTATAATACAATTGTAATTTTATAACTTGTATAAAAAAAGTAAAAAAAATCCTAAAATTGTAAATATAATTTTCATAATTTTCATGTCTTGGTGGACAATGTAATAAAAGTGAAAATGTAAACAAATTTTATGGTGGTTGTAATTAACTTGTCCAGGTTTTCATATTTATGGTAAAATTTATTTAAAATGACACCATCAGCTGATGATGTTTACACTGTAGTGAATAATGAAAATGTCTCCATTACAAAAGCATTTAAAAAAAGAAATGAAAGATGCAGTTATCTGTGCTTCTTTTTTTTTTTCTTTTTTTTTTACATACTGTAATAAATGTTAAAAATATCTAACACATGGAAGGATCCATATGAGCTACATTGCCTTTATCTTGTTTGTTTAAACTGCTGGGCCCACTGAGTTAATAATAAATCAATATATAACTACTCTGACAAAAAAATTATGAAACAGTAGCGTTAAAAATGATATTGTATATAATCTGTAGCTTCCTTGAATATTTTCATATAATCAGTACAAATGTCACAGTTATTTTCTGTGGCAAATGTGGAGCTGCAGATCAAACCAAAATCAAACTTTTGAACTGTTGAAAACTTACTAACAAGACAGCTCCTCATCCATAGTCAGAGCAGGCCTAGTAGTATTGGAGCTCCTCACTGTGACCACTTGGGGGCAGGAAACACTTATGAATCTGAAATGATTCTGTGGAATTCACTAATATAAAAAAGACAGATTCAGTGTTTTATGCAGTACATTTGGTAAAAATCTCAAACAACCAAAGGAGACTGCAGTGCTGGTAGTCCGTCCACTACCACGTCTACACATGGAAGTTACATACTTTTGTATATATATATTTATATCATATATATATATATATACATATATAAAATATGTTAAACATAAGTATAAATACTATCATTGTTCATATAACTGCTTGTGTTCCAGTTGTTAAGTGTTAAGTTAACTACATACATCATAAGAGGAGGAACTACATTAATGTAATACACATTTATATACACTGGTGCATGGGCGACGAAGACGGGACCACAAAAACATGCAAAACTACTAAGAACTGTCAAATCATCACAAAAATACAAAGTGACCACAAAGAGATGTAATACAACTAAAAACGTGTGTCTCTTCCAGCTTTAGTGAGCAGCTTTTATGGATGAGGGGTGAGGGGCCATTGTACATGTCTGTTTCCAGGGGTGCTGTCTCATAATCTAAGAGACACGACTTTAAATTAGAAACACAACACATTTGCTGTATAACTGTACAAACCTGTATCATTATATGTTTAGGCCAAGTGTGTGGGTTGATAGACTGTAACAATATCCAGGTAAATGAGAGTCATATAAATATTTACAGTAGCATCTTTGGTTTTGAAACTGCAGCTGGAGAGTAATGATGAAATGAATCCGTGAATAGACAAGTCATCAGTGTCAGTCAGCAGAATCATCTAAAATACGAGTTTTGACTTCTCTTTCTTCTTTTCAGACCCCAGTGAAGGGTAAAACTTTATTCCTGGTTTATTTCAGACATTTCTAGAACCTTCTGTTGTTGGGCTGAATTAATATAATAATTAAAAAAAAGTACGCACCGGGTTCTGATTGGCCACTTGAGCGTAAACGGAAAACGTCAAGGCGCCGACGTTGTTCCGGACCTGACTGAGACTGTACGATTCTGCTTTCAAAATAAAACAATTACGTCCTTATTCGTAAAAGGTTTTCCACGGTACATAGGAGGGCTTGTTTTTATTTTGAAATACCTAACCGGATGTCTTTCTTGATGTAGACTTTGACTTGACAGTAATGTTTGAGTGAAACATCTAGAAAGAACCAGAGACTAGCTGCGTTGATATAAAGCTGCTGCTGCTGCTGAGAGGAAGAGCTGACTCAGACCAAGACCTCGTCAGACCGCAGCAGGAGACCAGCACAAAACTGTGAGTACAAATGAGATTGTCTAACTGGAAGATAGTGGGGGCGATGGTGCTGCATGGGAATTTGATAAGTTTTGTGTTTGCTTTTATTTATTGCAGAAAATGTTGCCATCCGTGAAGCAAAGAGATGTTTCTAAAAAGAAGTGAAATCAGAGGAGAAGCACAGGACAGTAATCTCGGGACACAGCCTGGTGGCCAGGTCTGTGTCCTGTCGGTTTCAAATTAAAACCAACAATGACTCAGGCATTAACCAGTCAAATCTAAAATCTTTAATGATTTTGATATATATAAAATTATGTAATGTTACACTTACCCAAAAAGACTCTATTGTATCTTGATTGATGGCAGGCAGTGGAAGAAGTACTCATATATCCTACTTAAGTAAATACCAAAAACCTAACCAAAAGAAAAGAGTCCACGTTATGTTGAATTAATTCATTTTATAAACAATGTTATTGGTCTGAATTATTACTGATCAATTAATGTAGAAGTATTTTAATATGGTCAAGATATACATTATTTACACTTAGTCGTTTCTGTTCTTAGGTTGATACTTATGCACATTATAATTGTAGTTTCTCTGTCATTTTTAGAGACAATATAAATATATATTTTGAGGAAGCAGAGACCTGTAAGTTCCAGACTCAGGGTTTAGGTGTGTTTCCTCCCAGTTTTACCCCAGTGCAGTAATAAAGCATGGGTTAATAATTACATAATTACAATCCTAATGAGATATTATTGATAGATTTTTTTTTTTTCATTTTTCATTTCTAATTGATTTCAAATTGTAATAATTACAGGGGATGCTGATTTTTAAGAATTATTCAGGGATATATAAGCCATGTATATATATTTTTAATTTTCTTATAAAATATGACAAAACTCACCAAACCATTGTTAGCTGAAAACCACTGTATCTGGGCATTTACTATTGTTGTTGATTGATTCAGCTTTAAAATCTTGACATTTTTGTGCAAACTGTGTTAATTCTACATGTTGTGCTGTAAATGTGCATTAGGGCTGCCCTCTACTGGTTAAAAACCAGCTATTGCAGCTGAATTAGCTAGTGGGCTGATCTGATGGCAGGAGACATATGGTGGCAGCTTTTGTCACCAACCAGCCATCACCCCCACCCTCCCTCACCCGTCTCTCTACTTCCACCCCTACTATGAAATCAGCGTCTCTCCCCCCATGCAGGCTGTGGACATTCAGGTGTTGTAATTTCATGGGCTGATTATAGTGGTATATTGAAATGTTGTCTATGGAAATGTGTGGGAACTCTTTATAAAGGTTGTATAGCAGCATTACTCTTATAGTAGGGTAAGAAAGTAAACCATCTACCTACTAGGGAACAGATCTTAATGCCAGAAGCATAGTGTTGCTGTGGCAACACCCGACAAGACTAATCTGCTGCAGAGGCACCTGCAGGGACAGGAAGGCCATTATTGTAGGGGTGAATCAGTGTCTTCCCCTTGAGATGTGCTGACACATTATTTAGGGGATAGAAAAAGAATCAGCGTAATTACAACATATCTGAACGTTAGTGAACATTAACCTACGTCACCAATCAAAGAGTGCCCCCCCATCCTCTCTTGCACCTCCACTGCCTCGGCTCTAACCTCCCCCACACCACCTTACCTCCTTCCTCCTTTCTCTTATTCTTTTCTCTCTCTCTTCTTTCGTTCTTCTTCTCTTGTCTCATCTCCTCAGTGCTCTGCTCATTTTATTGGCCTTTATAAATCATGCAACAAGTGGAGTTAAGGGCAACTTTCTTTTCTCTTTCTCTAATTAAAATGTAATTAATAAGGGCATGTAGAGTCAGTGTCTATTAAATTATACAACTTTGTACGTTAACAAGTTTCCAATTATATCTAACAAATCCAGAACTGACCAAATATTTCTGGCCATTCATTCTTTAAAACATTAGGATTTTTTTGTTGTTTTTGTGATGAATATATCTGTTGTTCCATATTGGACTAGAATGAGGAGTGAAATTACGTTTATATATTGTTACATTATTTGGAAAAATGTGCTAAAAATATATTAGAATGTTAGGACCGATGTTAGTTTTATTGTTCCATTCATGCACTTAGAATCGACTGTTTCACCTTCATCCTTGTTCTTAACCAAAGCAGATTTGTTGGTGTTTGTTCTTCCTAAAAAGAAAAAAAGTTGAAATTAAACTGATTTACATATTACTGTATATTTTATGCAGAGTGGAAATACTTTTAACTTTACCTTGGGATGTACAGCCCAAACAGAGTGAGGTCTCTGCATCCAGGAATTCAAATTATTTTTACAATTGGTCATTTGATTTGTCATATTTAATAAATGAAAAAAAACAACATCAAGTGCTTGTAACACAGTAGGAACTTGATGTTCATTAAAAAAATCTACTGTCATCTGCATAATAGCTAATGACCAAATCATTATCAAGAACACATTCACTTCTGCCACCAGAAGAAACAGGTCAGAGTTTATGAGACAACTCTGAATAATGCCTCTGTTAAAATCACCTGGAGTAACAAAAGACTAAGCAACTGAGCTATTTCTGTCATTACAAAAAGTGTTTATTGTGTCTACAAATTTCAGTCCATATCCAAAGAACTGTGGGACTTGAAGTGTGTAAATGTTCTATCATATGAGATGTTTTCATGAAATTTAGAAATAATGCATATCCATTATCTTCTAGAAAGTCCCTGTAATCTAGAGTATCTAGGATGAGGTGGATGTCTCATTAACCTTTGACTGGGTTGTACTAATAACTAGGGGTTAAATTGTCTTTACGTTGAAAAAGTATCTGAGTAGCAGCTAAGGTAAAACAATGTCTTCAAATGGTTTAAATCAGTTGTGTTGTTACCTGGGTTTGAAAACGTAATTCATTTTCATGCCATACTCTAATTAAGTTGTTCCAACATGTGTAGCTGTGTAGTAAAGACATGAGTTAAGAGCTTATAGTCATTATTCAGGAGGGTACTGGGTCAGATAAGATTATCAATGAATCTAGCTCCTTCTGTTGGTTTTGATAAGGACAGTAACAGAATGGTTGGCGTGAGCTTCCTCATGGTTTTCATCATTTTCTAAAAACTACTGAAGCAGAAGTGATTCCAAAAGTTTAAATAAGTTGAGTGTTAGTCAGTCTGAGCATGGGGACTGGATTTTAATTTACATACATTATTGTCTGCTTCTGCTATCATTATTTCCAAATCATATAGCTCCTTAGAGTCATTATTAATTATTTGTCCTCCACGATTTTAAAATATATTGGAGATTCAGTTGGTGAAAAACATGGTACTTTCTCATAGAGAGGGAGAATTTCTTTAATCATAGTTCACCTAATTCATTATGTAGCTGTATGATTTTTAAAAACATTATTTGCTTCATTTGAAGGATTGATATTTTACAGGAAATATAAACTTAAACTTAAACTTAAATAGTTCTTTCTCTTTTGGGTTGTTTCTTTTTGCGACCAGTGTCTCTTGTGCTTGTGGTTTAGACCTATAGGCTCATTAAGGTTTCGACCTTATATTTCAGTTCTGAGGATATTCTCATTGTTCGTTAAACATTATATAAATGTTTTTTGTTCTTTTTTAATTTGAGGGTTGCATGGGAGGAGTCTCATTGTTGCTGAGGGCTCAGGAGCTTTGTGTGGAAATTGGTAAATCTATGTAGACTTCTCAAATTTATTTCTGTGGCTGTCTTGTTTTTAATATATTATATATAAAAACAGCTAAATATATTCATTTTGTTTACGTATTAATGCAAAAGTAATAATGCTCAGGTGAAATAGTTGTGGCAAATCAATATTTGATCTTAGATTTCAATCATAACTTTGTTTTGAATATTCATGATAACTTACAAAGGTGTAATAACGTCCTACAAATAACTGTAGACTTTTATTGTGAAAGGCTGGACATGGCCTACTGGGAGAAGACATTAAAAACACCCTAAGTCAGTGTCTAAAGCTGTATGCCACTAGCCAAAGTCCATTTTAAGCTCATGTTGAATGTTTGCATACATTAGGTACATCAATAATTACTGACATGCATTACGTCATATAAAAAAATATCTTTATATTTATGAACATTTTGAAATAATTGTTTCTGTCATTGTTTTGTCAGATTTCATGTGATTCTGGGACTGAAGATCAATACCAAAACCTTAACAGTTCAGGATAAGTGACCACCTTTACTGTTGGTCTTTGATGGCTGTTTTCTATTTTGCTCAGATGAATAGTTAACAAGGTACAGGTGTATGGCATACTCTAAGAAAAAGATCATTTTATGGGATCAGTGCAGCTCTAAATCAGCCAGTAGGGAGTACAGGACGATGTTGGACTGAGAAATGTAAATGCTCCTCTCACATGAACTGGTTAACAAATGGATTAGTTGTATCCTGCTCCTTCCCTTTTATCTCCCTTTGGACTGTTCCTGCCTCTGTTTCTCCTTCCTTCCACCCATACTATCATGTTTTTTTTTACTACATTTATGAATTATGATTGAACATCATCAACAAATATATGGTGTGGTTTGCGAACCATTTGAGGCAAAATAGAAAAAGTAAAATCAGAGTACTTGACTTTCACATTTGAGCTCTCTTGCCCTCTCCGGTCTCCACTGGCAGATTGTGATCCACAGCTGGTCTGGTTGCTAAAACGATAATACAAAACATACTGTACATTTATGTTAATAGCAGAAATGTTTATTTTACATTTAAATAACCAGGCACACCATCAGCGGTGAAAGTGCTCACATCCTTTACTTAGGTAAGCGCAACACTACTACACACTACTACACTGTGAAAATGCTCTACTACAACCAGAAGTATCCAAATCCTACTTAAATAAATGTGTCTAAGTACTATTAACAAATTGTACTTAAACAAAACTAAAAGTACCCATTAGAAAAATGGTCCCTCTGAGTGTTTATTCTCATTATATCATAAGTATGATGCACTTACATTTGTATTACAGCTGCATTAAATGTACACTGAACATTGTTAGTATTTTTAGAAATGGTTCAATGTGAAGTACTTTATAAACTCTTGATAACTTACCCATACTCTGCAGCATATTCTCATGTTTGAAGTTTTCACTGGACATTTCAAAAGTACCTAGTAAATACAGCTGTCAGACAAATGTGGTGGAGTAGAAGTATAAAGTTGCATAACATGGAAATAAGCAAAGTAGAAGTACCTAAAATTCGTACCAAAGTATGATACTTGAGTAAATGTAGTTAGTTATGTTCTACCACTGCATACTATGATCATTCTGAACATAAGTAAGTGAGGAAAGAAGTACTCAGATCCTTTACTTAAGTTAAAGTAGCAGTACAACACTGTGAAAATACTTCACTTCAAATAGAAGTCCAAGTATTAATAGTAGAACGTACCTCAGTTATGTTTCATGAGCTGCATGTTGAGTGTTTAACAGCAATAAACAGTGTCATCTAGTGGCTTTAACCAGTCACAAACCCCTTCAGCTCTAAAAGCAGCTCCTCAGTGTGAGAGGACTCCTCAGATACTCTCTCACTGCATTAAATACATAAAGGTGATGATGATTGATCACTGGATTCTCCAACAAAATCTGTGCTGCAGGATTATCATGATGATTTGTTTTATCAGCTGGAAAAAATATCACATTGACAGTCAGATTATCTGAAGTACAACATGACAGATTTTACTGTTTGTTATGTATTACTTTATATTATACTTTGGTTTGATTTTGACATTTGATTTTTTTTTTTTTTTAATTACAGATTCTTAAAATGACATCTCATCCCTCTTCTTTATTGAGAAAACTGACAAAACTAGTAAACACAGCCAGGCAAACAGTAAAACAGACTGGATCAGGGCCAGAGCTGATATTAGCTCAGTGCTGATGGTGTAACATTAGCTGATTAACATAAATAAGTTAATAAAGAGTTGTCATCCCCAGTAAGTTGGGGGTGGGGTGGTGGAGTGGCCTGAGGGTCCGGGACCAAATACATAAATACATTTCAGAGCAGTGACAGTGAACAGGAACACAGGAAGGCAAAAGTCAGTAAATGCATCGTTCTGAACGTGTAACAACACCTCTACATGCAGTGTGATAGTTCAGTCCCCATGAACTCGCTGTGCACATTTATGTTTCCCTGAAAATTTATTAAAGGAGCAATTAAAAGTAATAAAATGGATTTTCTGGTTTGATGTTCTTATTATTTGTTGTCATGTTTAGTGTAGAAATAATGACTTCAGTCTGCAGCTGCTTAGCTTTCCCTCAGCGCTCAGAGAAAGAGTGAAAACAGAGTTTGTCCGATGCAGGTGAATGGACTGCTCAGGTTCTTGGACCTGGCTTCTATCAATACGTTATGGAGAACACGAGGAATAATAATAGTCTTGATAAATGCTCTGGTGGTAGTAAGGCCTGTGCAGCAGAGCTACGCCTGCTTTTGGAAACGCTGATCACGACGCAATTTACCTGCTTCCCACCTACAGGCCACTTTTTAAAGCTTGCTATCCAGTGACTCAGACTCTAAATGTGTAGTAGGATCACACTGAGGAGCTGGGAGGATTTTTTCTTTGCACGGGTTGAGACGTTTTCTTCCAGGATGCATATTGATATGACCACAAATAATAAGAGGGAAGCTGTGGGACTCCATCAGACACATAACTCATCAGAATCCATCTATGCTTATAATGAGCTTACAAAAGCAGGGACACCTCTAAGGAATGTGGTGATGTTTCAGATATGGTAAACTGTCCTGCCAATGATGATTGAATCATATCAGATGCATGTACGGACACTAAGGTTTTTAAAAACATGCACCTTAACAAAGCAGCAGGACCAGATGGATTGTTAGCTTTTTCTCTGAAGAACATTTGCAGAGGAGCTTATACCAGTCTGGCACCGACTTCTTCTCTCTGGATACACTTCATACAGTGCCAAAACTTTGCAAAAGGTCTATTCCCAGATACTATAAAGTCTTGTCCTGAGGTTCATAATGATTATAGGCCAGTGGCTCTAATTTCCAGAGGGAGGTGGAGCCATCCCTCCATCAACACCAGTTTGCTTGTTTAACAAAGCGTAGTGCAAATGATGTCATTTTAATTATATTGCACCTGGTTTTGTGCTGTGCTCTCCTATATAGCAGTCAGTAATGCTGGGGCTCCCTGAGGATGACTTAGTTCATGTTCATGTTAATTTTATGTTCACCTTGTATACAAATGGTTGTGTCCAATCAATTTATTGTAAATTCTCAGACGATCCTGTTACTGTTAGTTTACTTACCAGGGACATCAGTAGCTACAAGGCCAAAGTGGATTGTAGGCTGATGGGGGGAACATCATCTGTGCATTAATGTACAGAAAACTGAAGACATGTCATGACATGGACAGCTGTTGCTATCTGTGTCATATTGATGAGTATGTGAGGGGTTGGGCAGGGGTTATGAACAGTTATAACAGTTAACAACAGTTATGTTGTGATCCTGGGTTTGTGTTTCCGGTTTGACTTTTATTTTGGTTAATTTCCTGTTTAGCGCCTGTAATAGTTATAAGTAGCTTTAGGTTTCATTAGTAAGATCACGTTCACCTGTGTTTCATTAGTCTTTCGTCCTGAATGTATTCATAGCTCCTGTGTTTCTTTGTTCTTGGTTGGTGCATTACCTGTGGTTACCTGATGACTGAGTCGTTTTTGTTTTGCCTGCCTGTCCTCTCCGAAGCTGCGTTTAGTTCCTGGACAGGGATTTTGTGTTTTTGCCTGAAGTAATAAAAGACTTGTTCATCCTGCATTTAGGTCCCATGCCTCTCTTTCTCTCATCACCATCACCTCCACCTTGTAACAGTGTAAGGCTTGTGACTGTTTTTGCCAAGGGTCTAAATGTCTCTGGGGTTGATCTTTAGTGTAATTTTAATGAAATGACGTTTTAGTGTTATGTTTGTGCATCAACCTCCAGCCAAATCAACTTCTACTATGGGAAACAATAAAATGAACCTTAACCTTATTATCCATTCATGACATTGATGCAGGGCCATCAGTTTTGGATCGGTTGCTGCTTTAATGGACCTGAGCTAAACAAAGTTTTTATCTCACTGGAGGTTTGGACAAAATAGAATCAGTTTTATTTTCTTACCTGAATTATCTGAACTGTCCCTGTAGCTCTGACTCAGTGATGTTTCTGCTGCAGATGCAGGGAAGAAACATCTGTTGCACAAAACAACAGCTGTATGTGTTTCAAAAGGTTCAATTTCACTTTAATCAGGTAAATACAAAAACACAGTCGTGTGTGTGTGTGTGTGTGTGTGTTGAATAATTGTCTGTGGTACTGGACCTTTTTCATGATTTGAGATGTCAGAAACAAAATAACATTATTCATGTATTTCATGTTGTTTCAGTTTGTCCTTACAGTTCTGGGAGAGATCTGCTCACTGAGTCAAAATAACAGCTCATTATAAATCCTGGTTTGTTTGTTTGTTGGTCTGAACACTAAGTGTAGTAAACATCAACACACACTCAGCCTCTCTCTCTCTGGTAAAACTGGTTGATGGTGGAACTTTAATGTTCTTCAGTTGAATCATTTCCTTCTGACTTTTCCCCTTAAAACTGGACCAGGGTTTAAGTCACTTTACATCACCTGCTTGTCACTTTACTTTGGCTCATGTTCAAAGGTCAGACATCTTGTATGTCTGTTTCTTCAGTTCAACCATCAGTGTCTGTCCACCCGTGTGCGCCTGATGGGTCGTGATGCTGTGACTTGGGTTCAGACAGTTGGTGCTGCCAGTTTTGAAAGACTTCAGTGGTGAGTTTCAGCGCCTTGTGAACAGGCGGAGGGCCCCTCTGCAGATCAGCGTGAACCAGTAAAGCTGAAGGGGCCAGAGCAGGGCGGCTCCCAGGTTACACTGCCACGGGGCCACCAGGGGCACTGCATACACAGGGATGGATGCATACCTTTGACAGAGGACACAGTTTAGCTTTAAAGGCAGCACATGAGCAGTCATGAAGGTTTTTACACAGCTATTTTATCAGTTTTAACTGTTTTAGACATGCTAGCAGTAGAGCTACAGCATATCTGTGAGTCTGTGTTTACTAAAACATCTCAGTAACTCTGGGATGGATTAAAATGGAAGTCTAAATGAATATTTGTGGTTTGGAGGATGAGTACTTTGGACTTTAGTGAACCTCTGGCTTTGGATCTAGAACCACCAGGAGGCCAAAACTGTTAAAACTGTTTTTATTAAGTGCTGAAATTTACTACTAAATTCAAAGTGCCATTTGATTAGACTGACGGCTAAAACAAATCTCATTATTAATGATATTAAAGTAAATTTAATAAACTGGTGTGTAGTTCAGAAAACCAGCACCTCTATAATCCACCTACAGGTCTACTGCTTTGCATTATTTGGCTCAAAACAGGAATTAGCACAGGTTCCAGCAGGTTAAGGGAAATTTGAAGCCTTGAATCCAGAGACTTGAGTGAGCTGATTTTATACTGTCGTGTATAATGAACAGTATAGGGTTTATATCTGTCTGCCATCAACTGTGTTTGTCAGAGCAGAGTCACGGACATACAGCACTTACCTGCTGTAGGCGTAGTACAGGTAGGGGAAGAGCAGCACCCGACAGCCGAAGAAGGTGAGCAGCATGAGGACTCCGTTCACTTTGTGCAGCAGAGTGTGCTGCTTCTTATACTGACCGCATAAAAAACAGTCAGAGTGACTGAGGGTGATCACGGACAGGCTGAGGCAGTTACCTTAAAATAAAGTTATTTTCTTATGACTGGATGAATTTGTCATTATCACAGTAAAGGGTTAAAGAAAATGTGAGGAACCATGAGGTTTATATGTCCCCCTTTCCTTCTGCATGTGCTTAACATGTATTTCTTTCAGAGCAGTGGAGAGAATCATGTGTAACACAAACATCGGGCGGTGAGGGGATCAACATTGGGTTCTCATTAGAGTCCACTCTAACTGCTGACTGACCTGCCCACGACCAGGTGGAGGAGGACAAGTCTGCCATTATCCTATGGATCTTATCATCATCTCCCATCTGCAGATCCAGACCAACGGCGTGTCAGTCTGACTCTCCAGACTTTCTAAATTCACAGCTCTGTCTGTGTGTTTATGTGGTTTATAATTTTTAAAAATCATATTTTACTGTTACAGAGCTATGTCTGAATGCTGCATGTGGTGTTTATGTTCACTTTCTTTTTTTGCCTCAGTATGTGTGGATGGAAGACAAGTACAGAGAGCATAAGATACATTTTCCGTGTTATTTTGTGCATGGCCAAATGTATTTATCTACATGGGAACACTGATGATTTATTTTAAACCAGTTAAACAATGCCACGTGGTTTTTGGGTTTGATACAGTCCCACTATATAAACTAAATTTTTAAGGGTGAAGGAGGGTGATGCGATTACCTGGATCAGGACTTTCCCCAGACTGACGAAAGGTGTGCTGAACTCAGCCAGAAACAGAATGCCCTGGAAGTAATCACCTTTCCCCTGTCTCCAGAACTGAGACACACACACACACACACACACAAAAGAAAAGAAATCAAAAGTTTTTTGACCAGTGTTTTACCTTTTCAGCTTTAAATCTGATCTGTCAATATCTATCAAAATCTATCAATAAATCCTCCCTTCATGGAGGGTGACATGTCCGGTTTTGGAAAGGTGTTGATCTGTGTGGCTGCTGTTTGTGGTCCTGTTGAATTGTAATTATTGTGTCCATTCCAGATATTTCCAAAACCTTTATGATGCAGCACAGCTTCAAATTTGTAGTTTCATCTAGATGGCTTTTTAAACTTTAAACCATTAGGTGTTATCACGGTGCTTGTTGCCATAGTTACCAGTGAAGCAGGGAAGCAGAAGGCCACCATGAAGATGTGATGCAGCACCATGAGCAGCTCTTGTCTCAGGTAACCCGCCACAGCAGCTCCCATCGACCTGACACCGCCGTCCTCCCCGTGACCTTTGACCTGCAGCTTGTGCCTGTAGCACAGAAACATGGCGTAGATGTCGTAGGCGAAGTAAGGTGTGGCGAAGAGGATGTAGGTGTTGGTCAACCAGTGCCTGAGGAGGAAGCAGGACCAGAGAGAGTGATGAAGAGTCAGAAACAAACTGTGGGGATATGCAGAGGATGATATTGCAGTGAAGATCTGAGTTATCTGTCCAAAACATAGGAAACAATTCTTACAAAGTTTTGGCCTATAAAAAACAGAAATACAAATAGAAACTAATATACTGTCAAGTGGTTGTGAGCTACATGTGTTTACAAACACCACTCATCTCACAACCCTCTGATTATTTTGTGACCTTTTGAGGGGCCTGACCTCCAGGTTGGGAACTAATCTAATCAGCCATCAGCCAGAAACAGACAATCTACTGCAGAACAAGTACTTTAATGACATGAAGCTGCTGTACACTGTAACACTGTACTGATACTGGAGTCAGAGTTTTAATACAGATCTTTTTCTTTTTGCAGCTATTGTCCTTTGCTAAACTCTATTAATGTTCTCAAGATGAAACATTTCTGCATTTTCTTTTCTGAAACGACTGTTAGAGCTGAGTTTTTATGCAGCAGGTAAACTGCACCTTTAACAACTAATGCTCATGCTGACTGTTTTCTTGTGTGTGTGTGCGTGTATGTGTGTGTGTGGTGTGTGTGATTTGATAAACAAATGTGGAGGAGTGCTCAGACAACCCTCCTCTCCACTCTGACTGGGAAATGAAGGAACTGACTGAAAGGACCTGGGACTTACTGAGGCCCCCAGCACCTGCCCGTCACCTGCCTCACACTCCTCCTCTTCATCATTTGACTTCCCATCATCCTCAGCGTGGAGGATTTGTGACTGAAATAGCTCTGCTGCTGCTGTGGTGTGTGATTTGATAAACAAATGTGGAGGAGTGCTCAGACAACCCTCCTCTCCACTCTGACTGGGAAATGAAGGAACTGACTGAAAGGACCTGGGACTTACTGAGGCCCCCAGCACCTGCCCGTCACCTGCCTCACACTCCTCCTCTTCATCATTTGACCTCCCATCATCCTCAGCGTGGAGGATTTGTGACTGAAATAGCTCTGCTGCTGCTGCTACACGACTCAGGAGGCGATTAGGCTGATTAGTAATAAGATTACAGATTTAGGTTTGGTTTGTACACACAGACCACAAACTAGCGTGTGAACACATTTTTAGCCAGAAATGAAACACAGTTTCTGGACATACTAAAGTGCTGTCCTGCTGATGAAGAGGTAATGTAATAAAGGTAAAGATGGAAGAAAACAAATAAGAATTGAAGGCAGAATAAAAGAAAGGTAAAGAATAGGAAATGAGAAAACCTAGAGAGCGATTCAGTCCTCACCTGTCCTCCATGACGTCCCTGCAGGAAGAGACTATAACAAATCCGGCTGATGAGGCCATGATGGCTTGGATGGACGACACCAGGCTGAGAATGGAGACAATTATTATTAGGACGACATCTGAGTGAAGCCGGACTTCACTTTGAGAAAATCTAGAGTATGTGTTTGTTTAAAAGCTCAAAGTTTCAGGTTTCAGTCATGAAACAATGTGAAATAGGTTAGGATCCCAGCATCACAGCAGCTTACATTGTAGGAGTGCAGGCAAACACAGGAGCACTTGGTACCAGTCCAGCATCAATGAAACTAATTTTGTTAATAAAGCCCAGAGAGTTATTTTTCAGTCAGTGAGTTCAACAGTATATTAAGTTATGCCATTTACAAGTTTCTGTAAACCTGATTCTCATTAAGGAGTTTGTTTCTTTTACTTCTTACACTGTGGTGAGAAAAATCTGTTGAGTCATATTATAGAGGCCTACTCAGGTCCCTACATGGTCAAGTGTTAAATGATCAGGTTAGTGTCCACAAGATGAATATACTGAGTACTGCAGTGTGTGTGTGTGTGTGTGTGTGTGTGTGTGCGTGTGTTCTTACCGTGTAGATACAACAGCAGCATCCCCCTCGCTCCATCCCATCCTGTGTTTCAGAGCCTGTTTGGACAGCAGGAAGACTCCAGGGAAGAAGACAGATCCAGCAGCGATCAGGGCCAACATGGCCCCTGGGTTCACCTGTGTGTGTTTACTGTGAAAATGTGTGGCTCTACTCTCTCTCTCTCTCTCACACTCTCTGGCTGAGCTGCAGTTTTGAATGGGGGCAGGTTTGTTCGAGCTCAGAGAAGAGGATCTGGAGGGTGGAGCCTCCTGCTGCCACTTATCAGTGGAGGTGTGGTGATGAGGGAGGATTCAGTCATCAATGATATGATCAAACAGAAGGACTTCTGTCTTTAGTATTGATCACACAGACACTCGATCCTCCACCAGACTGACCAGCACAAATGTATCAGTTCTATCAATCTGAAATACTTTGAAATAAGGGAGTTTGGGTGATTTGTTTAAGTTGTTGTACAAAATATCATTGGTTAGGATGAGTTATGCATCAGTTGAAGCAGTATTGACCTTGCACAATATGGTTGTTTTAGTCAAATATCAAGAATAAAGCTTAATTTTGTTCGCAACAACTTCTCATGCATCTTCACTGCCTGCACGCGCCACCATGGTGCTAATGAAAGTCTCTGCAGTCTGAGAAAACTGCCTCTTCTCGTTCGAGGTGATTTGCAACCAGAGTTACTGAAATGATCTCGAAACATCTTTACAATCTGCCGTAAACTTAACATCAAGAAAAGAAGCAACTGCTGCATGTGGCAGGGGAATGTTATCCAGTGTCCATTTATTATTTATCATTCACTACTTTATACATTTTTTTTATGAAATTCAAGTATTTGTTGGGAACACAAGTCAAAAAAACCAAAACAAAAAACAAAACAAAAAAAACAAACCTTTCGCTAAAACAAAGACAAAAAACATCAGTTTCATATATATAATAAACACATCAAGTTTCTTTTCATAGAAGAAAACAAGTCTAAGCTCTATAGATGACCAGCGCTGTGGGTTTGCTAGTCTCGCTCTGCTTCACTCCACCTCAGAGCGGAGACTCTAAACACACTCGGCGGCCGATCTCACAACAGAGTGCAGGGAGGGAAAAGACCAAACACGGGTCATCTAGTTCAAAAACGGCTCCTAACCTGGAAGGAAATCTACTAACACAACAACAGAAAACAGAAAAAGAAGAAAACTGAAAAAAGTCCAGTGGGAAACGTTTTGATTAACTGTTCCATAAACTAGTAAATCTGCACCTCAAAATAACAACAGCCCTCGGAAATGATTAATTTCTTGGCTGAATTTCTGCAGTACCTCAATTTTCTTTCTTTTATTAAGTTACAGAGTTGAAACGATTCATCATTAAGTAGATCATTTAACTTGTTTCACACCACTGTAACGTGAGCATCTTTGGCTTTCAGACCACTGGTCACACAAAATCAGACATGTAAGTTGGAGCGTGAAAGAGGCAGCCAAAAACCTGAAGTTATATCAGTGAATCTCAGTGCAGGAGTGTTCATAAAAATAAAATGGATTAAAAGTGTTAATGTCATTAATTTCACAAACTAAAAATCTGATGTTATTTAGAGGACGCATGTTTCACAAAAAAGTTCATTTGAAGTAGCGTTTGTTTCAACTGTCCCAAAACTAAATGTTCCTTCTTCAAACGAGCAGGAAATAAACCTTTCAGTGCAGACAGTGTGCAGAATTCACGTCCATGTTTTTGTGTTTTTTCAGGAACAATTAACAAAATATTCTCCCGACTCTGGGCTCTAAAAAACCTAATTAGATCACAACAAACAAAAACAAAGCCGCTAATAAAAATCACTTCCTAAGATGAATTAAATAAAAATTACCACAAAATGTATGTTTTCGTCATCGTCGACAAACTCAACCATTGCACAGAATTCAAACCCAAATGCTCTCCATGAGATAATAAATATACACATGCAGATATACAAGTCAGTCTCAGTGTTGCTCACAGAGACTCGCTGTTTCTGTAGCAGAGGAGCTGAGGTTTAAATCAGGAAACTGTCGGGGACCAATGAGGATGCTCTGGGGCCCGGCGGCTCAGGAGCCCAACCACTGGAGCTTCAGAGATCCATCCATCCGTTGTCTACCACCCAGAGAAAAGCCACGTAGACACAGGGAGAACATGCAAACTCCACACAGAAAGGACCCAGGTTCGAACAGGATTCAAACCTGCGGCCTTCTTGCAGTGAGGCTAGAGCGCTAACCACTGAGCCGCCATACAAATTCAGAAATACATTTAAAAAAAAAAAAAAAAAATCATGTAGCTGTGAGAACAGCTCCTCTACCTTTCAAATATGTGACCCAGGAACAAAAGCAAGAGCTAAACATTCCCTCGGTGTGTCTCATTGGGCTTCAACAAAATCGACCAGAAGTGGATGAAACGCAAACAAGAGTGAAGTCAGAGGTATAATTTAGCATGTGATGAGTATTAGACTGTTGCGGCCATCGCTCTGGTTTCTGTAGAGCATCCGGCACCCTTGGCACTAGTGACCCTTTATGTAAAGTTCCTGAGATCCTAAAAAAAGGTTCCTGCAGTCAAAAGGGGACAAACGTCTCAGGGCTATGAGGAACCTCGAAGGGCCCCTCAAGCAAAGTCAGACGATTTCATGTTTTACAGATTTGCACACTTTACTTTACTCCTCACCATTCAAAATATTAAACTAATTTCTTTTTTCACGTTTAGATGATTTCTTTCTTTTCATTCGGTCAGTTTGGGTTTATTTCTGTGAACATCAAACTTTTAGAGACTGAACTTCCTGCAGGTATTGATGTGGTTGGTGAAGGTGATCTCAGAAAAACAATGAACAACAATGTGGAAAATTGTACATCATCTGTGACGTCAGTGCTTGAGTTTGGATTAGATGTTTGACGTAAATCATCACCATGATGCTTTTCTTTTCTTGTTTCATTTGGGTTTTTGCTACAGACTATTTGTTTCACTGTGACATTATTTATTGCTGGAAATGCACTGCACTTTTTTGTGACTTTGAATGATGAGTGTTTTTTTTGTTTTTGGACCAAACTGACTTAAGACAGTCTCAAAATAATTTGTTGACTTTTCAATTCACAGGAAGCTTCGTTTCTCTGCAGGTCTGTTTTCATGGAACTAAACCAAACTGCAGGAAACAGACTGTAGAATGATTTTTAAAAAAAAATGTCATCAGAGACATTTACATAAATTGAAGCTAAAGGGCTAAACATGCAAATCCCAGATTTTATGGTCATCGTTGACCCCAGGCTTCACCTCGTCGCCTGTGGCCTCACTGCGCCTGTTTGGTGGATGAGTTGTCAAAGGTTTAAATGTCACTTTGTGGTCACGGGGCAAAAATCTCCTCGGATACACGCCACACCACACCAAGTGAGAGCCAACACACTCCATCATCCTGATCACCCAAACCAGGATCAATACTGATGCGTCCTTACGTGGCTTTGTAAAATTCATAGTCTACAACGGGACACCTGAGCCTTAAACTGAACAGGAACTAAAACATCAAACCAAAGAAAGGAAACACACGAACAAACAACAACAAAAAAAAAAAAAAAAAAAACAGCAGCATTTCACCGACAACATCCTTCTCTCAAAACCACACACTGATTCGGAGCAGCGAGAGGCGTGAGAGATGAGGAACGAGCATGAGGTAAAAGAAGTCACTGAATCCGGAGGAATGAAGTTAAAAGGTTGTGACAGGAGGGTTTCTGTTTACATATCAACATTTCCCACATGCACTCAGGGTCTTTCAGCTTGTTTTGTTTTCTCTTTCTTCTTTGGGGTTTGAGGTAACTGAGACCACCGTGGAGGCATGGGGCAGGGTTGGTTAACATATATATATATATATTTTAAAAAAAAAAAAAACCAAAAAAAAAAAAACCAAAAGAATAAATTAAAAAGGGAAAAACATCGCCTCCTCCATTTTAGACGATTATAACACTGAAAGTCACAATTTCCTGTGACAACTGTCAAAATAAAATAAAGTCTGGTCTGTTGACGACAGACTCTGGGGAATGAATTCCTGTTTCATACAGCTTTTGAACCTAATTCAACTCTAATTCCCACATTTCTCTCCCACCCAGTGACAAATCGTAGTCAAACACTAACTGTGTATGGAGCAACACCTGGGAAATGTGGTTATAACCTGCTACATCTGTTAAATTGCATTATTGCCGCGGCATCGATGCAAAAGACACCACATGACAGAAAACACAGTGAGCGATGTATTTGAATGCAGTTCAAAAAAGGAAAACCGTGGCGATGTTTGGCGGTTAATGGTGTTTTTTCTGATGGTTGAGAGCTCGTGACATACTGATCCGTTTTTTGCGGCCGTGTAGCAAGTGTCCGAAAATCCTGTCGTCAAGGCAGCACGCTCCGAGTGTTCTGCTCCCCCAGCTCGCTTTTCAGATGTAACCGTATTGCACAGGACTGGAATGACTTCAAACATCAACTAAGCATCAATTCTACCAAAAAATTAAAAACATTATTCCTTAACTTCTCTACTAACAGAGGTGGTAAATCCAATCAAGTACCAAGTTCGGTTATTTCCTCGTTCTGACTCACAATAAGCTCTTCAGCAGCATTTTTTTTTTTTTTTAAATTCAGCACCAAAAACACCTTGAGCATCAGCTGTTGGGTCATTCAAAAGAATTCACTGGGAGTCTCCATATGCAGGAAACTTTGTATAATTGTGGGGAAAAATATTGAGGATTTTCATAAGGTGGGTTGGCCGTTTTTTTTTTTTTCCCACCCGTTGTGGCTGGAGGTGAAAAGAAAAGGAAGGAGACCCAATATCTTCGGTATTTTCAGATGCCACGGCCAATGAAATCCTTTCTGAAACTGCTGTTGCTCCCCGAGCTACAGAGGAGGTTCGTTCATCTCTCCTCCTTCCTGGACACCTTGGAGGAGTGCCATGCAGTCGACCTGAGGAGACAAAAGTTCTTTTCAGGAAAGGTAGCATTAACATTGCTAGCTAATTTCAGCAAGGAAATGATAAAAATACATATTGTTTCCACTATCCAGCAGTAGTGGACTTACGAAGTATGTGAACTATTTTACCGGATATCCATAAATATAGAGGAGTGCTGGTCTGGTCGAGTACTGTGATTTCCATTTCATATTTATTATTTTAAAAATGGTTTCAATGCTGCAAATGACCAATTAATACCTTGGTCTGTTTGCCTCTATTCTGCTGTAGCCATCACTGCATTGAATCCATCACATGCCTTACTGCTCTATTCATTTTTTTGTTTTATCTGATCTGATCTTTTACTGATGGTTTGCATTTTTGTCTGAGACATGAACCCAACAGCTTGAATGAGAGCACCATGCCTGCACAGGTTTAACTGTAACCCTGGTGGTGCAACAATAACAGCAACGCTCTTATGACGGTCAAATCAAAACAGCTCAGTTACGATAAGCTCCTTCCACTCTGGCTCAAAGAGAAGCTTCTCCATGACTCTCCAAGAAAAGTAAAACGTCCTTGTCTCCAATGGACCCTGTTGCTGTCCTCCAGGCAACACCCCCTAAATCCACATGACCTGAATCTGATTTAAAAGCCTCCAACACAACTATCAAAAGATCAGACTGGAGTTAGTTAGATACTAAATTTACTTACTAAAAACAGACAACTGTTACTTCCTTATACTGCAGCTCACCTGATGAAGGTCTTGAAGGCAGCACTCTGAGGGTTGATGCACAGCGGCACCCGTTTTCCCTGCTGGTGCTCCGTAATGAAGCGGTGGATTAACTCTGAGGGTGGGACAGAAAAGAAAAAAAAATAGTCACAGATGACAAATGTTCAGCTACTTTTTCTTTTTCATCATTCTGGTACTTTTGTTTTGCTTAAAAATGTTTTAAAATGTGTCCGGAAGTTTTCCAAGTTTTGCATGGTGTGCTGAAAATATTTGTTTTGAGTATTAAAAGTGTTAAAAACCAAAGAGGCCCGTGATTTTACTTGTTTGATTAAACCACTCCATTGACTTGATTTGTGATGTTGCGTTCAGCTCTGGTCATAGTTTATAACTTATAATTTATTCTACACTGATGTTTCCTTGAATATAATATTGTATAAAATGCAAAAAAGGTGCTAAACTGTAAAGACATTACCCAGTTAAAAAGCTGGGGACAAATGTTTTTTTTTTTTTCTTGGCCAAATTAAGAACACCAGAGTTATATTTTAAGGCTACACGTGAAAACAGTGAATAATCATTATAAAAAAAAAAAAAAGCCTACAACACTTACAGTGAGAGTTATTCTGCTGAGTGTCAAAAATAAATGTAATAAACAAGTGTAGGTTGCAGTACCATGACAACAAAACGTTTACATGGGTTAAAATTATCTTAAATAAAAAAAAAAAACAAAAAAACAACTTGTCATACCCTTTCCCTGCCACACAGACAGCAGACTGTTCTCGTAGCTGTGGCTGAACGGCCGCTCAGCTACCGGCTCAAAGTCCCGGGTGTACACCCGCCCGCTAGGAACGGAGTAGCAGCACTGGCACATGCAGGTGTGGTAACGCAGGCGGCCTTCGTCCAAGTACGGGTGGGAGAGGGCGTCACTGCCAGAAATCCTTTTAGCCTGGAGAAGAAAAACACTGAGTGGCTGGAAAGACTTGCGGGCATGTGCACTGATCCAGAAACAGGAAAGGGGCCATTGGTTTCACTTTTCATTTATTGATCCGGTTATGACTTTAAGGCTAAATGAAGCTTCATGTTTATTTGACACAACTGATGAGACAGGGTTGTGTCTGTACCAAAGCCATTAAAAGCACATCAGTGAGTCATACAGTTGCACTGGGCGACATGTTGCTTCATCACTGTGAACGAATGGTTTACGCTGACTCAATCACTCAGACACTATTTCCTCCTAATCGTTAAAAACACTGAAAATTACTGAACCTTCTTTAATCAAACTATATTTTGAGCTGTTTCTGAAGATTTACAACTTCAGGAGAAACCAATGGGCTAGAAGCTGAGAGCACAGTTACAAAAAAATACCAGACTTTTTCTGTGTGGTCAAACGATATAGAGGTAATTTACACCTGGCTGGTATCAGATGTGGAGGTGGCACATCTCATCTGGAAATTTTTATAGCATTCACACTGTAAAGTGCTCTGACTGCATTCACACCTACATTAACACTAGCTTTTCCTGATATAGATCCATTTACAGATCACACATTAATGCAGCTGGAGAGAGCAGCTGAAAAAAAAAAAAAATAGTATTATATATTTATAGGATGTCCCATGTTGTGTGTTTGTCTAAAAATGGTTTTACTTTTATCAGCTGGTGGCTTTCACCTAAACAGAGATCAACAAGAACACAAACATAATATCAACCAAAGAACAAAGCCAAATTGGTGTTACCGGATCAAAGACTAGCATCCGACAGAGCAGGTGCACCGCCTCGTGTGTGGCTCCATCTGACAGCATGTAGAGCACCGACAGTGACGGCTGAGGATGAGAAAAAAACAGATTCCTTATATGTCTTTCTAAAGAACAAAACATGAGCACCTCAGTATCTTACACAAGATGAACCAGATTATTGGTCAGTATTCAACAACAACATATCTCATATCGCTTCACCACTGACATGCCAGGTCTGAAGTGAGAACGTAACAAAATGTAACAATTACTGTGATGCATTAATTATTTTGTGATGGTTAGTCCAAAATCAACACACCAATTAACACCACAAACATGTTGTTTCTACAGAGTCTCTTCTGTAGGAGGTTTTGGTAAAATGTTCAAGAACAGACAGTGTGGTGGTGCGTTCAGTGTGAGCAGACCACACAGTCACGTACCGGTTTGTGCGGCCCCCTCAGAATGTGGGCTCTGGCTCCTTCACAGGCCGATGCCAGGGCTGACAGAGGAGGAGTTCCCAGCAGGTCTGTGATCAGGTCGAGCTGGAGCAGAGAACATAGAGGATAGTTTTAAAAAAATATATATGTATAAAAATTACACTGGATGTGACCAGTGATGTTACGTGTGATGACAATAGATAACTTTAAACTGACAGTGAAGATACTTTTCTTTATTTATTGAGTTATGATCAGGTTCGCCGTCACCTGGTCTCACCTGCTGAATCGGGCTTTGGGCCTGAAAGAGGATACGTCGGCCCAGCAGCTCTGCGAAGATACAGCCCACTGACCAGACGTCAATGGCTGAGCCATAGTGCCGGCAGCCCATCAGCACCTCCGGCGCTCTGTAGTACTGAGTCACCACCTCCTGGGTCATGTGACGCGATGGGTCAGGCTCCTCCACACGTGCCAAGCCAAAATCACAAATCTAACCAGAGACAAAAATAATATTCAAGACTTTGTCATGCCCACTGATGAGCTGTTTTAATACACATTCAGGAAAAAAAAACAAAACATGGGTTTAGTGTTTTCACATTTGGCCCAAAGAACTGAATCAATAACCAGCTGTGTTTGTTCAGTCATTTGGAGAAAGGGAAGCTTTACTGCAAGACTGGCGTGTGAAACTCCTCCTCAGCCATGAGATTACACTCCTTTCACATCACATTTGGGAAATTCAGTTTTTGGAAACTATAGATGCTACTCATGTTTTAAAGCAGCTACTTTAGTGTAACACAAAAACTCACTAAAAGCACTAACAGACTGTCAGCAGATAATCTGTGTTGTCTTCAGTCTCCTCAGGTCTGTCCCTGCCTGTCGGGGACAGAAGTTAACACTGGCTGCAGATATCATGATTCAGTCCAGCCCAGTTAAGAAACACAAGCAGCAGGAGCAGATTATGAGGACGTAATAGAGATAAAACGCCTTGTTTTACATGCATAAAGATTACAGCTTCAGAAGTGGGCCAGCTCTTTCATTATTCCTGTTTAACTGTGAGAAAATTTTGATTCTCAAAAAAAAATTGCATGTTTCAAACACCACCCAGCACTGGGTTTTACTTATCTGTGCTCCATTTGTTGTTGTCAAACTTGGATGTGTTTTCAAAAAGCAGAGACAGGTCTGAGGATTACCTTGAGCAGGCAGTTGCTGTTGACCAGCAGGTTTCCTGGTTTGATGTCCCTGTGCAGGATCCCAGCAGAGTGCAGGTACTTTAACCCTGAGCAGGAGAACAACAATCACATCTCATCACATTGTCTAAAGTCACAAATGTATTATGTACAACGATGAGACAAGACAAGTGGACCATCACAACGGAGTATTACACATATTTGCAACACTAAACCGAAGCTTGCTGCTCACCTCTGAGGATCTGATAGAGGAAGACCTTGATGTGGTCAGTGGTGAGAGGCTGAGGAGACACGATCACTTTGTGGAGGTCGCTCTGCATCAGCTCTGTTATCACGTAGCTGCGGGGTGGTTTGCTGTCAAGGAAAGACAGAGCTCACACACAGACTGACCTCCGCCCACATTAGCACAATCCATCTCTGAGCGCAGGCCTCGTTTTTAAGTTGCCCAACAGGACATGTTTTAAAAAATATATACACGGATTAAATATTCACGGGTGGCCAGCCTGACATTGGCAGTGATGAGCTGGATTTAGACCAGTGACAAGCAGCTAAATTAGGTGAATAAAAAAAGGACATATGGGACAACTAATGAAAAGAAACTGGGACAGAAGGTGTGATGAAGTCAATGTATGTTACAACTGAGGAGGTATGCTCCAACTGACAGCAAATACTGTACATTATAAAGTGAAAATGTTAAAGTAAGGTCGTGAACCGAGGCACGACATGGACTTCTGATTGGCCATGTTTTCATATGAAAAAAAAGATACATTTCCTCAAAGCAGTCAATCTGTGGAGGCTGCAGAATGTCCAGAGCTGACAAAACCTGCAGACAGAAAAAAAAAAAAGACATTTATTCAGTGGTCCCTTTTTATCATCTCATAACTGACTATATTTTCCCTTTGTCCAGTCATTACGTTGTCATGTTTGAAGAAGCACAGCATCCTCAACTCTCTGAAGACCCTTTTACAGGAGACCAGGTTCTGGAAGACGTTAGGCATCTTCTTCAGCGCCACTTTTCGACCGTCACGGGGATCAGTAACTGACCTGCAAGAAATAGACATTCAGAGATTGTTTGGACACTGAAAAGATTTTCCTGGGAGAGCTCAGGTGAGTTTGGTGACACAGATTAGCAGACTGGGTCATTTAATTATGCAAATACACCAAGAGCTCTCCTGCTGTGTGACATTCAACTGTAGCAAAGCAGCAGTGATTCATCAATTGGTTGCCCAGTGGAAAATAAAATAGAAAATACATTTTTAGATGATGATTAATCATTTGAGGCATCTTTAAGCATAAATGTCAAACATTGGTTTGTACTGAAGCAACTTTGTGATATTTTACACTTTAATCACAGAAAATGGCATGTTTGCTATTACTGCTATTCAAGTTATGCTGTAAAACATCCTTGACTATTGGAAGTGCAGACACAAGGGCCATGAAAGTTATAAAACTGATCTCACACAAGCTGTGAATGTAGTTTATTTCAATATTCACTGGCTGGTAACCTTTAGGTTTCTGGTGAACCCAAACCCTGACCTTGATGCTGGCCGCCTGATGAAAGTGCAGACAATCCCTGAACGTGCATCAATGTTTTCTTTAGCAGCTGAGTGGTAAAGCTGCTTCATTTGAAAAGGATGTGCTCTTTTCAGACAAAATACAGTAAACACAGTGTTTACTCTGATGGATGACCTGTTTCAAGCCTATGGAAATGAAAGCCACCACTGCCTAGAAGATGGATGAACAAGGTATGCATTACTGTTATTTAAAACGTGCACACCACTGGTTTAGTGGTGGTTTCTCACCAGACAACACCAAATGCGCCATAGCCGATGGGGCGGTCCGGCTCCATCTCTGCAGGGCTCGGCACCTCGCTGGCCGGGTTGCTGTAGGGCTGAGGTACCGCTGCTCCGCCGCCGGTGCTTCCTCCGAGAGCTGTGGGGTGACGCGGGGTCCCGGCCGGGGCAGTGGGTCCTGCCAGGCACGGTGTGGCGCTCAGGCCCGTGGAGGGGGCTCCGCAGGAAGAGTTGACACAGAAATACTTGTGGCCCAGCTCAGAGCCCGGAAACAAGTCTCCACAAACAGTCTGCCGGCCTGCGCCGTGAAATGCCATCCTCCAACCACCAAACCCCGAAACGACCCACTTTGTCTGAGCGACGCCAAGCTGCTGTTTCCCGGCTACGTGCGGAGGAAACGCAGCTCCCCAGTGAACATGTCCCTCAGTTTCCTCTGTGCGCACAGGGACCGACCATGATATGCAGCGCTGCCGATGTAAACAAGCGAGATACTGTTACCGACGCTCGGGTGTTGAGAGCTAGTCAAGGTGTAGAAACACACACATTAGGTCTGAAGCATGATGGAAAAGCCTAAAGATGAGTCCGTGCCCATGGATGAGCTGCCGAGCAGCCCAGAGATCCGCACTTTACCCAGCGGGCTGAGCCACCTTTGTCTGCGGAGACCTCAACCACCTGCCCGACCAACTCAGCTAACAGCACCCGGCTGGCTGACGACGCTCCGCCACTCAGAAAGAGGAGAAAATGAAAACGGAACCCTCGACGGCCCCGGACTCTCACTGCATTAACGCTGCTGATAAATAAATAAAACCCCTCGCTAGCTGTCGTGCTAACCAGCTGTTCCAGCTAACAGGCTGACCCAACAATGTCCATGACCCACATAACTGCCATCGGCCCGGACAGCGACCTACATGTTCAGAAATAAAGATAAACGGGTGCAGTCAACAAACAAACCGAGTCTGGGGAAACGGATGATGACATGACTCGATAACAGATGTCAAAACGAAGAAAGTCCGAGTTATATTCTCCGGCTCCGGGGCTAGCCGGATCGTTAGCTACCAGCTAGCTGCTGCTAGCCTCCGACTGCCCGCTAGCTGGTCATCGTGTCGTGAACTCCGCAGCAGAAGCGTCTGATAAAGACGGTTTCTTGTGTTTTCTGGACGAAGTGTCATCCAGCAGGTCCCTCGGATTCACTTTAAGTCAGTTGGGTTTCTGGTCGCTTCCCCAGCGAAGGCGGCAGCTAGCTGACTAGCCTGCCCGGTAGGAGGAGCTGCTAAACGCGGGTGGGGGAGGGTGGACGGTGTAAACAATGCTAACGCTAACTAGCTCCAGCCCCCCCACAGAAAAATATGCAGCACCCATGGGAGAAGCATCCCTTAGGGTCCCAGTATAAAAAATCTGACCCCTCACGATATTGCTGAGAAGTTGTGTTTTATCAAATTGCTTCTATTTTGTGTCTTCGTGAGAAATATAAACCTTTTCCAATACCAAAATGAAAAATGAATAAAATGTCATCTGTCTGACTTTACTAGTAAACTGGCAAATACTAACATTTAGAAAGCAGGTACCGGTGAATTTTACTATTTTAACTAAAGAAACATTCACATGGTTCATTCTGGCCAACTAACTTTCTATCATTTCACTAATCATTGTCGATACAACGATGGGGGGTTTGTATTTTGGTTTGTGTCTGGTGAAATAATCATTGCCATACCAATAAGAGCCTCAAATCATATTTCGCCCTGGGCCTCCCTAGAAGAATAATCTCACCATGCTGGCAGCACAACACAGGCACCACAGCTGAAACTAATAGTTTATTAATCAGAAAAATGTGACTATTTCCCTATCCCAGCTCTCTTTGGGTGAAAGGCAGGGGTCCACCCTGGACAGGTCCCCAGTCCATCACAGGACCACATAGAGACAAACAACCTCACACACTCACACTCACTCCTATGGGCAATTTAGAGTCACCAATCAACCTGACATACATGTTTTTGGACTGTGGGAGGAAACCAGAGTACCTGGAGAAAACCCACACAAGCACTGGGAGAACATGCAAACTCCACACAGAAAGGCCCCTGATGGGTTTCAAACCAGGAACCCGCTTGCTGTGAGGCAACAGTGCTAACCACTAGGTCACCATTCTGCCCCATTTTACACATCAAACGATTATTTAAAAAAAATGGAAGTCATAGTTTAATATTCATATTATGGAATAACACTAACTTGCCTGAGGTTTTCCGTGTGATAATTACTCAACACAGAAAAAATAAATATAAGCAATTTGATACATCACAACTTTACAACATGTAAGCTCAATCTGAAACAATAAAGATTTTAAACATTTCACACAGTGACTCTTTGTAGTACAGAGTCTACAAATATGAAGTTAATCATGTTACGTAGACAGAAATTAAATGGAGAAAACCTGGGGATTTTGTAATCCAGCTTCGCCGATAAATGTACCTGACGTATCAAAAGTAAAAGCATTCATTAGGCAGCCAAATGGTTTCCATCACCCTAATGTTACAATATTATATATTATCTGATAATTAATTCTATGAAACTACTATTCATGTTGTAGCTGGTTGAGGTGGAGCTCATTTTAATTATTTGGTAGTTTAATTCTCAACAATAAATTGTAGTCTATGTTATTTATATTATATGTACACATGCTCGAAAATGGCTTTACAACCTATCACACACCCTCTCAGCTTAGAAACTTTGATTCAGATAAAAAAACCCATGGAAGAAACCTCAGGAAGAACAGCAGAGGTAGAATCCTTCTTCTAGGGCAGACACACAACACTTAAAAATTTTAATCTAAAGAAGTAATTAGTAACCGAAGCTGTCTACTAACCATAATGGAGTAAAAAGTAAACTATTTCCCTCTGAAATGTAGCAGGGTTGAAACATAAAGTAGTTAAATAGCAGAGTACATTGAACTTGTATCTACTGTAAGTACAATATTTCGGTAAATGTACTTGATTCCTTTCTACCATTGACATGAATAATGTGTGCAATCAGCAGTCACGCAGACACCCATGAAGATCATTTCAATTTGAATACACACATGCATTTTACTGCCTTTTAATACGTTAGTAATGAGGCGCTATGCACTATGCATCAAGTACAATCAATATGCACAGCCACAGAAAATGTCACCAAGGTAGCTACAAATTACATGGCAATTTTAAAGAGTTACAAATCAGCATCCAGAGTAAGAACAAAGATCGTATGAAGCAGAAGTTATGCACATTCAATGCTCATGGGGCAATATACACAAATATTTAGTTTGCCTTGATCAGCTCTATAAAAGTGTATATACATAATGGCCCATCTGAAACAGTTAGTCCTTTGTCCTATCCTGCTCCAGAGGATCTCTGTCTGCTCTGAAGAATCTGACAAAGGCAAACTGTAGACTTAAAATTTAGTAATAAATTAAAGGAGAAACAGAGATAAGTCATGATATTGAAGTCTTTAGGTCAATTTCCTCATCATAAACAAACACTGATGGAATATAAATGATGTAAAAACAGCAAAGGCTTTACAAAATCATGACAGGCTGTGCAAGTCCATTAAAAATTAAAACAATGAAATGATGGCAAATAGAAACAGCTAATTACTAAGCCATATGAATAAAAAAAAAAAAACAAATCACAACAATTTTCTTCCTTAGTGAATAAACAGAGATTTTCTTATTGTCTGTGCCACTGTCTCTTCACTGGCGTGGACTCGTCTGGTTTGCACGTATCATATGTAACATGTACATTAATTGTGTGTATCCCATTGTTGGAGGCAGGTCAGCTGTTTACTCCGCCGATGGAGCTGGACTTTACAGAAAAAAAAAAACAAAGGTCTGAAAAAGACGCTGCCCTTACTTAACCACAAGCAGCACTGAGGAGGACAGACAACTTCCACGGCCTGTGTCCACTTGGGGCAGTCTGTTCAGAAATAGTCTGGAAAGTGGAAACAAAAACAGTTCATGTCAAATCAAACTACAAGTTAACAGTTTTAATGGGCTTCAGCTGATACTGAAGGATTTTTTCATTTTAAAGTACTGTGAGGATTTGTTTATTACAACGGTCAATTACAGTGAGCAGAGAGATAGCTAGAGAAAAACTTTGTTTCTAAGAATAATTTTGACTTGATTATTCAGCCTTATATACATCAACACTGGAATCTGTCATTACTGCCATAAGCTCAAGCCGATCACAACCACCGTTCACTACAAAGGATCAAACTGACAACTTTTTAAGGGTAAATGCAAATTTTCAGGTCTGCCTGAATTCAACACTTGCACGCCACATGTAATTTGAAACAGTCACTGCACACAATATTCACAGTTGTCCTCTTGCAGTATTACTTTCATCCATCCATCATCTATACCTGCTTAAATGCAGATGATCTACACTACAACACTGCACCTATTTTTTCTATGAGAGAAAAGCACAGAGGGCCATGGTTATACAGATAAATGGTTCTCACACTCGGTTTGGCAGCTGTCTCTCCAGTCCTCTCTTCCATGAGTCCTCCTTTGCCCCTGTTTACCCAGCTC
The DNA here is from genome assembly GCF_900324485.2 of Mastacembelus armatus. Classification (NCBI taxonomy): domain Eukaryota; kingdom Metazoa; phylum Chordata; class Actinopteri; order Synbranchiformes; family Mastacembelidae; genus Mastacembelus; species Mastacembelus armatus. The sequence goes on from NC_046640.1 coordinate 6,748,194, forward strand.
CCCCGCTTCCATCCCCGCCTGCCCCACCCTCAGAGCCCCCCTCTGGCCCTCACAGCCTGCTAGCTGTGAGGCTGGGGAGCAATACTGGAGCAGTCAGTTACCAGCAATCCCACTGTGCTAGCACTGGACACAGTGACAGCCACACTGGTGGTGCCCACAGGGCCCGTGCTTGTTGGGTCAGGGCTGGGGTCACCCTGGTTGGCATGGGTGCCCATATGACCCTGGAGCTGCGTGGCCGTCTTACACTGCACCCCGCATAGCTGGCAGAGCAGCACTCCACCAGCCCCTGTGCCACCGAAACCCCCCCGGGCCCCGCCACTCTCCTTCCACTCCTGACCATGGTGCTTCTGAGCGTGGACACGCAGGTAGGTGAGGGTGGTGAAGCCTGGAAGCACAGACACATCTTAAATATGTTTTTCTGAAAAAGATGTTTAGTTTTGCATGTTTACGTGTTACAGAAACAGTGTCATGGACACATATTTTCCAAAGTGTTGCCCTGACCTCCACATTTTTAATTACAATACAGGTATGTGTTGTGGTAGAGGCTATTGGGGTAACATTTACTGTGGTCCGCTCAGAAACAAAAAGTGTTGTTTTAAAAATCTAAATGAATTCTGGATCATTATCAGGATCACTTTTATGTCACAATACCAAGAACAAATTTGTTCCCCAATTTGTGCGTATTTATTATTACATGTGAAAATCTCTATCTCAATTCAAGCTTTAGAAACAATTGTTGAAATACATTTACATATGCAGTGTGAGAAACAACTAGAATATTAATTCCACTTCGATTCTATATATCACACTGTTTCATATTATTTGCTCACAAAGTTTTTCAGTTAAAACATTCATGTGTGTAAATATTCTGGCCAGTCAAGTATACTGAAAATAGAGTAGTAGAATTCTTTATTAAAGTACAGCACCAGTAATGAAGCTCTTGAAGCCTGGCAATAAATACACTACATATTTTATGGCTATTTCATTTAAAACATCCTGTTGGTTCACCAGTGGAAAATGGTTAACATGAAGTAGCATTGCGGTAACTTAACACAGTGCTGTTACAGCCATTAGTAAATACGAAAATAAGGTGAAATCTGAAATATACAAAGAGGAACGCAGGAGTAAAACTACATTCCAAGCCACAGAGATTCAGAAAGGAGCTGAGCGAGTACTGAGAGCTGTACAATACAGAGAGGCTTATGGAAACAGAGCTTTCTCTGTAGCCTCCACTTGCATGGCTTGAGCTGTTCTTTTTTTTTTTTTTTGAACAGAACACAACTTTAGTTTGAGTGAAAAGACAAGTGCTGTGTTGTTTGGCTGTCTTACTGCGGTTGCAGAGGTGGCAGGCGTGGTGCTGCGACTGGTTGTGGACCCTCATGTGGTCGGTGATGTAAGCAGCAGATAGCAGCTTCCCACAGATGTGACATGGCACCTTCTCCTCGTGACGGATCAGATGGGCACGGAGACGGTCCCGCGTGGCAAACGCTGACGTACATGTCTGTGGAAAACAAGATGGATATACGTATGGATATGCTATATATAGTAAAAGTAGCAAAACCCACACACAGGTACAAATGGAAAAAAAAAAAACTACAGGCAGTAAGGAAAAATCTTAAGTTCTGTTCATTCATTTGTCAGTTTCCCACCCTGACTTAACCAGAGGATAAATACATCATTATGCATACTATATCAAATCTTTGGCGGTTATTGTCTCTTGATATGCATCATCATATCAGCCGAACAAGATGAGAACCAAAAGTTAAGCATTATAAGCACACAAATTAATCAAAAAACAAACATATGTGAAAAGAAAACTCGGAAATAGAAACAAATATGAGAATAAAGTATCTTCACTGAATGCATGAAAGAAAATGTTGCAAAATCAATCAAAGTAATACAAATATGAGAAAATAAACCCTGTTAAAAGAACATAATAAAAATATAAAAAAACAGAGGATTTCCCAGATTTCCTCAGATCCATAGGAACTCTTACTATTTTTAAGCTTTTATTTAGTTGCTACACACATTTTGTTTGCAATTAATATCTATTTCTCTGCAGGTTCATCTACTGTACATATATATACAACAATAGTTCAATAGATGAAATTTAGGTGATTATATCACCTGCTTTAAGTCTGGGCTTTATTAAACACATCTGACCCATCATTATCATAAAAACATATACATCATCATTGTCTTCCAGTGTGTCATGGTGTGTATGATTCACAAACCCATATTGGTCAAACTCCGGTAAACAGACAGATGAAGACGTTACCGTGCACTTGAACGGTCTCTCTGTAGAGTGCACCTGTCGGACATGACTGTTGAGGTGATCCGGTCTGAAAATATGAAACCCCAAAACAAAATGAGTCATAACAAACTATAAAATATTTTATTTCTTGAATACTACCCCTACTAAAATTTCTGACATACCATCTGAAGTATTTAAAAAATGCCCAGAGAGAAATGCAACAGCAACTGTGATCTCTTGAGGCAGCTAAATGTCTTTGTGCAGCTCTGTTATACCTGGAGAAGGCTTTGGCACAGTGAGGACACACGTAAGGTTTCTCCACGCCGCCTTGGTGTGAGCGCACATGATAACTCATCCTGTCTTTCCTCTTGAAGCGCTGCTGGCAGATGGGGCAGGAGTAGGGCTTCTCATCCGAGTGGGACAGTCGGTGGCGGTTGAGGTGATAGACGTCCCTGAAGGCCTTTCCGCAGGCCTCACAGGCGTGATTCTTCCTCACCTGGTTAGTGTTGGGATTGGGGTTGGGGTTGGGGTTTGGGTTCTGTGGAGCATACACAAAGGAGTTACTGCAAGTTCATCTTGTTAAATTTCCCACAGAATGGAAAAAAGTACCTCTCATATCTCAGCAGAGATTTCATGACCAAATATTTATATTATCGCATTTTCAATACTCTCCTGAAGTTTAGATATTAATTTTCAAGGCTGTTTGGCTTTTTGCCAGTGAAGAGAAAGTAAATTCATTGCTGTTTAAGGCTTGAAGACTGAAATGCCATCAGTAGTGACAAAAACAGGAGCCAGAAATAGGAGAAAGAACAGAAAAAAAAAATCCAAATTGTTCTTTTATCAGCATTTAGCCCACCCACCAAACCACCTGCATACACAAGCTCTCTCCCCAGCAAACCCACCTGCTCCATGGACCCAACAACAACAACAGCTGCTTGGATGGGTTGAGGTGGTGCAGCCATGGTTACAGTTGCTGGGGCAATGGACACAGAGATCGGTTGGCTCTCCTGGTTGGCGTGCTGACCGGGCTGGGGGAGGGTCTCCGGAGCGACTGAGGGGGGAGGGAGAGGAGGCTGTGGGGGCAGGGTGAGGTGGAGGAGAGAGAGAGGGATGGTCTGCTTCTCTACTCGTCCTCCCTTTCCTCCGTCCTCCTTCTCCTGGGTGGCTCGGTCTTTCATCTTTATGCCTGTGTGCACCGACTGGTGACGCCGCAGGTTGTAGCTGTTCTTGAACTCCTTGTTGCAGGTGGCACAGATGTGGGCCGGCCGACTCGGTTTGGTGAGTGGTTTGACTGGCAGACAGCAGTGGGACAGGACATCAAGTTTCAATCTGGTTTAAAGTAATGAATGATTTCTCAAAAAAGTTAAAGTCTGTTTTGTTTGAACATCTGTGGAAATGTGTCAATAGTTCAAAGATATGAAAAACTGTGTTTAACTGTACCAATTAAGAAATGTTAATTCTTCATTTCAAATTACAAAGAGTAATAGTAAAAAAAAAAAATACAATAAACAAATATAATATATTACATATATTTTGCAGCTCTAACCCTCAAAAGTTAACAGGAAAATGTAATGTTTTGGCAATAAAAGCATGTTGTAGTTTTATACTTAATATCACTGATGTGGGTCACAGTTGACTTTGATTTGCACCAATTGTGGCCAATACTAATAATTTGAAAACATTGTTATGCACTTGCGCATTATTTAGGTTACCAGAAAATTGATTGATTGAAATCAATCAGGATTTTTTTGTTTTTTTCAAAGGAATATATTAGTGTAACACTGCTGTGTAACCTTTTACAGCTGTGAACCACTAATGAAATATTAGAAGTCATCACCATTGTCATTGTATAAAATCATCCATACCAGTCTAACAAAACATTCAGTGTCAACTTTCTGATTCGTACTTACGTGTTTAATACATAATACTACAGACACGGTAATCAAACAGTGGTGGGGTGTAAAATTTAAATCTAGTCATGTTATTAGAAAATTGAAACAATGGTCAGATCCCCACTCTCACCAGGCAGCGGTTCTTCACTCAGGGCGGCGGTGTCGACAGTGGACGGTGGCGTCACAATGTGCTCTGCTGGAGGACTCTGAGCGCTCCCCGTCAGCTCGGGCAGCAGCTCAGACTGAAGAGGTGTCTCAGGCTGGCTCTGAGTCGGCGGCGTCTGTCAGATCAAACAAATCGAACATACATACAAACATATGCATCAATACTCCATCTATCACGTGTGATCATTTAGCTTTGTCACTTCTAACCGGACTGAGTTTGCATGATTAGGTGAGCACTTGGGGCAATGGAAAAATCACTGACATCTCACCTTATATGGCATTGATATAACAGCAGGTAAGCAAACATTTTCTAACATGTTCAGTCATTTGTGTTAAAGTGTGTTTCCACATCTGCAGCCACTGGAGCAAATGTGTGGAAACCACAGAACATGTGCAACATCAGAGTATTTTCCAGCATCTTTGCACTTGAAAGCCTGAACATGCGACAAATGCATTTATCTTTTAAGAGCTACGAATCGAGGTGCTGTGAACACCTCTGAAAATACGCATAAAAGGTAAAAACAGTTCTGTTAAGGTTTATTATAGAAATGACCCTAGATACAAGTAAATCCCTTGGGTAGATGTCTGATGTTAAATTTCAAGCAAAATAGGCACTTATATTGTCCAATAGGAGGATTTGTTGCTTCTCTGGGCTTATTATCACAGTAAATTAAATATTCTTGGGTTTTTGGCTGCATGTCAGAAATTAAAGTTAAATCTGGCCTGGCTGGTGCCAGATATTTCTCAACCTTTACTGTCTTATAGACCAAACATAATCATGAACATAATCAACAGCTTAAATGAGGAAGGAAAATAAGGAAAGACATTTATTGTATTGTGTCCAACCAGGTGAAGCAGGAAGCCCACAGCTCACAGTGTCAATGTACAAAACTTGATTATTGCGTTTTTTCTAAAACAATTAATCCATATTATCTGAAATCACTTTTTGCCCCAGATTAGGCCAAAACTTTGGGTCCAACATTCCCACCTCCATCTCTCTGTGGGCTGCACACCCAGCGTATCCTGTCAACATCAAGAAATATATGGTACATAGGAATAAATACCACATGAATCTGACATTAGTTAAAATAAAGGTATTAAAACCAGGTTTTCACACAGGAGCATTGTGCAAGTCAGATCGTCAGTATTGTCAGGCTGTTTAAAAGCCATTTCAGTTTTACTTGATTTTGTTTTTATCATAAATTATATTTAACTATTTATTTATTATAAATAATATATAAGTCATGGAGTCCTCCTGACAAACCAAAACAAGGGAACAAGTGTGGGTGTGCGTCTGTAACAACCTGCCAGCTGGGGAAGGCCACACCAAACTTCACCCTGACCCCTCTGTGACCTCCCCCAACCCTCACCCCCACCCCTCCCTCTTTAACCTCATGCAAAAATGTTAACCCTCCCTCCCCCAAAACACACCCATGTTCTCCTCCCCCCAAAACCCAAACACACACATAGTAGCAGCAATAATTAACACTTACCTGAAAGAGGAAATTGCTCCAGGAGCTATCCATCCTGACGGACCAAGAGCAAACCCGAGCAGGACTAAACCGGGGAGGGAGGAGGGGAACAAATGCTCCAACTGCGGCTATAAAACCTGAGGCCTGTATGGCAGCTCTTTTCCACCAGCCCGGGTTAATTCATGGAAATATATAATGACACCGGACGATATTTAGCTCAAATCAATACTTATTAGTGATTAGGCTGCTATGAGTAATGAACTGATATCTGTTGACAATAAACAGGCACTGACAAGATGCTTTTGTAAATGCGACAAAATGGTTGGTATGATGCTTGCTTTAATGGTGCATTTTAATATAATTTGCTTATGTCTACTGTAATCAAATCTGGTGAATTGCATGCAAAATATAGATTATTTGTATACAGATGATGGATGAGTAGTCGAAACGTGCTAATCATAGTCAGCAGCTGATTAGAAGTCATTTATTTTTGCGATAGCTCCGAAAAAGGCCGCAGCGTCGGGTCCCAAGCCTCGGCGTTGCGTACAGCTCGTCCCCTAACTAGAGAGCTCCTGGTCGGCCGCGGTCCATGGCTCCGCCTCGGCGTTTCAATCGACAGGATGACATCTTTCTCTTTTTTTCAAACTCTCTCCATCTCTCTCTCCCTCCCTCCCTCTCTGTCTTTCTTCCTTTTCTTTTTTATCTCTTCTTCACCCCCTCTGTCCCTCTCTGCTTTAAAGGGAAAGTATTTTGTGCATGCACCCTCCTCTCCTAGCGGACCCCGTCTCCTCCTCTCCTTTCGTCTCGTCCCTCTCGCCCCCGCCGCCGCCGCCGCCACTTGTCGGTAGGCCGACAAATAATAAAATCCGACATTTATAAAACCACTTCCGCTGTTAATTCCCCCACTTCGCTGTAAAGAAAAAAATCCACCGGTAGTTGTACAAAGACGGGACCTGTCGTCCGGGCCGTGTCGCTGTACGCGCCAAACTCTTGGCTAAAATGGTGTCGAGTTTAGCTAAAAAAGGCTTTAGACCCGCGATCTTAAAGGTAAATGTGCGCGCAAGTGCAACAGCTGGAAGGCACGACCGTACACAGGACGCCCACACCGAGCTCCATTCAAAAAATCTGCAAATCCACGTTTGTTTGCGTCTTGGTAGAGATTTGTTTGGTAAATAAGCAGGTCTGACAGTTTTCTTGACCTTTAATAAGAAACACTCGAATTTCGGCATGCACGAAAAACACCAAGCAGTTTATTATAAATAAAAAAATCTAAATGCTAAACCTCGGTTTCCATACAGGACTGGGCTGTACACCATCTAGTTTAGTTAGGGAAGCAATGCCATGGCCAGCATCAGGGAGAAAAATATGTCATTGTGGATGCACAGAGTTCATCATCCCATTAATAAATAAGTATGATACAGTTACATATTTCTATCTGTATCTCCATCAAACAAACCAAACTGTACAATATGTTATCTTTATTACTTTAAAAGTTACATTCAGTATATCACAATCCTATTTTTGTTTCAGGCATTTATGCTCATCACCTTTCAGGAAATGATAAACCACAGTTGTGTTTTTGTTTTTTTAACATGTTACCATATGACCAAGCAGCAGCCACATTATTATAACAGCTAATATTGTTGAGGATTTGTGTTAGCAGAAATGACGCAAATCAAAATAGTGAAGAATAATTTCAAACTCCTCCTTTGCTTCAGGAGTCTTTTTCTGTCCACACAACACAAACATATAGTCCATTACAGAATCTTGCAGGTCTTGGACTGTATGAACATGAGTGTGCGTTAATATGGAAGCATAGTGCTTGAATTCATCTCCACAACATGACCAACAATCGGTTTCTCCAAACATCTGCAACATTTTAAAGCTTGTTACAACAGAACTGGATCAATTGTATTAGTAAACACATTTTAGGCACTGAAGACTAATGGGTAACCTAACCAAAAACATTTACTAATATTCAGGATAGTAGTGCAGCCAGAAAATTAAATAGATTTTTGATACTTCTAAAATGCCCTCTCATGTAAACCATCAAATTACTGGTATTCAAGGCTTTGACTTTTGGAAACTCCACCACCATTAACTGTGAATAGAGAAACAAGACGCTCGTTTTCAATGTTTTTATTTTGCAGCTGCTTTAACAATACTTTCAAACCACCTACACTCCAAAAATATAATTCTAATTAATTAATTATATTTATTATATCATTAGACTTGGCTTTGCTGTCGATATACATTTATAAATTATAATAATACATTCAAGGAAATCAGTTCCATCAAAAACCAGCGGTGGATGTTTCTATTTCAACACAGTTAACACACACATTCTGCATTGAACGTGGCTTTACAGTAGTCCACCAGCAGCATGAATGTTTAGTCACTGACTTAAAAAAACACACAAAACCACAAACAATAATACTTGTTGAGGTACAACATAAGACCTGTGTAATTTTCTATTTGTTTCTAGGTAAACTAAAAAAATAACATGTCCCAAATAAAGAACATAATATTCTCAAATAAGCGATAACTGTCCCTCTACAGCAACAAGCACCTTTAATCACACCACAATATTAGCAGGAATCTTAAGAAATGAACAATAAAAAAATATAGCGGCTCGGAGGTCAGAAACGGTATATCTGAGCATAATATAACAACTACAGGATATCATCTACATCAACTGAGTGATAGCTTCAGTTTTTTGGTCTGTGTGGTAGATTCACAGGGCAATCTCATCTTCATCAACCAAAACATGATCAATACAAATAAAAAAGGAATAAAAGTGGATTTTTCATGTGAGTCAAAGTTGTATTGTTTACTGTTATGTAGATCCACTGACAGGAGATGGTACAACCAAAGCCATTTCCTCTGACATGCTCTGTTACCCTTTATAAAGTGTTTATTAGACAAATTAATGGCCTTGATTCTACTAAATCTTTTGCAAATGTTTTACAGATCAAACCTTTTACAAATGACCTATTTGATCTGAGCTGCATTTAAACCGTAATCCAGATTTTAATTAATGACTAATATTAGAAGCTGCAAATATATGATATGCAAATAACTAATTAGTCTCATTATCAATTATTATGTAATTTAAGTCTAAAACAATAAAATAAAACCTCTTCTAATGTCTTATTTTGCCCAAAGAACAGTCTAAAACATAAAGATATGAAGATATGTCAGTTAAATATAAAATATTCACACTGAAGAAGCTCAGGCCAGGGGATGTTTTTCATTTTTCCCTGAAAAGTGCTCAGATAGTTTCAAAATAACTTTCTGTAGCTCTAATAATTAAAAGTACATCTACTAATATTTATTACTATATACATAACCAGCAAATTGGGATTTTCACAAAGAAACCAAGGTTTTGTACTAGTGGCTTATTATTGATCTATAAAGCATCATTTCAAATTTGTTTTACCATAAATTAAGGTATAAAATTTGACTTAATAAGAGGTTTAGACAGAAAGCTACGAGAAATGTTTAAATGTCAAAATCAGAAAATGTGGCTGCTGTGAATATCAACTTAAGCCATCTGATTAATATTTTCTCATGTGTGTCCTCCTAAACATGCAGTACACTGATTTCCCATATGGCCTTCCATATATGTATTAATAGTTTCAATTTGTTCTACCATCACATCCCCACTGCCACTGATAGATTTCTAAATAAGTCTCATACTTGCTAGTCTGATTGTCTTTTTCAGGCATTTTAACACCAGGTGAAAAAAGACTATTGGACAAAACCCTGGCCTTCAGAATAAAAGCAGCTTCACACAGAATAACTGATGTGAGCAGCAGCTATCAAACAAAATGTCTTGACAAATAAGAACGATGAGTTGGGAAAATCAGGCCTCACTAACCAAATTTGGTGTAAGAGCAAGATGTTCCTTCACTTTCTGCAAAACAAAAGAACAAGTTTCACTGTGGACGCTTTTCCTGAACTTCTAATTTTTTACAAACACAGTGGGAATAATGTTAAGGCATTTTAAGACATACAGAAAATATATTCAATGACGAATTTGTCTAACAGTCATAAAACTACTAGCTCTAGTTTGTGCCTCTTGTGTGCCATCTTTACATTCAAGTCACAGAGCTGGTCCTCGATCTGAAAGATGAATAAAACCCAAACGAAAGTTTAACAACGCTTAGTGCTGTGTTAAATACACTTCTAGGAAAAAAGCCACTGAAACACAAATAAATGAAAATAATTAAATGTATCCTACTCCCCACAACTTGAATCTATTTAATAAGACCTGCCCAGAAATGACATACTTGTGCTTACCTTGTGTGACATATAGCAATAAAACAAATAACAGTTTGTCTAATTATTAGTTATTTTTCTACTCAGCAAAATTTTATTATAAATAATATATAATTATATTCTTTTTTTCTATCTGTCACACTATAGCAACAAATCGTCACATTTGAGAAGACAGAAACACCAACTATTTCAGGTTGTTACCAAAACAACTTATCAAAATATTTGCCAGTTAATTTCTCTTCTTGATCAACTCAATGGTGCAGCTCTAAAAACAACATTAATAAAAGCAAATACCTGAACTTTTGTTCCCATCACAGAAATAAGACATCTGGGAATTAAATGTAAAAATAATTATATTGTTAGGCACAAACCAGAGTTAGAAATGTTCATGACACTGTGCTGTATATCCATCCAGAAATCTTCTATCACTTTGTCTGTATGTCATTTTCCATTAAGAGAACTGTTTATAATCTGATTTCAGCCATCATACTGTCTCATCACTGCGTGCTTGTAAAGTCAGTCAGAGCATAGAACAATTACCAATTAGTTAATATTTCAACACATCTGCCTGGATTTGGAATTGTAAAGTTGTCGCATTTGGTCATAAAGATTTCTTTTCTTTCTTTCTAGTATCGTCTGACAAACTAAAGTGGGCTCACTGTTTCACGTCTTAGTTAAGTCGCCTCAGTCCAAGTCAGCAATCCACAAAGTTTACCGCTACGCTTCAGAAAACAATAATAAATAAAAACGGTGGATTTGTTGCCGGAGTCTCAGCTCTCACTGGCTCCTCCTGACCTCTCACTGCTCCTTCGTGGTTTTCTCCCGCTCTGCGGCGTCCAGGGCGGCCATGTTCTGAGAGGCAGTAATGAGGTGCAGGAGGCTGATGCCGGACTTCAGCAGGCAGATCACCCCGCAGAGACCCTGCAGCCAGTAGAGCCAGCCTGCACAGGAGAGCACAGACACACAGCAATGCTCAGCCACAATTTACATTCAGCCACAATCCTACAGAAATGGGATTAACAATGAACTGGAAATCCAATCTATGTTCTGTATTAGTAGTTTAACACTGATCTTAATTAAACATGTAAACAGGGTACCTCAGTAGGTGGTACCCTGGTACCAACATTTATATAGTGGCGCTGATTAATTTCTGAATCAATACAATACTGACTTAAGATCAGTCTGTCCATTTCATGCATTTCAACCTCCAACAGAAGACATGTAGGACGAAGAGGAATTCTACTTTTATTCTTTGTGCAGCATAGACTGCATCAATATCTCTAGTATTGAGGTTCGAGGAAAAGGACCTTACCAGCAGGCTCCTGGATGTGATAAAAAACATAGAGCAGACAGAAGAAGAGCTCATTCCCAGCACACATCACAAACAGCACCGGCTGCAACACACAAGAACTGACTTAGTCTTTTTCTCTTTTCAGATCAACATGGGTCCAGGTGCAGCATCTGCTTTGATGTTAAGACCTGTTTGTGTGTGATTCTGTGTGACAGACAGACAGACAGAGCTCCTGACCTTAGATGTGTAGTAGATTCGGAGGACAGGGTTGCCAGAGAGGTCAATGGTTTTATGACTGGCTGATCCCTTTATCGTAGAGCTGAGGAAGACAGTGACAGAAAATGAAACTGAAAGAAAGCAGCAGCTTAGTGAGTTGGCACTAATGAGCATTAGGGGTTTATAGTGTTCATGGATATGACCTCTTGACATCCGGACAGGTGTACCTGTGCAGGTGCAGCCAGTGGCTGGCGATGTCCAGACACATACTGAGCTGGAAAAGAAAGGTGTAAGACGGGTACAGCAGGGACAGGTTCACCAGCAGACACATGGTGGCACAGCGGTCTGTCAACATGTCCATCATGGCCCCGAACTTAGTGGCTGACAGAAAACACCAGAGGACACAGAAAGTCAGGAATGTGGTATCTTTAAGTCACTGGATCACATGAAAACATGAACAGCATGTTCCTAATGTATCATAAAATGCAAGGTCCCTATTACAGGAAGGTAGAGCCACTGACTAAAGATAAATGCCTAATAGCTGTCCTGAGACAACAAAAGTACAAGTGATAGAGAAATGGTGGGAGAGGAACTTTATATAAGAGTGTCAAATAAACCCACCAACAGGACTGAAATGCCGAATGAATGAATGAAATGAGGTGGACAGCCCACCACCACTTCCTGTGGAAATTAGCCCTTGAAGATACATACACTGATTAAGTGCCCGTGCTGCGTGGCCATCAAAAGCATCGAGCAGAGCACTGAGCAGGTAGCAGAAGACAGCCGGCCATGGACAGCAGGGCATCAGGTAGAAAGACAGCAGGGCCAGCACCACACGGGCATAACCTGCAGGGACAAAACACAATGACTGTTACTGTGTCAACACTTTCAGTCCACTGAACTACACTATTGTTTTTATGCCTTTAATTAATGAATTAGTTAACAAATAGAGAGATATATAAATCTATAGATAGATAAATCTATATAGCTATCTATATCTATCTATATATATAGATATAGATAGATATAGATAGAACTATCACTATATTTGACATATTGTCAGTGGAGTTTGGTCTGACTGTCCCTACAGCATCCACAGCGTGATGCTAATGCTAACACGTTGGAGGACACGCTAAAAACTCACCGATAAGATTGGGAACGAAGAAGAAAATATTTTCCTGCGCCATCTCCGTCGCGTTGGGGCGTGTTGAGTCCAAACTCTATTAGTTAGCTGTGTGTACTAATCGATGCTTGACGTTGAAACGCTGCACAAACGACAGCTGGATTTATTTGACGGATGACTTCCTCACAGCAGGTCCTTGTCATGCGGCAAAATAAGAGCACGGCTTCCGGTGGATTTGTTTTCAGAATAAAAGCATCGTCTCGAGAACTACTATTGCAGTACTTTATAGATATACTATATGTCATATATCTAGTAAGTATATGTGGTAACTTCATAAATGAATAATAAGAAACTTTAGAACTGTTATAAGCCTCCTCCTCCTATGTAGCCTGTAGGCAGGTAAAGATATTTGCATACTTTATATACACAATTTATTTTACCCGTGATATCCCTATGTTTTTTTACATCGAAGCTATTTTCTTTATATATTTATATATGTGTTCTGCAAATTATTTATATATTGTTGCACACTGGAAAATAAAGGAGTGAAGTTCAGTACCAGGCTGTCAGTATAACTACTCAGTAGAACCTTCACTGTTCCCTGAAGACCAAACCAATTTATTTAAACAGCTTGTTTCACATTTCAAAAGCTGTTTCATAGTTTCATTTGTCTAATCCAATAACCAATTATTCATTTATTTCTAATCATCTCATCGTTTTTATTCATCTCAAGCACTGGTTGGTTTTGGGGTACAATGAAACTGGGCAGAGAATGTCAAAAGGTGTGTCCCAAGAGGTGAACAGAGTATTTTGATATGCCTTGAAATTTGTCTGTAAAATAGCAGCTGCTATAAGCACTTTATCTTTTGTGAACCCAGAAGCTACAAGACATAATGACATACTTTTATTTTTAATGTTAAAATGTCTTATTTCTAGTCTTGGTCTCATGTTTCTCTCTAGCTTGACCACAGCATGGATCCCTGTCATGACGTATATGCGTGGTAGCCCACTCCCCTTTAATAATACCTTCCAGAGACAAGACCGAGATGTTATTTTTAGGCTCATGTTCGTGTTTTTAGTCAGCCAGCTCACTCTGAGGCCAAAAGCACAGAAGGTAGTGAAGTACATGTTAATAATAAAAATACTCTGACAGTGCTGATACAATGGGCTTTAAGGGGGGGCTGATATTATAAGTAGTGTTTGCATGAGAGCAATATAAATATTCAAGACCATCTGCTGATTGTCTTTATTTCTATAGTGTTTGGTACAGTTGATCATTAAATCTTAAACTGCAGTACATGGGCCAAGATAACATTAGCTCGTACTTTAGTTTATCATTCTTTGAAACTACATTTTACGTATTAAATGTAAACATCAATAGATGCAGTTAATGGAAAATTACCCACTTCATTACAAAAAAAAAAACACTTGTTTTTGTTCATTTATTTTTCCAAAATTATTTTGTTACATTTCTGTACAACTCATTTTCCAAAACTCCTCCAGACATTTTGCACTGACCCTGAACATTTTTAAACTCAGCCTCCTGCTGTAAAAACAGATTTAAATCCATCCAATTTTCCTCATGTCTGACAGACACACATCCTCCCGGCTCTCCACACAAATGCACACTCTCAACACTATTGTCCTCATCCTCACAGCTGCTCATGTCAGTTTTCTAACCTGCTGGCCACAAACGTCAGACAGTCATGGGGTGGCTGTGTTGTTTTCAGGGGCTAGCGGAGGTTCCTGCCTCTACAGGCTGAGACAGTAACACTGAACCAAGTGAGGTTGTCCCTCAGCAACCTTCAAAACTGCACCAGGACCCCAAACAGAACAGTTTGACATCTTGGGAAATTTATCTGTTGACCCTCTGACTCCGGAAATGAAGCAAGCAGTTTTTTTCTTCCATTAATACATAGTACTTTGCAGTACTGACATCAATTCACACCTTCTCACATTGTAAATGTTTGTCATTTGTTTCTCTTAATTTTTTTCTGAGCCCAATGCTCAGTAAAATTGTTTCAATATTTAAATCTCATACTGCCTTGAATGCACCACAGAGGTTTCTGCTCCCAGCTTTGAATTACAATAAATAATAAAAGTGACTTGGTCAACTGTTTTAATAATCAGAAGCCATTTTTCCAGCCTAACTGGGAAAATTTGTTACTTTTCTCTTCACGTGATAAACAGAAGATCTTTGGATTTTGGATGAAAAATATCTTAACAGGTCACTTTGGACTCACATTTTTCACACACAATTTTCTGACATTTTAGAAATGCAAAAATCTGTTGATAATGTCACCTATGGCTCTTATTTTGATAAATATTTTTCAGTCTTTTCTGATACTTTTAATTAAAAAAAAAGGGGGGGGGGGGGGGGGGGGAAATTATGTAATACTTATAAAAGCCTACGATAAGTTCCCACAGTCCCGAGACTTTAGTTAAAAAACAAACAAACAAAAACAAAAACAATCCACAAATATGTCCTGTTTACAAAAACATAGAACAGAGAAAAGAAGCACACCCTCATGGTTGAGAATCTGGAACCAATTTAGATTTTGGCCCACTGGCTTGAATTAATGATCAGAACAGTTGCTTAATTTTCTATCCATTGTTACATTAATGGACTACAGGTCTCAGCTGTAAAATGCACATCAGTTTACATGCAAATGTGTCAGGTGTTGGAGAGTTGTGTGGACAACAAAAGTAGATGGCTTAAAATATTCTAAAACATTCTGACTATTTTCTGGCATTTTATCAAAACATTGGCAGATTAATAAACAACAAAAAAAGTTGCATCTTCAGACTGATATCTTCTAATTTCTGGATTGGACAACAAACATGAAAATTTCCCAAAATGCCCCTTAAATTTTAACATGACAGGACCGAGAAATCATATTGCAAACTGCTTACAATATGATATTTACCAAATGTTTTTTCTGACTCTGATTGTGGGACCAGAAGTAAAATATCTAACACCAGTGAATCCAACATTAATAAGACTGATCCACAAAAATCTACAACATCCTTTACCTTCCCTGGTGCAGCTTTAATGGCCTAACATTAACAATTCAGGAATGGTCAGCTCTGAAACTTATTACAAAGTAACACACTTAGGAAAAAAAAATTGGCAAAATGAAATCTCACAGTTCACACATATTCATGAAGATTTGAGGAAGGGGAGGAGCACAGTTCATCCACCCCAAGCCAACAGATCTCTGCCAAACGTCTGTCTACGACGCTCAGTACAAGTCTGACGGTTTTTTCCATGCACTGAATGTCCTCTAATGTCTCCACATATGATTAAAGTCCAGCATGTCCTGCAGTGATGTGTCAGCAGAGGGAAAATCAAAAGAAAAAGAGACATCTGAACTTCCACTCTGAATTTGCTCACTGAAAATGGCAGTGAGGACTTTTCAGCGTCCTGCTCTCATTCGTCTCAATGTCAACATTTGCACAAAAAGGGAGAAGGAAACAAAAAGATTTCGCAAAAGCCACAAAATATGGTCTTTTTTTTTCTTTAAAATCCACCCAAACATTCTTTTACTATCAGTGCAAATGAGGTAGACATGACAACTAAAGACAGCATCGGATCACACTGAGGTCGACTCTCTGCAGCAACGATGGAGGCTCATGATAGCCAAATGAAATCCTGAATTATTTCCCCACCTGTGGTGACGTGTGAGACGGCTGCAGAAAGTGACCAGATGACTTTTCTACCCATTCGGACTGTGCAAAATCAAATGATGAGGTGTTTGTTTAGAAAAGAGGAAAGTTCTGCTATGGAGCACCAAAGTGTTACATTTAAAAACTAATCTTTATAAACAAACATATGTAGAAGTTGTGTAAAAAAGTGGAAATACTTGTGAAATTATTCAAGGAACAATTAAACTTATTAAAATGAAATGTTCCAAGAACATTTTTCTTGCAAAATGCCTTTTTTCAAAACAAAAAGTTTTTATTTCATGATGTGTTTGTCGTGACAGTGACGATTCCTTTCATAATCGATTAACAGTTTTGTCGGTGAAACCTTTTTTATTTTTAACATATGGGGAAAAAAAAAAATAAATGTTTTGAAATCTGAAGATTTAAACTTAGTATTTGGGCTTTGGACTAATCAACCAATTAAGAAAGTACAATTATAAAAGTAGATTAATCAATTCTGAGAAGAATTGACTGTAGCCCTAGCTGAAACACAAGTGCCATAGTGAAATAAAAACTTTTGAAAAGAAGCATTTTAAAATGCTAATATGACCCCCCCCCCCCAGAGTTACAGCCTCTGTTATAAGTAAAATCACATTAGTTTAGTTGTAATAATTTCCTTAATTACTTGTGTTTGTTTTTTTTTTTTTTTTACACACTTGGTTCACATGTTTATTCATAACGTCCATTATATTTACCTAATATCAAACACGTTTTGGGCTCCATATTCTGCAGGTTACAGTGTTTTTGGGAAAGTCCTTCGCACAGTAACGAGTGCGAAATACAAAATAAAAACTAAAAACTAAAATGGCACAAACCGTAGTGAAGGAATCTGGAGATGCGTCTACTATTCAGTTTGACTGTGGACGCTCCACCTTTAATACTGGCTCAAAAATAAAAAGTAAAATATAGACTGCAGCCCTGCCTAGAACTGTAGACTCCTACCCTGAGACCTCGACAGGAATGCTGGGAAAGGTAGTCCTTTTGCCCTCCTTAAAAACAATAATTTTTTTTATAGCTCTATCACAGTAACATTGCGCTTATTCCCCACCTAGTGGTCAAAATTGGCAATTACATTTTAAAACCTTAAAAATTAGCATACAACATAAATATTCAAACTGCAGTAGTAGTAATAATAATGATAGTGTCTATTTGTCTGCATCTAGTACAAATCAGTTTAACTCACATGACAAAATGATCATTATTATTACTCCAGTACAGTCGCAGAGTTAGTGCTTCTATGTACACTGGTAAGTACAACGCAAGTAAAAGTGTTTGGACAGTGAACAATCGTCAGTATACCTGCTACATTTGCACAGGTATTACATTTATATGCATTTATATAAATAGGAAGTGTGCATGTTATTCATACAAATGCCCTATGTACATAGGTTCATGCACTGAATTGTACTAATTTGTAATGCACATGTACATCTTATCTACAGATGCAGACAAATTGTGAGGAGACAGGTGTAGTTAAGCTGTCAGCGCTGTGCAGACGCACACACACACACACGTTCAGCAACATCACACACAGATTTAGTGCTCAGCTCACTCAAAAATACTCTCTGGCAGCATCCCATCAAAGGGTCATGCAGACATTTTAGGGGATTTTCTTATCTGCTGTTTAAACACGTGTCAGCTGTTTGTGTGCCTAAGTACAAAGTGAAAAGAAGAAGCAGAGAGGAAACACAAGTCAAGAGGAAAAAAAAAAAATAGAAATTACACTTTGATAAATAAATGCGCAAATGGGGTTAACATGGGGTATTTGTGTAGGGCTAACCTTTATCTCATATACTGTCATAGCCAATGAACTGCCAGCTATGACAGGCTGACAGTGTAAACCTCCCACCAAACACAGTGAACACTTCAACCTGTGATACTCTGAGCAGGAGAAACTAATTATAAGGACAGTCCAAGTAGTTGGCTAAACAAAAAAAAAGATAAATGGCTGAAATGACCTGAATCTGTCACTCTGGTAGAAAGCAAACATGAACAATTAAATCAATTTGAAAAACTGCCATTTTCAGATTTCACAGAAAAAGACTAAAAATGTCTATTTTTGTCATAAAAAATAAAACTCCTGATAAAAATAATTCAAGAGGGTGCACTGGTGGTGTCTCCTCCCTCCTTTTTCTGTCCTGTTAGCTTGAAGTCCGTATAAACACAAATTCAGATAAGGAACATGACAAATGTTGTCGAAGGGATGTATGAGCTTTGACAAGGAAACCAGTGTAGTACGCGAATGATCAAATCAGTGAGCTGAGATTTTATTGTGCCCTCTAACTGCGTTTTTGTTCACTGCATCAGGCTGCTATTTCTTACCAAACAACTCTAGTGCAAACTGCTAGTACAGCCACAACGTCTCTTTCTTTATGTCGCCACTCATCTGCACACACATCATGTAAACGTGAGTTTTACTGTTGTTAAAGTAGCTACCTCCTGCTTCCAGTCTCTGCACTAAGCTAAAAACACATCTAGTTCTGTGCTGAACACCCAGAGATCAACCCGATTGAATCTAATAATCTTCTCTCCTGACTTGAGTTCACACCGCAGACAAGCTCATTTCCCCAAAATGTCTGAATGTTCCTTTAAGAAGATTAAAGGGCAGTGGTACAGTTGCCTTGGGTCAGCCCAACAAAGAGATGGCAGTGTTTTTCTATTGTCATATACACTCACAACTACAAATAAATGTTTTCAAGAAATCTTCCCTTGGTCGACTGTGCTGTCCCCCTCCCCCCACAGCCCCTGCCCCACAGAACATATAAACACTTACAAATCAAAACCTGGGTTTACAATTTACCATTATTTACATAGTTACAGTGGTTTTAAAGCACCACTAGCCAAGTGGAAGCTCCCCAACTGTCGCTCATCGCTCAGTTCAATACAAACTGAAAACCAAAAATTAAAAAAAAAATCTCAGTTTAAATCTGCTCTGCGACACTGGACACCTGAAAGGTCTCAGCACAAAACCTGAAACAGGTGACAAGTCTCCTGCAGTTAAACCACCTCACAGCTAAGTCAACACTGTGCAATGGACTCCAAGTGCTACAAAATGAACAAATGGACTCAAGTTTTTTGTGTTTTTCTTGGATATTACAGTTTTGACTTGTTCATTTTGCAACACATGACTCATTTTGACAGGTGGACAAGTTATTTGTGTCTGATTTTAGTCACTCTCTTTTTGATTGTGTTGTTTCGTAACTGTTACTGTGCAGCAGTAATCGTCAGGTGTTAATAAAAGCGTGCTCCTATAATAAACCCTCTGCTGCTCATTAAGAGCAGCTCTGCAGTGTCTCAACAAAGGCATCCTCTCTTTCTTCTCTTGTGCACATTTAAACAAAGGAGATCTTAAAATTTACACTTAAAATTGGGGTATTTGCTTTTTTAAAATGACTGATTTACTGTGCTCCAGCTTTCTGAAGCATCTTAAAATCTACTAAAATGAAAACTAAGCACTCACTCACTCTCTCTCTGAAACAGGTCTAATCCTGCCTCTGTATTTGGCTGAAACACCTTGTATCCCTGTTGCCTGGTTTCATTAAAGAAGCAGAATGAGGCTCACAGACCAGACCAGAGAGGAGAACTCAGACGCTCTCAGGAGTAGGAGAGGTGAGAGCCGTTAGAGATGTGAGAAGTGACCGATGTGCTTCGGCTGAGCCCTCCATCACTCCCCCCGCTGCCCCCTGGACCCCCAGAGGCCGTCCTCCTCAGTGGCTGGGGGCTGTTTCTGAGGGCCATCAGACTGGGGCCCCTGACACTCAGACCTCCACCTCCGTAGCCTCCCTGTGACGATGAAGACGACGAGGCAGAGGAGGGGGGAGAAGAGGAAGACAGGGAGATGGGGGGAGGTGGAGGTGGGGGAGGCAGGAGAGCTAGAGACTGGGAGGAGGCATGGGAGGAGAGGTGGTGGACCTGGGAGTGATGGGAGTAGTGGCTCCCACCCACCCACTCCCTGGACCGTTCACGTTCCCGAGTGTCGCGGTCGTGGCTCTCGCGGTAGAGCTGTGGCGTGCTCTGGTGGTGTTGGTAGTGCTGGGGGAGGTAGTGCTGCTTGTGGTGGGAGGAAGAAGAGGAGGAGGAGGAGGAAGAGGAGTGGCCCCTGCCACTTTTATTCAGCTCGCTGTCCCTACCGAGACCGTGGGACGATGTGATGGATTCGGCGCGGCTGAAGCCACTTCCACTGTGGTTCTGACTGCGCCAGGACGGAGTCGCCACGGAGTTTTGCACACTGTGGCTCCAGTGGCTGCCTGAACGGGGGACAGGTCGCGATGGCCAGCCACTAGAACCTGATGAGGGGCTTGGGGTCGGGTAGCCTTGGTTAAAGGCCTCGGCAGGGATGCCGGACAGAGCCATGTTGCTGAAGCCGAGGCGCATGCTCTCTGAGTCAAAGGCTTCGATCTCATGAGCCTGACGCTCAAGCAACGTTCGGATTCTCTCTGAACGTTCATTCTGCAGAGACAGCATCTCTTCCTCAATCTGACAGAGACAGCAGAGATTCAGAGTATTACTACTGGATTCAACACAACTGCAAAGCTATGTGTATATATGTGTAAATATATACATATAGAAATTGATATTTATAATATAATGATATAAACCCACTAGAGAGGGTGGAACCAGAGAATCTCAGCATTATAAGTTTGTGGGGGCAGACTTAGCACTGTCTTATAGTATAAATTAGCTTGCACAGAATTGCCCATACCCTTTGCTCCAGCAGGGCTCGGCGGATTGACACCCTCTGTTCCAGATCCTTTGCCTCCCGTTCGTGCTGAGTATCAGTGTGGATCTTGATCTTACTCTGGTAGGCGTTCAGCAGCTCTAGCTCCTGCTGCAGCTGCATCCGCAGCACCTGGTACTCAGCCTCCTGGGTCTCATCCAGCCGCAGCTGTGGGAACAAACAGGGACAAGCCTCGGTATCAGCAGAGTACAATCTGCTCAGAAAACTGCTGTCAGACAATCTTAAAACAGCAGTGTAACATGTCTGTAAGGACAACTCATTGCCTGAATATGATTTGAGTAGGTAGATGTCACTTTCTATGCATCAAGATAACATGGTTGAAAATAAAAACAAAAATACTACTGTTATTTCTGTATCTTATGGTTTTACATTTGTATTTCTTACACTTGACTCGCCATAGGGCGGCAGATGAACATTAGCAAGTGGTCAATGCTAATCACCATTTCGGTAAATGTGCCACTGTTTTGTCACTATGAAAATGGAAACAAGTGTGGAACAGGATGCTAAATGTGAATCACTTTAATCAGTTAAAGAAGAGCTAGGGATGCAACAAACATTACGTTAATCAGCCGACGACTTTTATAACTGATCGTAATCGTTCAGCCTAGAAACTTGAATATCATCAAAATTGTCCATCAAACTTTCCTAAGGCAAGGTGTAAGAAGAGAGTAATGCAGCACATCCCAACATAATTTATGTTTGCACAAAACAAGCAAATGTGAAGAATTTTTACTTTGATCAATTATCAGAAAGCCTCAAATTGGTGACGATAAACTATTAAAAGCAGTATTTCAGCCTAGATGTCAAATTATTTAAGTTTCCACTACAGAACTACTGCTTCTTTGTACCATGAAAAAAAATTACAGCTTGAGAACTAAAAGTGGTAATTATTGTTTTCAAACACATTATGAAGCTCTATTTGCCTCTGTGAAATTTATACTACTTATTCAGCTTTGTTATGGTGGACACGTGAATGCAGTGGTGGGGCTGAAGTCTTGTAATGGACATCGTGTTGAGGTGTAGGTGTAGAAGGTGCGCGCAGGTTTCCTTGCCTTACTCACAGCCTGTGTGGACAGCATGTCGTTGATGGAGTGGTCGTACTGCTCGGCAAGGATGGCCAGCTTACGCGTTTGCTCTTCTTTGAGGCGTTTGAGGACGGCTTTATGGTCGGATTTGGGAGTACTCTCCAGCAGGTGGTTCCTCAGGGCTTTGTACTGACGGGTCTGGATCTTACAGGTCTCCTGGAACTGACGCTTGATCTGCAGCTCTTTGGACTGTTAGAAATAATCAGATAAATAACTGAACAGCATGTTTATAATGTATGGTAAAACTAAATTTTGGGGGCTTATGACACTTTTTGATTTGACTGAAATTTTGTTGCAAACTAAAACCGTTTTCAGAACATAAGTAAAACAACGGTGCAGTGTGGTCACAGTCCCGCCATACCTTCAGGCTCTTGGGCTGCTGCCGGACCTCCATGGCATGTTTCTGTCGAAGTTCTTGTTCGCGGCGCTTGTTGTATTCCATCTGGTTGGTCAGCTCGGTCTGGTGTTGTGTTCGGATCAGTTCGGCCCGAGTACGCTGGACCGAGCTCAGCTGCCTAAATTCCAGCTCCTGGGTGGACTCGTGGTGTCGCAGCAGCATGGCACACTCCAGATCCTTTTGGGTCTGCCTCTTGTTCAGGTCCTGGTGGAGAGTGAGCCAAGTCAGCAGAAGTCAAGAAAGAACAAGAGGTCACATCACACCAATGGGTTAAAGAGTCTAACAAATGCCACATTCCTGTTCCCTGTTATAACAGGATGGAGCAATTGAGAGGTTGAAAAAAAAAAAAAAACAACAAAAAAAAAAAATCAAACTGCAATTTTTGTCACAAATAGCACAATTTAAATTGTTACTATTTCCAAATTGTATTTGTGATGTATTAAACATGACGTGATACACAGTATCAGCTGGGTTTTGAGGTGAGAATGTGGATAAACCTGTGAATGTGAACAGCTCAGTGGAGTTTGTTCCGACTGATTCACAGACATTTAGAACATTGGATAGAACATTGTCTTCGTCGCCCCAGTGGCTACAGAAGGTTTCATTGTGTGTGCAGGAAATGAAGACAGGACTTGTTATTTCTATAAATCAATGAAGTAAATGAATGACTTTAGATTCTGTGAGTTTATTCTTAGGGCACTTTATCATCAGGACAATCACTATCATTTTTATTATCTTACAGGACACATCACACTGCTGCTGGTGTTTGCCTCTTCTCTCCATTTGTTCAGGTCCATTGCATTTTGGATAGGGTCTAATTATCCCCTGGTCTAATTGGTGCTTTGTGTGAATGCACTCCATGTTTAACAAAGGGAAAGTACATCACCCTACTTTTTAGCTGTGTACATGAAAGTACATCACCCTATCTTTTATTTTGTTTTAACTCTGTGAATCGGTTGTACCTCTCTGAGCAGGTCCTGCTCCAGGTTGTGGCGAGCCAACAGCATCTTCCTCTTGTACTGCCGACACTGCAGCTCATAGTACTGCCTCTGCCTTCTGAGCAGACTCGCTTCCTCCTCCGCCTGCATCTGCTGCAGACACTCCTTCTGACGGATCAACCACTCCTGCTTCTCACGCTTCGGAGTCGACTGATTCTCGCTCAGCTCCTGATTAGTGGAGAGTAAAGAAAAACAGAGGCACCGAGTGGAAAGAAATGAATACCAAACTCCAAAAACAACTGTGGACAGTTTGACAGAACTGAGCATAGTTCTGTCATTATTGACAATCGTTATTAGAATATCCTGCCACTATGTGCTTTCCTACCGATATTATTTTTGTGGTTTTGCCACATATTAAGAGAGAACCTAGAATACCAATACATCTCAAATTAAGCTGTTTTGAATTTTGAGCATTCCTCCCATGTAAATGTTCCTTTGAAATAATATCACGTAACATCATCAGCAAACTCTGCACTGCAAAGTACCAACTGCTGTATATGGGTATATGGGCATGTGTTGTGTTAGCTCATACCTCTTTCAGTTGCTCCTTGCGCTGGCGATACTGTCGTTTCTGAGACTCCAGTAAAGTGGTCAGCTCTTTCTTCTGCTGGCCGAGTATGTGCTGCTGGAACTTCTTCTCCTCTGCCAGGGCTGCCTTTGTCTGTAGGGGGACATATGATGTTGCAGATGTTAGGGTCAGTGCTGCATTACCCACTATGGTGTTACATAGTCTACTTCATAACGTTGAAATTATTTAAATCAGCCAAGAGACAGATAATGTGTTAAATGAGACTAGAGATATTAAATGGACATTTCAATCTGAGCAGAAACAATTTAATCGACAAAAAAGTGCAGCATTAACACCAATGAAGCACCATGCTTTCAGACATACACTTGAACAATACTAGACATTATCCTAGTGAGATATATGGAAGAACACAATTGTCTGAAGAACATGGACCACACATCAACTGCACTTTTCTCCTGCAAGCTCCCTTGTAAAAATTCTGGGTAGTGTCATAGTGTGAGCTCTGCTGTGGATCCAGTAAACTCTACAAAGGCAACGCTGCCATTCACTGAAATTAACTGGATTTTCTCCCCATGTGAGAAAACATCTCACTTGGATAATCTCCTGCTGTGTGCTGCATGTGTTAAAACGACACCTCCGGACTATCTCTGGACATGATTCTCATGACACTGTAGGGAGTCTATATGTGAAAACAAACATTTAACCCACACTGACCAGAACACTTGTGGTGCGTGTGTGTGGCATTTTTCAATGTCACTGTGACAGAGACAGCAGCTGAAAAAAATGGCTGTCCTATAGGAAATACAGACATGAAGCCTAAAACATAGAGGTTAAGGTTGGGACATCAGTGTGGACATCAGATAAAACAGAATCTGTCTGAGATGCTCAAATTACTGTGTCAATTGGCCTGTGAGCTGTAAAGATTTTACTGGATGACTGATACATACAATGTCTCAATACATAAGAGAAAAACTAGAACAAGATAGTACCACTATCCACATAATGTAAAAAAACAAATGTTTTTTTTGGCTGTTACTGTTAGGGGTCGCCACAGTGGATCAGTTGATCCGCATGATTGATTTGGCACGTTTTACACTGGATGCCCTTCTTGACACAACCCTCCACATTTACTCTGACTTAGGATCAACACAAGACCACACTGGCTTGTGCAACCTCAGTGGCTGAGTCTAACGGCCCCTGGTCTTCCAAGGTGGTTTCCCATCCAAGTACTAACCAGGGACAGCTTAGCTTCCAAGATCGAATGGGATCAGTCACTCACAGGACAGTGAGGATGCTCAACAATGTAAACATTGTATAATTACATAAAAAGTGACTTTCACTCTTCTGCTATTTTCATCTCTGCAACTGCTCACAAGGTCACTGTGTCCCCTGGCAAACAGCTACACCACTACACCCAACTAATCCATAATTACATTTGTTGCCAGCCATTTTAACAATTGTTTCTTGTTGATTTTATTGATTAGCTGTTGCAGCCCTAGTCTGAATGTAAATACAGGAAAAGGATCCGGATGTGAATTTATTGTGCTCTGTCACTCTCACCTCCTTCTCCAAGATGGCCTGGTGCTTCTTGGCCAACTTGTCAGCCTCGGTGGAGAAGCTGTTCCTCTGATTCTCTAGCTCTTTGTCCAATTTCAGCTGGTGCTCATCCATCTCCGCCTTCAGCTTGTTCTCCAGCCCCATCAGCTGCTTCTGGTGCTGCCGTCTCATACGTTTATACCCTGACATCTGCTCTCGCAGTGCAGAGCCCTGCTCATGTTCCTGGATCTGACGAGTCACCTGGATGAAGGGATGATGAAGTGGATCACATCTGATGTCAGAGTATTTCAAGGGGTATTTGTTATTTATGCTGTTGTGTTATTTAGCCACAAATTCTGGCACAGACCAGAGGTTTCCAACAGGCAGACCTTGAAACATTTAACAGGCCTTGAGAAAACAATGACTGGTCAAACAAAAGCAATAAACTATAACAAGCTGTTAGACAATTAAAAAAAAAAAAAAAAAAAAAATTGCAACCATCACTATCCCTTTTCACTGGACCCTACCAGGGATGCAGTCCGAATGGTGGCAAAGTGGTCGCGGTTGCGGTAGTAGGCTCGACGGCGTCCAGCTGAGGGAGCTTGAGGCTGATCCATCTCTGGCTGGTAAGGGTCATCATAGATATTATCCTGACCCTGAAGAGCGTCAGTGGTTAAGAATGGGGTTAGAAACTTTTAAACCACACAAGGAAAAATATAAAATAAACCATATCATGTCTTTATGAACACAGAAAGGAGACCAAATATCTAAACCTCCCAAGAAATTTGCTAAAAAAAAAAAAATTAAAAAAAAAAAAAAAATTGCCAAACAAAAAAACAAAAACTGTGGTATCCGAGATCAATTAAGCTCAGGTGCAACATGCTTGGAGTAGATGAGTAAGTGAAACGGTCAGCCTGGACTGAGTTTGGTGTTTACCGTGGGCCGGTGGATGATGGAGCTATTGGAGGTGACCGTGTGCTCGCCCTCCTGCATCATGGCCATCTCGCCACTGCTGTCGTCAGAAGCATCGGCCAGGCTGTTGACTGAACTGCTTTGGGAACTGGCTGAGATAGACATGCTGGGAACTGACTGGGAGCTCTCCATGCTGTTGACTGTGCCTGTCCGCAACAAGTACTGCTCCACCTCCTGAAACACACATACGCACACAAACAAACACAAACCTGATTCAGAATGTGCACCATGAACTAAAACCAACCTTTACTGTATAACCTGGAAGTGTAAAAACATCTGTGTGCAAAGGAGGAAACACTGCACAAGTATGGACAAATATAGATGGTCATATACATAAAATAAACTGAAAACTTAGTCTGGCAGCTGACAATCAGCAGATCTGTAGATTTTCTACTAGATAAGTAGATTTCCTAGTTTTTTTTTTTTTTTTTTAAAAAGGATCTATATCTCCTCCTTACTCTCTACATCTTTTCCTTCCTCTCTGTAAGTCATTCATTGTGCCTTTCCCCAAACACAGTCTGCAACCTCCCCCTCCCATCTCACCACCTCCTCATCATCTCCTCCCTCAGTCACAGGGCCGTTCGGCTGGGTCTCCTGAAAGAGGATCTTCTTCATCTTGCGGTACTGCAGGTTGTCCAGCTCCCGCACTGCATCCTTGGTTCGTGCAATCAGGTCCATGATCACCGTCAGGGGACGCTCCCGGCACAAGAACCGATGCTATTGGTGAAGAATGGAAACCATAGATGAGCATATCTACACTGCAGAGGAGATTTCTGAACATGTACTGGGCTTCAGCTGTGTTTGTTCTCACATTGAGCAGCACATCCGAGGTAGGCCGGTCCTGGGGAATCTTCTGTAGGCAAGAGTCAACAAAGTTGCGGAAGGAATCAGACCTGGCGAAGAAACATATGTTTAGTGATGATTAGTAAATAAAATTATTTAAAGAGAACCTTAAGAAATAATAAAGAGAAAAAGAGCAGATATTGTCACTTATAATTTAAGCTCTTGGTTTCTGTAGAGATTAAGCTATAAACGGACTGGTCAAAAGAGAGGGAGACGTTCTTACCAGTGATTGGACTGGAGGATGGGGCTTTCATTCTGAGCAATATGGTATAAGGCACTCATAGCATTCATATTGAAGAGTGGGGGCTTCCTCTCAGCTGTGGGCACACAGTCAAGACTTTAAGTACAGACATAATTTATTCACAAATGTGCCCACATAAGAAACAATCAGGCAGATTGCAGTTCATACCCAACTCTATGCAGGTGATGCCCAGTGACCAGACGTCCACCTTGCCATCATACTGGCCCTCGTCCATGGCCAAGATCACCTCTGGAGCCATCCTAGAAAGGAACAAAAAAGCGTAAATCATTACAAGAGGAAATGGAACAAACTCAGGGCCTTGGCACTGTATCTGCCATCTTTTGATAACTTTGGTCAGACCAATAATATTTAACCAACAACTTGATTGGAAGTAAAAAAATAAAGTACACCACAAAAGTTGACTTTTTATTGTCTGGGCTTTTTCTTTAAAGTAAGATGCAAGTCTGCTAAGGATACAATATAACCTTACTGCTCCAGCAGGTCCTTCCTTTTATTATTTCAGAAATTAGGATTTAGGGCACAATTAAAAATATAATGAGTGGATAACATGAGTAGGAATGTGCAACTTTCCAACTGCAACTGCAGAATGTCATGCTTGTTATTTAATTGTAACTGGTAGAAGAGGAGAGAAGAGGTTTTAGGTGAACACTCACCAATAGGGAGTCCCCACAAAGGAGTTGGCCGGAGCCACAATTGAAGCAGAACCGAAATCCCCTAGTTTAACCTGACCAGGCTCTGTCAGCAGGATGTTTCCTGCTTTAACGTCCCTGCAGAAGACAATCAAATATTAGTGATTATCACTGCCCTTGACATTCACAGAAAAAGTGCAGGCATTTAAAACATAAATATACCTGTCAAACTAACTATGATGCTGCTGGATGGACAAAATCTTAGATACATAGATATTAGTATAACACTCCCCCATTCAACAGCAGTGCAAAGTACTGTACATCTTCCAAAATGATCACAAAAGTGAATCAACATCTCTTGGAACATTTTCACCTTCATCATGGGAGGACTGATTTCAGGACACTTGGATTTGACTGCATTAGTTCTGGCTAGGTGTGCCTAATAAAGTGACAACTTGGTGTGTGCGTTCTTATTTTAATAGTACCATCTACTGCAGTTAATCACCAGTTTGGGGTTTTTCTTTTTTAGGTTTTATGCTTGAACAACTCATATTTTACGAAGATCCAATTCACAGTGTGATCATATTACCTTATAAGAGAATACTATCACAAACATTTCTGTTACTTGTATACAAAGCTTATATCAGCTAACAAACAGGCATTTTTTTACATCTCAGGTATCAGTATTCAAATGTATCAGTCAAGAGATATTTTTGACCACTACTAACTATTATATACAGCTAGTTTTGTATATACTGGGACAATAAGCGTTTTGCCATATGACCGTTACTGCAGCTGCCTTCAGCTGTTGCTTGTCTTCAGTAAGTGAAAAACATGTGAGGAGCCAACACAGTGAACGCAATTTTACCTGTGAATCATATTGTGAGAGTGAAGATATGCTAATCCCTGCAGTGCACCATGGGTAATAGCAGCTATTTCAACCTCCTGGAGCGGCTTTTTGTGAACTGCAGGGAGGGAAAAAAGCACATGGAGTGACACAAATCATCAGAGGCATAATCATGTCTTAATGACCATAAATGACAAAGCAACAAATGTGATGTTAAATTTACCTTCAAGGAGGTCTGAGGCTGAGCCGAGGCAGTACTCCATCACCAGCTGAGGGAGAAAGACTTCAGTTTGATCAATAGGCCCAAACATGGGCTTTATTTGCATTCACATTTCTACCACTGCAATAAATTATACAGATGAACAGATTCTCTGACTGGTCCTCCGCTCTTATGGTATATATCTCATCTTTCACACATAAAATAAGGGTTGAAAAAAGACATATTTCTACATATCAAAGAACAAGAACTAAATCTCAGAACTAAAGATAATCATTAAAATTATTTATCAGGTAAATATAGTCATTTTCTGTTTTTTCTCTCTACCATTATAAATTTATTACTTTTGGGATTTGGACTGTTAGTAAGATAAAAGTTACTAAGAGGTCATGTGAGTGGGAATCTCTGATGGGCGTTTTTCATTATTTTGTGATCTTTTTGTTGATTAATCATTTTGGATCTAAATAGGGCCATGGAGTACACATGTAAGAAGCTTTACACCAATTTGCTGCTCCATTAAGTTTATCGGGTGATTAGTTTCTCACGGAATTCCAGTGGGCATGTAGGGGAAAGTGCTTTCCAAAGCTTAGAAGACATTACAATAGTGCAGTGAAGGTCACAATACGTACCCATGCTGTGTGTTCTTTCAGATAACATCCCCGATACTCAATAGTGTTAGGGTGGCGAAGTTTCTGCAGGAACTTCACCTCTTTAATGATGTCCTGCCATTTCTGCACATGAACAAAAAACACATTTTAGAGACAACCTGTTAGTAGCAGAGTAATATTTGTGAGAATTATAGAATCACTTGTTTCTTTCTAGTTCATTACCTCATTTGTCTGCTTGCCACTGTAGGACATTTTCTTGATGGCCACCACCTCATTGTTGCGCACATCTCGGGCCTATAGGACAACAGAAACACAATCATCAGGACATTTCACATATTTTATTTTACTTTTCCTATGCAGATTAATCCCACTGCTCCAGGGGTTGACCCAAGGGAGTTATGCTTGCTTCTCAAACCTTTTTGTCATCACTGCCCCAAACTTCTACATTCATCGTCGTAACTCTACGATACCCTGCTATAAATATTTTTTTTACAAGAAGCAGTTCAGTAGCCAGGCTTCCCTCCTGCCCTTAGCCTTATTTTTTAATCATTACCTACATTTATTTACAAAAACTCTTATTTGCTAATTTTGCATTACTATGGATGTGGATAGACTACTCTTTTCATCTGCTTTTCTAGAATAGACAGGAGAATTTTAATATAATACCACTTGGTGGAGCCAAAAGATCCCCCTGACGTGCTCAGTGTGCCGAGGACAAAGATGTACACCATGATCCGTTTTCCTACCCAAAGTACATAATTTATTTTTGGATCAAATACTCATATTTCCACAAAGCTATTCCCAGTGTTTAATCCTCCAAAGGGCTTAATCCTAAATCCCAAGTTAGGATGTCACTATCAGACACCAGCTGAAGTCATGTTGCACTGTGATTACACTGACCAGTCCTAGCCCAGACTGTAAACAACTGAATGATGCATCATTGCTGTTACGACTGAGAATATTTCCTTTAAAATATGGAACAATCAGGTCAACCAGACAACAGAATTATATAAGCTTTTAAAAATATACATTAAATACAGCTCTTTTAAAGACACATGCCCCCTTTGACATACACTGAGTTTACATACAGCCATTGTAAAAAGCAGAAGAACTGTTGTTAAATTGATGCAAATTGATGCACATTATCTATTTTTGTAGCACATCTCTAATAGCCTTTTAAGGATCCTCTGAAACTCAGACATTCGGTGTGGCAGTGAGAACACTGTGGAGGTGTTAGTCTACCACAGAGCCTCAAGAATAATTTACAGGTGAAATGAGATGCACAGCTTAGTACATGGACATGTTGTGTTCCCACTGTTTTCTAATGAGGTGGGGAAATTTTTCTATTCACAGTTTCTTTGGTAATGACAAAAGGCTGAACATTTGAAACCCACACAGACTAACACTGCTCAGGGCTCCCGAGCTCGGTGTGCAAGGGAAATGCTTGAAAAACCAGATAAAGATCAAAACATTTAGATTTTCTTCAATGTTACCTAAGCACAGAAGAGGAGCAATAGGACATGAACTATCTTGTTGCTTTAAATTTGGACACAAAACAGGAAATTTCTGACAAACAAGTTCAAGATCAACCATTTGTACTTTTACTAGCTTGTATAGCATGTGATTTACTCTGGACCCAGACCTCAGAACTGCAATTCACATCTTTGTTCAGCTCACTGATGACCGATTAGTTGTCATAATTCTTTTCGAAACGAAGCTACATTTTGTAACATTTCTTCTCCACCACAACTTTATGTTTTAAGTTTCTTTTGGCAGAGCCACAAGGTTTGAGCTCATGATGCACACGCAACTGTCAGCACAAATAAAAGGAAATGAAAGCCAGGAGGCGTACAATGCAGATAGATCAAAATAATTTGGAAATAGGAAATTTTCTAAACTGGAAGCAGATCTCGATTCCCACCTGTAGACCAGAGTCAATTAAAAATATCAAGCTTATCTTTTTAGGTAGCTACATCTATGAAACTGAGAAAGTAAAATGGCAGTGCAGATGAGGCTAAAACAAATGTAACAACTAGATAAACAATTATTAATTTCTTCTGTCATGACAAATGATAAAATTGCCATTTCTCACAACCAGCAATAGAGCTTTCTATCAACTAAACTTTAAGATGTCGGATGGCTACACCAGTTATTACAATTAGGTCTAAACAAAATACTCCTCCCTTAGCATACAAAAACTGGCTGAGACCAGCGGTATTCTCAATCACAACTTTTTTATGAGATGAGCAGCCAACTTTCACTCCACCCTTCACTATAGCTTTTCGGATCAGGTATTAAGACTTTCATTTTACTTTCTAAAGATGCTGTGCTGAAACACAAAATAAACACCTATCAAAAAGTAGACAGCTTTATGTCATACTCACAAAGTACACAGCTCCAAAGCTGCCATGGCCAATCTCACGGAGGTCAGCAAACAGCTTTTCTGGATCATCTTTGCAGAAGAGATCTGCCACCTCCGGGTCCTTCAGATTGCCCGCCCGTGCACTCGAGGGCATGGCCAGGGCCTGGAAGACAGGGGAAGGAGCACGTTAGTACTGGGAGACTACAGTCTGGTTAGAAGTCAAAACAGTGGCCCTGGTCTTTGTGGCATTACTGAGAGGTGTGTGGTGGGGTTTAGCTAATCTTTTTTTTCTCAAGTGTGTTTAAGAATCTGTAAGCTTTTTCACAGTCAACAGAAAATTAAGCTGCAACAGAATGTGATCAATTGATCATCCAAGTATTTTCCAAGGTAAGTTAGCAAATGTTTTCCAGATTCTAAAAAGTGATTAAATGAACAGGAGTTTAGAGACACTAATTTAAACACACTTTGACTGACATAATCAAACATCTGGTAATCACTTCGGGGGTCATAGCAGGATCCAATCCTGTGTTTTCAATTTTAGTGGAGGGGCTACCATTTGGTATATTGTTGGATCATGGATTCTGCCTATATTGCATTTGAAGGACATGAAGCATCTGTTTTCCACTTCAGTTGGGCAGAAAACCATCTAATTAAATTGTTAAACATGCTGGAAAAATGCATTCATGTACTCCAATGACAACGTGACCCATTTCCAAAATTGCTTCACACGCACCAAAACAGAGACCATTATTACTCTAAATCTATAGAGCATCTTCCAAATTTTCCATAATGTTTCATTATCGTCATGACTGGCGGCTTTTGGCCTGACTGGTTAGAGTTACACTGAGCTCTGCACCTCTGTAGTGACAGAAAACAGTCCTATCTCCCACAGTGGATCTATCTGAGACAGTAACCTGCTGACAAGTTGAGACATGAAGGCAGTTACAGAGAAAGTCTGGATGTTTAACTGAGAAAACCTGAAAAACAAAGAAAAACAACAGGCTACCAGAAGCAACTTTAACATGAGAGAGGGAGCATGATGAGGGGGAGACAAAATGGCAACAGCATTTCACAAAATGTACTTCAAGATAAATGCATTTCAATTATTAACTGTTCAGTAGGGGCTGGAACCTGTGACGTCAAAAGCATAAATGACGTGAGAGCTCCACAGCTTCCAAAATAAGAACATGGTAACAACCCAATTCATTACTCACTCTTAACAAGTGACATTCAGTGTTAGACCAAAGCTGCAAAACTATGCATTTGCAAAACTGGAACCAGTACAAATATGGCTTGAAAAATGGCTTGAAAAATGGCTTTAAACAATTAATCAGTTATCAAAATTGTTACCAATTTATTTTATTAACTTTTTCAGTTTCAAATGCCCATTTTTATAAGATAGGCTATGTAAAACTGATTTCACAGTGGTATAATACATATAATTAAAATAACAAAAAAAGACTACTACGGATGAATGCTGGCTAAGCTAAGTCAAGTCTAACTAAAACTAATCAAATTTAATTTAACTCTAAGACATGAAAGTACAGACCAAGAACAGGGTCAGTAAGTTTCATGGTGAAGAAGTACCATGAAAAAAAAAAAAAAAAAAAAAAGCAATTAGTTTGGCTTTTTTCAACTCTCCGTGAGGGTCATCATGCAACTTTAGACAATATAATGGTGGATAATGGTGGACATGTTGATGGAGGCACTCTCACAGAGCCCAACACACACACACACTTAAAGAGGTTAGCACAGCTAAGTTTCACTGTTCAGAACTCTATTTATGCAATTCTGTTGGCACCTATTTAAAAAAAAAAAAAAAAAAAAAATGTTCAAATATTTCACAATGGAAACTGTCAGGTTTAAATTAAGGTTGAAACAACCAATTTTTGTCGTTATTGTTAAAAACAAATTACGAAACCAATTATCAAATGTTTCATTCATTGCAGATGAATAATCTGATGATCAACTAATCAATTATTGTTTTAGCTCTAATTGAAATTAGCGCTGCAACGAATCCTTGAGGACAAATCGAGGATTTTGATTACAAAAAACGAGGATTCGTTTAATTACTATGACTTGTGTTATCGGACATTCTCCGCCTAGTGATCACTGTTCCACACGGACCGCAATCACGTCAAGTTGCCGCAATGGCAGGGAGAAAAACTGTCCGTAAAAGGCAGAAAATGTCCAGTTTGGGATCATTTCAAACTTAAAAGATGACAACACAGTGCAATGAGTGTATTGTAAAGTAGAAATGGTGAACCACAATAGTACTTCGTCAATGCTTCAGCATCTGAGCAGTAAACATCCAGTTGCGATTCAGACCAGCTCACCCAGCGGAGTGAAAAAGGTAACGTCATCTCAAGGTAACCTGTCATTTCTGTCAAAGTCTATTTTATCCGATTACTTGAGTAATTGCTGAAATATTCGGTAGAATATTCGACTCCAAAAACAATCGATAGCTGCAGCCCTAGTTGAAATACAATAGATTGTGCCCTTTAAAAACACTAAGCAATAAAATAAATTATAAGCCAAGCAACAGAAGAAAAAGAACACACTTGATTACATATTTGTAAACATACATGACAATTGTGTTGTTTCATGCGTATGGAGATCAGAGCAGCAGAAACAAACTGACAGCACTACAGTTCTTCACCATGGCAGTCCAACCAAAGATCTGCATAAATAAATCCAAGGAAATCCAAAAATGAACCAAGCTGAGCATAAAATCAAATCATCTCACTAAATCAGCCCATTGAATGTAATATCGGCCTACACACCGAGCTTTGCTTACTGACAAATGCAATACCATGTTAAAATGGGGTTAATGTAGCTCCTCATCCTTGAGTGTCAGCTGGAGCCCCAAGGACAGCCAACAACATAACCAGGCCTCTGTGAGTCGGTGAATGCACGGCCCCAGGGTCCCTGTTTAATGCAGTACTCCAAGGCTTGTTCCTTTTGAAGTATTGCTCTGTAAACACACTTGTAAATCAGTGCTAGACGAGGAGGCAGATTCCCACCTTCCCATCCCCCCCGAACTAACATTCCTTCAAAACACAGTGAACCAATTTCCAATTATATATTATGTGTCTGAGGGTATTCTGTCCAACGCAAGGAAGCAAACGCCTGCAGCTTTTTTCTACTGTCAACAGGAGAACAACAGCCATTTTAAAGAAAGAAGAAAGGCAGAAATGTACTCATGTAGAGCTAACAGCCAGAAATGGGGCATTCTGATTGACTAAAATGTACACTATGTAACTGTGATATTCTTGGCTCAGATCTGGCTAGGGACATTTAGCGTATATTTCTTATTTCGCATTATTTTTTTAGAGGTATCACACATTAATTAATTTAAGCCTTGAAATAAATCATCTTATGTTGGGAAAAGTTTGCACGCAGCGAAGGTTTGTCACTGACGTCTTCCTTCTAGTGACTCCTCAGCCTAAAGGTGTAATGCCAAAACTACTAAATCATTCACCACTTTTAAAATGAGAATCTTGTGGTATCTATTTTTTCACATGTTCCAAGGAACACAGTTGTTCTTACATGTTTAAGCACCGAACACTGAGCAAACAAGTTTCCTCAACATCACATGTGGGAAAAAAAAAAAAAAACAAGTTAAATGAAGTTAGCTTGGAAGTCAGACGAAGACATTGAAAACAGGAAAGGAAAAAGGGAAACATAGCCCTGGATAGTTTTTTTTTTTTTCGTTCTCTTTTTTTTTTTTTAAATTAAGTGTGACGTGAAATTTGGTGTGTCAGTGGTGCCGAAGGACCAAGATCACATGGTTGACCTCAGCTCTGACATGGAAACTGTTCTATATAACAGAAGCTCCTTGTTGTGAATATGTCCCAACTCTCTCACAAGGTGAGTATGAAAACATTTATTTACACCAATAACCAACACCTTCAAAAAATAAACAATTCCAAATTAAATTATAGACTTCATAGCTTACAGGTTTATACTGAAACACTAAAATATCTCCAAATAGGATTATTTTACGGCAATGAATGCATTTAATTGTAGGCACTGCGAATTACAAGCTACTCATGGCCAAGGGAGGGGGTATAAAGTGAAAGCTGGCAGACATCGTCCTTACAATAAACCACATCTCTCCAAAGATATTTAGAAGATACGCAATGTTTGAGATTAAGTCTGAATAAGCATCACGTCAATAACTTCAAATATATTTACTATTTGTTTGTCTAGATAATACATCACAATAAACATCCTTCACTCCACCCGGATAAATACTTTACCCACAGAAACGATTGTCCTTCAGCTGGTAGCTGGTAGAGCTTTAACACCAGACCGCTTAAAAACAACTGATCAGGTTTTAGAAAAGCTGAAATTTTGTTTGTTGTGGTAGCATAAAATCAAGATTTCAACTGCCCTGGATGCAACATGCAGTATTATATAAAGAAATGCTCTGCCTTGTTTGTGCCTTTGTTTGACAGTTGACAGTCCAGAGCCAGAGACAGAAAACAAGGGTAGGGCCATGTAACAAATGTTCCCCGGTTGGGAACTGAACATACCCCTGGTTCTAACCATAACCACTATGGTTATGTGCCCATCTGGTGACTATCTGGATAGTTTAACCAACAGGTCAATCATTTCAGTCATTCGTAAAGCTGAAAATTGTGGAAAATATGCCATGTATTCATAGATTTTAGCCTCTCAAACGAGATTTATTGATTTTCATTTGTCAGATATGATTTGATAGCGAATATAAAGCAGACATGTAAAGCCACCAGTTTCAGCTTAGTCATTTTTGTTTCGGCAAAGTTTAATAAACTAACCACGTACCACGTAACGAAACCCGACCTGAAGAGGAAAACAATCGGTACTTGCAGCCCTAATGTTACCTTACTGACAGAAGGGGTGGACAGGCTCCAGCTAGAAACCCTCTGAAACAACCTCAGGACTGTCTGACAATGCCCTCTAACATCATGTCGCTTTTTATTGCTGAAGCCCGTCGTTGTTGTCCGTTAATGGCCTGAAATAACGTCAAACTCTGCGAAGTGAATAAATCCAGATAAAAGCTCCAGGTACAAAGACAAAATTAGGTTAATCCTAAACTGCATAAAGCTTTCACTGTTTTCCGTTTTACTCGTGAACAAATCAGGGACAAATAACCGTCCCCGGACCCAAGTTTGAACCCCAATGGGGAGCTAACTGGGTGAGTTAGCATTGCGGCTAGCTGGATGTAGCTTCACTCACCGCGGCTTATCGAGGCTCCGCTCTGGGCCGAAAAACAACTGTTAGCAGCCAAGCTAACGAGCCTCTGTCCTCATAGCCCGGGTTTCCTCTCGGCAGATGATCAACACGATGTTTGGTCCATTTCAACAGACGTTCCTCCTGATTTTAGTGAATTTATTTGACGTTTTCCAAATTACACTGGCGCAAATCTAAACTTTAAGCTCGCCAGTTGTGTCTGTCGTTACTGGGTTGCTAGCCTTAGCTAATTGGCTAGCTTAGTTGTAATAGCCTGTAACGTTAACATTAGTTGTCCTGCGGGCTGTGGCTGCTGTTCCTCCGCGGTGCCCCACTCCTGAGCATAGTGTCCGGTTACACCAAACCTCTTTGAAATATGCTCTAAAAATCCGCCTTAAAATCTACACCCCATCCTGAGACTGGGCTTGTTTCTTACACCGTTTTTGTTCTTGCTAAATACAAGATGGCACAGACTGGTGGGGCGGGACTCTACTGTTGACCGGAAAATGATTTGTTCTATTTCCTGTGAGGTTTCTGCTTCACAAATAAAAGGGTATTAATAAATCGACCTAGATAATAATCTAGTACAAAGGCTCGAAGGCTTGATTTAATGATTATTTTTATAAGTATTCATGTCTGTTGGCCACATTTTATAATGCTGGGACACTTAATAGACATTGCCTATGAACTATGAAAAAAGCAGGGCTGAAAATCCAACTCACAAAACATATAGGCTTACAAATAATGTGAATAGTGTAGTAATGAAAACCTCATAGTGAAGTGTCACATAGCAATAGCAGTCTGTGGACAAAGGAATTGCTGAGATTTCTTAAATACATCATGAACACTTACCGATTATCCTTAAAATCACTGTAGATGCATTGGTTCATTTGCTGATTCGGTTATTTGTATCTTACAGGTTTGACAGTGGTTGTAAAAGGGGGCCAATGGAGGCTGAGCAAGTACATGACCCAGATTTTTATATTGGCCCAAAGTGAAAACATGCACTGTGTGACATTAAAATTTACATACATTAAAAATAGGAAGAATATAGTCTGAGTTTTCAAGTCTCCAAGGTTCTGCAAATCATGTTAATGACCTGTGTGCTAAAGCAATTTAAGATACAGCTTACAACATAACCATTATTATAAGCTTAGTTTAGCTTATCTGCTTTCACTTCTTGGGAAATATTTCTGGTGGTTTCTACCAGAGTGAATTCAGTGACACAATCTCCAGAGATCACCAGGAATCAGTTTTTATTGACCAAGAAAAAGTAGTTTCTGAACTAAAACGTACCAAAATTAAGTAAAATTGTGACATCTAGTGGCAGTTCCACATATTGCAGCCATATTTTTTTGGCTGTATTGCAAGGTTCAATATAAAGACATAAAGATAAAATCAGTTGTATTTTAAATATTAAGCTTGCCCATCAAAGTTGTAAATTTAAAAGTTATATTAATAATGGAGTTCATTAACTTGCACCACAGATACAATGATGGCAAACAACATATGAACATGAAATATACCATTACACTTGAACAATACTGATAAAAATCCAGACACCAAAATATTTACATGGAATTTCTCTAAACGTTTACTATCTTTATAGCTTATACATCACATATTAAAGAGGCAGCAAACCTATGAATGTAAGGCATG
This sequence comes from Mastacembelus armatus, assembly GCF_900324485.2. Classification (NCBI taxonomy): domain Eukaryota; kingdom Metazoa; phylum Chordata; class Actinopteri; order Synbranchiformes; family Mastacembelidae; genus Mastacembelus; species Mastacembelus armatus. Next base: position 6,787,492 of record NC_046640.1, read on the forward strand.
CTGTTACAGTTGAGGGGTAAACAGTCCCAGTGATCACACAGTCCACATCAGGGGGCACTTTAATCCACCTCCTCAATGGTGGGCCCCTCAGCACCAGCTCGTGCCTGCTGTCCACAGCTGCCAGTGGACATTCCTCCCTGGTACAACTTGCTGATGATGGGGTCACACACTTTCTCCAGCTCTTTGAGCTTGTGTTGGTACTCCTCTTTATCAGCCAGCTGGTTGTTCTCCAGCCAGGCGATGGCCTCATCACACTTCTCAATCAGCTTCTTCTTGTCTCCCTCACTAATTTTGCTCTTCATGTTCTCATCCTGCACACTGCTCTTCATGTTGAAGGCGTAGGACTCCAGAGAGTTCTTGGCAGCGATTTTGTCCCTCTGAATGTCGTCCTCAGCTTTGTATTTTTCAGCGTCCTGCACCATCCTCTCAATCTCTTCTTTGCTCAGCCGACCCTTATCGTTGGTGATGGTGATCTTGTTCTCTTTGCCGGTGCTTTTGTCCACTGCAGACACGTTCAAAATGCCGTTGGCATCAATGTCGAAGGTGACCTCAATCTGTGGGACCCCTCGTGGAGCAGGTGGGATTCCTGTGAGATCAAACTTGCCCAGCAGGTTGTTGTCCTTGGTCATGGCTCTTTCCCCCTCGTAGACCTGGATGAGGACCCCAGGCTGGTTGTCAGAGTAGGTTGTGAAGACCTGGGTTTGTTTAGTGGGGATGGTGGTGTTGCGTTTAATCAGGGCAGTCATGACTCCTCCGGCTGTCTCGATACCCAGGGACAGAGGCGCCACGTCCAGCAGCAGCAGGTCCTGAACGTTGCCTGAGGTATCACCTGTGAGAATGGCAGCCTGGACGGCGGCACCGTAAGCCACAGCCTCATCTGGGTTGATGCTCTTGTTCAGCTCCCTGCCATTGAAGAAATCCTGCAGGAGTTTCTGGATTTTGGGGATTCTGGTGGAGCCTCCCACCAGCACGATGTCGTGGATCTGTGCCTTGTCCATTTTGGCGTCCCTCAGGGCTTTCTCCACCGGTTCTAATGTTCCCCTGAACAGGTCGGAGCACAGCTCCTCAAAGCGAGCCCTGGTGATGGAGGTGTAGAAGTCGATGCCCTCATACAGAGAATCAATCTCAATGCTGGCCTGGGAGCTGGAGGACAGGGTCCTCTTGGCCCTCTCACAAGCTGTGCGCAGCCTCCTCAAGGCTCTCTTGTTCTGGCTGATGTCCTTCTTGTGTTTCCTCTTGAACTCCTCCACAAAGTGGTTGACCATGCGGTTGTCAAAGTCTTCTCCACCCAGGTGAGTGTCTCCAGCCGTGGATTTCACCTCAAAAATACCGTCTTCAATTGTCAGGATGGACACATCAAAGGTGCCTCCACCCAGGTCAAAGATCAGGACGTTACGTTCGCCTGACTTGCCTTTGTCCAGACCGTACGCGATGGCAGCTGCTGTCGGCTCGTTGATGATCCTCAGGACGTTGAGTCCTGCGATGACGCCTGCGTCTTTAGTTGCCTGTCGCTGGGAGTCGTTGAAGTACGCTGGGACTGTGATGACTGCGCTGGACACTTTGTGTCCGAGGTAGGCCTCAGCTATCTCCTTCATCTTCACCAGGACCATGGAGGAAATCTCCTCAGGGTAGAAGGCTTTGTTCTCCCCTCTGTACTCCACTTGAATTTTGGGCTTGCCTCCATCTGACACCACCTTGAAGGGCCAGTGCTTCATGTCAGCCTGCACCACAGGATCATCAAACTTCCTTCCAATCAGTCTCTTGGCATCAAACACAGTGTTGCTGGGGTTCAAAGCCACCTGGTTCTTGGCTGCGTCCCCAATGAGTCTCTCTGTGTCAGTGAACGCCACATAGCTGGGGGTGGTCCTGTTGCCCTGGTCGTTGGCGATGATTTCTACTTTTCCATGCTGGAAAACCCCCACACAGGAGTAGGTGGTGCCCAGATCAATGCCGATCGCTACACCTTTGGCTGCAGACATTGTCACTGGATGTCACCTGTCAAGCAATTAGACTACATTTTAGTCACGACTCAAAGGAACCAATCTCTGATAGAAAATACACCAGAATATTTAACCTCCTATGACCTGGCGTCCACATACATGGACATCATATTTTTTGTTATCTGCACTGTAAAACTTCATTTTGTGTCATTTTCTGTCTTTCACAAAGGTTAAGTCTGATCCAACTGTTCCCACAGACAAAAAGGATGTTCCTATTTTGGAGTAGTAGTTTTGGAGCATTACAAAAAAACAAAAACAAAAGCAATAACAAAACATAAGCACATTATTTATTGGGTACATCTAACCCCAAATAGCTAAAAGAAATCTAAAATGCAAGCCAAACCAAAGCTTGGGTCTTAGGAGGTTAAGCTTATATATAACAAAACATGTTGATGAGGTCAGCCTATCCCCTTTGTTCAACTTATTCTATTATAAAATAAAATTGCCTATAGGCATACACATTATTACAGTGATGGACTTCTCAAAATACTTTTAAACATTTATCATTAAAATTTGGGGTATATACAACAAAACATTTGTAACTTGCTCATCCTCAACCTTTTTCTACTTATAGTACATTATTTTAAGATTCAATACAGGTACGAATTTATCAAACATTAATGTCATCAAACTTTTAAACAATTTAAACTCGTTTTCCTCTCAGAAATAAAGGATGAACTTACAGTTTAATGTTGAGGGGTCGCGGCTCTGTAGAGGACTGGTCTTCTTCGCTGGATCTTCTTCGCCGGACTTTCTTCGCTGGATCTTCTTCTCTGATCCTTTTCGTCCCTGTCGCCGCTCTGAGAGCAGGCCCCTTATATGATTGAACAACACGCTCTCGCTGCTTCCAGACGTTTCACGCAAACACCGTCAAGTTAGCGTCTGTGTCACGTACAAGTTCCTGCTAATATTTTCAAATTAAAAAGCCTAATTATAAGTAAATGCTGTAGTATGCTGCATTTCGACGTGTATGTTTTATTTTGAAAACAAAATCGACAGTAAAACTGAAAACTTGAGGAAGTAACTGATTATTAATAGGAACTCTCTCGAATTAACCCGAACAGTGAAGCCAAACCCAGAGACATCCGGACATCTGTGTGATTCATTGTGATTCATATTTAGTGACGAAATGCAAAGTAGATGCATTTTAGTTCAACTCCGACTTAACCTTTTCTATTTTCTGATACTGCAGATCAACTAAATTTATTTTCCGCCACATTTATTTAAAGCTTTAGGTAGTAATTCAACTCGGTCTCATATCATTTCGTGACTATGTCACAAAATTTAATCATTTGTTTCTGGCACGCAGACACGTTTTTTCCACTTTTTTCGTGACAGCAATCATGACTTTTAAACTCATTGATTTCGATTACAGTTGTCAATCATCGACCAGGACTAATCAGCCCAAGGACTGTCATGTTTTCTCGTCATCTCGTCAAATCCAAACGTTATATCATCCACAGCGTGGTCAGATTTTATCCTCGTTGGATTTCCTTATTCTAATAGCCTATTATTTGGTTGAGTTTATGATTATACCACGTGTCTAGTAATCTTGTTTCTTTTAATTTCTCAACAGATTTGCGCTGTTTCTGTTTGCTATTTCAAAAGAACAATTCGCGTTTTTTATGTTTTCTTCTTCAAAGGTATATATTTCTCCATGGATTGACGGGTCAACTTCAGCAGCACCTTCTTCGACCTCACACAGCAATGTATTACCCTTGTATCACTCCTGCTCTTCTGTTTACTTTCTCGTTCTTGAATCTTTTTTCTCATGTCTTACATTGTTTCTTCTGTCATCCCTATATTTTCTTCTTCTGTTATTGTTTTCATGTCTTTCCTCCTTTTCTCCTCCTTTGTCACTGTTTTCCTCCAGTTTTCATTCTTTCTCCTCCCCAAATGTTATTTTCATGTCCTTTCTCATGTTTCTCCTCTTTTGTCTCTGAAATAGCCTATGACATTACCTTTCACTAATATATTGTAATGCCCCGTTATATTCACAGCCGGCAGACGCTCTTTTGTCACTTTCCTTTATTAATTTGCTTTAGTCAGAACAAGTAACAGGCTACTGTTCCATCCGTAGCGACGCCAAGTCCCTCAAACCGAACAGCTCTTTCGCTGCTCTTCTCCTCTCCTCCCCGTCTCACCTCCCTCTAGCTCCCCCTAGCGACTCCCCAAAGAACACCCCGAACAAGACACAACAACGTGGAGTCATAATACAATTGAGATTAGTTTCAGTTGCTGAAATTACTAATTAACTTCAGTTTTAATATTGAAGTTATTATTGAACAAACTCATCAGTCTCCTTAGAGACCATCAAAAATTGCCATCACCGACTGTATTTCAAGTCGTCAAGGCGGGGTATTGGGTAAAGTTTTCAACTAGCAATAATCGCGCCTCGGACAAACCTCATAGGCTACGATACTGCCACTGCGAAAGGATGGAGAACTAAGACAGACAACAATGGGGTGTCTCAGGGCCGGACCCCTCTCTGTTAGGGTCTGATCTCTTCAACTTAGACTTTGAGCTCGATTATGGGGTGTTTCCCTTTTGAAGGTCACTGCACTAGTTCTATGTGTTTCAAATGTTTGTTGTAACTCAGTTTTTTTAAATTTTGCGTACAGCCCATCCATTTTCTATACCCGCTTATTCCTTAACCAGGGTGACAGGGATCTGCTGGAGCCTATCCCAGCTCTCCCATTATTTTAGGACCACATGATTTGTGGTCATATTGGTTCACAAACATTTTTGATCTACTCCATTTTAACATCAATGTGCAATTCCATTCTGAGCTGATTTAAAAATAAAAAGATCATGAGATGAGAAAAACTTTATTACAAAGAGAAATGCAGGTAGTCTTGTAGTGAAAGTAATTAGTACTGAGTAGTAACAGTAGTCAGTAACAGTCCAGTTCATGTTGGTCAGTGAACTGCCAGGTGTTGCAGAGCCTGAGGACAGTGGGGATGAAGGATCTCCTGCAGACATCGAAAGACCTAAGTGGCCAGTCCAAACCCCACATCCTCACATAACTTCCAGCTTTTTCCAGATGAGACATGGTGAAACATATAGAGGACAGCATCCACACTAATGGGTTCTCTGTAAGCAAACTGCAGGGAATCTATTGCCTGTTTAACCTTGAGAATCATCCTCTCCAGGACCTTCATAATATGTGATGTGTGAGCCACCGACCTGTAGTCATTCAGTTCAGCTGGACACTTCAGATAATGGAACAATGCTCTGTTTTCCAGGGAGCCGGGACCCTCCCCAACTGTAGACTCAGGTTAAAGATCCTCTGTAGAGGCTCACACAGTTGGGCAGTACAGTCCTTAAGCAGCCTTGGACATACACTGGGCCATTTGGGCCAGCTGCCTTCCCACAGCACAGTCTTTGCAGCTGCAGCATCACCCCAGTTGTTACTGTGACAGATTGTGGAGTGTTCCCAGGTGAAGGAGGGAGCGTAGCTGCGGTGGTGGAGATGCACACAGGTAGAAGAGAAAGAGATAAAGGAGACACTGAAAATGAAGAATGGCTGGGGCATTTGTGTTAAACCTGCTGAAGAACTTGTTTAGTTCACTGGCTCTGTCCACATCACCCATTTTGTAGCCTGTGAATTTGTTATTTCCCCTCCACACCTCTCTGATGTTGTGCTGCAGATTTTCCTCTATTTTAAATCGCAGTACAGTCATCTCAAGGCACTTTACAAAAAACCACTGAGTCTCATTCCAGCTACAGATAGGATGGTAAATATTTATGTCACGCTCACGTCTTCACATCACAAAATAATACCACGCTCCACTCTGAAAAGAGCCGTGCCGCATAAAAAGTACTTTTATTATCACTCCTCCACTTTGTTTGATAACAGGAAATCAGCTAGGACAAATAGAGCTTGAAACGCATAGCAACAGTAACTAAGGGGCGGGGCTAAGTGAAGGACACATTCATCAAAGCAGATGACGTCACATGATGACCTCACCAGCAGTCAAAGCATCCAAACTCTACACGTCCACAGAAGTCAAACCACAGCCAAACACCAGACAGCACGACTCTTCTAAAAAAGTGTGTTAGACAAAGTGTAAAATGCTTCCAACAGAAGAAATCATTTTGAGCAGGGCTTACTGGGAAAGAATCCAGTCAATAGTCAACCTGCCCAGGTCCAAAATGTACACCAGACAGGAAATGGTAGACATGAATGCTCGGGCTCAGTTTGCCAAACTCGACAAATCCTATTTAAAAACACAACAAAGAAAGCGTCTAGAAAAACTAAAACTCAAGGAACAGGAAAAGAAGGAATATTTTAATCAAATTGCTGCAGACGAGAGGGAACTGCAGAAACAGGACACGCAGAAAATGATCGACAAAGCCAATTTGATGAGGTTCCACCAGAATGGCTGTGTCCGAAAATTCAACAGCGCACTCCAAAGGACTTATGTGCAGAAAGAGAACGAGGCACTGATCAAATATCAGCAAGAGAAACAGAGAATTGCTAGAGAGCAGAGAAGTCAGCCTAACCTGGAGATGATTCGAGAAAGTGAAGAAGCTCAGAGACGAGAACAGGAGGACGCTTGTAAGAAGCAACTCCACGACCGGGCTCTGGCTGCTTTTTGGACGGAGCAAATAAAGGAGAAGAGACGACAGAGAGAGAAAAAGATGCAGCAGGAAAAGGAAGAGAGTGATCAGCTGAGGAATCTCGATGAATTGCCTGCACAGGAGTTAAAAAATCAGGCCCAAAGAGAACAAGACTCAAAGAAAATGTATTTGAGACATATGCAGGAGCAGATGTCCAGCAGAAAACTGCAGAGAGAAACAGAGGCACAGATACTGGACAAGGAGGAAGAAGTAAGACAACGTCATCAGCTTGACAAAGAACAAATGCTGCAGCAACAAAAAGAGCACCTGGCAGAAAAGTTCAGAAAGCGGCAGGTACCCATTAAAACTGTGACAGACAAATATGCAGTCAGAATGAGAGAGCAGGATGCTGCTAGAGCACAGAGAGAGCTGGAGATTTCTGAAGAAATGGCTAAACAAGACGCTGAAGTGGCAAAGCAGCAGAAGGAGAGAGAGGAGAAGAGGGCTGCAATGTTAAAGGATATTTATGCTCACAGAGAGGCTATGATAGATCAGAAAAAGCAGAAGGCAAAGGCAGAGAAAGAGACCATCCAGAACTGCTTTCAGGCCCAGAAAGAGGCTGACAGGCTGTTTCTAGAAAAACAAATGCTAGAAGCTCAGCGCAAACGGGAAAATAATAAGCAGTGCCAGATCTTTAATGACAATCTGGCAGCTTTAAAGCATGCCCACTATGAAAAGCTGAAGAGAGAGGAACACGACGCTGAGGTGAGGGATGCTGAACAGGCTGCAGCGCGGAAGAAGCAGCTCCAGGACTACATCCAGAGTGAAATTGACAAGGCAGCAGCAAGTCAAAGAAATGCTGCAGTGCTTTTAGCAGTAAGAACAGGAGGGCATGGCTTCCTTTCAGATGGTGAGGAGCCCGGCAACTTCATCAAAGACACAAGTAAAACTAGCAAACGTATGCAGCGCAGTAAAGTGGCTAAGCCACCCATTCACTTGCCACCAATTTCCACAGCACCGAAGTTAAAGTCTGCCACAGGGGAGTTAGTTGTGAAGCAGCCCAGCTACCAGGCTAAAGGTACAGGACAGAAATTACCCAGAATAACCAAGGAACACCAGACAGTCAAGAAGCTGGAGCCACTTAAGCTCCCTGTGGCACAGATACGCCTCCCACCCATCCCAACTGGCAAAAAACAAGCAAACAAAACAAGCAAGTAAACTCTCCGGTCACCCCGACCAGTCAAGGCAGATGGCCACCCAAACTGAGCCTGTTCTGTAGGAGGTTTCTTCCGTTACAGGAAGTTTTTCCTCCCCGCCGTCGCCAAGTACTTGATCAAAACGATTTTGTTGGCGCTTTCCTTATAGTATTCTAAATGCTTCACCTTAATATATGAAATTTGTTGAGATTACTTTATTATTTTTACATATATTTTTATAGATGGTATGTCAGTATCTATAAATAAAATTTTATTGAGCTTCATTGAATTAAATGGAAATCTATTTTATTCTGTTCTATTATGCTAATAACTGCTGTCCCATTAGTGCTGACCAACGATTCAAATTTTTAATTACGATTAGTAATACTTAGCGATTAGTAATACTTAGCGATTAGTAATACTTAGCGATTAGTAATGCTTAGCGATTAGTAATACTTAGCGATTAGTAATACTTAGCGATTTTTAATACTTAGCGATTAGTAATACTTAGCGATTTTTAATACTTAGCGATTAGTAATACTTAGCGATTAGTAATGCTTAGCGATTAGTAATAATTAGCGATTAGTAATACTTAGTGATTAGTAATACTTAGTGATTAGTGGAGCAGTCGTGGCCTAATGGATAGGGAGTTGGACTTGTAACCTGAAAGTCACAGGTCCGGCAGGAATTGCCGGTGGGCAGAGTGAACAGCCAGCGTCCTGGCGTCCACCCTCAATGCCACGACTGAGGTGAGACCCTTGAGCAAGGACCGGACCCCCAACTGATCCCCGGGCGCCGCAGTATTGGCTGCCCACTGCTCCGGGTGTGTGTGGACAGTGTGTGTGTGTGTGTGTGTGCGTGCGTGCACTTGGGTGGAAATGGAATTTCCCCATTGTGGGACTAATAAGGGAATTAAGTTTAATACTTAGTGATTAGTATTAGCAAGTAATGTAGTTTTATCAGCAATATTTCCTTCACACAGCAGCAGTTAAATAATTTGTTTCAATATAAAACCAAAGCTATTTGCCACTGTTAGTGTATTAAACGTTTTATACTATTTGTTATAGGAAAAAAAATTACCCACAGTCCAGAGCCACAATCATAACAATTTTGTTTACCTGACAGTTCTTTTCATTTCTGGTTCCTCTGAACGCTGCAGCAGTCCAACCTACGTGCTCTCATTGGGTGAGACGCTCCTGATCAAGATGCCACCCCTCCCGTCACCCATGGTTTATCTGCATGTGCATTCAGAGCCAGCGAGCAACGGATTTTCAAAATAATAAAAAAATATAAAACTGAATTAATGCCTGACACAATAATTGTCGCCCTTCATAAATATATATAATATATAAGTAATCCAGTCACATCGTTTCCACATGCTCACGTGATCAACAACACAGCCTACTAAGCAGATTTCACACCGCTAAAGAGGTGTAGGACTTAGGACTGGCCCTTTAAAGCCAGAAAGTTCAGGGCTTGACCAGGATCTTTCTGTGTGGTCAAAATAGGTGAGGATACATTGGCCAATAAAGTGTATTTTATTAATGTGAAAGAAAAAAACTATATAGCCAATAAAAGAAGACGAGGACAAACACAATCTAACTCCTAAGACCCAAGCTTTGGTTTGGCTTGCATTTTAGATTTCTTTTAGCTATTTGGGGTTAGATGTACCCAATAAATAATGTGCTTATGTTTGTTATTGCTTTTGTTTTGTTTTTTGTAATGCTCCAAAACTACTACTCCAAAATAGGAACATCCTTTTTGTCTGTGGGAACAGTTGGATCAGACTTAACCTTTGTGAAAGACAGAAAATGACACAAAATGAAGTTTTACAGTGCAGATAAACAAAAAATATGATGTCCATGTATGTGGACGCCAGGTCATAGGAGGTTAAATATTCTGGTGTATTTTCTATCAGAGATTGGTTCCTTTGAGTCGTGACTAAAATGTAGTCTAATTGCTTGACAGGTGACATCCAGTGACAATGTCTGCAGCCAAAGGTGTAGCGATCGGCATTGATCTGGGCACCACCTACTCCTGTGTGGGGGTTTCCAGCATGGAAAAGTAGAAATCATCGCCAACGACCAGGGCAACAGGACCACCCCCAGCTATGTGGCGTTCACTGACACAGAGAGACTCATTGGGGACGCAGCCAGGAACCAGGTGGCTTTGAACCCCAGCAACACTGTGTTTGATGCCAAGAGACTGATTGGAAGGAAGTTTGATGATCCTGTGGTGCAGGCTGACATGAAGCACTGGCCCTTCAAGGTGGTGTCAGATGGAGACAAGCCCAAATTCAAGTGGAGTACAAATCTCTTTTAGGAAATGCTTTGTTTTGAGGATGGTGTTTCTGGGCATGTGAGCAATGAGGCAGTCACACTGGTCAGAGTCAAACAGTAACACTGAGGTTGCAAGCCTCCCTCAGCCTCTCTGCCTGATCTTGGTCTAGTCTTCAGTCTCTTCTGCAACCACTGCATGGACTTTGGGTTTGTTTCTTTCTCAAAATAGATAAATAAAATAAATAATACAATTTTTAAAATAGTGACAAGGATGGAGAAAGTGTAGTATTAAATAAGCAGAAAATATTATTTAATACAAATGAGATCCTTATTTTCAAAGGTTTACTTTGCAACAGCAAGGGAGTAGGACATAAACTGAGTTTGTATCTTCTAATGGGTCCTAATAATTCAAGGTACATTTTTTTTAGCAGATATGGTAAGCCTCTGATTGTGAAACGATATAGCATCACAGAAAACCATCAACCACAAAAACATTGTGTTAAGGCTCAGACCTTTCCAGGTATTGATATAGGTTTGTGTTGATATAGTTTTTTTACATACCCAGAAACTCGACTTGTAGAAAATTGTAAAAAAAAAAAAAACTATAAAAAAAGATTATGAGGCCTGTGCTGCTGATAATACTCTTACTGATAGCCTAAGTGGGCTGCAGAGAATTTGATGTTGTGAACAAAATAACCCTAGTCAGTACAATGTGCATGTTTTTTTCTCTTTGCATACTTTCTTAAAACAGATGATAAAAATAAAGATGAAATTAAGGTGTAAAAACTACCCTATCACTATAACGGATTAAAGGTAGATCTCTTGGCTGAACTGGGACCTCTTTAAGGTGGAGTGGTATCAGGTCTCGGGTCGGCATTAATTTGTTTTGTTTGTTTGTGAAGGAGTTGGGTGAAGTCCCAGGGGGAGTAGTTGGACTACTCCTCCCCACCCCATTTGTTTTTCATGCTGTCACCGTCTCATTCATCAAAATCCAGCGGTTTGAACAGCTGCTGTCAACGACCTGCACTCACCGACGTACGAGCTATCGCGAGAACCAAGGCAGTGTGAGAAGAACGGTGTCTAGCAAGACATAGCAATATTCATATTTAGCAACAACAACCTTTACGAAAATTATCGTCCCGTTATGTAGACTGAAAAGATGACGAAATGACCGGCTCTTTCACTCAGAGACTCGGACACGATACTGGATTGTGATATACACTGAATCTGTCTTTTTTATATTAGTGAATTCCACAGAATCATTTCAGATTCATAAGTGTTTCCTGCCCCAAGTGGTCACAGTGAGGAGCTCCAATACTACTAGGCCTGCTCTGACTATGGATGAGGAGCTGTCTTGTTAGTAAGTTTTCAACAGTTCAAAAGTTTGATTTTGGTTTGATCTGCAGCTCCACATTTGCCACAGAAAATAACTGTGACATTTGTACTGATTATATGAAAATATTCAAGGAAGCTACAGATTATATACAATATCATTTTTTAAGGCTACTGTTTCATAATGTTTTTGTCAGAGCAGTTATATATTGATTTATTATTAACTCAGTGGGCCCAGCAGTTTAAACAAACAAGATAAAGGCAATGTAGCTCATATGGATCCTTCCATGTGTTAGATATTTTAACATTTATTAAAGTATGTAAAAAAAAAAAAAAAGAAAGAAAAAAAAAGCACAGATAACTGCATCTCTCATTTCTTTTTTTAAATGCTTTTGTAATGGAGACATTTTCATTATTCACTACAGTGTAAACATCATCAGCTGATGGTGTCATTTTAAATAAATTTTACCATAAATATGAAAACCTGGACAAGTTAATTACAACCACCATAAAATTTGTTTACATGTTCACTTTATTACATTGTCCACCAAGACATGAAAATTATGAAAATTATATTTAACAATTTTTAGGATTTTTTTTTTACTTTTTTTATACAAGTTATAAAATTACAATTGTATTATAAGAACAGTAGATCTACAGGACTAACAGTAATATAAATTATGTATCAATGGTGTGACTTTCAAGTTATATTTATAATGTCCCAGTGATCACACAGTCACCATCAGGGGCACTTTAATCACCTCCTCAATGGTGGGCCCCTCAGCACCAGCTCGTGCCTGCTGTCCACAGCTGCCAGTGGACATTCCTCCCTGGTACCAACTTGCTGATGATGGGGTCACACACTTTCTCCAGCTCTTGAGCTTGTGTTGGTACTCCTCTTTATCAGCCAGCTGTTGTTCTCCAGCCAGGCGATGGCCTCATCACACTTCTCAATCAGCTTCTTCTTGTCTCCCTCACTAATTTTGCTCTCATGTTCTCATCCTGCACACTGCTCTTCATGTTGAAGGCGTAGGACTCCAGAGAGTTCTTGGCAGCGATTTTGTCCCTCTGAATGTCGTCCTCAGCTTTGTATTTTTCAGCGTCCTGCACCATCCTCTCAATCTCTTCTTTGCTCAGCCGACCCTTATCGTTGGTGATGGTGATCTTGTTCTCTTTGCCGGTGCTTTTGTCCACTGCAGACACGTTCAAAATGCCGTTGGCATCAATGTCGAAGGTGACCTCAATCTGTGGGACCCCTCGTGGAGCAGGTGGGATTCCTGTGAGATCAAACTTGCCCAGCAGGTTGTTGTCCTTGGTCATGGCTCTTTCCCCCTCGTAGACCTGGATGAGGACCCCAGGCTGGTTGTCAGAGTAGGTTGTGAAGACCTGGGTTTGTTTAGTGGGGATGGTGGTGTTGCGTTTAATCAGGGCAGTCATGACTCCTCCGGCTGTCTCGATACCCAGGGACAGAGGCGCCACGTCCAGCAGCAGCAGGTCCTGAACGTTGCCTGAGGTATCACCTGTGAGAATGGCAGCCTGGACGGCGGCACCGTAAGCCACAGCCTCATCTGGGTTGATGCTCTTGTTCAGCTCCCTGCCATTGAAGAAATCCTGCAGGAGTTTCTGGATTTTGGGGATTCTGGTGGAGCCTCCCACCAGCACGATGTCGTGGATCTGTGCCTTGTCCATTTTGGCGTCCCTCAGGGCTTTCTCCACCGGTTCTAATGTTCCCCTGAACAGGTCGGAGCACAGCTCCTCAAAGCGAGCCCTGGTGATGGAGGTGTAGAAGTCGATGCCCTCATACAGAGAATCAATCTCAATGCTGGCCTGGGAGCTGGAGGACAGGGTCCTCTTGGCCCTCTCACAAGCTGTGCGCAGCCTCCTCAAGGCTCTCTTGTTCTGGCTGATGTCCTTCTTGTGTTTCCTCTTGAACTCCTCCACAAAGTGGTTGACCATGCGGTTGTCAAAGTCTTCTCCACCCAGGTGAGTGTCTCCAGCTGTGGATTTCACCTCAAAAATACCGTCTTCAATTGTCAGGATGGACATCAAAGGTGCCTCCACCCAGGTCAAAGATCAGGACGTTACGTTCGCCTGACTTGCCTTTGTCCAGACCGTACGCGATGGCAGCTGCTGTCGGCTCGTTGATGATCCTCAGGACGTTGAGTCCTGCGATGACGCCTGCGTCTTTAGTTGCCTGTCGCTGGGAGTCGTTGAAGTACGCTGGGACTGTGATGACTGCGCTGGACACTTTGTGTCCGAGGTAGGCCTCAGCTATCTCCTTCATCTTCACCGGACCATGAGGAAATCCCTCAGGGTAGAAGGCTTTGTTCTCCCCTCTGTACTCCACTTGAATTTTGGGCTTGCCTCCATCTGACACCACCTTGAAGGGCCAGTGCTTCATGTCAGCCTGCACCACAGGATCATCAAACTTCCTTCCAATCAGTCTCTTGGCATCAAACACAGTGTTGCTGGGGTTCAAAGCCACCTGGTTCTTGGCTGCGTCCCCAATGAGTCTCTCTGTGTCAGTGAACGCCACATAGCTGGGGGTGGTCCTGTTGCCCTGGTCGTTGGCGATGATTTCTACTTTTCCATGCTGGAAAACCCCCACACAGGAGTAGGTGGTGCCCAGATCAATGCCGATCGCTACACCTTTGGCTGCAGACATTGTCACTGGATGTCACCTGTCAAGCAATTAGACTACATTTTAGTCACGACTCAAAGGAACCAATCTCTGATAGAAAATACACCAGAATATTTAACCTCCTATGACCTGGCGTCCACATACATGGACATCATATTTTTTGTTATCTGCACTGTAAAACTTCATTTTGTGTCATTTTCTGTCTTTCACAAAGGTTAAGTCTGATCCAACTGTTCCCACAGACAAAAAGGATGTTCCTATTTTGGAGTAGTAGTTTTGGAGCATTACAAAAAAACAAAAACAAAAGCAATAACAAAACATAAGCACATTATTTATTGGGTACATCTAACCCCAAATAGCTAAAAGAAATCTAAAATGCAAGCCAAACCAAAGCTTGGGTCTTAGGAGGTTAAGCTTATATATAACAAAACATGTTGATGAGGTCAGCCTATCCCCTTTGTTCAACTTATTCTATTATAAAATAAAATTGCCTATAGGCATACACATTATTACAGTGATGGACTTCTCAAAATACTTTTAAACATTTATCATTAAAATTTGGGGTATATACAACAAAACATTTGTAACTTGCTCATCCTCAACCTTTTTCTACTTATAGTACATTATTTTAAGATTCAATACAGGTACGAATTTATCAAACATTAATGTCATCAAACTTTTAAACAATTTAAACTCGTTTTCCTCTCAGAAATAAAGGATGAACTTACAGTTTAATGTTGAGGGGTCGCGGCTCTGTAGAGGACTGGTCTTCTTCGCCGGACTTCTTCGCCGGACTTTCTTCGCTGGATCTTCTTCTCTGATCCTTTTCGTCCCTGTCGCCGCTCTGAGAGCAGGCCCCTTATATGATTGAACAACACGCTCTCGCTGCTTCCAGACGTTTCACGCAAACACCGTCAAGTTAGCGTCTGTGTCACGTACAAGTTCCTGCTAATATTTTCAAATTAAAAAGCCTAATTATAAGTAAATGCTGTAGTATGCTGCATTTCGACGTGTATGTTTTATTTTGAAAACAAAATCGACAGTAAAACTGAAAAAACTTGAGGAAGTAACTGATTTACTCATAGGAACTCTCTCGAATTAACCCGAACAGTGAAGCCAAACCCAGAGACATCCGGACATCTGTGTGATTCATTGTGATTCATATTTAGTGACGAAATGCAAAGTAGATGCATTTTAGTTCAACTCCGACTTAACCTTTTCTATTTTCTGATACTGCAGATCAACTAAATTTATTTTCCGCCACATTTATTTAAAGCTTTAGGTAGTAATTCAACTCGGTCTCATATCATTTCGTGACTATGTCACGAAATTTAATCATTTGTTTCTGGCACGCAGACACGTTTTTTCCACTTTTTTCGTGACAGCAATCATGACTTTTAAACTCATTGATTTCGATTACAGTTGTCAATCATCGACCAGGACTAATCAGCCCAAGGACTGTCATGTTTTCTCGTCATCTCGTCAAATCCAAACGTTATATCATCCACAGCGTGGTCAGATTTTCCTCGTTGGATTTCCTTATTCTAATAGCCTATTATTTGGTTGAGTTTATGATTATACCACGTGTCTAGTAATCTTGTTTCTTTTAATTTCTCAACAGATTTGCGCTGTTTCTGTTTGCTATTTCAAAAGAACAATTCGCGTTTTTTATGTTTTCTTCTTCAAAGGTATATATTTCTCCATGGATTGACGGGTCAACTTCAGCAGCACCTTCTTCGACCTCACACAGCAATGTATTACCCTTGTATCACTCCTGCTCTTCTGTTTACTTTCTCGTTCTTGAATCTTTTTTCTCATGTCTTACATTGTTTCTTCTGTCATCCCTATATTTTCTTCTTCTGTTATTGTTTTCATGTCTTTCCTCCTTTTCTCCTCCTTTGTCACTGTTTTCCTCCAGTTTTCATTCTTTCTCCTCCCCAAATGTTATTTTCATGTCCTTTCTCATGTTTCTCCTCTTTTGTCTCTGAAATAGCCTATGACATTACCTTTCACTAATATATTGTAATGCCCCGTTATATTCACAGCCGGCAGACGCTCTTTTGTCACTTTCCTTTATTAATTTGCTTTAGTCAGAACAAGTAACAGGCTACTGTTCCATCCGTAGCGGCGCCAAGTCCCTCAAACCGAACAGCTCTTTCCCTGCTCTTCTCCTCTCCTCCCCGTCTCACCTCCCTCTAGCTCCCCCTAGCGACTCCCCAAAGAACACCCCGAACAAGACACAAAACGTGGAGTCATAATACAATTGAGATTAGTTTCAGTTGCTGAAATTACTAATTAACTTCAGTTTTAATATTGAAGTTATTATTGAACAAACTCATCAGTCTCCTTAGAGACCATCAAAAATTGCCATCACCGACTATTTCAAGTCGTCAAGGCGGGGTATTGGGTAAAGTTTTCAACTAGCAATAATCGCGCCTCGGACAAACCTCATAGGCTACGATACTGCCACTGCGAAAGGATGGAGAACTAAGACAGACAACAATGGGGTGTCTCAGGGCCGGACCCCTCTCTGTTAGGGTCTGATCTCTTCAACTTAGACTTTGAGCTCGATTATGGGGTGTTTCCCTTTTGAAGGTCACTGCACTAGTTCTATGTTTCAAATGTTTGTTGTAACTCAGTTTTTTTTTTTTTGCGTACAGCCCATCCATTTTCTATACCCGCTTATTCCTTAACCAGGGTGACAGGGATCTGCTGGAGCCCATCCCAGCTCTCCCATTATTTTAGGACCACATGATTTGTGGTCATATTGGTTCACAAACATTTTTGATCTGCTCCATTTTAACATCAATGTGCAATTCCATTCTGAGCTGATTTAAAAATAAAAAGATCATGAGATGAGAAAAACTTTATTACAAAGAGAAATGCAGGTAGTCTTGTAGTGAAAGTAATTAGTACTGAGTAGTAACAGTAGTCAGTAACAGTCCAGTTCATGTTGGTCAGTGAACTGCCAGGTGTTGCAGAGCCTGAGGACAGTGGGGATGAAGGATCTCCTGCAGACATCGAAAGACCTAAGTGGCCAGTCCAAACCCCACATCCTCACATAACTTCCAGCTTTTTCCAGATGAGACATGGTGAAACATATAGAGGACAGCATCCACACTAATGGGTTCTCTGTAAGCAAACTGCAGGGACTATTGCCTGTTTAACCTTGAGAATCATCCTCTCCAGGACCTTCATAATATGTGATGTGTGAGCCACCGACCTGTAGTCATTCAGTTCAGCTGGACACTTCAGATAATGGAACAATGCTCTGTTTTCCAGGGAGCCGGGACCCTCCCCAACTGTAGACTCAGGTTAAAGATCCTCTGTAGAGGCTCACACAGTTGGGCAGTACAGTCCTTAAGCAGCCTTGGACATACACTGGGCCTCCATGGGCCAGCTGCCTTCCCACAGCACAGTCTTTGCAGCTGCAGCATCACCCCAGTTGTTACTGTGACAGATTGTGGAGTGTTCCCAGGTGAAGGAGGGAGCGTAGCTGGGTGGGAGATGCACACAGGTAGAAGAAAGAGATAAAGGAGACACTGAAAATGAAGAATGGCTGGGGCATTTGTGTTAAACCTGCTGAAGAACTTGTTTAGTTCACTGGCTCTGTCCACATCACCCATTTTGTAGCCTGTGAATTTGTTATTTCCCCTCCACACCTCTCTGATGTTGTGCTGCAGATTTCCTCTATTTTAAATCGCAGTACAGTCATCTCAAGGCACTTTACAAAAAACCACTGAGTCTCATTCCAGTTACAGATAGGATGGTAAATATTTATGTCACGCTCACGTCTTCACATCACAAAATAATACCACGCTCCACTCTGAAAAGAGCCGTGCCGCATAAAAAGTACTTTTATTATCACTCCTCCACTTTGTTTGATAACAGGAAATCAGCTAGGACAAATAGAGCTTGAAACGCATAGCAACAGTAACTAAGGGGCGGGGCTAAGCGAAGGACACATTCATCAAAGCAGATGACGTCACATGATGACCTCACCAGCAGTCAAAGCATCCAAACTCTACACGTCCACAGAAGTCAAACCACAGCCAAACACCAGACAGCACGACTCTTCTAAAAAGTGTGTTAGACCAAAGTGTAAAATGCTTCCAACAGAAGAAATCATTTTGAGCAGGGCTTACTGGGAAAGAATCCAGTCAATAGTCAACCTGCCCAGGTCCAAAATGTACACCAGACAGGAAATGGTAGACATGAATGCTCGGCTCAGTTTGCCAAAACTCGACAAATCCTATTTAAAAACACAACAAAGAAAGCGTCTAGAAAAACTAAAACTCAAGGAACAGGAAAAGAAGGAATATTTTAATCAAATTGCTGCAGACGAGAGGGAACTGCAGAAACAGGACACGCAGAAAATGATCGACAAAGCCAATTTGATGAGGTTCCACCAGAATGGCTGTGTCCGAAAATTCAACAGCGCACTCCAAAGGACTTATGTGCAGAAAGAGAACGAGGCACTGATCAAATATCAGCAAGAGAAACAGAGAATTGCTAGAGAGCAGAGAAGTCAGCCTAACCTGGAGATGATTCGAGAAAGTGAAGAAGCTCAGAGACGAGAACAGGAGGACGCTTGTAACAAGCAACTCCACGACCGGGCTCTGGCTGCTTTTGGACGGAGCAAATAAAGGAGAAGAGACGACAGAGAGAGAAAAAGATGCAGCAGGAAAAGGAAGAGAGTGATCAGCTGAGGAATCTCGATGAATTGCCTGCACAGGAGTTAAAAAATCAGGCCCAAAGAGAACAAGACTCAAAGAAAATGTATTTGAGACATATGCAGGAGCAGATGTCCAGCAGAAAAACTGCAGAGAGAACAGGAGGCACAGATACTGGACAAGGAGGAAGAAGTAAGACAACGTCATCAGCTTGACAAAGAACAAATGCTGCAGCAACAAAAAGAGCACCTGGCAGAAAAGTTCAGAAAGCGGCAGGTACCCATTAAAACTGTGACAGACAAATATGCAGTCAGAATGAGAGAGCAGGATGCTGCTAGAGCACAGAGAGAGCTGAGATTTCTGAAGAAATGGCTAAACAAGACGCTGAAGTGGCAAAGCAGCAGAAGGAGAGAGAGGAGAAGAGGGCTGCAATGTTAAAGGATATTTATGCTCACAGAGAGGCTATGATAGATCAGAAAAAGCAGAAGGCAAAGGCAGAGAAAGAGACCATCCAGAACTGCTTTCAGGCCCAGAAAGAGGCTGACAGGCTGTTTCTAGAAAACAAATGCTAGAAGCTCAGCGCAAACGGGAAAATAATAAGCAGTGCCAGATCTTTAATGACAATCTGGCAGCTTTAAAGCATGCCCACTATGAAAAGCTGAAGAGAGAGGAACACGACGCTGAGGTGAGGGATGCTGAACAGGCTGCAGCGCGGAAGAAGCAGCTCCAGGACTACATCCAGAGTGAAATTGACAAGGCAGCAGCAAGTCAAAGAAATGCTGCAGTGCTTTTAGCAGTAAGAACAGGAGGGCATGGCTTCCTTTCAGATGGTGAGGAGCCCGGCAACTTCATCAAAGACACAAGTAAAACTAGCAAACGTATGCAGCGCAGTAAAGTGGCTAAGCCACCCATTCACTTGCCACCAATTTCCACAGCACCGAAGTTAAAGTCTGCCACAGGGGAGTTAGTTGTGAAGCAGCCCAGCTACCAGGCTAAAGGTACAGGACAGAAATTACCCAGAATAACCAAGGAACACCAGACAGTCAAGAAGCTGGAGCCACTTAAGCTCCCTGTGGCACAGATACGCCTCCCACCCATCCCAACTGGCAAAAACAAGCAAAACAAAACAAGCAAGTAAACTCTCCGGTCACCCCGACCAGTCAAGGCAGATGGCCACCCAAACTGAGCCTGTTCTGTAGGAGGTTTCTTCCGTTACAGGAAGTTTTTCCTCCCCGCCGTCGCCAAGTACTTGATCAAAACGATTTTGTTGGCGCTTTCCTTATAGTATTCTAAATGCTTCACCTTAATATATGAAATTTGTTGAGATTACTTTATTATTTTTACATATATTTTTATAGATGGTATGTCAGTATCTATAAATAAAATTTTATTGAGCTTCATTGAATTAAATGGAAATCTATTTTTATTCTGTTCTATTATGCTAATAACTGCTGTCCCATTAGTGCTGACCAACGATTCAAATTTTTAATTACGATTAGTAATACTTAGCGATTAGTAATACTTAGCGATTAGTAATACTTAGCGATTAGTAATGCTTAGCGATTAGTAATACTTAGCGATTAGTAATACTTAGCGATTTTTAATACTTAGCGATTAGTAATACTTAGCGATTTTTAATACTTAGCGATTAGTAATACTTAGCGATTAGTAATGCTTAGCGATTAGTAATAATTAGCGATTAGTAATACTTAGTGATTAGTAATACTTAGTGATTAGTGGAGCAGTCGTGGCCTAATGGATAGGGAGTTGGACTTGTAACCTGAAAGTCACAGGTCCGGCAGGAATTGCCGGTGGGCAGAGTGAACAGCCAGCGTCCTGGCGTCCACCCTCAATGCCACGACTGAGGTGAGACCCTTGAGCAAGGACCGGACCCCCAACTGATCCCCGGGCGCCGCAGTATTGGCTGCCCACTGCTCCGGGTGTGTGTGGACAGTGTGTGTGTGTGTGTGTGTGCGTGCGTGCACTTGGGTGGAAATGGAATTTCCCCATTGTGGGACTAATAAGGGAATTAAGTTTAATACTTAGTGATTAGTATTAGCAAGTAATGTAGTTTTTATCAGCAATATTTCCTTCACACAGCAGCAGTTAAATAATTTGTTTCAATATAAAACCAAAGCTATTTGCCACTGTTAGTGTATTAAACGTTTTATACTATTTGTTATAGGAAAAAAAATTACCCACAGTCCAGAGCCACAATCATAACAATTTTGTTTACCTGACAGTTCTTTTCATTTCTGGTTCCTCTGAACGCTGCAGCAGTCCAACCTACGTGCTCTCATTGGGTGAGACGCTCCTGATCAAGATGCCACCCCTCCCGTCACCCATGGTTTATCTGCATGTGCATTCAGAGCCAGCGAGCAACGGATTTTCAAAATAATAAAAAAAATATAAAAACTGAATTAATGCCTGACACAATAATTGTCGCCCTTCATAAATATATATAATATATAAGTAATCCAGTCACATCGTTTCCACATGCTCACGTGATCAACAACACAGCCTACTAAGCAGATTTCACACCGCTAAAGAGGTGTAGGACTTAGGACTGGCCCTTTAAAGCCAGAAAGTTCAGGGCTTGACCCAGGATCTTTCTGTGTGGTCAAAATAGGTGAGGATACATTGGCCAATAAAGTGTATTTTATTAATGTGAAAGAAAAAAACTATATAGCCAATAAAAAGAAGACGAGGACAAACACAATCTAACTCCTAAGACCCAAGCTTTGGTTTGGCTTGCATTTTAGATTTCTTTTAGCTATTTGGGGTTAGATGTACCCAATAAATAATGTGCTTATGTTTTGTTATTGCTTTTGTTTTTGTTTTTTTGTAATGCTCCAAAACTACTACTCCAAAATAGGAACATCCTTTTTGTCTGTGGGAACAGTTGGATCAGACTTAACCTTTGTGAAAGACAGAAAATGACACAAAATGAAGTTTTACAGTGCAGATAACAAAAAATATGATGTCCATGTATGTGGACGCCAGGTCATAGGAGGTTAAATATTCTGGTGTATTTTCTATCAGAGATTGGTTCCTTTGAGTCGTGACTAAAATGTAGTCTAATTGCTTGACAGGTGACATCCAGTGACAATGTCTGCAGCCAAAGGTGTAGCGATCGGCATTGATCTGGGCACCACCTACTCCTGTGTGGGGGTTTTCCAGCATGGAAAAGTAGAAATCATCGCCAACGACCAGGGCAACAGGACCACCCCCAGCTATGTGGCGTTCACTGACACAGAGAGACTCATTGGGGACGCAGCCAGGAACCAGGTGGCTTTGAACCCCAGCAACACTGTGTTTGATGCCAAGAGACTGATTGGAAGGAAGTTTGATGATCCTGTGGTGCAGGCTGACATGAAGCACTGGCCCTTCAAGGTGGTGTCAGATGGAGACAAGCCCAAAATTCAAGTGGAGTACAAATCTCTTTTAGGAAATGCTTTGTTTTGAGGATGGTGTTTCTGGGCATGTGAGCAATGAGGCAGTCACACTGGTCAGAGTCAAACAGTAACACTGAGGTTGCAAGCCTCCCTCAGCCTCTCTGCCTGATCTTGGTCTAGTCTTCAGTCTCTTCTGCAACCACTGCATGGACTTTGGGTTTGTTTCTTTCTCAAAATAGATAAATAAAATAAATAATACAATTTTTAAAATAGTGACAAGGATGGAGAAAGTGTAGTATTAAATAAGCAGAAAATATTATTTAATACAAATGAGATCCTTATTTTCAAAGGTTTACTTTTGCAACAGCAAGGGAGTAGGACATAAACTGAGTTTGTATCTTCTAATGGGTCCTAATAATTCAAGGTACATTTTTTTTAGCCAGATATGGTAAGCCTCTGATTGTGAAACGATATAGCATCACAGAAAACCATCAACCACAAAAACATTGTGTTAAGGCTCAGACCTTTCCAGGTATTGATATAGGTTTGTGTTGATATAGTTTTTTTACATACCCAGAAACTCGACTTGTAGAAAATTGTAAAAAAAGAAAAAACTATAAAAAAGATTATGAGGCCTGTGCTGCTGATAATACTCTTACTGATAGCCTAAGTGGGCTGCAGAGAATTTGATGTTGTGAACAAAATAAACCCTAGTCAGTACAATGTGCATGTTTTTTTCTCTTTTGCATACTTTCTTAAAACAGATGATAAAAATAAAAGATGAAATTAAGGTGTAAAAACTACCCTATCACTATAACGGATTAAAGGTAGATCTCTTGGCTGAACTGGGACCTCTTTAAGGTGGAGTGGTATCAGGGTCTCGGGTCGGCATTAATTTGTTTTGTTTGTTTGTGAAGGAGTTGGGTGAAAGTCCCAGGGGGAGTAGTTGGACTACTCCTCCCCACCCCATTTGTTTTTCATGCTGTCACCGTCTCATTCATCAAAATCCAGCGGTTTGAACAGCTGCTGTCAACGACCTGCACTCACCGACGTACGAGCTATCGCGAGAACCAAGGCAGTGTGAGAAGAACGGTGTCTAGCAAGACATAGCAATATTCATATTTAGCAACAACAACCTTTACGAAAATTATCGTCCCGTTATGTAGACTGAAAAGATGACGAAATGACCGGCTCTTTCACTCAGAGACTCGGACACGATACTGGATTGTGATATACACTGAATCTGTCTTTTTTATATTAGTGAATTCCACAGAATCATTTCAGATTCATAAGTGTTTCCTGCCCCCAAGTGGTCACAGTGAGGAGCTCCAATACTACTAGGCCTGCTCTGACTATGGATGAGGAGCTGTCTTGTTAGTAAGTTTTCAACAGTTCAAAAGTTTGATTTTGGTTTGATCTGCAGCTCCACATTTGCCACAGAAAATAACTGTGACATTTGTACTGATTATATGAAAATATTCAAGGAAGCTACAGATTATATACAATATCATTTTTTAAGGCTACTGTTTCATAATGTTTTTGTCAGAGCAGTTATATATTGATTTATTATTAACTCAGTGGGCCCAGCAGTTTAAACAAACAAGATAAAGGCAATGTAGCTCATATGGATCCTTCCATGTGTTAGATATTTTTAACATTTATTACAGTATGTAAAAAAAAAAAAAAAGAAAGAAAAAAAAAGCACAGATAACTGCATCTCTCATTTCTTTTTTTAAATGCTTTTGTAATGGAGACATTTTCATTATTCACTACAGTGTAAACATCATCAGCTGATGGTGTCATTTTAAATAAATTTTACCATAAATATGAAAACCTGGACAAGTTAATTACAACCACCATAAAATTTGTTTACATTTTCACTTTTATTACATTGTCCACCAAGACATGAAAATTATGAAAATTATATTTACATTTTTAGGATTTTTTTTTTACTTTTTTTATACAAGTTATAAAATTACAATTGTATTATAAGAACAGTAGATCTACAGGACTAACAGTAATATAAATTATGTATCAATGGTGTGACTTTCAAGTTATATTTATAATGGTCCCAGTGATCACACAGTCCACATCAGGGGGCACTTTAATCCACCTCCTCAATGGTGGGCCCCTCAGCACCAGCTCGTGCCTGCTGTCCACAGCTGCCAGTGGACATTCCTCCCTGGTACAACTTGCTGATGATGGGGTCACACACTTTCTCCAGCTCTTTGAGCTTGTGTTGGTACTCCTCTTTATCAGCCAGCTGGTTGTTCTCCAGCCAGGCGATGGCCTCATCACACTTCTCAATCAGCTTCTTCTTGTCTCCCTCACTAATTTTGCTCTTCATGTTCTCATCCTGCACACTGCTCTTCATGTTGAAGGCGTAGGACTCCAGAGAGTTCTTGGCAGCGATTTTGTCCCTCTGAATGTCGTCCTCAGCTTTGTATTTTTCAGCGTCCTGCACCATCCTCTCAATCTCTTCTTTGCTCAGCCGACCCTTATCGTTGGTGATGGTGATCTTGTTCTCTTTGCCGGTGCTTTTGTCCACTGCAGACACGTTCAAAATGCCGTTGGCATCAATGTCGAAGGTGACCTCAATCTGTGGGACCCCTCGTGGAGCAGGTGGGATTCCTGTGAGATCAAACTTGCCCAGCAGGTTGTTGTCCTTGGTCATGGCTCTTTCCCCCTCGTAGACCTGGATGAGGACCCCAGGCTGGTTGTCAGAGTAGGTTGTGAAGACCTGGGTTTGTTTAGTGGGGATGGTGGTGTTGCGTTTAATCAGGGCAGTCATGACTCCTCCGGCTGTCTCGATACCCAGGGACAGAGGCGCCACGTCCAGCAGCAGCAGGTCCTGAACGTTGCCTGAGGTATCACCTGTGAGAATGGCAGCCTGGACGGCGGCACCGTAAGCCACAGCCTCATCTGGGTTGATGCTCTTGTTCAGCTCCCTGCCATTGAAGAAATCCTGCAGGAGTTTCTGGATTTTGGGGATTCTGGTGGAGCCTCCCACCAGCACGATGTCGTGGATCTGTGCCTTGTCCATTTTGGCGTCCCTCAGGGCTTTCTCCACCGGTTCTAATGTTCCCCTGAACAGGTCGGAGCACAGCTCCTCAAAGCGAGCCCTGGTGATGGAGGTGTAGAAGTCGATGCCCTCATACAGAGAATCAATCTCAATGCTGGCCTGGGAGCTGGAGGACAGGGTCCTCTTGGCCCTCTCACAAGCTGTGCGCAGCCTCCTCAAGGCTCTCTTGTTCTGGCTGATGTCCTTCTTGTGTTTCCTCTTGAACTCCTCCACAAAGTGGTTGACCATGCGGTTGTCAAAGTCTTCTCCACCCAGGTGAGTGTCTCCAGCTGTGGATTTCACCTCAAAAATACCATCTTCAATTGTCAGGATGGACACATCAAAGGTGCCTCCACCCAGGTCAAAGATCAGGACGTTACGTTCGCCTGACTTGCCTTTGTCCAGACCGTACGCGATGGCAGCTGCTGTCGGCTCGTTGATGATCCTCAGGACGTTGAGTCCTGCGATGACGCCTGCGTCTTTAGTTGCCTGTCGCTGGGAGTCGTTGAAGTACGCTGGGACTGTGATGACTGCGCTGGACACTTTGTGTCCGAGGTAGGCCTCAGCTATCTCCTTCATCTTCACCAGGACCATGGAGGAAATCTCCTCAGGGTAGAAGGCTTTGTTCTCCCCTCTGTACTCCACTTGAATTTTGGGCTTGCCTCCATCTGACACCACCTTGAAGGGCCAGTGCTTCATGTCAGCCTGCACCACAGGATCATCAAACTTCCTTCCAATCAGTCTCTTGGCATCAAACACAGTATTGCTGGGGTTCAAAGCCACCTGGTTCTTGGCTGCGTCCCCAATGAGTCTCTCTGTGTCAGTGAACGCCACATAGCTGGGGGTGGTCCTGTTGCCCTGGTCGTTGGCGATGATTTCTACTTTTCCATGCTGGAAAACCCCCACACAGGAGTAGGTGGTGCCCAGATCAATGCCGATCGCTACACCTTTGGCTGCAGACATTGTCACTGGATGTCACCTGTCAAGCAATTAGACTACATTTTAGTCACGACTCAAAGGAACCAATCTCTGATAGAAAATACACCAGAATATTTAACCTCCTATGACCTGGCGTCCACATACATGGACATCATATTTTTTGTTATCTGCACTGTAAAACTTCATTTTGTGTCATTTTCTGTCTTTCACAAAGGTTAAGTCTGATCCAACTGTTCCCACAGACAAAAAGGATGTTCCTATTTTGGAGTAGTAGTTTTGGAGCATTACAAAAAAACAAAAACAAAAGCAATAACAAAACATAAGCACATTATTTATTGGGTACATCTAACCCCAAATAGCTAAAAGAAATCTAAAATGCAAGCCAAACCAAAGCTTGGGTCTTAGGAGGTTAAGCTTATATATAACAAAACATGTTGATGAGGTCAGCCTATCCCCTTTGTTCAACTTATTCTATTATAAAATAAAATTGCCTATAGGCATACACATTATTACAGTGATGGACTTCTCAAAATACTTTTAAACATTTATCATTAAAATTTGGGGTATATACAGCAAAACATTTGTAACTTGCTCATCCTCAACCTTTTTCTACTTATAGTACATTATTTTAAGATTCAATACAGGTACGAATTTATCAAACATTAATGTCATCAAACTTTTAAACAATTTAAACTCGTTTTCCTCTCAGAAATAAAGGATGAACTTACAGTTTAATGTTGAGGGGTCGCGGCTCTGTAGAGGACTGGTCTTCTTCGCCGGACTTTCTTCGCTGGATCTTCTTCTCTGATCCTTTTCGTCCCTGTCGCCGCTCTGAGAGCAGGCCCCTTATATGATTGAACAACACGCTCTCGCTGCTTCCAGACGTTTCACGCAAACACCGTCAAGTTAGCGTCGGTGTCACGTACATGTTCCTGCTAGTATTTTCAAATTAAAAAGCCTAATTATAAGTAAATGCTGTAGTATGCTGCATTTCGACGTTTATGTTTTATTTTGAAAACAAAATCGACAGTAAAACTGAAAACTTGAGGAAGTAACTGATTACTCATAGGAACTCTCTCGAATTAACCCGAACAGTGAAGCCAAACCCAGAGACATCCGGACATCTGTGTGATTCATTGTGATTCGTATTTAGTGGCGAAATGCAAAGTAGATGCATTTTAGTTCAACTCCGACTTAACCTTTTCTATTTTCTGATACTGCAGATCAACTAAATTTATTTTCCGCCACATTTATTTAAAGCTTTAGGTAGTAATTCAACTCGGTCTCATATCATTTCGTGACTATGTCACGAAATTTAATCATTTGTTTCTGGCACGCAGACACGTTTTTTCCACTTTTTTCGTGACAGCAATCATGACTTTTAAACTCATTGATTTCGATTACAGTTGTCAATCATCGACCAGGACTAATCAGCCCAAGGACTGTCATGTTTTCTCGTCATCTCGTCAAATCCAAACGTTATATCATCCACAGCGTGGTCAGATTTTATCCTCGTTGGATTTCCTTATTCTAATAGCCTATTATTTGGTTGAGTTTATGATTATACCACGTGTCTAGTAATCTTGTTTCTTTTAATTTCTCAACAGATTTGCGCTGTTTCTGTTTGCTATTTCAAAAGAACAATTCGCGTTTTTTATGTTTTCTTCTTCAAAGGTATATATTTCTCCATGGATTGACGGGTCAACTTCAGCAGCACCTTCTTCGACCTCACACAGCAATGTATTACCCTTGTATCACTCCTGCTCTTCTGTTTACTTTCTCGTTCTTGAATCTTTTTTCTCATGTCTTACATTGTTTCTTCTGTCATCCCTATATTTTCTTCTTCTGTTATTGTTTTCATGTCTTTCCTCCTTTTCTCCTCCTTTGTCACTGTTTTCCTCCAGTTTTCATTCTTTCTCCTCCCCAAATGTTATTTTCATGTCCTTTCTCATGTTTCTCCTCTTTTGTCTCTGAAATAGCCTATGACATTACCTTTCACTAATATATTGTAATGCCCCGTTATATTCACAGCCGGCAGACGCTCTTTTGTCACTTTCCTTTATTCATTTGCTTTAGTCAGAACAAGTAACAGGCTACTGTTCCATCCGTAGCGGCGCCAAGTCCCTCAAACCGAACAGCTCTTTCCCTGCTCTTCTCCTCTCCTCCCCGTCTCACCTCCCTCTAGCTCCCCCTAGCGACTCCCCATAGAACACCCCGAACAAGACACAACGTGGAGTCATAATACAATTGAGATTAGTTTCAGTTGCTGAAATTACTAATTAACTTCAGTTTTAATATTGAAGTTATTATTGAACAAACTCATCAGTCTCCTTAGAGACCATCAAAAATTGCCATTACCGACTGTATTTCAAGTCGTCAAGGCGGGGTATTGGGTAAAGTTTTCAACTAGCAATAATCGCGCCTCGGACAAACCTCATAGGCTACGATACTGCCACTGCGAAAGGATGGAGAACTAAGACAGACAACAATGGGGTGTCTCAGGGCCGGACCCCTCTCTGTTAGGGTCTGATCTCTTCAACTTAGACTTTGAGCTCGATTATGGGGTGTTTCCCTTTTGAAGGTCACTATTTGTGTTTCAAATGTTTGTTGTAACTCAGTTTTTTAAAATTTTGCGTACAGCCCATCCATTTTCTTTACCCGCTTATTCCTTAACCAGGGTGACAGGGATCTGCTGGAGCCCATCCCAGCTCTCCCATTATTTTAGGACCACATGATTTGTGGTCATATTGGTTCACAAACATTTTTGATCTGCTCCATTTTAACATCAATGTGCAATTCCATTCTGAGCTGATTTAAAAATAAAAAGATCATGAGATGAGAAAAACTTTATTACAAAGAGAAATGCAGGTAGTCTTGTAGTGAAAGTAATTAGTACTGAGTAGTAACAGTAGTCAGTAACAGTCCAGTTCATGTTGGTCAGTGAACTGCCAGGTGTTGCAGAGCCTGAGGACAGTGGGGATGAAGGATCTCCTGCAGACATCGAAAGACCTAAGTGGCCAGTCCAAACCCCACATCCTCACATAACTTCCAGCTTTTTCCAGATGAGACATGGTGAAACATATAGAGGACAGCATCCACACTAATGGGTTCTCTGTAAGCAAACTGCAGGGAATCTATTGCCTGTTTAACCTTGAGAATCATCCTCTCCAGGACCTTCATAATATGTGATGTGTGAGCCACCGACCTGTAGTCATTCAGTTCAGCTGGACACTTCAGATAATGGAACAATGCTCTGTTTTCCAGGGAGCCGGGACCCTCCCCAACTGTAGACTCAGGTTAAAGATCCTCTGTAGAGGCTCACACAGTTGGGCAGTACAGTCCTTAAGCAGCCTTGGACATACACTGGGCCATCTGGGCCAGCTGCCTTCCCACAGCACAGTCTTTGCAGCTGCAGCATCACCCCAGTTGTTACTGTGACAGATTGTGGAGTGTTCCCAGGTGAAGGAGGGAGCGTAGCTGCGGTGGTGGAGATGCACACAGGTAGAAGAGAAAGAGATAAAGGAGACACTGAAAATGAAGAATGGCTGGGGCATTTGTGTTAAACCTGCTGAAGAACTTGTTTAGTTCACTGGCTCTGTCCACATCACCCATTTTGTAGCCTGTGAATTTGTTATTTCCCCTCCACACCTCTCTGATGTTGTGCTGCAGATTGTCCTCTATTTTAAATCGCAGTACAGTCATCTCAAGGCACTTTACAAAAAACCACTGAGTCTCATTCCAGTTACAGATAGGATGGTAAATATTTATGTCACGCTCACGTCTTCACATCACAAAATAATACCACGCTCCACTCTGAAAAGAGCCGTGCCGCATAAAAAGTACTTTTATTATCACTCCTCCACTTTGTTTGATAACACGAAATCAGCTAGGACAAATAGAGCTTGAAACGCATAGCAACAGTAACTAAGGGGCGGGGCTAAGTGAAGGACACATTCATCAAAGCAGATGACGTCACATGATGACCTCACCAGCAGTCAAAGCATCCAAACTCTACACGTCCACAGAAGTCAAACCACAGCCAAACACCAGACAGCACGACTCTTCTAAAAAAGTGTGTTAGACAAAGTGTAAAATGCTTCCAACAGAAGAAATCATTTTGAGCAGGGCTTACTGGGAAAGAATCCAGTCAATAGTCAACCTGCCCAGGTCCAAAATGTACACCAGACAGGAAATGGTAGACATGAATGCTCGGGCTCAGTTTGCCAAACTCGACAAATCCTATTTGAAAACACAACAAAGAAAGCGTCTAGAAAAACTAAAACTCAAGGAACAGGAAAAGAAGGAATATTTTAATCAAATTGCTGCAGAGGAGAGGGAACTGCAGAAACAGGACACGCAGAAAATGATCGACAAAGCCAATTTGATGAGGTTCCACCAGAATGGCTGTGTCCGAAAATTCAACAGCGCACTCCAAAGGACTTATGTGCAGAAAGAGAACGAGGCACTGATCAAATATCAGCAAGAGAAACAGAGAATTGCTAGAGAGCAGAGAAGTCAGCCTAACCTGGAGATGATTCGAGAAAGTGAAGAAGCTCAGAGACGAGAACAGGAGGACGCTTGTAAGAAGCAACTCCACAACCGGGCTCTGGCTGCTTTTTGGACGGAGCAAATAAAGGAGAAGAGACGACAGAGAGAGAAAAAGATGCAGCAGGAAAAGGAAGAGAGAGATCAGCTGAGGAATCTCGATGAATTACCTGCACAGGAGTTAAAAAATCAGGCCCAAAGAGAACAAGACTCAAAGAAAATGTATTTGAGACATATGCAGGAGCGGATGTCCAGCAGAAAACTGCAGAGAGAAACAGAGGCACAGATACTGGACAAGGAGGAAGAAGTAAGACAACGTCATCAGCTTGACAAAGAACAAATGCTGCAGCAACAAAAAGAGCACCTGGCAGAAAAGTTCAGAAAGCGGCAGATACCCATTAAAACTGTGACAGACAAATATGCAGTTAGAATGAGAGAGCAGGATGCTGCTAGAGCACAGAGAGAGCTGGAGATTTCTGAAGAAATGGCTAAACAAGACGCTGAAGTGGCAAAGCAGCAGAAGGAGAGAGAGGAGAAGAGGGCTGCAGTGTTAAAGGATATTTATGCTCACAGAGAGGCTATGATAGATCAGAAAAAGCAGAAGGCAAAGGCAGAGAAAGAGACCATCCAGAACTGCTTTCAGGCCCAGAAAGAGGCTGACAGGCTGTTTCTAGAAAAACAAATGCTAGAAGCTCAGCGCAAACGGGAAAATAATAAGCAGTGCCAGATCTTTAATGACAATCTGGCAGCTTTAAAGCATGCCCACTATGAAAAGCTGAAGAGAGAGGAACACGACGCTGAGGTGAGGGATGCTGAACAGGCTGCAGCGCGGAAGAAGCAGCTCCAGGACTACATCCAGAGTGAAATTGACAAGGCAGCAGCAAGTCAAAGAAATGCTGCAGTGCTTTTAGCAGTAAGAACAGGAGGGCATGGCTTCCTTTTAGATGGTGAGGAGCCCGGCAACTTCATCAAAGACACAAGTAAAACTAGCAAACGTATGCAGCGCAGTAAAGTGGCTAAGCCACCCATTCACTTGCCACCAATTTCCACAGCACCGAAGTTAAAGTCTGCCACAGGGGAGTTAGTTGTGAAGCAGCCCAGCTACCAGGCTAAAGGTACAGGACAGAAATTACCCAGAATAACCAAGGAACACCAGACAGTCAAGAAGCTGGAACCACTTAAGCTCCCTGTGGCACAGATACGCCTCCCACCCATCCCAACTGGCAAAAACAAGCAAAACAAAACAAGCAAGTAAACTCTCCGGTCACCCCGACCAGTCAAGGCAGATGGCCACCCAAACTGAGCCTGTTCTGTAGGAGGTTTCTTCCGTTACAGGAAGTTTTTCCTCCCCGCCGTCGCCAAGTACTTGATCAAAACGATTTTGTTGGCGCTTTCCTTATAGTATTCTAAATGCTTCACCTTAATATATGACATTTGTTGAGATTACTTTATTGTTTTTACATATATTTTTATAGATGGTATGTCAGTATCTGTAAATAAAATTTTATTGAGCTTCATTGAATTAAATGGAAATCTATTTTTATTCTGTTCTATTATGCTAATAACTGCTGTCCCATTAGTGCTGACCAACGATTCAAATTTTTAATCACGATTAGTAATACTTAGTGATTACTAATACTTAGTGATTACTAATACTTAGTGATTACTAATACTTAGCGATTAGTAATACTTAGCGATTAGTAATACTTAGTGATTACTAATACTTAGCGATTAGTAATACTTAGCGATCAGTAATACTTAGCGATTACTAATACTTAGCGATTACTAATACTTAGCGATTAGTAATACTTAGCGATTAGTAATACTTTGTAATTAGTAATACTTAGTGATTAGTAATACTTAGTGATTACTAATACTTAGCGATTAGTAATACTTAGTGATTAGTAATACTTAGTGATTACTAATACTTAGTGATTACTAATACTTAGCGATCAGTAATACTTAGCGATTAGTAATACTTAGCGATTAGTAATACTTAGTGATCAGTAATACTTAGCGATCAGTAATACTTAGCGATCAGTAATACTTAGCGATCAGTAATACTTAGTGATTAGTGGAGCAGTCGTGGCCTAATGGATAGGGAGTTGGACTTGTAACCTGAAAGTCACAGGTCCGGCAGGAATTGCCGGTGGGCAGAGTGAACAGCCAG
Organism: Mastacembelus armatus; assembly: GCF_900324485.2. NCBI lineage: Eukaryota > Metazoa > Chordata > Actinopteri > Synbranchiformes > Mastacembelidae > Mastacembelus > Mastacembelus armatus. The sequence continues at coordinate 6,820,286 of NC_046640.1, forward strand.
CGTCCTGGCGTCCACCCTCAATGCCACGACTGAGGTGAGACCCTTGAGCAAGGACCGGACCCCCAACTGATCCCCGGGTGCCGCAGTATTGGCTGCCCACTGCTCCGGGTGTGTGTGTGTTTGCGTGTGTGTGTGTGTGTGTGTGTGTGTGTGTGTGTGTGTGTGTGCACTTGGGTGGAAATGGAATTTCCCCATTGTGGGACTAATAAGGGAATTAAGTTTAATACTTAGTGATTAGTATTAGCAAGTAATGTAGTTTTTATCAGCAATATTTCCTTCACACAGCAGCAGTTAAATAATTTGTTTCAATATAAAACCAAAGCTATTTGCCACTGTCAGTGTATTAAACGTTTTATACTATTTGTTATAGGAAAAAAAATTACCCACAGTCCAGAGCCACAATCATAACATTTTTGTTTACCTGACAGTTCTTTTCATTTCCGGTTCCTCTGAACGCTGCAGCAGTCCAACCTAAGTGCTCTCATTGGGTGAGACGCTCCTGATCAAGATGCCACCCCTCCCGTCACCCATGGTTTATCTGCATGTGCATTCAGAGCCAGCGAGCAACGGATTTTCAAAATAATAAAAATAATATAAAAACTGCATTAATGCCTGACACAATATTTGTCGCCCTTCATAAATATATATTATATATAAGTAATCCAGTCACATCGTTTCCACATGCTCACGTGATCAACAACACAGCCTACTAAGCAGATTTCACACCGCTAAAGAGGTGTAGGACTTAGGACTGGCCCTTAAAAGCCAGAAAGTTCAGGGCTTGACCCAGGATCTTTCTGTGTGGTCTGTCAAAATAGGTGAGGATACATTGGCCAATAAAGTGTATTTTATTAATGTGAAAGAAAAAAACTATATAGCCAATAAAAAGAAGACGAGGACAAACACAATCTAACTCCTAAGACCCAAGCTTTGGTTTGGCTTGCATTTTAGATTTCTTTTAGCTATTTGGGGTTAGATGTACCCAATAAATAATGTGCTTATGTTTTGTTATTGCTTTTGTTTTTGTTTTTTTGTAATGCTCCAAAACTACTACTCCAAAATAGGAACATCCTTTTTGTCTGTGGGAACAGTTGGATCAGACTTAACCTTTGTGAAAGACAGAAAATGACACAAAATGAAGTTTTACAGTGCAGATAACAAAAAATATGATGTCCATGTATGTGGACGCCAGGTCATAGGAGGTTAAATATTCTGGTGTATTTTCTATCAGAGATTGGTTCCTTTGAGTCGTGACTAAAATGTAGTCTAATTGCTTGACAGGTGACATCCAGTGACAATGTCTGCAGCCAAAGGTGTAGCGATCGGCATTGATCTGGGCACCACCTACTCCTGTGTGGGGGTTTTCCAGCATGGAAAAGTAGAAATCATCGCCAACGACCAGGGCAACAGGACCACCCCCAGCTATGTGGCGTTCACTGACACAGAGAGACTCATGGGGGACGCAGCCAGGAACCAGGTGGCTTTGAACCCCAGCAACACTGTGTTTGATGCCAAGAGACTGATTGGAAGGAAGTTTGATGATCCTGTGGTGCAGGCTGACATGAAGCACTGGCCCTTCAAGGTGGTGTCAGATGGAGACAAGCCCAAAATTCAAGTGGAGTACAAATCTCTTTTAGGAAATGCTTTGTTTTGAGGATGGTGTTTCTGGGCATGTGAGCAATGAGGCAGTCACACTGGTCAGAGTCAAACAGTAACACTGAGGTTGCAAGCCTCCCTCAGCCTCTCTGCCTGATCTTGGTCTAGTCTTCAGTCTCTTCTGCAACCACTGCATGGACTTTGGGTTTGTTTCTTTCTCAAAATAGATAAATAAAATAAATAATACAATTTTTAAAATAGTGACAAGGATGGAGAAAGTGTAGTATTAAATAAGCAGAAAATATTATTTAATACAAATGAGATCCTTATTTTCAAAGGTTTACTTTTGCAACAGCAAGGGAGTAGGACATAAACTGAGTTTGTATCTTCTAATGGGTCCTAATAATTCAAGGTACATTTTTTTTAGCCAGATATGGTAAGCCTCTGATTGTGAAACGATATAGCATCACAGAAAACCATCAACCACAAAAACATTGTGTTAAGGCTCAGACCTTTCCAGGTATTGATATAGGTTTGTGTTGATATAGTTTTTTTACATACCCAGAAACTCGACTTGTAGAAAATTGTAAAAAAAAAAAAAACTATAAAAAAAGATTATGAGGCCTGTGCTGCTGATAATACTCTTACTGATAGCCTAAGTGGGCTGCAGAGAATTTGATGTTGTGAACAAAATAAACCCTAGTCAGTACAATGTGCATGTTTTTTTCTCTTTTGCATACTTTCTTAAAACAGATGATAAAAATAAAAGATGAAATTAAGGTGTAAAAACTACCCTATCACTATAACGGATTAAAGGTAGATCTCTTGGCTGAACTGGGACCTCTTTAAGGTGGAGTGGTATCAGGGTCTCGGGTCGGCATTAATTTGTTTTGTTTGTTTGTGAAGGAGTTGGGTGAAAGTCCCAGGGGGAGTAGTTGGACTACTCCTCCCCACCCCATTTGTTTTTCATGCTGTCACCGTCTCATTCATCAAAATCCAGCGGTTTGAACAGCTGCTGTCAACGACCTGCACTCACCGACGTACGAGCTATCGCGAGAACCAAGGCAGTGTGAGAAGAACGGTGTCTAGCAAGACATAGCAATATTCATATTTAGCAACAACAACCTTTACGAAAATTATCGTCCCGTTATGTAGACTGAAAAGATGACGAAATGACCGGCTCTTTCACTCAGAGACTCGGACACGATACTGGATTGTGATATACACTGAATCTGTCTTTTTTATATTAGTGAATTCCACAGAATCATTTCAGATTCATAAGTGTTTCCTGCCCCCAAGTGGTCACAGTGAGGAGCTCCAATACTACTAGGCCTGCTCTGACTATGGATGAGGAGCTGTCTTGTTAGTAAGTTTTCAACAGTTCAAGGCAATGTAGCTCATATGGATCCTTCCATGTGTTAGATATTTTTAACATTTATTACAGTATGTAAAAAAAAAAAAAAAAAAAAAAGAAGCACAGATAACTGCATCTCTCATTTCTTTTTTTAAATGCTTTTGTAATGGAGACATTTTCATTATTCACTACAGTGTAAACATCATCAGCTGATGGTGTCATTTTAAATAAATTTTACCATAAATATGAAAACCTGGACAAGTTAATTACAACCACCATAAAATTTGTTTACATTTTCACTTTTATTACATTGTCCACCAAGACATGAAAATTATGAAAATTATATTTACATTTTTAGGATTTTTTTTTTACTTTTTTTATACAAGTTATAAAATTACAATTGTATTATAAGAACAGTAGATCTACAGGACTAACAGTAATATAAATTATGTATCAATGGTGTGACTTTCAAGTTATATTTATAATGGTCCCAGTGATCACACAGTCCACATCAGGGGGCACTTTAATCCACCTCCTCAATGGTGGGCCCCTCAGCACCAGCTCGTGCCTGCTGTCCACAGCTGCCAGTGGACATTCCTCCCTGGTACAACTTGCTGATGATGGGGTCACACACTTTCTCCAGCTCTTTGAGCTTGTGTTGGTACTCCTCTTTATCAGCCAGCTGGTTGTTCTCCAGCCAGGCGATGGCCTCATCACACTTCTCAATCAGCTTCTTCTTGTCTCCCTCACTAATTTTGCTCTTCATGTTCTCATCCTGCACACTGCTCTTCATGTTGAAGGCGTAGGACTCCAGAGAGTTCTTGGCAGCGATTTTGTCCCTCTGAATGTCGTCCTCAGCTTTGTATTTTTCAGCGTCCTGCACCATCCTCTCAATCTCTTCTTTGCTCAGCCGACCCTTATCGTTGGTGATGGTGATCTTGTTCTCTTTGCCGGTGCTTTTGTCCACTGCAGACACGTTCAAAATGCCGTTGGCATCAATGTCGAAGGTGACCTCAATCTGTGGGACCCCTCGTGGAGCAGGTGGGATTCCTGTGAGATCAAACTTGCCCAGCAGGTTGTTGTCCTTGGTCATGGCTCTTTCCCCCTCGTAGACCTGGATGAGGACCCCAGGCTGGTTGTCAGAATAGGTTGTGAAGACCTGGGTTTGTTTAGTGGGGATGGTGGTGTTGCGTTTAATCAGGGCAGTCATGACTCCTCCGGCTGTCTCGATACCCAGGGACAGAGGCGCCACGTCCAGCAGCAGCAGGTCCTGAACGTTGCCTGAGGTATCACCTGTGAGAATGGCAGCCTGGACGGCGGCACCGTAAGCCACAGCCTCATCTGGGTTGATGCTCTTGTTCAGCTCCCTGCCATTGAAGAAATCCTGCAGGAGTTTCTGGATTTTGGGGATTCTGGTGGAGCCTCCCACCAGCACGATGTCGTGGATCTGTGCCTTGTCCATTTTGGCGTCCCTCAGGGCTTTCTCCACCGGTTCTAATGTTCCCCTGAACAGGTCGGAGCACAGCTCCTCAAAGCGAGCCCTGGTGATGGAGGTGTAGAAGTCGATGCCCTCATACAGAGAATCAATCTCAATGCTGGCCTGGGAGCTGGAGGACAGGGTCCTCTTGGCCCTCTCACAAGCTGTGCGCAGCCTCCTCAAGGCTCTCTTGTTCTGGCTGATGTCCTTCTTGTGTTTCCTCTTGAACTCCTCCACAAAGTGGTTGACCATGCGGTTGTCAAAGTCTTCTCCACCCAGGTGAGTGTCTCCAGCTGTGGATTTCACCTCAAAAATACCGTCTTCAATTGTCAGGATGGACACATCAAAGGTGCCTCCACCCAGGTCAAAGATCAGGACGTTACGTTCGCCTGACTTGCCTTTGTCCAGACCGTACGCGATGGCAGCTGCTGTCGGCTCGTTGATGATCCTCAGGACGTTGAGTCCTGCGATGACGCCTGCGTCTTTAGTTGCCTGTCGCTGGGAGTCGTTGAAGTACGCTGGGACTGTGATGACTGCGCTGGACACTTTGTGTCCGAGGTAGGCCTCAGCTATCTCCTTCATCTTCACCAGGACCATGGAGGAAATCTCCTCAGGGTAGAAGGCTTTGTTCTCCCCTTTGTACTCCACTTGAATTTTGGGCTTGCCTCCATCTGACACCACCTTGAAGGGCCAGTGCTTCATGTCAGCCTGCACCACAGGATCATCAAACTTCCTTCCAATCAGTCTCTTGGCATCAAACACAGTATTGCTGGGGTTCAAAGCCACCTGGTTCTTGGCTGCGTCCCCAATGAGTCTCTCTGTGTCAGTGAACGCCACATAGCTGGGGGTGGTCCTGTTGCCCTGGTCGTTGGCGATGATTTCTACTTTTCCATGCTGGAAAACCCCCACACAGGAGTAGGTGGTGCCCAGATCAATGCCGATCGCTACACCTTTGGCTGCAGACATCTTGCTTGTGTTGAATTTGTGTCCTAAAGATGCACCACAAAATTATAAAGAATAATTAGAAAATTAAATATCACATTATCATTAATGCTGCAAATTCATATACTGTCTACAACATTTAAAGCCACTCTGTTTTAACATTGGACTTAAGTCATTAGATTTAAGGCCAAAGTTGACTAGACAAAGTTAACCATAAAGTCAATCAATACAGTTGTGCCCATAACAAATCATTTATTTGATATTGCCTTACCTTGTGATTGATATGATCACGTACATACAGTGGTTTTGTAAAATTGTCATAGAAGGCCAGTGTCTCATGACTGGATAATAACTATCATGAAATGTTGAGATGAAGCTAATAATTTCAAACAAATGCTTATATCTATCTTTCAGACAGAGCTATAAATTGTATCAATCCTTCAGTAAAGCCTTTGCTTACATTTTTCAGACTGAATTCAATAAAAGGTTTTTTTTGTTCATCTTTAAAACTGATTTATCATCTAATTCGCAAAATATTTGGATGGCATGTTGGGAAAGCAAAGAATATTTTAATAATATTCAGAATTTACACAAAATACTTTTAGTGAGATAATAGTACTTAGTTCAGTTTAGCCCATACGTCAAACTAAGGATAACTTTAGCTTAAAGTCACCAAACAGAGTTAAATTGAAGCAGCGTACTTACTGTGACTGGACTCAACGTAGTAAAAAGAAGCTGTTTCTGAAATATTGTGTCGCTCCTGCCTCTTCTCGTCCTCTCTCTTTCAGACTTCACGCCGCCAACACTTTTATATTTATTTCCCCAATGTTTCCGGCTGCTTCTCGAGCTTTCCTCGACCGCCTCGTCCAATCACAGCGCTCAGCGCAGAATTCAGCGTGATGACGTTAACCCAGAGCGTCGCCTCAGACATTTCTCCAGTCTTCTAGTAAGACCGAGAAACTGTTTCTTTAATCTTTTATTTAGAAATGAAACTGCTTCATTTTGTAAATGCAGCTTTAATTTGTGTGTGTGTAAATTAATAAATAATATGTGAACATAGAGTTCTCTATAGTTCTTTTATTAATTTATTATTATTTTAAAAACACCAGAAATACTAACATAAAAAACAACAAAAAACCACCTTATATAATCACTGCTTTATTTTATTATTTCAAGATTTGAGCTTGAACTAACAAGAAATGGCTTAAAAGGCAGCACAGATAGGCTATTTACAGCAAATATATATAATATATATATATATATATATTATATATATATGATGTATATTCAGGGCCGTGGTGTCTCATAGTGTCATCATAGAATTAACCACCAGATGACACCAGAGTAACAAAAATTGAACAGAGAAATGGTTTTAAATGAGATTGTGACAAAGCTGAGACTATAATCAACATTATTATGTAGCCTATTAGTCACTGCTTTAATTCATTGATAATTATTTAATCCTTGCAACAACAATAATATTAAGACTAATAAGAAGAAGAAGAAGAAGCAGAAGAAGATTCCATTTATTGTGGAGGCTTTTTTCTGCCATTAACCTTTTTTTTAAATGTAGGAAAATCCTTTAAGTATGAGAAATATAAGCATCCCATTATAGTTTTGTATTTAGAAGGATTCCAGGATACAGCATTATTGTAGTTTGGGGATTTACAAGAAAACTCCTTTAATCAAGAAAACTTTTTGTTGTCTTGGTGATCTTGTTGTTGACCGATCGTAAAGACTATGATCCAGAAATGAACCTGATGCTCACTTCACAAAAAATTGTTTACATGCCGCTTTCTAACCAGTATGTTCAAAGAGAGCCATTTTTTGTGGCATGTAAAACAGGTGCCACTCCTTTGCAACACTACAGAACCCCATATGAAGTTGTTTGCATCTTTTTGTTGTACTTAATATTAACATTAAATCAGATCCCTTTTACAACAATGCAGTGATAAATCTGCCCTTTTGTCTGAGGTTACTGTCACGGTCTGTCTCTGAAAGCAACACTACATATACACAAAAGTCCTGCTTTACAAATAGATTCTAATTTGCAATCACTTTTTGCAAAAATTGTCCATCCTTCTATTAACTACACCCAACACAGGGTCACCCGACACTGGGTGAGAGGCGGGATACACCCAGAGCAACAGTTTATACACTTTTTGATGTTGTACATTGTTTTTAATGGATATAATACTCTATTTTTCTTTTCTATCCACCTAAACTCATTAACCCCTAATGAAGAAGTGAAAACATGTTTTTATTCAGTTTTCCAGACAGAATAAAAACTTAAAAGGAAAATTTCTCACAAAATAACAGGCTTCAATTATTGTAAAATTATAAGAAAAAGTTATTCTGTCTCACTGAGAAGAAGGGATGCGACCAAGAACCGAACAGCCACTCTAACAGCTTTAACTTCAGAGGTGGAGAACCTGCTGGGAAGACAATCATCAGTCAGGCCATTATGGTAGACTGGCTAAATGGAAGCTACTTTGAATAAAAGGCATATGACAGCAAGCAACCAAGGATTCACTTGAGTATGTTCAGGACATGTCCTTGAATGGTCCATCCAAACCAGCATCTGCGGAGAGACCTGAAGATGGCAGAAGAAACTGTTCAAATCCAGGAGACTCAAACGTCTGAGTTCTTAAAACTGTAACTGCTGCCAAAGGGGCTTCTACAAAGTACTGAGTGAAGGGGCGTGAATCATTGTAAATAAGAGATTTTAGTTTCTGACAATATAGATCACAGAGTGCAGATGGATGGGCAAAATGGCCATTTTCATCTAAATAAAATTAAATTTGCAAAGCACAAAGGCCACAGACTTTAAATGCACTTTACATTTGGTTGTTTGTAAAAAATGGTTTCTGTGGTGCGTGCCTGTATAGTGACAGCAGCAGCAACACAGTAGGCCTAGCAGGGCAGGTTTAGAGCCACGCCTTCCTCTTCCAGGAGTCTTTCTGTTTAACTACTGCATTCACTACCAGACAGAGCTTGAAGAAATTCACCATGGAGAATAAGCTGTGTATTTACCGGGCTGTGCTGTTGATGCTAATAATTACAGGTGAGTGATATTATACATTTTGTAAAAAGAAAACCTATGAATCAATTTGTAGAAAATCCAGACATTTGTATTAATCTAGTGATGTGAATGTATGTTTATATATTTACTGTTTTTTGTTTTTGAAATATATCTATATCTATATATATGCACAGTAACTGATCGACAGAGGCACAAACCGCTTTGTATTTTACCATTAAGTCACCAGATGAGTGTCCCATTGATTGTGTTACTCTATGTAAAATATACTAGAAGAGAAGACCTGACAGATACTTCTGACTATGACATCAGCGTAGACATATCTAAAGACCTTTCACGATCACTCAGCTAGAAAATCAAGAAGAACAAGTTTGACGTTCAGCTGCAGATAATGGCAGTCTGACTGACTGATGTGATACTGAGTTAAAGAAATTTCTTTGAAGTTTTTTTTCTATACAGCTTTATAAATACAAGGAAAATGAAATAATTTAAACTTCAATAATATCAGTAAAATATCAATATCAATAAAAAAATAAATTAAAACAAATGTATTACAATGAGAAAAGTAAAACTTACAAAATGAATCTTAAGTACAATTACTAAAGCACAATTTGTTACTGTATAATTCTACTTCATTACATTTCAGAGGTAAATACATGTGATAAATAAAATATATGATTATGTGTTTTGCAATCTTTATGCTAAGTTAACTCACTGTACAGTCAGTTTGAATGTTACTAGCCCATTAAATGGCCATCACCAGTTATCACACCCATCATTCTTAATTATGTTTAAACATACCCAATTTCCCTCATCATTCATCTCTTCTCTAAAATTACATACAAATACTTTCTTTTCTGCACCTCACTTCATCTCACAAATAGAGAGACAGGTTAGAAGTTATTGTCTCAACCACAAACACCCAACTCGTCCAGCAACATACCATGCTAAAAACAAGTCGGATAAATAATGGGACATACAATCTGTTCTTGGCTGAAATCCTCTCTGAATCCTTTTGTTCTTTACAATACATCTTGAGCAGCAGAGTTTCTAAGTAATGAAGCCAGCGGTGAAAGAAATATTCAGGTAGCAGTAATAACACAGTGTATGAATACTAAGTCCTCCAGTCAAAAACAGCATAAATATGAAAATATAAATAGCTATAAATTGTACTTAAGTACAGTAAATAAAGTTAAATGAACAGATTTCCCAGTGCTACAAAGAATGAATCATTTTCTTGTCAGTAACAAAATGCTTTGTGTTTGGTCTGTCCCACAGGAAGCAATGCACAGTTAAATGGTGAGTTTTGTTTTCATGTTGCTTCATTCATTTCATGTCTTGTTTGCCAAGGTAGCATGTTTAATTCTTCAAACCCAAAACAAACCAAAAACTATTTGGCAGCCGTGTCATTTCTGACGCACCAGAGACACATTTGGTTCAGACGTGCGTTTCCAGGAAGATGAGCCACAACAAAATTTTTTAGGTTCCACGTGTCCCATTCTCAGGTTGAGCAGAAAAGCGTTCCCCTTGTGCAACTCTTTCTAGACATTTTGGATCTTTTGTAGTAATCATCATTAGGAAATGGGAGGTTTGCATCACTCCTTGCTGTCTGCCTCACTGGTTTCTTGTACATGGACTTTTACCAGATTCTATGAAAACTATTTTGTTAGTTCCTGTCATCAAGAATAAAGAGAGTTGGCAGAGTGGATAATTATAGACCCAGAGCTTTAGCCTTTGTACCTGAAATAATCCTGCTGGGCAGAATGATAAACTACATTAAATGTACAGATAATCAGTTTGGCTTTAAATCTAAACTTGGTACAGACGTGTATCTATGCTCTAAAGGAGATTGTTAACAAATACAAGAATCAGAATTCCACTATTTTTATGTGCTTTTTAGAGCCTTCGATAGAGTAAATCACAGGAAACTATTTACAAAAGGTGCTCCTAGATACATTGTCCATATTTTGGTTTATTGGTATGCCCAATTGCATTGCAGTCCATTGCATATGGATGACTTGTCAGTACAGTTAATATCTTGTAATACTGGGTGTGTGGCTGGTGGTCGAATTCTGAATCACCTGATGTAGGCAGATGATTTAGTGGTTTTTACACCAAGCACCACTGGACTCCAGCAATTACTGAATATTTGTTCTGATTATGGATTAGAGCATGACATTAAGTATAATCCAGCTAAAAGTGTGGTCATGATCTGTAGGACCAAAGAGGGTAGACATATGAAGTTTGCTTGCCAAATACAGTTGATTGTGTCACTGATAAAGTAAAAATATCTGGGACATATTATCACAGAGGATGACTGATGATGATATTTATAGACAGTGTCAAATGTTATATGCTCAGGCAAATATTCTTTACCGTAAGTTTGGGTTTTGTACAGATCAAGTGAAGTTGACCTTGTTTAAATTATCTGGTACACCTCTGTATACTGGTCATTTATGGACTAATTACAAGAAAGCAGGTTTACGGAGGTTACAGGTGGCATACAATGATGCTCTGCAGGGGCTATTGACGAGACCTAGATGGACTAGTGCAAGTGAAATGTTTGTGACAGCAAAAATAAACACCTTACAAGCTCTTTTATGGAACGGTATTATGGAATGGTTTAAATGAACAACACTTACAATTGTTTTTCCCCTAGGCCCCATGCTTAAGCATGCTGACAGTCAAAATATTCAAATTTGGTGATGAACATACAGTGGTGGGGCTATAGTCTGATTTTATGAGCTGGTGCAGTGATTTTAACTTTAGCTTAATATTGGAAAATTGCTATGAGATTAACCTAGAGTGTAGGAGAGGTGAAGGTGGTTGTGAAGCGTTTCAGTTTCTTGGCTCTTGAGCTCTGTAAACCTCAAATAGGAAAGCAATGCTGTTAAAATAGCTCATCAGACATTTGGGAGCTGAAGGAAAGCTATGGTCCAGTTTGGCCACTAGTGAAACAAATGTATTAACGGAAATAGGATTGCATCTAAAAATACTTTCCACTCCCTTCTATCACTTCCTTTAATCTACAAAAACTGGATTTACAAAAAACTGTCAAAAATGATTCTCCACCAGCAACTTTCCTCTTTCATTAAATGGTCTCATGGAGGAGGCTTAAATAAATGTGTTCTAAATCTTTGCAATAAAAGGTACGGTAAACCTCTGGCACCTTTTTTTTAATACATGGCTCTCGTAACAGTTGCTACAATGGCAATAAAGATAACTCAAATCAAAATTTCAAATGGACCTGCTGCTAGTAAAGCTTTGTGATGTAGCTGCTCTGTCTCACACAAATTATTGTCAGTTCTGCTCTAAAAACAAAATAAGGCAGATTCCTGGGGATGGCCTCACTTGTGCAGACTGTTATCCATCAAACATGTGCAAGGGACACTGATGTTTGGAGCTAAACTCTAACATTAACATGTTAACATACTAACATACTGATGTTAGGCTGGTACAGTGTTTGTCACGTTCAGTACATTATGCAACTTTTGTTATTTACTGGTAAATGGAAGAGTTGAGGCTAATGCTGTTTTGCAGATTAACATAAAACCGGAAAATCCTGTTTCTCAGTTTCTGTTTCAGTTGGAAGAAAAACCTCTGTTCCAAACTCCAGCCTGGGAACATAGCCTTTCTCAGCAGCAGGTCTATGTGGTGTGACAATCAGACAAATTATTGGAATAATTACATGGTAGGATTCAACCTTTTGGTGACAATGATTGTGTCTACAAAATTTAATGATAGTTTATTCAATAGTTGTAATATCTCAGTCCAGACCAAAGTGGTCAACCCAACAGGTGGACATTACCCTCCATACAGCCATGATCATCATGGTTTACAGCAAATCAGACACATAATACACATGAGAGGTATCTATGCAGATGATAACACACAGGCAGGAAGAAATAATGCAGCAATTAACTGTGCACAAACACAGCACTGACCTGCAGTGGTTAAATGTATTTTGACTGTTCCTCCAGTTTGTGGCCAGGCACCCCTCAACACGAAGATCGTAGGAGGTACAGATGCTGTTCCAGGCAGCTGGCCGTGGCAGGCCAGCCTGCAAAAAAGTGGCAGTCATTTCTGTGGAGGCTCCCTGATCAACAACCAGTATGTCCTCACTGCTGCCCACTGTTTCTCCAGGTAAGCTCTGATCCTCTCATATCACCCTGTTCTGAAGTCAGAAAATAAAAACTAGAAATTGTGGTTGGAAATAAGTTGAAATAACAAAATTAGAAAAAAGGAAATTAGTTGATTCCACAAAATTATTGTATGATCTTTTACAGTTAATAAACTAAGAGGAAAAAACTATGTCACTAAATGAGAAACAGTAAGAAAATCATTTTTCTCATGATGTCTAATAATTCACAGTAGATTTGCAGAGAGCAGTGCAGAGTTATACCATCTGTTATACCATCACTGTTTTGTTTGTTTGTTTGTTTCTCTCAGCATCAGCACATCAGGTTTGATTGTTTACCTTGGACATCAGACCCTTCAAGGCTCGAATCCTAATGGGGTGTCCAGGACAGTGTCCCAGATTATCAAACATCCAGGCTACAGCAGTGACACAAAAGATAATGATATAACTTTACTGAGACTGTCCTCAACTGTTACGTTCAACAAGTACATCGTACCTGTGTGCCTGGCAGCGAGTGGCAGCATCTACCCATCAGGAGCAGTCACCTGGGTCACTGGCTGGGGAAACATCAATTCAGATGGTGAGACTTCTTATAATTATTGTTCAGTGAAGCTTCAGTCAAATAATAAATGCAATGAATTGTTAAATACTTAGTTGTTTGTTAAGTTGGTATATGTGATCAACTATTTCAGAAAGGTGCAATGTATGGTGTCCCTCCATCAGTGGGCCATGAGCATATATTTCACTTCAGGTTTCAGGTTTTCTGTGTGTTAATTACTTAGCACAGAAAACATTGAAGCTAATTGATAAAACAGAACTTTTAAACAAAGGGACTCAAAAAAAACCCCACTCCCTGGACAGATCAGCAGTCTGTTTCAGGGCTAGTGGTACACGTTTTCAACTAGTTACTGGTTAAGCAGATTATAAATACCCAACTGATATTGAGTAAATCTGAGGTTTTGGGAACCCTGAAGATCCTGGGGGCAGAAGGTTTTTGGGGAAATATGAGAAATGTTCCTTTTTTCCCAGTTTCTGAAGTGGTGATTTATGTGTTTGATTGACAGCACAATAGGTTATGTGTTTGATTGACAGCACAGGTGACACACCCCAACCAGCAATGTCACATGATCTATTTTCCATCAGCTGAAAAACCTGCAGTGACACCAAACATGTCCACATATTAAGACATCGCCTGTCAGTTTCAAAACAGATTACGTTAAGAACAAACGCTCCCTCTGAGCCTGAATGCCGTCAGGAACTTAAAGAACCCAGAGTCCAGAGCAGTGAATCATCCTGCCTTTCTGCCTGTCCTATTACATAAGCAGAATCAGTCACTGATGTACACATTGGATTGACCAGTTTCAAAAACATTCAGGTATATTTTCTATCTCTTATACCAGATTCTTAAAGCATTCACTGAGGGTTCGCTGATGTGTTTTCAATCATTTTCTAGAGCTCTATGGCACACAGGAATAGATTATAGCAGACTGTGGACATACACAGCACTTGTTAGCAGGAGAGATTCTTTTTTTTATCAAATGTCAGATGTAGCACCCTCTTGAAGGTTTGATGGAGGTTTGGCCTCACACCATGTTTCTTTTGTCTTTCTCAGTTTCACTTCCTTCTCCTGGGACGCTGCAGGAGGTGAGTATTCCCATTGTGTCCAACACTCGGTGTAACGCTGCCTATGGAAGCATCACGAGCAACATGATGTGTGCCGGTCTGACTCAAGGAGGAAAGGACTCCTGCCAGGTGAGAGTGTATGCAAAACACGACTCCATTAACTGTCCAATATCTTTATACGAACATCAGGTCAAATGACTAAAGGACTGAAACAGCTGTTGCTTGAAGGTGATGAAGCCACATTCAATTATCACCAATTCTGCAGCTCCCATTATCCCCAGAGTTTTCCCAATGAAAGTATTAACCATAAAAAATACACAAGTGCAGGACCTCATGAGTTAAAGTGTCAGATAAATCTGAAGAGGTGTAACATAATTAATGGGAGAGAAAAAAAGCAAAAACTAAAATGACCAAAACAGAAGATCACAAGCCCTGTTCTTTAAACTATGGTAGGACTGTTACTGCTTTTGCTTGAGTAACAGATCATATAACTTCTCCCACTACTGAACTTACTGGTTCCCAGTGTATTCACACATCTGCTGCTAATATAACCATCATGTGTAATGTGTGCAGGGAGACTCTGGTGGCCCACTGGTGAGCAAAAACAATACTGTGTGGGTCCAGGCTGGAGTTGTGAGTTTTGGATACGGATGTGCTAAGCCCAATTACCCAGGAGTCTACACCCGAGTGTCCCAGTATGAGAACTGGATCAACAACCAGATCACCAGCAACCAGCCAGGCTTCATCTCTGTCACTGCAAACAGCAGCGACAGCAGCAACAGCAGCGGCTCAGTCACTCACACGGCTCACTTCATGACCCTCTCAGCTCTCCTACTGTTGTCCATCCTGCCTGTTTTCTTCTCCACCTTTGTCCTCTCATAGGAAGTTGAATGATGTCACAAGCTGTTAGGACAAATTAATGCACTAGTATAAATATTGACACCAAATAGGCCTAACTGTTAAACCATCCAGCTGCATAAGACTTTTGGTCTCATATTTACTTCGAGAATAATTGTCTTTAAAAAAATATACAAATCTTCTGCTATTGAGGTGAAATATTTCCACTTGCTTTCAGTTCATTTCCCTGTGTTTTGGGATCAGTAACTAACATCATGAAAATCACACATCGCACTCTTCACTTTTCTCAGTTGATTCTTTGTTTTCAGAATGATCATAACAGTGGTTAGGTCAGTAGAGATAGCATAAATATGAATGTACAACATTTATTTTACACCAAAATATCCAGCAGCCTACAGCATCAACTTGAAGGGATCAGAGCATTCTAACTTTTTGTCGTTATGTTTAAGGTAAATGACAGATCATGGTGTGGTTTACAGAATTAAACCAGTGCATTTAGTTAGAGTCAACTAAAAACATTTTTTCCTGAACTGTAACCAAAGTGATTTTGCTGCCAGACCTAACAACAGGCAGGACTGCAAATTCACCCACCAAATCAAGTGAACTCAAATCTAAATAACCCATCACAAATGAGAAATATACATCAAGCAGCACCACGGAAAACAGTGTTAATAGACGTAACCCTAAAACATAATCCAGTCTGTGATTACACTTCCCACAGAACATGTTTGTGTTGCAGTTTGGTTAAAAACATCATTTGTAGGAGACTGACCTGCTATTTGAGATTGTAAATCACTTCTGTGCTTGATCTGCTGTAAATATGTGTTGAATCTAAGCACTAAATCTAAGCACCTTATTTATGCTCTGATGAAGGTCCATGGCTGAGATGAATCAGCCCTGATACTCTAGTGAAAATATGAAGTTTTACAGCCGTGTGTTTCCACTTTCTTCCACATTTGACTTTGTTGAGTTTGAGCATTTAATTGTTTTATTACGTCTTTAACAAATTTATTCAAATCAAAAAAACTGCAAAAAAAGAGCTTTTAATTGACTATTTTCTAATATTAATATTCCACATCACAATTCGCTCGCTCTGTTAATATTTACAGTTTCCTTTGTAATTAATTCAATTTAAAGACGTATAAGCTTTGTGCTGCCTAAACTTTATTTCCTGATCCTAAAGGTTTAGAATTATTTTAGTGACTACACACACAATCTCTATTTAAAAGCATTAAACTGAACACAATGTTATCAAACTGGCTATAGACAACATTAGGGCTTTCTAGCAGCCAAATGTTTCTGCTGTTGTGAACTAAACTTTTCACTGTTTATGAGCCTGTTAACTACTTGAACTGATGGTGAAATACAGTTTAGAAACTGTGATGTTCCCAGAGCAAAGACATTTTGTTACCTCTTTAAGTTGTTATTGATACATTACTGCACTGATTTAATGATGTTGCATTTTGCACACAGCGCCTGTGACTGTTAATATTTCTGACTATATGTTACATGAACTACATCAAATTAGATTTTTAGTTGTTTGACACACATTTAAATAGCTTTAATGGGTATTTAAATATTACTTTAATATTAATATTTATTTTAATACACCAACAATTACCAACAGTGGAGAATCACAAAGTCAGGATTTATAGTTTATTTTTTATCATGTTGAACTGCATTATATTGCTTGATATCTCATTATAAAGCCAAAGACACCACACCTGACTTATGTATCTTGCCTTTTGATGTTACTGTATTAAATAAAGATTTGTCTCAGCACATTTGGTGATACAGCAGTGTCACAAACACGTGATTGTGTCAGGTATGGGTATGAGGCGACAGAGAAGAGGACCCGAATGCTGGGACACCAGGGAAAGGGCTGTGAAAACAAAGGCTCACCTGTCCCGCGGGCGGGAAAGGAAAGGTCCAGGGACTGGAACCAGGAAGTGTGGGAAGAACCGGAGTCCACATCAAAACCAGGCGAAGAGCTGTGACAATGAGGAAGAAACTGGGACCAGGGGAAAGTCTGGTGACAGAGCCTGGACTGTGATGTCCGTGGACATCTAGTGGCTGGACGGAGAATAGCAGGTCCCATGTACCCTGAACGCAGCACAGCGGTCAGATGAATGTGGTGTTTTCTGATTGGATCATTTTCAGGAAGAGAAGATTTGTGATTATCGGAGACCTTCACCTCAAACACCGTGTTTTCTTCTGAACCGAGTTAAACTGTGTCTGCCGGGTTTGAATGGAATATAATAAGACAGTGTTTCACTCATGTGCACAGTTTTCTGCTCTAATATGCCTCATTATTATCGCACTGAAGGCAGAGGAGCGGTCCGATGCCGGAGGAGGCTGGTGAGTTTTCACACTCAGCAGTAAAATATAATGAGGTTATTGTATTTTATCAGAAGTTTGCAGTTCATATTTTCTAAACCTCCTGTGAAAATGTCTGAGCCACCTGCAAAATCTCGCCTAGTTCACCAGCGATAACTTTACCTGTATTGATGACTGATCGTCACCAAACCTGTGAGGATATTATAAAGAAAAGAGGCAATATGATCATAACAAGAACCATCAAGAGGAAAAAGAAATAGGCTGGATGGTTTGTTCAACTTCACATGTCTGTGTCTGTGTTCAGGTCATTCGATTCAGATTTCAGACTAAAGGATGAAGGTCCCTGTAACATCGATGTGCTGGACGGTTCTTCTCTCTCGTATCAGCAGTTTATTGAAAGGCATGTGGGAAGAATAAACACATTTATGTCCATTTAATATCTGCTGTTCTGTATGGGAAGACACATCATTTGGGCAGGTCTAATATGAGGAGCCGAGATGTATATTTGTGTTTAGGTTTTGAGTTTAATATTGTTCATTATTGTGGGTTTATCATGTGTTGTAGCCGAGTGAAATAAACAGAGAAGCTCTAAGGTTGTTTTCCATTTCCAGATATGCATACAGCAGACCGGTCATCCTCAGAGGCCTGACTGATAACACGGTAATCTTTAGCATCTGACTAATTATTATTACAAACATTTTTATGCAGCTGTTGTTGTTTAATAACATTTTAAAATCATTAAGGTGAAGTATAGGATGGATTTTCCCTTGACTGCATGCAGCATGTGCAGACTGTCTGTTGGTATCAGGACAGTGACACATTTTTGATTGAGTTTAACTTAAATTAGTCCATTTAATTAGAAATAAACTGTTTACACTGTAGAAAAAGGGCTACAGCTACTCCACTTTACACTGGTAAAGCTGACAAACACAACACAAGCTGTCCTGACACATTCACCCTGGAGTTAAACAACAATGTACTGACTTTGTTTTAGGAATTCCAGTTACTGTGCTCCAGGTCGAGCTTACTGGAAGAATACGGCGACCGGAAAGTGAGGCTCAGTACAGCTAACACTTACTCCTACAGGAAAGGTATGCATGTCCAACACTCATCAGGCTCTGCTGTCAAAGCCTGACAATAATCCTTGTACTGTATTATTTTCTTTTCTTACTTTCTGTTTTTTTGACTGCTAACCACTTACTGACTGCTTGTTGTTAATCTCTTTCAGTGGACGTCCCTTTCCGGGAGTATGTGGATATTCTCCTGACACCACAGTCTCCAGAGACACTCGGCAGCGGTGAGTTAAACGCTCATCTAAGAAGAGCAGGAAGTTACAAAAGAATGAGATACAGTAGATATTTTGCCCCTGGTGGGAAGGTCATTCCCTCAACAAAAACATGGAAAACTCATGTCTTCCCTCATCTTACAGACATTATATCTCCAGTTGACTTTTTTTTTTTTCATCTTAATGAATCCGTGTCTCTGTCTTCTACAGACACGTTGTACTTTTTTGGAGACAACAACTTCACCGAGTGGCAGAGTCTGTTTCAGCACTACCAGCCTCCGCCGCACGTCCTGCCACACACCAGCGGAGCGTACAGCTTTGGGATCGCAGGTCGTGTGTTTGTTGGGCCGAGTCCCTCCAGTTTCAAATAAAGACGTGGAAATAAGGCCATGAAGCCTAAAGAGAGAAAGACAGAAAACTGGATAGATGGATTCTCATTTCATTTTAGTTTTTTTCTACTACACTTTAATAGACTAAATAGAATTTAACAGACTAAAATGATTTGTTTTTTTATGTAATTAGAACCAAACAACATGGTTTTTATCAGTAAATGTTCAAGAAATAATTAGGAAACAACATATGTAACATAAAGTGTTGCCAAATATTTATTTATTTATAAAAGGTTGTGTGTGTGTTTTATTAAATCAGGGAGTGTAACTTCACACTGACACAATGGAAATGATCAAATCACATCTTACATTTAATGATATGATGAGAGGGACAAGCAGTAGCTCTGACCCTCAGACCTACTTTTCCTGTGTACAGGTCCTGGAACAGGAGTGCCCTTTCACTGGCACGGCCCTGGTTATTCAGAGGTTATCTATGGCAGAAAGGTAAAACTCTTTTGTTTCCTTCTTGTCATTTAGGTTTATCATGCATCACATCCTGAATCGCATCAGGTTGGTCCTCGCTGAACCCATCAGTGGATAATCCAGAGTAAAAAAAACAGATGTCACATATCAGGAATTCAACAACTTGTCATTTTTCCACCCACAGCGTTGGTTACTCTACCCGCCTGATAAGGAGCCTCATTTCCACCCGAACCACACCACCCTGTCCTGGGTGACAGAAACCTACCCCTACCTCCCCGAGGACGAGGCCCCATTAGAGTGCACCATCAGACCTGGAGAGGTAGGAACACCCAGTGTGGTTTGGCTTGTGTCACAATTACATCGGATATTATCGTAGTTTTATAGTTTTCTGACTTTTCCTGTAAGTTTATATCCCCTGGAAAAGTTTTTTTTTTTTTTAACTCGTGGTTACTACTATACACACAATGTGTCTGTGCTTCTACTGTCACTATGAAATACAGGCAAATACCAAAAAAGAAAAATCTTTAAAGTCATTTCTTTCTCACCAGTTACACTTCAAAACTATCCAGCACCTCATAAAATGCAAGCGAGATGCAAACACCTGCACTCTGAGCTTAGAGGGAGGTTTTCTCCTGGGACGTTTCTCACATTTTGTCTAGTTTAAGACTCAAAAACATCTCACACTGATCTCCTCACACACTGTCAGCCATTCTGGGGTCTGTTCATAGGCTTGGGTGAAAAAAAAAAGTTACGCCACCATCAAAAAAATTTTGACTTTGTTGAAAAGGTCTTGCCAGTTTGAACTTGGTAAAAAAATTTGATTTTGAACTAAAACTTTTTCCTTCCATGACTAAACTGGAACCTGGTCACTGCTTTGCTGCTCAAAGCCATAATTACAACAAGCTAGTTAAAACTGACAGAATGAACACAAACTAATAGTCTGGATTTTTTTTTCCTCAGGTGCTGTATTTCCCTGACCGCTGGTGGCACGCAACCCTCAACTTGGACACCAGCGTTTTTATCTCCACCTTCCTCGGCTGAGCTCTGCAGGAGTTTTTTTTTTTTTAATGATCTCATGATGGCTGACAGGAGAAGGGGGACTCAAATGCTCAGCAACAAAGGACTACATGTGAACCTGGAGGACCACTGTTCTGACCTGTCTTAAATCTTGACATTTTGGGGAGGGGGGG
The DNA here is from genome assembly GCF_900324485.2 of Mastacembelus armatus. NCBI lineage: Eukaryota > Metazoa > Chordata > Actinopteri > Synbranchiformes > Mastacembelidae > Mastacembelus > Mastacembelus armatus. The sequence goes on from NC_046640.1 coordinate 6,840,938, forward strand.
TCATATTTTGGGTCTGTACCACAAAAACATTTTTTTGTTTGTTTTGTTTTGTTTTTCAACATCAATAAAATTAATGATATACTGTGTATTTTATAACCAGAGGAGCTACTCAAAAACAAAAATAGCATCACAGATAACACAATGTGGACCATTTCAGTCACGTCTACACTGGGATCACTGCATAAACAAATGGACTAATTATTTTTGATTAGTCTTTTGAACACATGAAGTAATAAAAGAAAATGTTTGGTCCAGTCTGTGTCCTTTCAGCAATGGATGCCTGATGTTTAATTTTATTAAAAAAAATTTACAAAAATTTCTCCGTCTTTACTTTGTGGCTTCATAGGCAATAATGCAATACAAGTGCACACAATGTCAGCAATCTGATTGTAGTGTGTTGATTCTCAGAGCCACAGCATGGATTATCACATTAACTGACAATGGGTTATTTTTAATCAAGCCATGCATATGTGTCCCCCCATAGGCAGCTGCTGATTCAGTAATTCCACAAAAACAATACAAAGTGAACAGATTTACAATAATGAGCTAAATATGAGCACAAACACAAACACTCCCTGGCACCAGTGAAGGTATTGTCATATTACATGTCTGGCCTATAAATTCTCTGTTTGCCATTCGGTTCTATTGGATCTAATTCTAGCTTGATTTTCCACTTCCGCTGGGATCTCAAGCCAGTTCCCCTGACAATGAAAAGCCTGTTTCTGTTTTGAATGGAAGAAGTGAATATTCTGGCTTGATTCTTTTAAAGAAGATCTTAAATAAACTTGGTGTGACATGAGGAAGAGCCATATTCTACAAATTTAATAAACTAAATGTTCGGCTGTTTTTTTTTTATGGCTATGTTTGCTTCAGATTGTGTTATATCAATTCCACAAAGCAAAAGCTCGGTTTTCAGACTGAGACAAACTCAGTAGATTAAAAGATTCTCACACACACAGAAGAGCTGATGTGGGAGGAGTTGAGAGTTAACTGGTCCCAATAAAAAGGAGCAAACTGGTACAAATGGAACAAACACAACTGAATCAAGAGGCTGTTGCTCTGTCACCTGGTGTTTGACTGGTTTAGCTGAATTTTCTGTTCAACTGATGAATTCAATAGTTTTTAATTGTCATGTGCCAAGTTTGACATGAAAGCTTCATCGTAGCAGATGCTAAACTAAATCTACTGTCAATGTCTTTTAAAGCCTTAGAAACACACATTTCAGCATCAGCTAACCACAAACGTTTCAGCCAAAGTTGTTTGCTGCAGATATCTGTAGTTTTTGTCAAAATCCAGTAACAACCCAACCCAGAGCTGAGCAAATCTTCTACACACAAAACACATTTTGTGGAAATCTTTAAATTACGTGTGCAGATGTGAACTTACGGTGAACTCAAGCGATTTTGCTTTGTGTTCTATTTGTCCTTTGCTCAAAGCACAGAAAAGAGAAATGTTCTGTGCTGATGTTTGGTGGCCGCCACTGACGACACCAGTGACAGAGCAGCAGCCTGAACACATTGACTTAAAGTATCAACAGGACTTTCTCTTTATCCTTTCACTGTTCAGTAGTCCTCCACCCATCCATTCTCCAAAATAAAAGCATCAATGACTTCTTTCATGGCCAGGTTGGGGATGAGTTGATCCTGGGTCAGTGGAGTGCGTGTCACTGGGTCAAAATGGCCAACTCTCTGAAAGAGAAGGAACCAGGTTGTGTGGGTTATTTTACTGTATAAATCGTTTCATGACTACCAGCTTGCAGGCATTTGTGCCAAGTTACACTAAATACAATGAAAACACATTGGACATTTTATTAAATTGATCTAATACCTTTCTTGAAGAAGGTGCATGTTTTCTATTTTCACATTTCTGAAACATTTCCTGAACATTTATTCGGTAGAGTCATATAAATCGTACCAAAATTACAAAATGCTCGCCTCCTTCAAACTCTCAAATGTCTAGATTTGTTTTATCAGTTTCATGTCATTTTAAATTGACAGGAGCAATCATTAAAAAGGAATATTAAGGAATATGTTGCAGGTGCTTTGGCTCACTTTTCACAACAAAAGGCTTCAGAATTGCTGGACATGTTATGGAAAAGCTTCTAGAAAAGCCAAATTAGATGAAACCTGTTGTAACTGAGCAGTTTTAGAGGAAACTGATTTGACTGCCATAGAAATGCAGTGTGAGGTCAGACCTTATTTACTCACTCTACATCATTACAGGTAATTACTGCTGCATGATTTTTTCATCTATCATATTTCATACGTGTCATATAATGCTGCCATGCTCTGATGAAACTGAAGATTATTGTAAATGCAGAATATCTGTGCACAGGTGGTTTCGTGCACAGAGTTGGAGGATGTTTATACCTGCAGGTGTTCTTCTATGTCTTTTCGGTCATAAGTGACACCGCTGGGAGTGATACACGGTTCTCTCATCAACTCAAAGCTGATCTTCCCACACAGGAAGTCTGGGATCTCACGCTTCTGTCAAACACACAACAAAAACAATCTTTAGAAAGTAAACTTCACATTACAACTTACGCTGAATGTCAGCTTCATTTTGCTTTTGTATATCATGTTGATTTCCAAAACATTCATAGTCTGATCTGTCTGTCTGAAGATTCCTTAAGAGAGTCACCAACACTAACCTTCCTCTTCTCATCTACCTGACAAAACAGCTCCTCCATGTCAGAAAGATACTTGTCCTGTGGAAAAACATCAAACAGGCAACAGAATTTACTCATTAATATCATGCAATAATGAAACTGATGAGTGGCTCGACATTTAAAAGAGGAAGTGAATGTCACGCTCACGAAGGCATCAAAAAGCAAAGTAAATTTCTGTGAGACATTTTAAACTCATCACTGCTCAGCTGGATCTCCTTAATCTTTTAGCCACAAACAAATCAATTTAAAATTCACTGTTTAGTGGACTAAAAACGTACATGCTTTGTGTGGATCTCATTCAGGATGTGTTGAATTCTGCTGTCATCAGACATGTCCTCTTGATTCTGTCTGGCACCCTCCAGTTCTCTGTGGAGACAGACACAGAACAGGAATAAGTTACAGAAGAAAAGTGAGATTTGACACAAGAGCTCTATTTCAAAGTTCTGTGGGTTTGACCTGCCTCTTTTTCTCAGCCAGGATGAGTCCGGTGAGGTAGGAGTGCAGCTCGCTCTCCTGGCTGATCCTCCTGTCCTCCATGCTGTTCCACCGTTTCTTCTTAGCTATCCTCAGAGCACTGGGGATGTCGTCGCCAAAGTTCAGCCGCTGCTCCTTTGCAAGGTTATAAGCTAGAAAAACAAACTACGTGTTAGTTTAATCCTGTCTGTCACCACATTCCTTACAAGGTGTGTGCAAAACATTACAAGTTACCAGGTGTCCCATAATACTGCAACAGCCTTGTTAGCAAAACTCTACAGATTGTCTCTGGACTGTACCGAACCCAGCTGCACACTGTCTTTGTCTGTACTTGCAAATTCAAGATCAGATTATGTTTTAAAAACAATTAATACAGAAAACCAGGTCATTCAGAGGTCACTTTCTGGCCGTCAGTTTAATGATTTTAGATTTTCCCAGAATGACAATGTTCTACAATACATTAGGTGACAAATGTCTCCTGGTTCTTCTTCAGGTTTCAATCCAGGTGGAAATCCTCCTGTATTATTATCACCTTTATCTACCAAGGTGGATTTAAATTTATTGTGCTCTCATCTGCAGTTCCCCTCAGCTTTATGGAGCAGTGCAGCCTCTGTGCTATTTTTAGCTCGGTTTTCCAGCAACAGTGAGCAGCTGCATGTTCCTCAGACAAGCTCTGAAACATCCACTACACTCTACATGCCCAGCAGCACATAGCAAGCTTACATGGTTAAAGCCTAACTGGTGAACATCATCGCTGGTACCTTTCTGCAGGTTGCCAATGGCCTCGTCATAGTTCTCCATCTCCAGGTGACACTGGCCCATGAAGAAATGAGCTTTGACCGATTGGCCGTCCAGTTCCAGAGCATGTCTGCAGTCTGCCAGAGCTCTGTCGTACTGCTGCAGCTTCACGTAGCACAGCGCCCTGTTAGTGTAGTACGCTGGGATGCAGGGGCTGTGGGTCTAACACAGAAAGATATCTAAATATGGATGTATGGATCCATATGTATGGTTGTACTGGTCCAACATTTTCTCTCCAGGTACCGATTATAAAACCTCAACTCAATACAACTTCATTCACTGTATTTCAGATCACATTTAATACTGAGGGTCAATGTTGTCCTAATACTGACCAGATGTTTTAATAACCACATTATATAACCAGTCAGTGCAACATAATAATCTTTCTCAGAGATAACTTTAGCATTAAAAACTCCAGCATGGTATGTAATCACTAATCAGGAGCTGGGCCCCTGCAATGGAGCCTTTACTCGGCCCTTACTATGGCTTTGCTGTAGCAGGTAGCAGCTTCCATGTACTTGCGACTCAGAAAGAGGCGGTTGCCCTGCTCCTTCAGCTCCTGAGCCGACAGCGAAGCGCTTTTCTCTGGACTTTCTGACATTTTGTCCACCAGGCCTGCTGCACCGCTGGCAGCTGCCTGCTCACTTTGCTTCCCTATCGTGATGCTGAGATCCAACAGGCAGGACACACACTGAAACACAACAACAAAACAGAATAATGACATTAATAACTATACATGAATAACAAAGGTAATCACTGGGCTAAACTTTATCAGTGAAGAAACAGTAATATCTCAGTACCTTAAAGTGTTTTTACACAGCACCTTGATCCATGCACTGATACTCAAACTAACCATCGTGTTTAACAGATTCAGACTTTATATATTACTATTTGAGGCGGCGCTCTTTTAAAGGGACAATCCGTATATTTCATACATTTAGCTCAGGTTACTATTCAGTAGGAGCTGTTCTTAGTGTAAGGAAACAGCTGTGTAATTTTGTCTGTGGCTCTGACCTATGGAGTTTCTCCAACAGCATGTCGCTGTCGTGGATCATGGCTTTCTTTTAATTGATGTATGTCCATTGTGTTTCACTGCTGACCCCGACAAGGGTTAGTGATAATAACCATCTAGAAAACACCCAGTCGATGCTAATTGTAACTAACGTAGCAGCTAACGTCGTCCTCTCTATTAGCCGTGTCATTTCTGATTTGGTCCTAAATCTCCGAGTGGTTCGCAGGGTCAGTGTGTTTTTTAGAAGTTAGTTAGTTAGTTAGTTAGTTAACACACCGATGTAACCTCAACGCTGATTATATTAGTTTGTGCAGAACGTGTCAACTATAATGCGACGCAGACGACGTTAAGCTAGCGGCACGTCTCGCTGTTAGAGGCACATACCTGGAGTTGTTTGTTAGACTGTGAAGAAACTGCGGGTTTTATTTATAAATGTTAAACTGAATGAGCAGGTGTCATGTAAATTAGCTCGGTGGCTAACTAGCTAGCGACTAGTTGTACTGATGCAGCCAACAGATGTTTTGGTTTTGATCGGTGACGTAAAACGCGTCATCAGGAAACACGACCGACGTCACGTTTTAATTGATTGAAGATGCGTTTTGAATATGAATTAAAAATGTATTAATTTTAATTAAACTTACATAACCTTTATTAGTACAACTGTTACAGGTAAAGAAGAAATATAATTGGATGCAAAATTGTTTGGGTACAACTTTATAACTTGGATTGTTCTTATCTTAATGGACTGATTGGTTTGTGATTTCAGAGCCAGAAATAAAATGTAATTAATAATTGAGTAGAGAAATAAATGGACTGGAAAAAAAGCTTAAAAACAAAACAAAAATAGAAAAGGAAAACAACAACTGACTGACACTACACTATTGTAGCTGATTTTTTGAAACCTGAAACAATTTGCCTTTGAGGGCCAGCACATTTATTTATAATCTTTAGAAATGTGTTTTTACTTTGTCATTAAAAATGTAATAATTAGTCCAAAAACATGTATGTCAGGTTGATTGGTGACTCTAAATTGCCCATAGGAGTGAGTGTGAGTGTGTGAGGTTGTTTGTCTCTATGTGGCCCTGTGATGGACTGGTGACCTGTCCAGGGTGGACCCCTGCCTTTCACCCAAAGAGAGCTGGGATAGGCTCCAGCAGATCCCTGTGACCCTGGTTAGGAATAAGCGGGTATAGATGATGGATGGATGAACTTTTATGTATACAATCAAAACAACAAGGATAATAATAATAAAATACCATTTCCCTTAAGACTTTATTAACATTATGATAAAAATTTCACATTTATAAATATACATTTGATGGTCTGTGTGATCTCAACATCTCAGAAAGAAACTTGGGATGAGGCAGAGCAGGAGGTTTAGAACATGGACCAAATGTAACACATTAATCACAACAAAATTCATACAATTCTTAATTCTTAATCTCACAAATATAACAGATCAGCCACAGCTGAAGAGCTATATGTGTTTTAATTGAGAAGCATCTTTACAGCTTTCAAACATTTGCATAGTTTTCATGTTCTCTTAATACAATATTATAGGTTTTAATATATTTTAAAACATCTTTAAAATAAAACACCATGGGAATGCAGCATAGTTTAAAATTTAGAAAGTGCAATCACACAGCGGCTCACTTTAAACATCATACATGTTTAAAGACTGCAGTATAAATGAATAACACTGAGGTGAATAAATACCATGTTTGAGATTTTCCTGCAAATAGTCTTGGCAGCCAGTTACGACACAACTCAGGTAACAACTTCTGTTTATCTATCACCAGTGCAATTAGGACAGTTTGGACCTGAAGACCATCCTGTGATCTGAAATGTAAAATCTAAAGTGCATCATGTGTTCACTAAAAGAGTCTGAAGAGATGTGCAACTTCTGGATTGGCTCAGACATTTCTTGGAGGCAGACTTGCTCTGATGACAGACGTCAATTATCTCACTTGTAAGCCACAAAAAACATCCACAGAATAGAAAATGAACTGTTTTCTGCTACTTTCTACCAAGTCCCTACGAGAACTGTTCATTTAATATTCAGATTAAAAATGATTCTATGGCAGAGTGAAGCAAACTGTTACACGTCTGTCTTTACTGTAGTTTACTGTGTAACGTAGCCACAGCTGCATGGCTTTTTGTTCCTCGTTTTAATGTTGGAATCAACAAGTGAGATTATTTCTGTCTCTGAGGAGTTTTGGCTGCAAAAAATGTCTGTAGGAGTGAAACAGCAATCAGCTACTTGCCTGTCTGCTCACTAAATACGATGCTCTCTTTGCAAAACCAGGCAACATTTTTGGGAAATAAACCTGTTTTCATCAACAGGCATTAGTCCCAAAATGTTGGGCTGTTCCTCTAAAGAAAGTGTCTCCATGTTTAGATCCCCTGACCTCATCTGTAGGGTCTGGAACAGGTCTATCATCTGATTCCTCCCAGTTTCACTGACTGGCTGTGGAGCTCCCGGTCAGCATTCAGAGGGGTCGAGGCTGATGCAGACCTGCAGTCTCTGGGCTCAGAGCAGGACTGTGCGTTGCCTTGGAGGGACTCCAGTTCCCCAGAGAAGCCTGGGCAGCCTTACGATGAGCCAGTCTGTGTGTGATGGAGAATCCAGCATTTCCCTCCAGCTGAGACAAAACCACAAGCACCTGTCTGAGAGCAAATGAACAAAGCCACCTGAAGTCCACTGCTGCAGCATCGTTTCTTCTGCTTTCTGTTATAAACTAATCTTTATTTTTAAAACAACTTAAACAAAGACATCTTAATTTTTTTTTCCTCAGTAATTTTTAATGGAGCTTTGGCTTGGGATGTGATGTGTGTTGCAGTGAACCTGTGTAGAGGAGGGATGCTGTCGATAGTTTTGAGGCTGCTGCGTGTCGACACCACGTTGAAGCTATCGCTGCAGTCACAGGACACATGCAGGTGGTGTCTGGGGTGTCTGTTCTCCACCATGACGATGAGCCCGGCCCAGCCATGGGTCAGGTAGTAGCAGGTCATCCCCTCCCGCCCCTGACACACACGCCAGGTTAGTGCTCACCTCAGCACAAAGTTCAAAACAGACATATCAACTAGTTTACTACTTAAATAGTCTGATGACCACCTGAAGATATGAGACCTGGACAATGTGATTTGGTCACAGGGTTAAATGTCAGACTTTCAGCATTACCTCATGCCTCTCTCCTTTGGTTTCTGTCAGCTGGATGACGGCGTCGGCAATGGTTGTGTTGGAAGCTGTTACTTGCTCCACCATCACCAGCCTGGAGCTGTAGACAGCCAGCATGTAACCAGGCGCCTCTGATCGGCCACAGCTCGCTGAAAACACACAACGGTGGCTTATTAACACAACCTGCATAAAGACAGAATTATGTACGGCTCTATGTATTTATCACTGCAAAAAGGAAGGTTATACAGTAAATCTGTTTTATACCTACTCACAAACTCCCTGTCTTTCTTTATTGTTTTTACTTTATGTGCAATTTTATTTTACAGCCTCTTCCTTAAGAATTCACATTTAAAGTAATGAGCGGTAAAATCTGGTGCGATGTGAGTTTTGCTGAGTGTAGGCTATGTATAACTAAAAAGAGGTCATCCTTATCTCTAAAAGTCAACCTGATATTGGTTCCTTGTTACTTACTTGTCCCATCTGTGACGGTGCTGTGCCAGTGGTTGAAGGCGCAGCACAGTACGGCATATTCGCCCGGTTCCAGCATGACGTCACAGCCGACAAATCTCCTCACAGAGCGTCGGCTGTGAGCCAGCAGACGACCCAGCGTCAGAGTCCCGCAGCTGTCATAGGCCACCCGAAACACCAGCACACACAAATCCAACAGGTGGCTCTCTGCTGTGTCCCATCGCCTGGAAACACACAGGATATGGAGGAAACATTAGGATGTCTAGAGTAATACAGCCAGTAAAATACACAACCAACTACACAAAATACAACAACACAAAAAAAAGCCTAGTATAGGTATACTATACTATAGTATAGTTATGATATAATTAAATTTCAAATATTAATAGTACTGTGCAAACATTTTAGATGTTTAGATTCTTATGAATTATTGATACATCATGGAGGCATTCATGAGCCGAAATATACAATCAGACTCATTAAGATCTATGTTGAGAGACAGAAAGAACAAGGAGTCCTGCAACAGATGGTGGGACCCCCACAGAGGATCGGATCTCAACATCATGGAGTCAGTCTGGGATCACATGAAGAGATAGAAGACACTGAGACAGGCTAAATCAACAGAAGGGCTGTGGCAGGTTCTTTGAGATGTTTGGAACAACCTACTGAACAAGAAAATTGAACAACTGTGTGCAGACATCATGCTGTTCAAAAGGCAAAGAGTGGTGACACCAGGGTGTGTGTGAAGTTCACTAATAAATAAAAACACACAGTCCAAGTCCAATCAGTTCATTTTGCCTCCACATGGTACTCCTGATGTGCTGGGCACAGCATAACCCTGATGTACAGTTACAGCTACAGCATTGAAGAGATGTATCTCGAGTGTGGCCTACATGACGCTTATAATTATACCTTAACAGATCACGTTGGACTGTGACTGTCACTCTACCTGCTGCCCTGCTGGAATAAAGCCAGCTCCACAGCTGTTCTCTCCAGCACTGTGATCGAAACCACCGTCATTGGGACGTCGGCTCCCTGAGGGAAAACGCCCGGGACCCGAACCTCCTGCCAGTCTGAATGAATCTTACAAATATCCACTGAGTCAAAGTACCTGGCAGGGTCAGACACACACTCACAGACATGTGTCAACACATGAACACATCTACACAATATGGCACTTTACTGGCCTTTTTGTTCTATATTTGTTCTTTCAATGCATTTTCTTGTTTTCTGACAAGGTAAAAAATCTGACTATATCAGACAAAATCCACAATTGGAAAGATTATTAATCTATGGAGAAACAGGTTGTAAGACATCATCTTTCTCATCAATAAATAAGCTCATTATTAAGACATCATCTTTCTCATCAATAAATAAGCTCATTATTAAGACATCATCTTTCTCATCAATAAATAAGCTCATTATTAGGGAGGGCAATACACAAGAATACACTGTAATACACAAAATGTTTATTACAGGTGTGAGTGAAAAGAAAAATTAGTTGTTACAGTAAATTATTCATACTGTTACAATCAATGATAATGAACCTGAATGTTGGTATGAATGAGTTATAGCCAATCAAGCCCTTCGTTTATACACTTAGACTCTACATACATATGAGCTTACTTTGCACAGAGACAGCTTCTCTAAATTTCAATAAAATTTTCTATTTCAGGTTCTGTTTTTAGGTTCAGTGTCTTCATGTGAATCGTTTACACACAGAAAATCAAATCACACACAGTCTTCCTGAAATACCTGATGAAATCCCAGAAGTCAATCCAGAACAGGCCATCCTCAGCTCGCTGGGTGCACAGTTCCCTCTTCAGGTGTGGAGGCCAGTTTGGCCAGTCGTCGGCCCAGGGCCCGGTCCAGGAGAACCGACCCCACGGGTTCCTCAGCTGCAATAATCTGAAGCAGACAGCAGGTGTTAGATACTACATCAGCTGCACTCTAGCCATCTCAAATAAAGTATACACAGTGCATGTATCTATTATGTCTCTCAGCTACAGTCAGGTTTCACATGAAGGATGCCAGTTAGTAACATACTGTGAGTTAGCATTGTACAGCCATTTTAATTTGGGTTAAAGTAGAGCACTGTAGTGTGGAGATCAGAAGCTGTGCTCAGCTTGACATCGCAGCAGAAAAAGAAGAAAAACAGTGTTCACAGGAATTTCTTAAACCTCCTGCAGCGTAACCCACTATTCTGCTGTCAATCTGTTCACTCAGTATATTCCAACAATGTCATAAAAATGTGGCAACACACCCTGCTTCTATGTCACTCCAGATTATAACCCTCTTTAAACAGGTTTCTCTGTTGGTGTAAAATCTATATAAGGTAAATGGCTTGTATTCTCACCTGTGTCTGTCAACATCCCGCACATCGAGGACAGAGTAGGCGTGACGAGGACGTAAACCCAGAGACTCGTACTCTGTGTCATCCACCTTCATGTTACCTCCTCCACAAGATGCTCCCATCAGAAAACTGGCAGCACAAAACACAGTTAGGGTAAATATTAACGTATGAACAAGGCAACGCGCCCAATTTAGAAACACACCACCCCCAGACTTACCCTGCTTCTTTGGAGCTCAGCATTTTGGCCCAGATGAGGTCTGTGTCGATGGGCTCTTCCTTGGGGTTGGTGGCACTGACCTGCAGGGCCAGCGATTCACAGGGGGCCCCGGTCAGCGTGGATAGGCCTTCGATGGCGCGACCCGCCTGAAGAGCAAAATAGGAACCGTGGAGCTTGGCCAAGGCCTTTTCTATCAGAGCCACCCAAAGCTGCTTCCGCTGGGCCTGAAGAGGAACAAGGAGGTTAAAAAGGATTAAAAAGTTAATTAACTTCTGTACCTCAGCTTAAACATGCATCTGTGAAGGGCAGAGCAATCTTGCCCTTGCGCTTCAATCTAAGGATGGCTGGTGCAATATTTTTAAGGTACAATATATAATTCTGTGGAGAATATGTAGTCAAAGTTTCCACTTCTCTTCTACACAATAATCATAGTTGAGACTGAACTAGGTCACAATGATGAATCTTAATGACAGAAAATTGGATGACGGTAAGTTGTGATGATACAGTATGGGGAGTGCTGAAGTGTCGCTGCGTTAAGAAACACACAAAAGGCAAATATACATCATAAGCACAGATAACTGGTTAAAGTTGTATTAGCCGCAGTTATGAAAACCCAATGAGTCTCATATAGTTGAAAAACTTTAAATAAAAATGAAAGTTTAATGAAAAATGAGAAATCCTGGCTTCTTATCTAACTCATTACAAGGACATTGTTTACACATTGTCTAAACATGAGAAAACTGAATTGCTGATAATGGCATCCATGTATTTTTGCATTAGTGAAACAATAACCAAGTTAAAAAAAATCATACGTTTGAAGACTTAGCAATTATTTGGCAATTACTTTTTCACTCCACACATTGTTTTGAAGCAAAACACAGCCTTGTTCTTTTGGGTGGGTGCAGCAGCAGTTTCCTCAGTGGGTGCTGTGGCATCCTGGGAGGCCTTATGGACAGGCCACTGCAAAACTTGTTTCATTTTTTTTGTTTTACTGTTAAGATACTATCAATATTAGGCCACATCAAAACCTGAGATGACCTGTACATTGCCTCTGTTGAAATAAGCGATAAACACTGAAGTAGTAGTAACACACCATCTGATAAATAAGTTTTCCACTTGCACAGCAACTGTTAGAGCAATGATGTAAAGATTTGTCACTGTATTCGCAGCTATACAACACACAGTGTACCCACCTCTAGGCAAGGTGATTTACTGAATACCTATCTAAAAATAACCACACATACACATCAGTGTAAATCGTGCAGTAATCTGTGGTGTTTACCGTACTGTGAAACTGTTCACTGACTTTAGGCTCTAAGACACTGCCTCCCCCAAACAACTTAAGGACCCCAACAAAACCAAGTCTGTGGAGAAGCAGAGCCTGAAGGACAAACACAGGGAACAAAAGTCTGTGTCCGTGTTGTTCCATAACCCGTAAGTCCCATAGTTCAAACAAAACCTTAAAGTGAACATAATGATGCTGTTTGAAACTTGAAACTTGCTGTTTTTAAAGGAGACAGTGCAGCAAAAATCATGCCAGATAACAACATTACACCAGCAGACACAGGGATGTGTGGTGGAGGAAGTATTCACATTCAGGAAGAAACAACATTGCAATAAAAAAAATCCATTACAAGTAAAAACTGTCCATTGAAAAGCGTAAGTGCTGTATTGTGTTACGGGTTATTACTACTGATGCATTAAAGTGAGGGCAGCTAGTTGGAACTATTTTATGGACCCTTGAGTGGTGAAATCCAGGAAGTGTGTCATATTTTATCAACTTATCGTTTCTGTGTAAAATATTACATAAAGTTGGACAAAATGGAAATCCTCAACCAAAATACTAGTACCTTTAATTTTAAGTACAGTACACACATGTACAGAGTACTTTTTCTACTTGAAGCCACAGTTTGTATGCAGTACCCCACTGAGACACCACTACCCCACTGGTTCATCTGTGTCATGTCTGACATACGATTTGTTGGGTGTTTCACCTGAGAGAAGAGCAGGTGGCCATTCTCATCACAAGGCAGCATGTCGTCCACCAACACTGTGGTCCACGAGCCGTCTTTGCAGAGACGCACCTGATAGGCTCCTTCTGCACACAGCAAGCGGGTCACCATCACTTTCTCCACCAGCTCGGGACGTTCAGCCAGAACAGCCAAGGCACTCAGGAACCTGTTCTCCAAAAGACTGACACTGTACTGACAATTTACTGTTATCTATGTGGCCTTAGTGTAATTTGCTTTACCTGTTTCATCGAGATGTATTGATGTGCAAAATAGCTGAGCAGAGCCTGTCACATATTACTGTGTACTTTGTGTTTTTAGTTGAACACCCTATTTGATTCAGCTCACCAGCAGTTACCCAGAAGGCCTTGCAGGATGTCAGATGGGCGAAGTGTGCGGAACACAGACCACTTTATCCCGCGGTCTCTAAAGGTGCAGCAGTTGATTTCTTGGGGTCGAAGCCACTTTCTGACCCGATGCTGGACACTGTCGTCCATGGGGAAGCCCACAGACTTTGGACCAGGAGGGAAACTGTCATCCACAAAGGTCACTGAGTTCTGAAATAAAGGGGCGACACCTCCAGATAGTAATACAAACTAAATGTGATTGTAGCATAACAAACAAAAACCAATTTCATCGTAATGTGTTGAAGAACCTCTGATTTCATTTCATTCTGAAACCAGACATACACCCTTTCTGGTCAGTACTCAAAATCCCTTGTTTGAGAATTACCCCACCGTATCCTAGCGTTTTTTTTTTTTTTTTACAATTTTATTCTACAGATTACTGGCTACAACATGCAAACTAGTAACTTGGTAACTCTGAGCAGTTTAAAAGGTTATCGTAGTGCACAGTCTGAGCTGGACTCAAACCTCTCTACAGAAGCTGACGATGTTCTCCCACAGCTCTTTGGCCTCTCCTTCATCACTCTGTCGCAGCGCTTCCACCAGCATACTCTCCTTCCTCCTCGGGGACAGCGCTGGTTTAAGTTGTGTGACATGTTTCTGAAGAGTGTGGCAGGCCAGGCAGTGTTTTGCTTGGCTCTTGTTGATGAGAGTGCACGCTGGGCACGACCACCCCTCTGTCCTGTTATCGGGGAGCACGCCAGGAGGAAACGTCACAGAGGCATCTGACGCAGGTGACAGAGGTGACATTTCCTCCTTAAGGGTGCTGAGCCGTCTGCCTGGCAGGAGCTCTGGCTGGGAAGACAGATGTGCAACAGCCAGTGTTGAAGGAGAAGGACTTATGTTATGTGCTTGACTGAGGCAAACATCTGGAGGTGGCACTTCTCTGCGACTGCAGGGAACTACATTATTAGGACCTGAAGACACACTGAGCACTGAGGAGTTTGTGTTCAGATATGAAGCTTCCACTGGCAAACACTCTCCTCTGGTTGATATGGAAAGTGAAAGCGCTCCTGCTTTAGGTTCTGGTTGTTGTGCTGCTGTCTGATCACAGACCTCAGGTGTGAGCAAGGCCTCAGCAGGGATCTGGGGGAGAGACAGTTTGCGTGGTCCGCCACAAGCAGAGCAGGACATGGAGGTAGGAGTGTTCTGCAGAGTGCACCTCAAACAATCCCAGGCCAGGCTGGGTTTATCGGCATCTTCTGGCTGTTTTCTGTTTTGCTGCCTGCACGGCTCAGTCAAAGACAGCCTCAGGGGGCCGGAGCAGCTACTAGAGCGCTGAGGCCGGGGCTGGTCTGAGGATGAGTCAATTGATCCAGTGTAGCCACAGAGAGAGCAGGACAGGCTGTGGGGGGAGTTGGCCAGTGTACATCGTGGGCAGGACCAATGGCCATCTTCCCTGCTGGTCCCATGCCACATCCACCGGAGATCGGATCTTCTCCGAGGGGCTTCACAGATGGAGCAGCGGGAGGCACCGGCTGCGTTCAGGAAAGTACAGCAGCCACAAGCCCACTGGCTCGTCTGCATGGGCATCGAACCGGACGAGAAACTGAAGAGAATAAACAATATTTCATCACACTAGTTCACACATTATTTTAGATTGTAGGCCATGTCATGGCTTTCTTTCTAATATATAGCCTACATATAGTTTGCATGAACAATGGGTTTAGAGCAAAAACAGGAGAAATATTTTCAGCTTGCAAAATCCCAGGAGATCAAAGGAAGGAAACACCAGATATTAATGGGTACATTAGCAGTTGCACTTTCTCTGGTGGCTGGGGAGAGAAAATTTAAATGCATGAATATGGAAATGATGCACCACTACACCACACTAACTGCATAAACTCTTCTTTAAGGGGTCCCTCACAGAGACTCTCTTCTTCCTCATGTACTCTCCCAGCTGTTCAACCACAGCTTCCAATATGTGCAGAGTTTTCAGTTCTTCGTAACACAATGAAATTAGATACCAAATCACCATTACACGAGATTTATGATGCTCATTGTGCTCACAGGCCTCATCTATAAAACAGTTATATAAAACATTAGCCGTGCTATGGCACCCAGGGAGAAGTTCAGACTGCAGGAGCCGCTGGGACATCTACGTAGAAGCTGGCCCACATTTTCTAACTTCAACACTAAGTAGATTGGCATTAAGCCTGAAACTTCCAGTACAGCCCGGCGGTTACTGCAGTGCAAACTTTAAGATGCAGGTGTTTGTGATGCAGAGCTCAGCCTCTACACCTGGTGGAAATAAACGAAGCAGAAATATGTTGTCCGACTGTGTCACACTGCACTCTATCAGGTAGTTTGGGGTCTAAAGATTTTGATTGGGTGGGTTTTGCCTTTACTTTAGTCAATGTCCAGCAAGTTATTTTTACATTTGGATTTGAATGATTGTGAAGGTCCGCAGAGTTAAATTAAAAATATTCACAAGTAAAACTAAACTTTTTGCAGCTTCAAATCTGTTAGCTGTAACTAATGTACAGGAGATGTGTGTTAGGAGATTTTAGTCAAATGTAATCAGGTATAATGATGCCTGCCAAGGCATCTTTTAAAAATATATATATATATATATTTTTAAATGTCTTTTACCTTCACAAGAAAAGAAGATGCATTTAGAGTCTTTCTGCTCATTCTGATTTCAAGTCAATTATATGGCCTAATATCACAAATCAAAAATTTGCCTCAGTGGACAAGGTTGCTGTTGTATCTCCACCTGGTGATGCTGAGAAGGTGTAAAAGGGAATTCGACAGTGTTTAGAAATTATAATCAACATCTGGAAACAAATGAGAAACAACATTGCTAAATCGCTGGAACTCGGATTTTACATTTTCTTAATAGCTTATGTTTTGTGCAGCTTCATCAATATTATTTTACTTTATCAGATATCCCTGATAGTCCACTTATATCCTTTTATACAATTTACCAAAGTTCTTTTGATCTCTATGTATCAAATGTAATGTAGAATGATCTGCACATCTGAGGTTCCTTTGGAAAGCTCATGTGTGCATTTCCAGACCGTCGTCTACAGTCCAATCATCAGGGATTTCCCCAACAGCATTACATTTCCTGTCAGTGAGTAACTCGACTCCTGGCTGGCACAGTCTGATCAAGGTTGGGACAATGTGGCAGCAGAAAAAGCTTATACTGGGCAGAATATAGACAATACCTTAGACAGAGATGCACTAATAATTAATATGTAGAGATTTGAACAAAACTCGGAAAGGCTATTTTATCGACCAATTTATGAAATATTCACGAGCACACACTCGAGCTGAGGACATCCACATAACTATAGAATATAAATTAAATATCCACTCCATCAACTATCACATTGAAGGTGCAATGTGTGGCCAAAAGGTATTAATAAATTATCACAATCATTCATCATTTTAAACAGAGAATTAAGAAACAAGGTGGTGTCAAAGAAGCTAGTCTTTAACATTTGGTCAGAACAGGAAGATGACTTTGGGTCCTGCTCCAGGAAACACATTTTATGAGTTATCTGGGTACATTTGAAAAGCAAAACCTGGAACCCCCCTCATTTCTGGAACATGGACAAAAGCCATTTGCGACTACTACTGAGATGTATTTCTGTCCAGGGCTGATGGCCTGAAAGCTGTGTCAATATTCTGCCAATTCTCTTTGTGATTCCCATGGACACAGCCTCAACTGGGGAGTACGGTTAAGTAATCTTAGGACGGCATCTGTGCTTTTTATATATAATGTAGTTACATGGGCTTAAATGGACTGTGACCTCCAGGGTGCATGGTAAAGTGTGTGTCAGTTAGGATGAGTGTTTGAACCTCCAAGTCTGAGGCAACGCTATGAATCTGTGGCTGGCCGCTGCCACAGGAGAATGAAATGAAGTACATGAGTCTTGTTAATGCAAAGGTGAGATAGAGTGGGA
Organism: Mastacembelus armatus; assembly: GCF_900324485.2. Classification (NCBI taxonomy): domain Eukaryota; kingdom Metazoa; phylum Chordata; class Actinopteri; order Synbranchiformes; family Mastacembelidae; genus Mastacembelus; species Mastacembelus armatus. The sequence goes on from NC_046640.1 coordinate 6,858,430, forward strand.
ACTGGTACAGGGTCTGCAGTGAAGAGGGATCCGAGCCTGCAGGTAAAGTGCTGAATTTACACATTCAAGTCAGCTCAAGTGCAGGAAGCTGAGCCATGATTGTGGGTACACAGACAAACCAAGCAGAACACATTTCGATGAAACGTGTTAAGTAAAATATTAGACCTCAGGAGCAAATACAGGGCTTTCTGTGGTAAACTATGGGCAGTATAAAGAGTGGTTCTGCTAACATCTGAAGAAAATATTACATTTTTGCAAGACATGGTATAAGGCTTATTAAGATTCAGGCAGAAACAATCAGTGGTTCTACGATGGTTTAATCAGGCTTGTACATTGGTAATGAGGTGAGCTGCATCAAGATGTGACTGAGTGACTGATCATTTCCTACATTCACTTTGCAGAATCTGAGAAACATGCATCAGTGTCAGAAACAAAGTGTTCACACACACACACACACACACACACACACACACACACACATACACACACACTGAAATGCCTGATTAATGTCCCTTGACTAGAACACAACTATTAAATACATTCACCATAAGCGCTGACTATGTGTGGGAGCTGAATTTTTTTTTTATGGAGCGCTGCTTTATCTCCTCCTCACCTGCCTCTACAGAGGTCTCCAAAGACACATTTTCATGTTGTACATGTCTGGGAAAAACACTATTGCTGAATTTCTTCTGGGAAACCCTGAAATATCCAATTATTCCTGCTCTTCAAATTGTCCATGAGGAGCATCATGGAGCCCAATGCTGTGAGTTTTCCGAATCCCCTGGAATTGGGCCTGTTTTCTCACTACATTACTTGTTACTGAGTGGCCTGAAGGCAACAGGTTTACAGTCCTGGTTGCAGTCTTACCTGCGCTCTCTGTGCCTGCTGGGTCTGGGAAGCTGCCGAGGGATGAAGGTGCTTTGGCTGCTCCTCAGACATCCCATGATGGGAGAAGGGGGCATCGCGGCACCCCGGGGTGCACCTTCACCCTCAGCCTCTTCAACAAGGGAGGAGGTGGAACTTCCCATAATGCTGCTTACTCAGGTGGACGGGCCCTGTGGGAGGAAGATGAGGAAGCAGAGTAACTTAAATTGGTGGAAATGCTTATAGGTTTTTTTGCTCATTACTCATATTACACATCATATTGTACTTTGTACTGCACTGCATATTGTTATTAGACAGGCCAACTTTACAAAATAATATACCACTTCTAAATGTGATGCATTGTTACAGACAATATAAAAATCAAGTTAATTTAGCTACAACATAATAATTAACCACCAAAATAAGACTCTGACAGGAGAAACTTAGCTTCATTTGTTTGTGATACTTTAAGTTCAGTGAGTTTGTTGATGAAGTCTACTAAAGCAAAATTTTGAAACCTAGGACCTGAAATTGAGAATTACTTCATTGGTGTACTATTACCTTCACTGGTGTACTATTACTTTTATTTTTTTATTTTTTAAAAATCTTCCACTGCTTGTCATGAGCAGTTTTTTATAGTCTCATTGATATTGCAATAAATATGTAATCACTAAAACATTATATCAATGAACAATATGAGAGATCGCTGATATATTTCTTTGTAATTAAACATTCGTATTGTCATAATGCAGTAATTTAACCTACAATTGAAAATTGATATTTTGGGCAAAAAATATCAAAGGATGTCAGTCGGTATTTTAATTTCACTTGACTCCAAGCCAAGAGCATGTTTTGTGCTGCTCAGACTGTTAATGTAACTCTTTCAGCAGTCACACATGGCACATGCAGATATAAAACATTGCTTATTTTGGTATCTGGTCGCTTCAGCTCCCTGCCTGTTCTGTCTACACTTATGTCCTTGAACAAGGACTTAAAATCTGTCTGATAATCTCAGGAGCTCCAGCTTCAAATGCTCAGGACAAGAACACGCTGATAAGAAGATACATGCTCTTTACCAAAACCCACTAGTTATATGAAATAAATATAAAATATCATTTGTCTCCTTTGTCTGGTTTTCCAGTGTGCCTTCTATTTGTCTCTGAATAAATAAATAAATTAAAATTTCAAGAACTCACACGCGATAACTACTCTGTGTGTTCTGCATTTAGAAAGATATTCACCCAGTTGAAATTCTCTGTACCTAATGCAGATGCTTCCCTGCTGATACTGAAGTTCACATAGACTTTAGGTAACCTATGTGCACCTGCAGTACAGCTGGTGGCTGAATGAGAAACTGCAGAAGAGCACGAGGATATGAAAACAGACAGCAGCACCGTGGAGAGCTGGACCTACCTGACTGCAGGGAGAACGGGTTGTGCAAGAGCCGAGTGAATATTCCTGCTAACTGGCTGAGATCTTGCTGCATCCTCTTTCATTTAAGCAGTGATATGCACATTCACCGCTGGTCTCCTCTCACCATCACTGTCAAGCCTCAGGGAATACAAAACTCTTCCTCTGCCAGCAATTCAAAATAAAATCCCGATTAACCAACACAGGTTACATTGGCTGGGTAATAAAAACATACATAAATCAAAATGAGTAGGCACTGTGGGCAGACAACATTTCACTGGATAACATTTGACATCTGCAATAGCAATCAATCACAAATCACCCAATTGTGTAACAATGTGGAAACATATTTAGTGTCTTTCAAAAAAGAGCACAAATCATTAATCGGTTAATTGACACTCACACACTCAAATGTAAGTGGCAATTATTTTGATAATGATTGTGTCAATAATGTTCCACACAAACATATAAAACGTGACGGCTGGTTGCACAAAACAGGGAAGCAGAGTGAATCGACACTGACTGAGAAATTGTAATTTCTCAGCATTAATTAAAACATTATAGAATAAACAATTGAGAAAATAATTTTACAGCCCAGAGCAGGTCACACTAACTTGGAAATAATGGTTTATTTCAATGTTACTTTATTTTTTTTATAAAGAGAGGGTTTCCATTTATTTTTGTGATATTTTGCCTGTATTTCACTGATGACATCTTTAGAGAGAGACACCTCCAGGACAAAGAAAATGGTATGATATGCAGCTATGAACTAAAGTGTGGACCCAGTGGATTCAGTCATGTGGTGTGTGTCTGGGTCACTGGACACCTTTATGAACCAGTGTTTTGAAGTCAGACACAGCTGGAGTTGGTCATATGAACACTGCTGTAGTATTATGACCTTAATATATATTATTATTAAATTGCTAGTAGGAAAAAGAAGGAGTGTCTCATTCGATAGATTCCCAAATCCAGAACAGAGCCAAGGCTTTTGGTGCTTTGTTTGAACTACTTGGCTGAAATAAATTGCATCAGGAATAAAACATGGATCACCTCATTTCTTTATTAAGCTTGTAAAATATACACTTTTAATACTATTATATCTATTTTTATTGAGGTCACCACTAATAATGTCTGTGCCTGTAAAGATCTGAGTGAAACTACTGTAGGACTTTAATTTTTATATACCCTGATCCCATAGCTTTTATTTGCAGATCTGTACATTTAAGTGCTTTGCCTAAATACAGGATGTTTGTTTTTATTGTCCTGAGTACAAATCACATCCCAGCAAATAAAGGCGGACTGACCATAACCACCGTGTAATAAAAGGCTCAGTGCATGAATGAGTGATATTCTTTAAAAACATTAGTTTATACCGTAAAATAAAGTAAACATGGCTTGGATGTTAACGATACTCTTACTCCGTCCACCTCAGTATTAAAATAGCACCTTTGCGCTTTTATTTTGAAGTAATCGCCGCACACTTTCGTTCTTCCTGTGTCTAGATTGACGCGGGTCAGCCCGGAGCTGTGGACCGGTTTTTTTTTTTGTTTTGTTTTTTCTCTTTCCACCAGGGACGTTTTCAGGACAGTGCCCGAGCAGCAGTCGGGACATATCGATCTCTTATCCGGTCAAGATGAATATCTCCTTCACCACATTACGGTCCTGGATAATGAAAGCGATATAATAGAGCCACACATCAGCCCAGTTCTCCACCAATACTCCATTATAAATTTCACTGTAATGTAGTTTGCTTTATTACAGAACATACAGAAATCTAAAATGTGATATTAAGTTTATTTTTAATAACTAATGCTGCTTTCTGCATAATTCGGCATATATACAATACACAAAGCAGCACTTTGTTTTCATAAAATCTACATTTCTTTGTTAGTTTGATGCTTTAAAGCCAAATTGCCAATAATTGTCATAATAGCCATAATAAATACTTGCACACCTTATAAAATGGGACCAGTGTTTCTTTGACGAATCACTGGGTCTTTGGTTTTAATTCAGCCTGTAGCTTAGTTTGATAATTCCCACAGTTGCTTTTATTTTTATATATCTACATAAACCAGCATTATATGGCTCCCTATAAGATGCTTATGGGCCTACTGAAAGTTGTAAATTTGATGTAATTTCAGGTTCTTCTTTGCATGGTACACACTGATATAAGAATAATTTACACAGATATTAATGTTAGCTGTCACATGAACTGGAGCACCAATGGTAGTTGTCAGTCAATGGTAAATAGCAAACAAATGCTAAATGATAAGATTGAATTCAGCCTGCAGGTTTTTCCTAAATTTATAGCCATTTCCACACACTGCTTGAGCCATTCACTAAACACAACCCAAATTTTGAAACAATAAAAGTATGTGTCCCAAGAAAACCAGTAGGTAAAATTAAGCGATGGAAATCAACTTGGTATATTTCCTCAACTGCTGAATGAACAATTTTTACTGTAATTTGTATTTTAGACTAATCAAAGGAAATCTGATTAGAAAATACCACAAATGCTTGAAGATTAATCCACTGCTGTGCCGAACATTTTGCCTTGTGGCCTGTTTGGGGCCCTTTGTAACTTTTCAGATGCCTGTGACTTATTTGACATATACAGATTGACATATAAGAGGAGATCAGTTTATTGACTTGTACAGTTTATATTAATTGCAATAAACTGGCTAAATAAAACAAGAATGCTGATGTGACACTTCAAAACAGATAGACTCCCTGTGTGTTGCCTGCAGCGAGCAATGAGCTAATGAGAACTATCTGATCCTGCAATGTGGTGTTCATACAGCAGACAGTTCTGCACTACTCTGCAATACTACAAGGAGAAATCCACCCAAACAACATAAAACTAAAGTTTACACAACTTGGCCAACCATGCTACAGGAACGTTAAGTGTTTAACTCATTTAAAACCAAAATGTTTCCTCCTTTAAACCAAATCTATGAAATGCATGATTCAAATGAAATGTAAAGCACCAGAGTATAGGAAAATTAAACCTGTCTCCTCGAGTGAGTCCATCATCAATCTTGCAACATTTAACATGTCCTGTAATCTATATCGAGGGGAGACATTCACACTTAGAGTACTTAGTGAGTGTTGATACTGTATTAAAGATAGTGAAAGTCAAGGTGCTCCATCAGTGAAGTCAGTCCAACAGGACTACATTTTGTCCACAGGACTGCACGTGAGGATTGGTCTCCTTGTTACCTAAACCATCAACAAATGGAGCAGTGGCCTTTTTAAGATGTTACATTTTAAGACCTTCAACATCTCAGAGCTGCTGTGCTGCTTGCCCAATACGACATGTAACTGTTATAAGGAGACAGCATGCAAACGGCACAGCTGATCTCAGATCTGTATCTTAAATTGGATTTCAGCCTAAGCCGAACATGAGTAGAAAGTATTTGAAAATAAAGCTGAGGCTGGATGGAATCTGAGAAGTCAGTGCACTAGAGGAAAAGGTCAATAAAGTCATAAGGATTAATCTTCTGGGGACCATGCATTCCTGTTTTAATTTAAAAAGCCAACTTCATCCAATAGTTGTTATGTCACTATGAACTGACACTGGCAGTGTTGGACTGACTGACTGATGCTGTCACTGTGAAGCCCCAGGATAGTTCAAAATGTAAATTTTAGTCCTTTAAATGGAGAAAGAGGATTTAGAAAAACTGAAGATAAAGTTTGCTGTGCACTCTGATGAATTAAAACATTCAACAGGATTGTGGTTCTGTGAGAAATTGTGTCCACTGAAGGCACTGAGGGTCCCAGCTGTCCGGCCAGCTTTCATCAGCAGGCTTCTTCTTCTTCTACGGTCCTTTTCTCCAAACCTCCTCTCCAGAAATATAGGTGGCATTGACGTTAAGGCCATCATCGAGTAAAACCAGGTCTGCACAAAAAAGGTGTGTGTGTGTGAAGTAAACCAGCATCAAAAACATTATTCTTCTGGTTGTGCAGTAAACTGACCTGCATCTGAGCCGTAGTCCAGGTTTCCCTTCTTGTTGCTGATACCCAGAAGTTGAGCTGGATGGAGCGAGGCAGCTTCCAGAGCCTCCTCGACACTGCAACCTGTTAAAACACACACACACACACACACACACACACACACACAGATCTGAGACCTTCACCCCCAAAATCAAGTTGCCAAGTAGTGTTTAATAGACCTTTATTTATTTATTTATTTATTGACCTTTTCCTCTAGTGCACTGACTTCTCACACATCACAACTAAAGCAACAATTCTCCAAATCACTGTAATTACATGTAAAAATGGCTTCACCTTGAAACAGTAACAACTTCAGGTCAGCACCATAATGTTAAACCAGATTACCGTATGATCACTTGGATGTGAACTGTAAATTATTTTGTATGGTTGGTATTTTAAGAGGTGATGTATTACTAAATGTGGCCCCACAGGTATGAAATAACCACATCAGCAAAACATTCTGTCATTTTTGATTAATTTTTAACTAATTTTTAAATAATTCTGCTGATAATTCAAACATAATATATTAAACATGTATAACTGATTAGTGAGTACCACAGCATAGCATGTATTTTTTTATATAAAGTGCTGACTCTCCTTTTCCAATCAAGCTGAATTGGTAGAAGTTAAAAGTTGATCCACTGTGATATGAACAAGAACCCAAATCACACACACTCACCTGAAGCCTGTTTGAAGTGCCGCACACACATATCCATTGTGGCTATGCTGCCACAGAGGGTCTTAGTGCCTGAAAGACAGAAAGAGTGAAATTACAACAGGCTTCAGTTCACAGATGGATTAAAAACTCAAGGTCTGGTCAATAAAATCAGGAACAGAGTGATGGAGGGGATATTATTTAAGTCTGTTGTTTTAACACCAAGAAGAAACTCAGACCTGCCACATAAGCATGGAGACCCTGGATCTCGATGACCTGCTGACCCAGAGTGTGACGACCAGGAGGGAGACCCATCGCTGTGATTGCATCAGTCACCAACACCAAGCCTGAAGGTACAAGATCATTTTACCCATGATTCCAGAGGTACGCTGCATACGTTTATGGTGAAATGACGCTAAAGAGAAAAAGGTATTTATCAACAGTATTTTCCATTCTGCTTTATCATGAAAGCTACAACAAAGAGCAAAACAGAGAAAGGGGTTTTGGGGATAAGCAACAGACAGCCTGTTCTATTTTTATGGTCTCTTTAAACACCCCAGGAAAACCAAAAAGCCTGAACAAACAAAATACCAGCTGTTACACACACTGATAATGGCTTTACTGGGTGTATTGGTCTGTAAAAAGTGCTAGTCTTCAGCTGGAAAGACCAAATGTACACACAAACAAACCATGCAGTCACGTCAGTTTCTAGTGAGTCAGTCTCCCACCACAGCCTCAGCCTCAGTCCTCAAGTTTCCTTACAAAAAAATACCCCGTACGAATTAGACAGGTATGCAGGGGAACCTCATGCCATTTTGGACTGTCTGTGTTTCACGCTGCACATCTTGACAGAACAAACATAGTGTTTGCAGATTTTTAAGTAAAAATCAAAACACTGATCTCATAGGACTGAAATATAACAACAACACAAAGGACTAAGGAGAAAACAGCTACTGACCTGAAGGGTGAGCTCTGTGAGCGATTCGTAGAGCAGCGGGGTTGGTGTGGATCCCATCCGCTATCATGCCATAGTAGACTGCCCTGCCCGCAGGAATCTGATCACTGGTCAGCAGACCCACAATACCAGGGTCTCGATGGTGGAACTGGACCCAGCAAAGACAAAAGAACAATTATCTCATTTGATACACTGTTACTTCCCAAGACAATAACACAAATCATACTTACATTGTATGTGTGTCTTTGTTTCAGGGCGTCAGTAGAAAGGAGATAGGAAATGAGGCACGCAGAGAAATGCTCCACAACATTACGCCCACTCGTGATAGCTTTAACTTTTTTTTTGGAGTAAGGCAGATGGTGTTTAGCACAGTGGTTCTTAACCTGTGAGTCACGACTGCCCAAGCAGTCCCCAACATAAGCCTGAGCTGTCATTAGATGAATTAACAGATAAGAATATAACATCATTTGTGTTGTGTCTTCTTTTTTTCCCCCCATCGTTTTGTGAAACACTTTTGCACCTCCAGGTCTCTTAAATCCTCTTAAAGTTATCTCTTTAGGGAAAAACTCATTAGACCACTTAAATTGAGAAACTGTGAGGTGGTGACACAAGAGCACACAGCATCATTTTAAGTGATCGTAGGGAAAAAAAAAAAAAAGATAATTATTAGATACTGGGTCTTAAATAGATGTAGGTGGAACTCACAGGCAGCATGGCATTGAAGAGGTGAGTGATGAAGGAAGCTCCGTTTTGAACAGCCTCCTCAGCTTGGGACAGGTTGGCCACTGAGTGACCTGCAGTGAGGAATCAGTAATAAGCTGATGGATGAACAGAGTCAGAAACAACACACATCTTGTTTAGTCCTTTGTCAATGGATCTGAACCGGAAAAAAATGTGTTTTCAGCTTTCATACAAATTACTTATGTTATTACCACATTCATTTGAGGCAGTGGTATGATTAAAGTGAGGTGGAGAGTTGCTCATAAACAAAGTCTTTGACTAGAAAGAAGAACGTTACCATCCACACAGCCTTCTTTAAATATGATGTTTTGAACAAGTACCAACGTCGTAGGCACAACTCCAGAAGCTGTGAAAATATACTGTCACGAGTTTTAAAGTAAAGACACTCTAGCATCAGCCTTCAAGAAGCCCCATCAGTCTTATCAGGGCCTGTTTGGTTCTTGTATGGTTACTGGATGTGGCTGAGTGAACGATGCTCACCTAACGACACAGTGATGCCCCTCTGAGAGAGCTCCCTCACCACCGACTGGCTGCTGGCCAACTCGGGTGCCAGTGTCACCATGGCAACGTTTTCCAGACTGCCATAGGCCTCCATCAGGTCTTTGATCCCTCCAGACTGGAAGGTACGAAGATACTGCTCCGGGTGAGCTCCTTTCTTCTCCACACTGATAAACGGACCCTCCAGGTGAAAACCTGAAGGTACAAAGACAGAGTTGATCTTTTGTCCCCATGAGGAACTGAGGTGCTGCAGCAGGACAAAAAGGTTTTTATAGCACAGGGTTGTCGATACATGCCGTCTACACCGCAGCTGATATGCACCTTTGTTTTAAGTAGGAAACATCTTACCAAGAACTCCAGCTCCATGCTGTCCTCCATTGTGAACGTTGATCTGAGGCAGGACCTGAAACACACATTTTCATATTGCTTGAACTGTAGTGATGTAGCACATCACAATCCGACCCTTGTCAGAGTCACTCAGACCCTTACACCTGCCCGTTTTTTCTGATTCCAGCACAACTCGGCGTGCTGATCAGTGTATGCTATATGCTGAATTTTTGCTGAAGAGAGAGTCAGAAGAGATTTTTGCCATTGGAAAGATCAGCATGGACATCCCAGTTCAAAAACATTGCTGTTTTTGTCGATATCTACTGATTTGAGGTCCTTAGGAGAACTGTAAATAGGAGACCATTAGCATCAACAAGACAATAAAGCAGACGTAGTAATGATAGTAATGATACCTTGTGGTAGATCGCAGGAGGCGAGGTGACCAGAGTTGGACAGAAGGACGTCACACCATGCTCCAGGATCTTTTTGGCCACAAAAGAAACTCCACCATTGACATCCTCAGAGGCCTGGGAGAAGTCGATGCCATACCCTCCTGGAGGGAGCGAGCAGACGGGTGAGGACACATCTATGACCATAGCTTTCCAACAACAGCGACTCACCAAAAGCTAAAACACCATCTATCAGATCAAGAGGAGGGCAGAGAATATTTCTGCAGATCCTTCACATCACAAACTGTCTAAACTCCTCCTGCCTGGAGGGCGCTACAGAACAATGTACGTCAAAACAACCAGACACAAGGACAGTTTCTTGCTCCATGCCACTGAGGAATGATATATATACATATTAATCATACACTTCATATTCATATGTTGTATCAGTCTTGTTGCTCCAAAACCCCAGTTAACATAAATTTGGCAAAAATGGCAATTATTTAATTTTAATTTTGATTTCACAGAAATAAAGAATGGCTGCTGAACACCTTAAAAGTAACTGCTAGTTGCAACCCTAAATCAATCATCATAATTGTTGCTGATTATTTTTTGTTGTTGCACTGAATTAACTGACTGTTTTAGCTCTGAGCAGCTAAACAACCCTGAGTGCAGGATAATGTGATGGTGAGAGATGAACTGTGGAGAAACTGCTCATCAGTATGTTGAGTTGTGTGTGCGTGCGTGTGTGTGTGTGTGTGTGTGTGTGTGTGTGTGTGTGTGTGTGTGTGTGTGTGTGTGTGTACCATTGATCTGGACGTCTATAAACCCCGGGGCGATGATGCTGCCTTCACAGTCGACATGCTTGTCAGCATAACCTTGCTCATCAAAAAACAGCTTCTCTGGATCTAAAATCCTCCCTTCACGCACCCACAGGTCCTCTCTGTAGACACACACACACATACTAACTTTCTGCTTGTGTTTTTCACATCATAACCTGTGGTGCATGCCAGCTGCTGAGGTCCGTGTATCGTACCTCTGCAGTTTGTGGTCTCTCAGTATCCTGCAGTTGATGAACTGAGTGATGGGAGCGTCAGACACTGATTTGTTGGACGGCATGTTTTTTTTTTGTTTTTTTTTAATCTTCTCAGCAAATGAGTGAAGACAAATCCAATCTCTGAAAACTTAGCCCACTCTTCTTCAGCTGACTGGAAAACACAACAGAATGAATCAAACACTCCTCTTTGACACAGAAACAGACGTGCAAAAAGTTGTAGTCACATAAATCCCAGCTTTCTCTTATTTGCTCTGAAATCAGGATGTGATGGTTTTGATGATCTTGTTGACTTTCAGGAGAATGTGAGGTCATGAGGCTTTTGTTTTTCTTGTCAGGGGACGAGCTCCTGAAACTGATGCATGTTACTATTTTAATGTAAGCGCTATGAAAAAGCAATAGCATGTAGTAAAGCACTGCAATTACTCTTCATTAACAGATGAAAGAAAACTCAGTTGTATGTTTACAACAGACATAAGGGTAATGTTACTCCACATGGCAAATTAACAAACCACAGTTACACACAGATTTTATGATGGAATTACACACTTTGGCTATGCAGTTACACAGAGAATTTATGTACCTATTTATGGACAGTGAATCCAGACAATTTCAAAGAAAACAACCAGGTTCAAGTGAGAAAGTGAGGCCAAGATGATGAAATCAATTCATACTGCTTATTAGATTATATATTCTGTGACTGGGTGTAAAGGTTGCTATTTGGTTGACAGCACAGGGGAGGGAGCAGGGTTTAGACAGACCCCAGGGAGAGAGCATTAGGCCCTGTCTCCTTGGGGTCTGAGCTGAGGACCCCTAAAAGTCTGATCCTACGATGAACCCTGGTATTTACCACGATTACTGTAATTAAGTGTCCAACTCCAGATGCACCAATATTTGATTATGCCTGAATCTTATCACAGGAGGTGCAGCAAACTGACTTTGACCTCTGATCTTTGTCATGCTCTTGTGTTGCAATACGCAGAGTATTAATCTACCCAGTCATCGTCTTTGAAATTTTGCACACGTAGACTTTCTTTTGTCTCTGCAACACTGTTCACCAGCCGTGAACATGCAATGCCAAACTCCACCCAGAAAACAACAGATTTAAGGCGTCGTTAGCGCTGATTTAAATTACCTACCTTGACAGGAAATTCTGAGAATAAGCAGATTCCAGATGTCACCTCGGCATGTACTCAATCCACAATACGACTCTCACTTTCACTAGAAACTTTAACTTCCTTCCCCCTCCACAATACACACAGGTGAGGGGTAGCTACATTAAACTTCGCTATTTTTTAATCGAGTTCCGCACACGCACATGTCGTACTTACGACTGTTCTGCAGGTAGGAATAAATAACCAGACCGGTGTTTCACAGTGAAAGCGTAACTCACTAACTCACTAATGTTGGTCCTTGCCCTGACGACAGTTCAGTCAGTCTAAGGAAGAGAAACAGGGGAAGCAGATGAAGTCATGTGATGGTGCAGCAGGTCACCTGATCAAAATAAAATATTACTGTCCCTGCACTTTCCATTATAAACCTCTGTCCTGCATACAGATCCTGTACTTAAATGAAAGTACCAATGCACTGAGGTAAAAGTACTCATCTTATTAAGGTACAATGGCAGTTTATATTGACAATCTAAGTGAAACTGTAAAATGTCTAGTTAAAATAAAAGCAGCGCTCATTCTGCAGTAAAATGTCTCTTGTGATTGATATGTTTTGCACAGCATTAATAAGTCATGTTTGCTTCAGCAGCATTTACTGTGTAGCTGATCCAGGTGGTTCCCAACCTGTGGGTCCGGTCCCTACAAAGGGTCACCAGATTCATCTGACGGGCTGTAATTGGTTCAGGAAAGAGGATGTTCTGCTGAATGAATTTATAGTCAGTTTTTGGTCTTTACTTTTTGTCTTTGTGTGTATTGTAGAATAATTCAATGTTGTTTTACAAAGTTATTAAAATGAAGCCACCTTAGATGTTTAAAGGGGAAATGTCTCCTTCGTGAGACTGCTAATAATTCATAGATAAATCTCAAACATGGCAAGGAGGCACAGCTACACACTGCTCTTACATAAGAGGTCACAGGATAATGAAATCCACACTCATCTTTTACAATGACAGGTCATGGAATATGTTTACATTAGACACAACCAGCTGATGGAACAGAGCTCAGATATTTTGCTCCTTACAAAGAGAATATTCTTCAAAAAACACTAAAATTAAATCCAAGATTTTAAAATGCCATATTCAAGTATCTTTACCTGTGTCTGTTGCTTAAACTTAAAGATATTTAATCTGTATAAGTTTATTTTTGTAGTCTGGATGCATAGATCAAATAGGTGGTGTGTTCACACACAGCCAGTAGATGGAGCTAAAGCACAACTTTTGTCAGAAACCTAAGCAGAAACCTCACCTGACTTTTCTTCTGTTTGGATCTTTCCCATGTAAAGTGCTGGAACTTTGTGTTGTTTATTATGTTCTGATGTACCTTCATTTTTCTCAGACCTTTACTTTTGATGCTTTCACCACATTCATCATCTTGAAACACGTCTGTACTTTGAATCCAGGCCTTTTCTTGGAAATTGACTATTTGTACATTAATCCAGTAGTACTTTTGTTTCAGTAATTCTGAGTATTTCTTTGACCACTGATGTATGTATGAGGTTCAGGGTGCACCCCACACCCTCCCTTCCCTCAACCTCGACCAGCGTCACATGCAGGGTCACAGTTCACCTCATGTGATCTGTGAGGTGAGTTGAAATTAAATCCCCACTGAGCAAATCTTCACACTACCAGGAAGTACTGCACCAAACTCTGTCTCCACCCCCTCTCTTCAGGCGGAGCAGCAGCCCCCTCCTCATTCCTGAAAGTCAACAATAAACGATGTTTCCAGTAAGCCGGATACCACCCCAAGTCCTGCTCATCCCCATGGAGACCACTACGAGAGTCTGCAGGCCTGTGTCCTCTGGCCAAACCAGGCCACCCATGAGGAGAGAGAGAGGGCCTATATTTTATTTTACCCAATATGGATCAAAATGTATCTCCACTGAGACACAGCTCAAATGCTTCTCTCTGCCTACTTAGAGAAAAGACCTGGCAGCTGCTCTGGTGCACATTTGAGTGAATTACCAGGGCAGGGACAGAAAAAGAGAAAAACAGTTTGTGATCGTGGTGTACTATATTTTACAACCTCAGGGTCTCTTCTTTTGTGAGTTGTGACGTCAACATTCACCTCAGTGCTGCATGAGTGACACAGTAGCTTTGTTTTGGAGTCGCCACATCTCATTCACGGCCGCTTAACTCCTGAGTCCGGGGGCTGTGTGGTGGTCTTTCAGGATCCCTGATTCCTTAATCCTCTGGGTTTTAAGGGACTGAATAACTTGGCTGCTTTTGCTTTTATGTGAATTGTTGACTGGCAGAACACGCCCTGGGGACACTGAGTGACTGATAACACTGAGAGGACGACTGCTTAGCAAGGTCATGGTGAAAGGTCAGTCGTACTGCTCACATGTGGACGACGCAGAAAAACAAGACCGTCAGGACAAATGGCATTGAGATGAGTTCAACCTGGGGTCCAGTATCTGACACTCAGTATTATTACATCATAAAAAGCTCACACGGCCTTTTCAAATCAATAAAATACAACAACAAAACCCATAAAGAACAGGAAAAAACACAGACAACAATGTAAAATGACAAACAACAGATGATTGTCAGTTTAACGACTGATTGCTCTGTTTGAGATATTTGAGTTTGAAATGATCCTCACCCACGTGTTGATCCGTAACATAATTTACTGAAGGACACTTTACTGTGAAACACAGAATCACCTTGAGTTAACTGAGCTATTTTTATGCAAAAACCAAATAGCAGGATTGTGTTATCGTTATTAAAAACAAAGTCAACAAAGTTTGTTTACTTCTGTTTACAGGGCAAATTGATGATTTGCCTGAATCGTTTTCTCACGCTGTGGAAAAAACTGGGCCATTCGAGTTAAAACAAAACATTTCATACTGTGAAAAATATGACTGTGCTGATTTTCCCTATTGGCTTCTAGGCCGACTGGCTCCTTATCCATATAATCCACCTGTAAACAAGTGGAAGACAGACAGCAGTATGCTGCTGTAGAGGAGGGAGGCACTGCTGATGACAACAGATTAGTGACGGTGGAAGCGGCACTGACTGGAGAAATGAAGAGAGAAGATAATGTTGCGGATGTCAGGTGTTGGTGCCCTCAGTGTGTCTTTGTTTGCTAATGGATTTGTCTTTTTCTTCCCAACACTTAAGATCTGTTTGCAAATGATCCAGATCTCTCAGATGTCAGAGGATACTAGGGTGTCGTTTTGAGATAATCTGCATGACTCTGCCCCCACATCACAAAAAGGTGCTGATGCCAACTTTGTGACTTCATTATTTAATCAAGTCAATGAGATGAAACTAGAAAATGGGCAATGGACTTTGCTACTAAAAATGATTTTGACAAACTTCAAGCAATCCAACATAAGGCTGCTCTGCTTTATTGTTCACTCTGTACCACTGTCATTTATCTGCATAAGGGACTGTCAGGGCCTTTAAAGCCACATTACAACCCAGTCTGCTTCTTTTCATGAGGAAAGCTGAACTCCTGAACACCTGGTCCACCAAATAGCTTTTCACATTATTTAACACACATTTCCAGATTGTGTGCACATTGCACATTTCTTTATTGACACTGGATATTCGCACATATTTTGTACATGCCACGCTTCAGTACTTAATTTATAAATATTTTACTGTAAATGTAAATGTTGCAGTACTATTTTCTCTTATGTAACTTGTATTACTTCTGATTCAGATTTCCAGGTTGATCTGAATCTTTTTCATTCTGACAACTATTAGTTCAAACTGGAGCATCCATCTGTGGCCCATAAGGTCTCCATATCCCAGAACCTCCTTTGCCACAGGAGCTGCATTGTTCTGGAAAGCTCCTCTCCTGGGTGGGGAGTTTACAAGTAATAGGGGGGTTGGGGAGGGGTCTTCTCTCCTCTTTCTCCTTTCACTTTCTTCACCCAACAATCCCTCCCCCACCTCACACCCCTCCTCCTCCACCTTGCGCTGCCGTCCTGCGCCTCAGCAGCTCCAGCCTGTTTGCATTCCTCTCAGTTAATAAGTGTTTGTCCGATCCCCGGCGGGGGGTGTAAAGATCACCACACACAAACACAACGGCCCGCCTTGCCCCGGCTCACCCATCTGTAAAAATGACAGGAGTGATGCTGCGAGGGACGGAGAGGGAGGGAATGGTGGTTACAAGTGTCATAAATTTCACACTGCTCAGCCATTAACTTTTAAAACAGCAGGGTGCAACATACGTGTTGTAATGCCAGCAGAATAAACTCAGGATGCAAACACACACATCTGACAAATCAACATTAATAACAAGGTTTGAAAGGGAAATCGTAACTGGACAGTGAGACAGAGACAATATGATGTTAAGAGTGTGCAGGATTAAACATTTGGTCATGGATGGATATGTTAGAGGCTGAGACATTTTAAACTATCATTTGGCCACAGTTTCGCTTCTCGCCTGTGAAGTCAATCATTCCTCAGCTACAGAGGTTATTAGATCACATATTAAACCCAAACCTAGAACTCCAGTGTTGTTTTTCATCCTCATTTAGGGAAGATCAGGGAAAGGAAGAAAGCTACACAGCACACAGCCATGCTAGAGGGCTAGAGGTTGTTGTGCTAAACTTATCTCAGTGGCTTCTAGATGGACTGGCACTAAATTTTCTGCTAAACAGGACAGGACAGTGAAATTTCATAGTTTTCAGCAGACAGTGGTTGGAATTAAGTGTTAGTGTTATCATCAGTGCAGAGCAGAGATATATTTCTTTTTGGTTTTTTAATTGTTGGTTTTAAAAACTGCAAGCAGGTTGTGAAGTGTCTTGCACTCTTCCATGCTGACTGGCTGATGATGAGGCCGTAGCAGATGGAGAGCAGCAGCAGCAGCAGCAGCAGCAGCAGCAGCAGCAGCCTGTGGTGAATGGTACAGTACGTCAGACGTAGCCTGCTTTGTGCCCTGTTGCTGCAAATTCAAAATGCAGATGCAACAGCACAATGGCACAGAGAAAGCCTTACAATGACGGCAGCTCGGCAAACAGAATGAGGACCTGAAGCCAGTCCTCGCTTTGGTTTTGTTGAACGGCCTGGTACGGTGATAAAACTGGCTGCCATGTGAAATCACAAATCAACTGCTGCTATTAAAAGGTCCCACTGCAGCAGACTGATAGCGAAGGGAGAAAGAGCGAGCTGTTAAAGAGCCCTGCCAGAAACATCCTGTGAGCTGTTTGGAAAACGTCCTGGACAGTCGCTCTCTCACTCTATCCCACGTCCAATCTCATCAAGTCATTTGATGCACCCAATGCAACAACAACAGAAAAACTCTCTTTGCTGGGGGTGTGAGCCCGCACCGGTGAATGCAGCAAATTCAGACTGGTGGAGGGCGGCTGGGAGAGATCCCTGGCTGTGCTGAGCAGCGAGGGGGTCTGAGACTTGGCCCAGGCCTGACTGGGTCGGTGTGGACGAGGCTTTTGTCAGTGTTGTCACCACGGCAGCTCACCAATTGATGGCGGAGTCTAAGATATGTAAAGCAGCAGCGTTTCAAAGCTTTCACTCCAGTGTGAAACAAACAAAGAAATAAAGAAATCAAATTAAAGTTTGGAAAGGGGTGAGTAAAGAGCCGGCATAAGAGAAGCAGAGAGAAAGTATCCTCTGTGGTAAATGCTTATGCACCGGGCCAAGCCATGTGTTGGAATCCGATGAGTGTTGAGAAATGGAAAAAGAAAGGAATCATTAAAAAGACTAGGAGACTACTATGCCCTTGTTTGCCCCGAGAGGTATTTTCTTTTCTCATTGAGCCGGTCCAAGTCCTGCAGGCTGCTTGGTGAGTCTCCCACCCAGCATTGAGAGGCAGGCCTGGGCATGCCTGGCCAAGGTCAAACTGTAGCCTCCAAGAACGTGCACACGGCTCGGCCTGCCCCCGGCTGCCACGGCTCTGTTTATGTTTGTTTTTTCAGTCCGTTTCCCTCTCTCTGCCTCCTCAGGGATCGCCTCAGCAGCTCCTTCTCCTTGGAGGGTTTGGCAGCACGCTCAGGTATCAGGTGACGTAGACTCGTCCTCCAGGACGATGTGACCAAGGTGAGGTGCTGCTGCTGCTGCTGCTGCTGCTGCTGCACACCTCGCCTCAGTATCAGTCTCAGTATCACACTGTATGTTACCAAATTGCCTCTTCAGAAGTGACGTGCCTTTCTGTGACAATTATTTCATAAGTGCCACTGATGATTTTGGTGTCTGGCCTGTTGCTGCATGAGAAGAAAATGACCAGCTGAAATTGAATGAAACAATACACATAGCTGGTGTGAAATGCTGCAGACGGGAATGTAAGCTGAGAATATGTTTGGTAACTGACTCGACTATTTAGAGACCATTGTTCTGTCACTGCGGTGAGTCACTAACCTTTGTGTTACCTGGACACCATAACACGGCCGAACCCTTAGAGACAACATGGAAGAAAACATTTTGACTGATGTAAGCACAAGCTGAAAATACAGCTTTGATAACATAAAGGCATCTGTGAAATTTTAGATATACAGGAACTTAACTTATCATTTCTTCAGGTTAGAGCGCCACAGCTGGACCTCAGCACTTTGTAATACAAAATTTAAATAATGAAATCATCCTTATCCTGGCAGGGGTCACAGGAGCTGATCTCAGCTGAAACTAGGCGTGATTTGCCTGTTTATCACAGGGCTGACACATAGAGACTGACAAACACTCACATGCACACCTACGGGCAATTTAAAGTCACCAATTAACCTAACCCAAACTGCAAGTTTTTGGGCTGTGGGAGGAAGGCAGACAAAACCCACACAAACACAGGGAGAACCTGCAAAATCCATACAGAAAAGCCCCAGGGTCAAATGGGATTCAAACCCAGAACCTTCAACTCTGCTTTGACTGACAGGTGATAGAGCTAACCACTGCTGCACTTCTAATTAATATAAAAGAATAATATGGAAACAAATAAATGTCTAAACATCCTTATATTCGATGCAAACAAGAAGCCCTGCACATGACACTGGACAAGACACCAACACAACTAAATCAGAGACAGTTATATAAAAGAAGAACAGGGATCTGTTTACTTCCCATTGTATATATCCAAAATGTTTCTTTCTGTAAGCACTTTTTAAATTTGGCTCCACCATTTTTTTGGTTTGCTGTATGTTCTATACCACCCTCTAGGTTTTGCCATTTGATCTAAGATCCTCATCTCTGTACCATCATACTGTACATGTCTAACTGCAGCAGTTCACTGTTTTAACTCCCAGCTTGCTGTAGACTTTTACTGGTCTCTCCAGAATTGGCTTTGTCATGTTGGTCTTCTGCTGCCTCATTCTTTCCTCTGAAACACCTACAAAAGAGCAGCCCCCAGCCTCGCCTGATGAATAAAGCAGCCCTCCCACTGTTTCCCTGGCTATTGTTTCCTTGTTGTTACACAGAGTGTGTATTGCTCAGTAAGCCTGTGATGACTGTCGGACTAGCCTTCTCCCTGTGTCTTCCTGACAAAGAAGGCATCAAGGGCCTGCACTGCAAGACGGGACACACACACACACAGAGAAAGAGAGGCAAAAATGCAAACAGACACTCATGCACTCCCCAAACACCCACCCACCATCTTACTTAAATGTTTATCCTGACCCTGACACACTGAACCCATCGGCATCCATATGGCCCTGGCAGAAGATTTACTTTTTAATATTGAATAGATGTTTTCAGTTGAGTGAGAAGAAGCTTATCATTATCTTACTGCATTATTTGGGGTCCAGGTTTACATTGGAAAATCCCTCCATGACTCCCACCGTTGATGCCAGATAAGCAAGCTGGTGTATCTGAGTTGCGCGTAGTGAATCTGTGATGATTTGACGGTGTTTACACTCCAGTAACCGCAGTCCAATAGTTCGAACCACAAGCTGCAGAATGTCCAATTATTAAAGACTGCTTTGTTTCATACTGCATTGGTACGTCTATAAAAAGACATCTGATCACTGCATCCACTGCTGGGAACAGTGCATAGTTTGGGGATGTTTTTCTGACAGAAGGGAGCCTCACTTTGGTAATGTAGGTGAACTTTCACAAAACCACCACCGTAATAAATCTGGGGCTCCATCCAGCCTCTCTTTCTGTCTGCTACACCATCCCTCCACAGCCGTAATCAACCCCAGAGTCTGGGTAAGACCAGTGACTGAGCCTCACCCATTCCCACCCCCCAGCCCTACATGACAATAGTACCAGCAGTTACCCAGGAAACAGGCCTTTCACTAGCTGTGTGCTAAAAAAGATGTATTCCCTGTTTCTACCCTGTCCACTTCTTCACATCTTGGTTTTTTTTCTTTAGGGGTCTGGGGGCTGACCTGTGAGTTTGAGTTCGGGAAGGCTCCCAGCAGCTAACATACTAACCTTTATTTTGTATTTGGAGCTGAAAACCAGGAAAGTTGTGGGGTAAAGGCAAGAAACAAAACACGACTGCACGGCTGCTCCTAAAGACAGACATTTTCAGTCAGTTAAATTAAATTAATCAAATTAGTGGCGTCCAGATGTCATGGCTGGGCACCACTACTCACACACTCATTACATCAAGTATGAGTTTTGACAAGTTCAATCAAAGACCCATCTCCTCCTCTAAACAAATAAAATAAAATAAAAATAAAATACCTTAAACATTAACATTAAACATGCAAACATTAGAGAACAGTTGGAAGGAAAACCACCTACATTTGAGTCCTGTCCCTTTAATCATCTTGTGAAGTCCTCAGATTTATGCTGTGACCCTTTGGTCGATGATAAAAAAGTCACCTGCTGTGGTTACACTTGAATTAAAAAAAAAAGAAAAGATCAGCATGCCATTTCCATTGGACTGCCCCCAGTGTGTGTTGGAGACACAAATCATTGACTATTATTCGTTGTTAATTAATCTGCTGATGATTTTTCTTATGAAACTATTTCTTGAGTCTAGAAAAATCTGAAAACAGTGCCAACTGAGTATTGTAATTGGCATGTGAGCCACTATTTGCTGACGGAGATTAACATTATGGAGAGAATCACTCATACATGTAAAAATGCAGGATTATTTTCTCAACTCACTGACTAAGCCTTCTGTCTATAAATTGTCAGAAAATAGTAACAAATGCCAAATGCAATATCGCGCAGATCCAAGGTGTGATGTCATCAAGTCTGTCTTTGGTGCATGGACCACTATTTTCTAACATCTGGTCTCAGTGATGTTTTAAAAAGAGAAGAAGATACTGTGGGAAATGCTGAATACATTCATTTAAAAAAATGAACAAACTTTCATTGTGTTGGTATCAGTATTGTCCTTCCAGTGCTCACATCAGTTGAATCCTCATCATCGTCTCAGCCACATTGAGTGTTGCTTTTTAGCACTTTCAGTTTGCAGGGTTCCTGGGATGGAGCAAGCAGTAAGGTTTAGCATTTCACCAGGAGGCTCCTCTTACCTGCAGCCATCAGCAGGGCCAGAGAATAATACCTGCCTCAGGTTACCACAGGCCTCTCATCTAACCAGCTTGCCACATTATAATTATGAGCTCTGCAATCCAGCTGGAAAGCTAAGTCCAGCAGGTAATAGCTGTCCAGGGGGGCCTACAGGACGCTCGGGTTAGGGGGGGAAGGGGAATGTCAGCTCTTCTTTCCAGGAAAAAAGCATTTGGTCCGGGTATAAAGATGCAGGATCCAGCCCTTCAAGCCAAGTGTTGGGTGTCCATCATACGAAGGTGTTGTGTTACAGCACTTTATCTTTGCCTTTCGTCTCTCAGTCATCATTACCTCATCAGTGACCACAGGCAGACATGTTCGCTGACAGAGAGCCTGTCTGTTCACGACCCTGGGGCGACACTGACTTCTTAAAGTCTACGTATTTGCATTTGATTACCAAGGCCATTCATCTGGCTCTCTGAACGCGAGCCACCTTGCTAATCTGCAGCAGGGTCAGAGAGAGACAGTGTGGTCTACAGCAGGGCAGACAGGCAGTGATATATGGGGCCGTGGGACACTTGTCCCTGTTAGACCCCACACCGACCCAATGAAGGACCACAGATCCAAGCGCCATGGGGAACAAGAGTTTGACTGAGCACAGACAAAGCCCTGAAAGAGAAACCCAGCCACCCCCTGCTACTATTACCCATCCACTGCCTGATCACAGCAAGAGGCCAAAAGAGATGAGCAGGAAAAGACGAACGTAAATCTAATGCACAAGCACACTAAAGGAGAGAGGGGTGAGGGGAGAAAGTGCAACACTGCAGACAGAAGCCAACAAGAGTCCACAGCCACGTTGGCGGCTCTGTGAGGCTGCACCTCGGCACAGTCGTGGTTTGAGCACAAAGTGAGTGGAGGACATGTCCACAATGATAATGCAGACATCATGATTTTCCATTATAATGTTTTCTATCACCACCATCTTACCAACGTGTGCAGAATGGCTGAGAGTTTGAGAGAGTGTGAGACTGATTGAAACTTGATTAAAGTCCAATGGTGAATCATTGTGCAGGAGAAAAGTTTGCTTTGAGTTCATCTCATTAGTTGCAACCATCAGACTCTGGGTAATGTAGTTCAGCGTTAGCCTCAGTTAAACAAGATGAAGAATCTACAGCTTTGACAACATGCTCACACTAACTATGCATCTTTACCATGGTCAGTTCGCTAACTAGCACCAAACTCATAATTATAATTTCAACTGGATACATTGAAATGTTAAGCTGATGCTGGTGCTAGGGGAGAAGTCAGAAGATCAATAAGGTTTCTACAATTCCTCCTCTGGGGTTTGTGAAGGTCTTTTCTACATTTTATGCCAATTCATCAGAGCTACTTCACTTAAATGAAAATAGTGATTTGCAGGTGGTGTTACAGGAAAAGCTGAAGGATGAGAACAGTTTATTTTTTATTTATGAGTTTATTTATCTATTTATTCATTGGGTCACTACAGCAAATTTAATGGCAATCCATCAAAATATTTGTAAAGATACTTTATTCTGAACTACAAATGTAAATCTCACGGTGTCAACAAACTGATAAGGTCATGCTGCTAACTGTGCTAAAAGTAAAGAAAATGTACCATTTGAACAACGAAGATGCATAATTTCCTTTTTATTGTCAAAGAAGTGGGAAATAAAATAAAAACAACAATGAACGCATACAGTGTTTCCAACTTTACAGAACCAATCATGAGGTAAGATTATGGTTTTATAAGTGTTAATTGATTGAGAAGAGCCAATACACAAACACTTCACGGTTGCTTTGTCTTTACAAAGGGTCCTTTCTCCTGTGAGTGTATTCCCACCTCAATAATACAAAACAGTGAAACTGATCTCTACAGTAAACGCCTACAACTGAATGTAAAATATAACATGTATCACTATACATTGATTGCACTTTCACACATTTTAGAGGAAAACAATAAGAATTACTGTATCTATAAAAGTTAAGACCCTACTTGTTCTTCATACGGAGTGATTTGGTTTCGTTAGTCCATGTCCAGTGACGCATTACCAAGCTGTATAAGACCTTTTGTTTATGTAGTGATGACTCTCCTTACACACCAAAACAGACATTTCCTCTTTCAGACAGAAAAAAAACCCAAAACAAAACAAAAAAAACAGCCTCTTAACACTTGCACCCTGTCGAGCCCCCAAGTCTTGTTCTTGGCACATAGGTCAGGTATTCATTTACCTTTCTAAATTAAGCATTTTTAAGGTCTTAACAGTTCTTTGTTGGAGGAATTTGCCTTGAGCTGTTTCATATCCATCTTAACTTTTATGCCTATGAAGCTCAGGTGTGTCCTCTGCTTTGCATCTACAGTTATGCTAGAAAGTCACAGGACTGAAATACATCTAGAAGGAATATTTGAGTCTGAAACGATGCAAAACTAGATTATGTTTCACGTCTTCTTAAAAAATAAAGTATCCTGCACAATTAGTATTATTCTACGTGAAATGGTTATTTCAGAAAAATGCATACAGAGAGTAGTTAGTACCAAAACCCTAATACAGCAAATCACTACTACCACAAACATCATTTGGCAAATATGTCATTATTCATCACCATAGTGTTGCTGTCAGTGTCTTTACTGACGTGTTGAACACTTCTGAGCATTAAATGGTTTTGTCTTTCCACCTCCTGACGCCACTCGGGTCAACCTTCCTCTTAAAACAAACAGAACATCAAAACTTTCATTGTAAAATCAGTTTTTCTTATCATGTGCTCTTATCATCTTTGCCTTAGCTAAGCTTGATGCAGTCTACAATAACAACATGAGCATTTTTACGATGTAAACAGAGACCATGTTGTGTCATCATCAAGGCCCGATCACACCAGCATCTATAATGGTGAAGTTTTGCAACCAAATCACTCAGCGGTGGTGCATCTGCAACCAACAGTTTATCAACATGGCTGTAGTTTATTCACCAAGTGAGAGATATTATCACTGTCAGACACTCACCAACTCAGAATTGCAATTTAGAGGCTGGTGTGTATGTTTTTCCCCACACACAGGTTTGTTTTTAAGCTCTGTGATATGAATGTACTATTATTAAAGTGTCTCACCATCCAACCTCCTGTATATGTGTTATAAGAACTGGATACCAGATTTCAAAATGGCACCCAGGTACTTGAAGAGAACTACTCTTCAAGTGCATAAAACAAAAAAAAAGCGTCTGACTTCTGGGTCTGCCTCTGCATTGTGTGACCAGCTCTACACACACAGTCCTGCTCGGCCCACAGACTTTACACTAAGAGATCACATCCTTCTCAAGGCTCTGGGACTGATGAAACATTCATAATGTCATATCAAGCAAAATAACTATGTCGTTAACTGAAGGTTAGCGAGCTGGTTTGTGAGCTTTCTTCAATTAAACTCTGTTGAATTAAATGATACACACTAGCCCTGCAAGCTGAGTAAATATGTCATAAAGACACAGACTATTTTCACCGCGGTGGTGTGACCAGGCCTTAATTCTGAAAATGTGTTTTTGTTCCTCTCAAGTCATTTCACTGTTCACCAAAAGTGATTTGAAAATAGTTTTGTTTTCCTGCATTGTTGTGAACGGCTGCTGTGCATTGTGGCATCTTTGTTCAGTAGGCAACGGGAGTATAGTTTCTGCATTAATCAGCATCAAAATGTAATTCTAAAAATACTTTAGACATGTTGAAAAAGAAAAAAGTGTTGCTTGAGCATTAAAAGAGTCTTATTCCCCAGCAGTGTTCAAAAAAAGACCTGAAAAGCAACTATTCCTCAAAGGAGACTATCAATCCGGGAGCTGGGGTCACCTAATGAGTCTCCAAGGTCAAAAAGCTGGTCCAGGTTGACAGTGGAGCTACAGAGGAAATCACTGCGGGCTTGTTCCTCTTCTTCAGGCCAGGGGCTCTCCAGGAAGGCTGTTGCTAGGAAGGTCTCCTCATCAAGGTCTGACACATCATTACTCCTTTGCGTCTCCACCAACACGTGGATGTCCGCTGTCCCTGCAGGGGCTTCAATAGGTGAGATGTGGGTCCCCCGCACTGTCAGGTCCTCGTCTTTCATGATGGGGCTCAGAGGTTCCCCTTCCTCCAGACTGAGCTCCCCACTAAGGGCTGAGTCCAGCAGGGCATCCCAGTCAAAGTCCCCCTTCAGAGGTCCAATCTCCTTCTGTTCGTCCATAGATAGCAGTGGTGAGCTGGACCGCCGAGGGGCTTTGGTGGCACCATTTCTGGAGCCCAGTTTCCTCTTGTGCCCATTTCTTCCTCTGACTACTGGCCACGATCCCAGCATGGTCCCCTCAGCAAGATGGGGGTCCCAGTTCTGATCTGCCCCTGTTGCCTCTTCAAACTCCCTTAGGAGCCTCTGGGATTCTGGATTGACATTGAGGCCAATCGGACCTACTGTAGGGCTGCAGGGGCTTCTGGACTGGGACTGGAGGTTGACCATGAGCCTGTTCTGCAGGGCTGGGTTAATCTGCACTGGGGGCAT
Source organism: Mastacembelus armatus (assembly GCF_900324485.2). Classification (NCBI taxonomy): domain Eukaryota; kingdom Metazoa; phylum Chordata; class Actinopteri; order Synbranchiformes; family Mastacembelidae; genus Mastacembelus; species Mastacembelus armatus. The sequence continues at coordinate 6,884,372 of NC_046640.1, forward strand.
TCTTCTCTTCTTGTAGGCGCCACTCAGGAGGCGCTCAGCATATTGTGGGTCAATCTTCCAGAAACCGCCCTTCCCTGGTTCGTCCTTCTGCCGTGGCACCTTGATGAAGCACTTGTTGAGCGACAGGTTGTGTCGGATTGAGTTCTGAAATTAAAGATGCATATTTTCACATGCCAACTTTTTGACACCACCTTAAAGAAACAGTTTGCCACTTTCTCTCTGTGAGTTAATGGAAACTAGAAGCCAGTAAGCTGAGCTTAGCACTTGAAAAAAAAATGAACACAAATGCCTCCCACCACCTCCACCAACTTATCTTCATGAAATATTTTGTTCTATATAAAACAATATTAGAAAAACAGGTCATGATTTGTGTGAGGAACCTAGAGACAGTTTATAATGTACTACAATTAAAGCACTTGTCCAAACATCAAATCCTCATAGTGAAAAGTTGAACATCCTACATGAAGAAGACACGTGTGTTACTTTGGCTCTAGTTATCCTGAGCTTTAGAGGTGCTGGTAAGTGGATTTGAATATTTTGGTCTGAGCCAGGCTAGCATGGAGTCTTTATGCTAAACCAAAGGTTTCTCATCTAACTCTCAAATTAACATATTTCCCCAAGTTGCCAAACTGTTCCTTTAGACAAGTTGTAATTTATATGTAAGGCAGGAAGTACAGATGGCAGACCATGATCCACGATACATCACATTCATGCACTGTGTACCCTTCCCCACCCCCCTTCCCCCACTGAAATCTAAATAGAGCAGTGACCCACTGACCTTTGTTAAATATTATCTGCCCCATGTACTGCCTTGCAATAACAAAATGCTCTGAAATGACACTGTAACATGGGAGTACAGCTAACAACTTCATCAATCATTTATCCATAAAAAATTAAACTTTTCTGGAAAAGGGTTCAGGTTAAGGGACTCTGCTGTCCCTCACTTTACTCCTATATCACTTCCTTTTGCTCAAGCAGAAAAGCCTGTGAGCTACTAACAGTGTATAAAAGTATTCAAGGGTATAATTGAGGTTTTCTGTTAAGGTTTTGTGAAACTGTTGCTGGAAGCTGGAGTTACTGATGGCACTCAGCCAAGTCACTAATACTTCATCAGAGTGTGGCTGCTGGCTCACACCCTGGGTTCCTGCTAATGTGGATTTTCACTATTCTTTTAATTTACAAAGTCGTGTGTCCAGCTATGATTTGGGGCAAACAACAGTAACAGCATTTAGGCACAGTGGAAATTGGGTTGTATCATAACTACTGCGAGTATTTGATGTAATGTGCATCGGTGTGTGTGGCCCTTTACCTGCCAGGTGGGATCAGCATGGCGGTAGTAGCAGAAGTTGTCAGTGATCCACTTGTAGATACAGGACAGAGTGATCTTGCTCTTCTTGCTGGCCTGCATGGCCATGCAGATGAGGGTGGCGTAAGAGTACGGCGGTTTGATGTGCGCGTTTGTCTTGTAGTCGACCTCATCAGGACAGTGACCGTGCGCCACGATTCCGGGGAGGGACTGGATCCTGCTGTAGGCCGCAGCTGTGGGCTTCCCCGGGGTCAGGGGCATACCGATGGAGGCAGGGTCCCCGGCCAGTGGGGAGGCCGGGGAGTCGGAACCCAGCTGCTGGTGGCCGAGCAGGTGCGGTTGGTGGTGCGCCTGCTGTGGCACGTTGGCACCGAGGATGGAGAACTCCTGCAGCCACTGCAGGCTGGTCAGACTGTCGTCTAGGTTCACGGAACTGCAGCAGCTGCTGATGCTGCTGTTGTTGCTGACACCATCCCGCTCTTCGGCCTGAGCAGCGGCGGTCACAACCTCCTCCTCCAGCCCCACCGAGCCTTCCGGCCAGGGATCGGCACAGCTCAGAGACAGCATAGCTCTCTCCAACACCGCTCTCCTCTCTGTTTTGTCACCCCAGCTCCGTCTCCTCCTCCCCCTGCCACCGTCTGACAAGACCGAAAATATACAACCAACTTTAACAAAGTGTGAAACAACAGGACAATAATGTCCTATTTGAAAACAGAGAGCCCGTTTGTGCATGCGTAAAGTGAAAGACTTTCAGATTTGTAGATTTCCATCCCAATTCTCAGATTTGCATATCTGTTAACTGAATGGCTGTTTGATTAGAAAACCTGGAAACTAAAGAGAAATTAAAATAATCTACAAGCGCAGGTCTTGATGAGCAGCAGCGCTTTTCGTTCTCCAGAACTTTCCTGAAAACCTGCGATGCGCACTTGACGCGCAAAGGCGCAGACCTCATCTCCAAGGACATGAAAAGGCTTTGAATCCACAAAATGTTCGAAAAATGTTAGAAAAAAGTACAAACAAAATAAAAACTCTAACAACGATCATATTAAATAGTTATTATAAATGATCGATTGTTAGTTTTGAAAAAAAAATAAATTCTTTGCGTCGGGTGATTTATTGCATAGGGTAAAATATTATGGCCACATTTGTCAGCGCACCAAGACATCGTTTCATTAAATTAAAACTACTGATGTTATTTTGTAGTCAAACCTATAAGGCTACTTTTATTACGCAAAATGCTTCTCATAGTTTCAGTAGTGTAATATATAATTTCTTATGACAGTCTAATCTATTTGTTTAGAGGTGAACTGCTGTATTTAAAGCTGGCCCGGATGTTAAGGGCCTCCTGAAGTAGTACATTTCAACAGGTCACAGGTCTAAAAAAAAATTCTGGCACAAATAATCTAATATCCTTCCAATAAACATCCAAACTCACCTTTTGCCAGCTGCGCTGTAGGGACCTGCTATATGCAGAACCAGTAGCACATGAATATTTCCAAGGAGCCTGTTTTCTGTGCACCTGTTGTGAACTTGTGACTGAGAGAAAGAAGAAAAAGAGAAATTCCTGTGGATGCTGTTGGGTAGGTCTTTCTAGCGGTTGTCAACGGGCTGCAGGATCCGTCGGGCAGGCAGTTTAATACCTGGTGCAGGAGGTTTGTCCAGCAACCATAGAAACGGTACACCCCCTTGTAAACAGCTTCCAGCTCCTCTATTGGCCTGCTGGTTTCTATAGCGCTTCATTTTTAATCACTCTCAAGTCAACTGTGGCTGCTGCCGTGCGGGTTCTCAAGCTGCGGCCTGAGGACGCACCAGGGAACCAGCTTAGTTTTATTTCTTGAACAAATTAACTACTTTAATTTTGCTGCTATTCAGCTCTAAAAAAAAGTGATTAAGTTGAGAGGTTTAGAGTTAGGCACTGTGGCCTATGACTTTCGTTTGTTTCTTTTCTTATTGTCAAATGCTAGTTTTAATGATCTCAATATGAGTAGAGCCAAGAGCTGCACAATGAAGCAGTGGAACCTGCAGCGGTAGCCTATACTTACTACACTATTGTACTTAAGCCCAATTTTTAGGTACTTCTACTTTAAGGTACTTCTTGGGAGGTACTTCTATGCTTCTTGGGAGATATTGTGCTTTTTAATATAAACTACATTTAACAGACAACTATAGTCACAGTTAAAATTTTAAAGAAAAAGATATGGTAATGAATCTTATAAAATATTATTTCACTATACTGTAGTGGGGTATTTTGACTGCACATTTATTTGATACATTTTTACGTAAAGAAATCATTTTTGTTTATACAAATACAAAACCTTGTTAAAAACTTAAAGCAGTGGTTCCAATTTTGGTGTTTACAATGAATGAATGTGCAGTTTCCTTGTCACATTAGTTGTTTGGTATTTCCCCTCTAGACGTCTCACATGGCTTCATTTAAATAACTGTTTGATGTCATATGATCCAAATCTTCAAAACATCAAATAATTAGCAAACTAACATCCAAGAATTAGCCCAAAGACAAAAAATCAATACAAATTCATATATTGTAACTTTATTTTAATTTTTCTCCCTCTCCCATTATTCAGCTTATGACCCTTCACATTTATCTGGCAACCCTGGAGGTTGAGAACACAAAGTAAGTTAACTGTAGACACAGTAGTTCAAACGTACTCCACTGACGTCTCAGTATTAATGAGCTACTAATATCAGGACACTTTTTACTGCACAAATAGCAGTTTTAGTATTGACAGTTCAAGTACATTTTGCTAAAAAATACCTGTGTATTTTACTGCAGATATGCCTACCTGTAGCTGCATGAAACTGATTATGCTTCTGTTATCTGGTAGGATTTTGAATGCCAGACCAATGTTTCTTATCTCGGTTCTATCTGTACTTCAGTAAAGGTTCTCCCACTATCATCCTGCTTGATTCTTCATATTCTGCACATATGATGATGACAAAAAAGGAACACAGTTCTGCCACCTCCATCTCAGTCACTACCAAAGTAAAAGTTGGACTATGCTTGGATTTACAGGGGGGCATGTGTGAAGGAATGTACTTTTGTTCATAAGACAGAAAAGGAAAGAAAGGCGAAAACAAAAAGGTTTGGCTCCTTGAACGTTCTATTAGTGTGGCTGAGTGGTTTCCTGAGGCTCCTCACAAAGGCAACTGTAAAGCAATAAAAAGGCTTCCTCATCTCTCCGGCCCTGACGTCTCTTCAGAGTTGGACGTGGCGCACCGTGAGCTGCTGACAACCACTGCTTTTAATGCTGCAGACAATCCACAAAGCTTTTTGAATTTCAGTGTTTTGTTCTCAGGTATGCTTCATCCAGTTAATATGATCATTTGTGGAAGCCATGTTTAAATAGACCCAGTGCTTTTATTCATAACAAGACAAGAAGTGAGTATCTTGTCCAAAAACCAAAGTGTTAAAACAACACACTGTGGTTTTATGGTGGGATCTGTTCCACAGCAGTGAGTTTTACAGAGCAGAGGGGCAGGAAATGTCAGACTGGACTCAGATGGATTATAGATATTCAGCGAGAGTCTGCTGGTGGACTTGACAGACACACATGAGGGTGTGGACACATGGACAGAAGAAGAAACAAAGAGCGCAATGCATTTTTACCAAATGCAGTGGACTGGATGTATGAAGTAAAAGAAAAGGCACAAATAAAGCAAGGAGACAAGAAAATTGTGCTAAGAAGGATGAAATTAGGCAGAAGATTAAAAGAGAAGTGTTAGTTGTTGAAAAATTTACAAAACAAAGTGTAAAAAGATTATTTGGCTATGACAAAAATGGATAGGAGAGTTTAAAAATGTTCTTCAGCAATGCATCAGTATCTCCTGTGCTGGATGAGCAACAATGGGACAAAATGCTGGTCAAATAAAATATCCGCTTATTTGATTTGCTGATATTACATTAGGGTTTACAGCTGAAACAGCTTGTTTACTGATGGCAAATTAAGAAAACATGCCAACCATTGTCATTTATGACTAATTGTTGGCCTCTGAGAAAATGAAAAAGGTCATTTTCATTTCAATTAATCAAAGAAAATAATATTTTCAATCAGATTTTTATAAAGACTCACTGAGATCCAAATAAACCATAAAATAAAATTGATAAAACACCTGGCAGGTTGATTATCAAAACAGCTGGAAGCAGATGTTTGTTGGTTACATGACTGTCAGTTTAAACTGAAGCTTTTAATTGTGTTGAAATATATTAGATTTAATGCAACTAACCACAACAACCAAACCAGATTTTTTATTTGATTTATTAGAATTGTTTACAATACAAGCAAACCATGTTTTGACTTTTATTTTTTGTGGTAAGAAGAAATATTTGCATTTGGACACATGAGGGCGCCACAGGACAATTCAACACTGTTCACTACAGTCGTGATTCACTGTAAACACATCTGTCATATGTACAGCACTATGTAAAGGTCTTAGACACTAAAATACACAAGGGGCGATTTTAATATAAATGACATCAGTGGTTTTTCATTTATCAGGTAATTTAGTGCAAAGTGCAGTGAATGGAACCAAACCAGTTTTCTTTGGTTTGACCTGCACACAGTTTGTCCACCTTGGAGAAGCTGCTGCAGTTCTTCTGTAGATTCAGACTGTTCCAGTGTTTCTTTCTCCTCATCTGATCCCAGACTGACTCCACTGACTGCTGAGATCAGGGCTCTGTGGGGGCCAGACCATCTGCTGTAGGACTTCTAGTTCTTCTTGTCTCTGAAAATAGCTGTTCATAAACTCTAGTTTGTTCTTTATGGGCTTGTTGTCCTGCACAATGACCCTGGGATCAATCAGACACCTGATGGTGTTGTGTGATAAGAATGTAAAACATCTAAAGCGCCCAAGGCGTCTGCACAGTACTGCATGTGGATGTATGTTTTAAGTATGTACCTGGATTAGTAAGTGGTTCTAAAAAACCAAGAGGTACAAAGGAAATGTTAAGCTTGTACCGTAGGAAACTTATTTGTTCATATGAGGTATTTTACATTATACATGCATTGTAACCATGTTATCAGTTCAAAACTCCATATCTTAACACATATAAAGTATAAAACAGATGCATAGATATTTAACATGATGTTGTACAAATGTACATAGAGTAACATACAATATTAATACAATTTCAGCACAGTTTAAATGTGCTTAGCTCACTGGTTACAAGCACAGTCTTGTAATATTTATACTTGACTAAAAGTATCATTTTTGTTCTCTGCTTCTTCTTCTTTTCATCTTTTTCTGGTCATTTCGTGTCTCTCTAAGGTCACTTTGTGGTTCAGTGGTGTCTCTTTTGCAGCGTTTTCAGTCTCTTTATGGTCCTTTTGCTTCTCTCTGTAGTTGTATTGTCTCTTTCTGACAAGAAATATTATCAGTCACTTCACAGACAGGCTTCGGCATGAAGGCCATCTTACCTTTCAGACCCAGTAGTCTCTCTCAGCAGTCCATTCAAAAGCAAAACCGCCCCCAATAACTTTACAGTCCTGTACAGGTTTCTGCAGCCAGACCGTTATGTAGAAATAACAGCAGTGTGTTAACACACAATGAATCTGTTGCATAATAACACATTGACAGATGCAGGGGGAAGTCACAGGGATATCCACATGAAGGACATGGGATTCCTCTGTGACAAAGTCCAGTTTGTAATGTTAATGTTTAAGATAGCCCCACCTCTTTTACTGTATGTTCTTGTTTTGATGGACAAGTAACCCAAAGGTGAACCAATCAGACAGTAGACAGTATGGGTGACAGAACAACAGCTCCAGGAAATGGAAAAGAAAGAAAACAAACATATGCACTGGTCAGTAAAGATGAAAAACACACTGCATTAGAATCAATTTACAATATGTACTGACCAGTCATTGTCGTTCAGTCCACCACGACCAGCTCTAATCTAAATGATCTCCATTGTTAGCCATAAACTTTTATGTTTGTGTTTTATGTGTAATTCCATGGGTAATCTGTTATCTGTGGCTGCCAGAGCCCAACAGAAACTTCTGCTATGTGCTGGTTCAGCTATATTCAGTCAAACTGGAACAGGCTGAATAAATCTTTTAATCTCAGTGTGGAATGAGAGGATTTTAACCTTGAATCTACTTAAGGGGAAATGAAAAAGGAAAACAATTTGAGAGATTAGCAACGTGTAATCGTTAGACATCTAAAACTCTTAGGGTTTCTTCACAGGATGTGATGTGTTGGTGTCTTGTTCTTTAGTCTACTGTTGTGCAGCACCAAAAACCATGGAGCTAACACCCTGCAACAATACATAATAGATAGGCCTCCTCTGGTACATGTGCATTCACCTGCACTACAGCTGAATTATTCAGCCTGGTGGCAGAAAAAAAGCTTGACAGGCTTCTGGCCAGGGCCTGCACTCAGGTGATAAGAAGATTACTGTTAGGCCCGGTCACTCCTCAGTAGCTGTATCATACATGTCAGCCAGCTAGTGCGAGTTTTCATAACAACAAAGATCTATGGCATAATAACGACCTACTACATCTCCTAGCAGGTGGAGTAGGAACGTTCTAACATTGTTAGTCAAGTTACAGTATAGCACTGGGTATAAATATAAATATACAGTAGATACCTCAAAATTGCACAGTACAGTATTAGATAGATAGATAGATAGATAGATAGATAGATAGATAGATAGATAGATAGATAGATAGATAGATAGATAGATAGATAGATAGATAGATAGATACACATTCATAAACAGATAGGCCTGTGATCAAACACCATTAGTCCTAGAAAAAAATATTATATGTGTACAATACTTCTATACTAATGTTTCTGCTGCATATTAGCACATGAAGTATATTAAAACAGTATGACATCAATATGTCTTTAAATATAGACATGCTGCCCATTTATAATGCACAGTATTTAATATACTGAGTACATATCAAATTCATGTGTGAGCTGATGATAATGGTCTCTATCATATCCATTAATCCATTGTCACAGGGGTCACAAGGGTCCATATAGTCAGAAGCAGGCTGTCATTCTATCACAGGGCTGCCTCTGTCAAAATAAATAACATTAAAAACAGACGACATAACACATAGCTCTTTCCTTCACAGGAGTGTCACAGCTGCAGTAATACTTTATCCATAAAAAACCTAAATCTTTACTGTGTTTATGTGGGTATGATTCATTTACCTGCCAAGGGAACCAACCAATCAGCTCTATGAATTTACGCCAAATAGCCAATCAAACACATTACGTCAGTGTAACGGTCATGATTTAAAGCGCGTGTCTAATAATACCGGGCAACCGCAGAGGGCAGGGCGGTTATCACGGACACTGCCTCTATTTGACTCCACTCTCCGGAAGTGTACCTGAGCCCTAAAACAAGCGCACCGACAAATTTAAACGCTTCCCTCCGTCAGCCAATCAGCTGCGCTGTAGTACTATGTCGCTCCGGAGCTGTCCAATCAGCGTCGCGCTCCTCTTTGTTGTTGGTGGTGACACGAAAATATTGTTGTTGCTGCTGCAGCTGCGGAGACTCAGCGGCAGAGACAGACATACAGGCAGGCAGGGGAGACTGGGTCCGAAGGCTCAGAGCGAAGTGAAAATTAGATTTTTTTTCTTTTCTTTTGTTTTCGATTTTTAAAGCAACCGCGTGTTGCGTGGAAAGTGGCCATGTCGGTGAATATGGACGAACTCAGGCATCAGGTAATGATCAACCAGTTTGTTTTGACGGCTGGCTGCGCCGCGGATCAGGCGAAGCAGCTTCTCCAAGCGGCCCACTGGCAGTTTGAGGTGAGTCTAGACTCTGGATGGTTTTATTTGGCCTGCGCTCAGTGTCCTCGTGTGGGTGGGCTGTTGTTTCGCGTTTGAGCTGTATGGGAACCGTGGGCAGGTTCAAATGAACTACTCTTACTGCTGGTTTTCAATGTTTTCTGTCCAGGCGTGCGACCATGCGCTCCTGCGGCTAACATGCAGCTAAGCTAGCAGCTCTGAGGCCGTTTGTTTACATTCTTCACTGTGTCATTGCATTGCTAGTTGTTGTTAGCCTAGCCTCTGACTGGACCATCCAGCCTTTATTAAACGCCGTGGTCGCCCTAGTCCGGTTATTGTTTTACATTTTACAACAATCAGCTTCATCTTAAACCAAATCACTGATCCATCTTATAAGTCCAGGCCCGTGTGAAAGTGTGTTGATTGCTCACTGATTATAAACTAGAGTGATAAGTGAAACCCTTCGCTGTTAAACTGGTTTAAAACAACCCCATAATCACATTTTCTGCATGACTGGAGACTTTTCTGTGTGGTCTGACCAGTTTTTTTGTAAAATCAACACTGATAAACCGCGTGGTGATTTTTGTTTTTGGTTATTTATAACGAGAGGAGACAAAGAGGTCAGGCTTTGGTCTGACTGGTCTCCTTCAGCGATTTAATTTTATCTGTTCTCACATACAGTCCTTCTTGTGCTATATAGAGAACAAATGATTAGGTGATTCATCTGTTCTCTGGGTCCACCTTCCCCAGTCTGAGGACTTCCTGCTTTTGTCTGTTTTATTTAATCATCAAGTGAATATATTTGGGTTTTGGAAAAAATAGGACATTTGAAGACATTAACTTGGACTGTGGGAGACTATAATGGACATTACAGCTGCAACGATTAGTCGATCGACAGAAAATTAATCTGAAATTATTCAGACATATCAAATAAAATATATTTTTTGTCATTTTTAAAAAAATAAAAGGAGAAGTCTGTGGTTCCAGCTTGTCAAATGTGCACAGACATGATTTGTTTTGTCATGTATGATAGTAAAGAAAGTTTATTTGGGTTTTAGTCTATTGGCTATACAAAACAAGCCATCAGTAGGCATAACCTTGGAAATTCTTACTGTTTTTTATTTTACAGCAATTTTTCTGAAAACTGGGCTTCAAGTCTTTGGACTAATTACAGACTTTTGATCTAAAACACCTCCAAGTCAAAATCAAAACATCCCAACGCTCTAGCTGTCATTTAAAGGGAACAGCTGACAGACACCTGAAGAGTCTTTGACATCAGGTGGAGTCTTCCAGATGGTTCTCCTCAGACCACACCTCCACCCGCTTTAACAACCAGTCTGTTGAGGCTGTGCGGCCTGTGCCAGGGTGCAGCCGGTGCCAGGTGATGTCTCACTTCATCTCGGCTCCAGATCCTGTAGTTGCAGAGCTGACACAGTCATAAACCAGCAAGTCAAGTAGACCAAAAACTATTATGCAACAAGTTTGATACACAGTTCATGTCGGTCATTTTTTCCAGCCTCTCAAATGTGCAAATTTGAAGCTTTTCTTTTTCCTATTTGACAGGAAACCTAGATATAAGCTGAGAATATGTTTAGTAAAAGAAAAACTCTTCTATTTACAGACCATTGTTTTGTTGCTGCAGTGAGTCACTAACCTTTATGTTACCTGGACACCATAACTCTGTTGAACCCTTAGAGACAACAGTGAGGGGAAAAAAAGCCTCTGACTGATGAAAACACAAGCTGATGAAACTTTTTTTTTTTTTTAACATCTCTTTATGGCAGAGCTGCTCCAGAGACGGAAATATGCAAGTGAAATAAACATTAGTGGAGTTTTTTTTTATGTCGATTAGTGGTTTATGAGCTATCAATATGAAAACAATATAGTGATGATTATTTTGGCCATGTCATCCCCTTCAAAGACAGCAACCTGAGACTTCCATGACAGCAAATAGTCACCCAACTGAAGTGTCCCTGTGTAAGACACCCAGCCCCTACCAGGGAGGAGGACTAGTTTTTGCCCTCCTGAACACTGACCTCTTCTTCATTTTACCCACATTTTTAAGTTTCTTTTATCACTTGAGTGAGTTTTGATTTTGTTATGTCACACCAGTATAAATGAGAAAATAGATACGGAATAGTGTGGTGTTGTGTTGGGCTCTTCTCTGTCAGTAGAACCGCTGTGAGAACGTAGTAAACAGACTCTGACATTGGATGAGCAGTGGCCTGATTTCCCTCAGTGATGTGGTTCAGATGGTGAACGGAGGCCAAAGTCTTCTACGCTGCAGAAATACAGCTGTGCTTAACATCTGGCTTTAAGATACAGCTGCACCTCCTATATGAACATTCAGATGTACCGCCTGAATGCTGAAGCTTCAGCAGGTAAACATTATTCAGGTTAGACTTTGATACTTAAATTTCCTCAAAAGCGTCATCACTATAACAAGAATTTAACTGGAGGTCAGTTTAGTCAGTAATTCTCCTTACTTGTATTTATTAACATCACAAGTGATGAGGGCACAGACAGGGCTTGTTACATAAAGAAAACAGACTGTGTTGTAACTAAATCCTGTGAAATCTTATAAAACCGCAAGTTATTGTCACAGATGTTGGTGTTATTGTGATGTGAATGCGCGTTTGTGATACGTTGCTTGCCCATAATAATAGAGAGATCATCAGGCTTTTATGTGTTGAGTCCTTTTCAAAATAACAAGGCAAATGCTTCTTTGCATCTAAAATCATACGGAGCTCAAAAATCCACTCGATAGAATTAAACTGCCAAATATTCACTTTTTTTTTTTGTTGCAATTTGTACTTAGAAATCAATAGTTAAGGTTTAATATTATGACGATCGACTCATTGGTTAAGTGAGTAATCATTTTAGCTGTACTGCCTTTAGACACTTCAGATACTTCTAAGCAGAATTTCCAGTTGTACATCTAAAGAGGTACATTTTGTACTTTGTGTAAATGACTAAATCATAGGCAACAATATAGCGAATAACAGTAATTTGATTTGTCAATACTCCATTTCATAAACCAGAACCATGGGTGATATTACATAAACCACCTTAACTCTTAACTCCACTGTGATGGCTCCTCCCCGTGTTGTTTTATCACAGCTGTGGACATGAGGTGATCCTCTCTCCAGTGCAGGAAGTTCAACAGGGACGTTGGTGAGCATTGGTAGTCAGCTGTAGGTTAGTACTGTGTGTTCTCATGGGTAATTCTCCCTCCAGCGTGTTTGTGTTTACAGCAGCAGGAAACGTGAACTGACAGTGTGACATTACTGAGTGACGCTCACCGAGCATGGTCCTCAGAAGGAAACTGAGGGGAGACAAAGGACAGCATGGATTCAGCGGCTCTTTACACAATAGCAGCAAAGCACTTTTACACTTTCATATGTGTGTCACGTTGTACGGCAGGCATTCCTGTGCTGCCGCTGCTGTTGTCAAACAACCAGACCGTGAGGGGGGAGGAGGAGGAGGAGGAGGAGGAGGGGGGAACCACTGCATTCATTGAAGTGTTGGCAAGAAAGAGGCCTCCAGTGAAGGGAAATGGAGGCTACGCTGAGCAACGAAACCAGCACGCTGTCTCTGTCTGATAGTTTCTGTCCTGTTGAAAGCATGCGTGACCTAACCCCCTCTGTGGGCCTCTCGTGTTTTGCAATTACATTTGAGTCACAGGGCTAAGAATCCAGTTTTCCTAGGAAAACAGACGTGCTGGTTAACAACACTTGCTGTTGCTCTGAGCCATAACAAAGACTTTTTGTTTTGTTTGACTGACCATGGTGGAGGTGACTTATTTTGTAAAACCTAATAAATATAAACTATTGAAAAAAAAAAACAAACAGTAGCTCTTTAATCCCCTCACTTTTTATATAGCTCCCTCATCAGGATCAGAACATTTAAATTGGTTCAATAGTTTGGTTTATGGTCAACTACCTCAAAAACTACATTCCCATAAGCCTTGGCTGTACTTTGTGTTTAGGGCTATTTAGCAAGTGAGAGAGAGCTTGAATATCTCTCGAGGGTTAATCCAAGTTAGGGAACTGTTAGAGCTGCCCTAAAGTGAGGCAACACATGAGGGGCGTTCAGACTTCCACTGGACAAACTGAGATCTTATGATGCTGATAGTTACTAGTTTCATTCACACACTGATAAGTTCCTACCTAAGGAATAACGTACCCCCCTCAGCGTTTCACCACCCTGAATCACGCTGTCGTCAGACGCTCAGGAATGTCTTCTCCTGTCGGGAGTAGAAGCAGCTCCCTGATCTGTCGGGGCTGGCTGATATCGGCCCGTTGTTTGTTCCTCAGGGGTCATGCAGTGTGTTTGTGTTCATGCCGGCCTTGGCTGTGTTCACAACAGAGAGGAACAAGAAACCGACTCATTTCCTTGTTTGCACAGGGAGGCAGCCATGAAACCTGCTGTTTACATTTTAACAGTGTCTCTGTTTCCTGACCTCTAGAAGGAGACTTTATGTTGTGGGGCTGCAGCTGATTATTGTTTAGATTATTGATTCTTTTGCGGAGTATTTTCTCAACTCATCAGGTGTTTTGTCTGTCAAATGGTAGAAAAATGCCTCCCTGATATCCTGATGTGAAGGCAACACATGGTAATGCTTTCAGTTAGTTATTCTCAGTTAGCCTGCAGCTAAAATGAAAAAGCCAGCAGACTTTCTGGTCTACAAGCCGTTTTAGATCCCAGCATGGTGATAATGGTTTTAACCCTGAGCTCATGTGAGCAGTCATGCTAACCGACCCGTCGGACGGCTGCGAACAGGCTGGGGGGATGGGGCAGTTCCTCCTCTGTGTGGCTGGGGACCCAAGAAGGCAAATGTTTGACCTCTTCATTCCTGCCTGTTGTTGGGTTTTTATATAAATTAACACAATCTCCTTCTTCCCTCTCCCCCTCTGTGTTTTCTCCCTCTCTGTCTCTCTTCAGACGGCCTTAAGCTCCTTTTTCCAGGAGGCGAATATCCCCAGTCACCACCACCAGATGGTAAGTATATTTGGTTTCCCTGAACAGAAAAAAAAAAAAAAAAATCTGACTAAAGGCGGATCCTGTCATGGTTGATGGTGGGATGGATGCACCCACTGACCTGCTGGACTTGAATTGCACTTTCCAGACACTCTGTCAAGACTCCTAACAGTGAGAGCGATTTAGGGACGAGCAGGAATCACCTTCAAATGTTCACAACACTGGACCCAAAGATAATTTACAACAGCTCTCTTCTTTAGTATTACTAAGCACACACAGATTATATAATACAGGACAGTGTGCAAGAATACAAAACGCCACCTGGTTCTGTGTGGAATATACGTGGATGGATTTAAATGTGTCACACAGCCAGAGCAAAAAAAAAAGTAAAGAAAGTAAAAGTGCTTAAAGCTGATGCTGTGCTTATGCTGCCTTCACTTTACATCGTTAAGACTGTAGATATGAGCTTTGTGAGTTGAAAAAACTGTCATCAGCCACAGAGTAGGAAATGGGAACTTCTAACACCTGACGTCTCCCATTTGGTCAAAACTATTGCTCAGGTTGCAAGACACCATTATCTTAAATGGCTGAATATCCTGTGTTACTCGTGGTTATCAAAGGAAAATCTAAAATCAGCATGAATAGATTTACAAATTTGAAGTGTAAAATGTAGTTTAATACCATGGAGTGTTTACAGTCCAAAAACACAGCTCAGTGGGTTTAGCCTTCCAGGTAAATACTCTCCATTTGAAAATGATCTGGAAAGCTGAGCTCCAACATCTTGCCCCTGATACATGTTGTTTTGCACGAGTCCTCATTTCCCTATTTGGGGTGTGCAAAGTTAGCTCGACCCACAGAGCCACAGTGGCCATATTCATGGCAAACATGCCAGGTTGAAAAATACTGGAATTTTCCTATTATGGCCACTCAGCTTTGGGGGCAGGAATCTGTTTTCACACTTCTCACATCATTTGGATTTTAACCCAAATTGCAGGGTGTGTCTGAATGTGGTTATAGTTAGATTAAGAGAGCCTCTCTGCTATAAAGAAGGGTGTGTTGTCTTGTCATAATAACTGCAGTCCTGTAACAGTAATTATCAGCCTGTAAAGAGGATTCACCTGACAAAACGCAGTTCAAATGAATGAAATAATTATTGAGAGGCGGAGCAGACCTGTGTCTGCGTGTACAGAGCGAGGTCTGTGTCCTTGGCTCAGTGCTGCTTATGCAATCCTGTTTCTTAATTGTTGTGTGTCTGAATCTTTTCCCACCTACCGACCAACCCTGCCATATCCTGGGATTTGTCTGATCCTGATCACGCAGGAGCAGCATGCCAACGTCTGTGGCAGTCATGTTTTGGTTTCAGTCTGAATCTTTTTTTTTTAGTTTTTTATTCTTCCTCCCACTGCTCTTGTTTGGTGTGTGTGTGTGTGTGTGTGTGTGTGTGTGTGTGTGTGTGTGTGTGTGTGTGTGTGTGTGTGTGTGTGTGTGTGTGTGTGTGTGTGTGTGTGTGTGTGTGTGTGTGTGTGTGTGTGTGTGTGTGTGTGTGTGTGTGTGTGTCTCTGTCTCTGTCTCTGTCTCTGTCTCTGTCTCTGTCTCTGTCTCTTGTTGCCCTGGGAGACTGGGAGAAGCACGTTGTAGCTTGTGGGAGTGAGGATGTGAGTGAGAGGCGGTGGCCTGGGTTTGTTATTATTTTGGGTGCAGTGCAGTGACATCACCTCGCCTGAGGCTCTGGAGAGAACAGGCTCGTACAGGGCTGAATAAAGAATAAAGGGCATGGCACTCGGGGTGAGCATCAGCTGCAAGGTGGCAGTTCTCACTTCCCGCAGTGACCACCTCCTCCAGAGCCTGAGCTGACCCTCGCTGGTCAGCATGGATGCTCTCTCTGCTGATGACAAGTTTGTTTCTCTCGGCTACAAACTGAACCTAACACATCTTATAAAGATTTGTCTGAGTTGATGTGATCAGACTAAGTCAGGTCTGGTTTAAAATCTGCAACTTCACGATTTTAAAGCATGGACAACAGGTCACATCAGGCATTTTTCATTGTTTTATGACAATTTAAAATGATTAACTGATCAAAAAAAGTAAGTGTATTCATCAGGAGCTGCACAGGTGACTGTTACTTAAAATGATAACTGTATCACTCTTTAATGTATTTACATTTTCCTTACATGAAATATCTTTAGCATACTAGGAGAAGCATATACCCTTATGGATAGAGTTAATGAAACTTAATCATAACACAGTGAGCAGGAAACAGTGATGCAGCTCAGATGTGTCACTTTGGAGGCCTGCTATTGGCTGAGTCAGTGCTTTAGGGCAGGCGGGATATGATTGTAGATCTTCTTCAGCATCTCAGGGGTTTAATAGGATCACATGACAACTTTGTTTAAAGTAACTTATAGCTTTAGCTTTTAGCTCTAGATGTGACATTTACCTTTCTTTTTTTGACTCACTGTCAAAATCCAGGAACATGAAGACTCAGAGAAACCGAGATGTTTTGTTCTGAATCAGACACGAGAACATTCAAGGTCATCAGTGTGACAACGGCAAACCAGTTCTGCGGCATGTTTTCTGTTGGACGTTAACGCATGAGGGTCATGTGTGTACTAGAAATACTATGATAAACTGTGTGTTTGTTTGTGTGTTTGTGAGTGAGCCCAATACTTGGTGTTCTTCCCCCGTGGCATGACAGAGGGCCATGAGAGCTTTTATTGTTTATAGTAAACACAGATTCAGCCTGGACATTGGAAGTCCCTGAGGATGTGAGCAATGCCAGAGTCACAGCACCACTGAAACCAGTCTGCACATTCTGAGGGACAAACATTTATTTGTTATACTCAGTACAGTGAGGCATATGTTAGGGTGAATATATTAGAGCAGTATATAGATTTACAACAGCAACGTCAGATACAGTCGTGGCTTTTAATTATAAATTTTTCTAATAAGCGCGTGCGCCTTACCAACCCAAAACTAACCCATAATTTTATCTTCAGTTTATTATTGGGTCTAAAAATATTTAAAAGTGAAATTGTGTTAAAGTAAAATGACTTTCTTAAAGTCCATTGACACGTTTTGTTGTTGTTTGTTCTGTGTCACCAAAGATTTTCAGTTTACTGGCACGAGATAATCAATGGAAAACAGCCTGTGAATCCTGCCTTTTTGTTAAAAATGTTTCATCTACAAAGTTCTGTTTATTTTTCTGACTTTTTTTTTTTTCCTCAAAAAACACAATACACTTTAAGTGGTCACAAACAAATGTAATGCTGGTGTCCATAAAAATCCAGTGAGAATGGAAGTTTTCAGTGACAAAATACGTTGAATATTGGTTTGAAATAGACGTAAACAACCTGCTGTTTGACCATTTTGCTTTGTGTGAGTTTAGTGAGGGACATAAGACAAGTTTACAGCAGAACAGCCGCTTAGTATAAGTAACTTAAATGTGATAAAGAATAAAGCACTAAATATTTAACACTATATACTCGGTGACAATAAAGTGTAATGAGGCCAAAATAATCGCAAATTAAGTGAGAACACAAGGGAATTGCAATAAAAGTTAAAGGCAAAAGCTGCACTTCAGTGAATGGACTGGTGGAAAGTAAACTGCAGCGTTAGCAGCACAGGAACCTTTTAAACCTTAAAGCAGCGAAAACAAAGCGTGTCTCTGCAAACAGTAGTTCAGGAGGTTAACAGCTGATGTGTGTGATTGAATTATAGTTATTTTGGCTGCACAGAAACATCCTAAACATGTGTGATTGATTTATTTATTTATTTTTTGTCTAAATATATCAGTGTTCCTTCTAGCCTCCTGCTGCACAGCTGAGTGTCCTCCTCTATTTCTGGCCGTCACCTGATCTGTGTGCAACTTTTCAAATTACACTTTAATTGATGTTCTCACTGCAGACTTTTGGCATTTAGCTGAGTTTTGCACACGGCCAACATATCCACAGTCAGAAACAGAGGAGTGAAACCAGGGGCAGCTGCTAAATATTTTTCTAGGTGACGCTATGCCATGTCCTACCACTTTCAGAAACTGTGATTTAATGCGGGTCAAAGAAATGTCAGTAAATGCAGTCGATGTATCAGAAGTTCTTTGCTGGTTGGTTTAATTATCCAATGCCAACAATAAAAACAACAGAATGGGTGAAACAAAACCAGCATCTCCTCCTACTCTATTATTAATAGTGATTAACTGATAATTTATTAATTATTGATATTTAGCTTTCTGCTAAATTCCCTCCTCTTGCTGTCCCACAGATGTGTACCCCCAGAAACACTCCCGCCACACCACCGAACTTCCCAGACGCCATAACCATGTTCTCCAAACTGCGGGCATCTGAGTGCGGCTCCGGCACGGGCAGCGGCCCCTCCCAGGTGTCCATGGCCTGCTCCCCACCGGCCCCCTCCTCCACGTCAGGTTTCAGCTCCTTCTGGGCCTCCTCGCCTCCCAGCCACCAGCCGGCCTGGCTTCCCCCGTCGTCGCCCACAGGCCACCATATGCACCACCACTACCACCACCACCACATGCAACAGACTCCCATGTGGCCCCCTGTCTCTCAGCCCAACAGCTCCCAGCAGCCCCCTGTCGTATCGGCACTCCACGGCCAGAGATGAGACTGTGTGGTGGGCTGTGGGGGCAATGGGTGGGGGGGGAGCAGGGAGGTAGGCCCGAGCACCTGGTTCACATGTAGCCAAGTGAATCCATTTTGGGAGCAGGTGGGTGGGGGATGTTGCTGTGGGTGGGCGGGTGGGGTGGGGTTCAGGCATGGAGTAAGAGAAGATACCCATATGGAAAAAAAGACAAAGGCACCACTGTTTTGTTGTCTTGTTTTTCTGAACTGAAGACGAGCAGCTTGTCCCTGCAGGACACGTTTCCTCTCCGTCTTCATCACATCGTCATCCAAGCCACGGAAGAACCCAGGAGTCACTGACAACACTGAGAAACTTAAAGCTGGACTGTCTGAACCCAAAAACACTTTTTGTTTGGGAGAAAACACAAACTTTTTTTTAACGCTGATGCATCCAATCCCAAGACCCATCAGAGCACTTCCTAAGGATAGGAGCCATGTGATCTATTGAAGTGCTTTGTAGTTTTTAATTTAATTTTTTTGTTCTTTAATAGTGATGAGAAATTATCATACAGGACGTTGGCTATAACCTTCAGACAAACAAAGGAACAGGACTTTGAATCTGAAAGCCTGTGGATGAAAATGATTTTGGAGAATGTTTCCGGGAGGGTGGGGGCGTGTACAGTGTGGACAGGATTATAGATGAATATCAACAGTGCGGCCGTAAAGTTGAGTTTCATTTTACAGCCATAAAAATGCTTCACAGAGTGAAACTCGACTCCGGCGTGGTCGCATGATCTCGTGTCAGGGATGCAGGGCTCCGTGTGAGGACACTAAAGTTGTGTTGGGAAGAGCTCCAGTTTGTGCTACTCAGTAAAACATTTCTTTGAAAATTCAATTCAGAAGTCACTTTAAAGATGAATCCTCAAACACGTGTTATTGATTGAGCAACTGAAAATTTGTTAAATGACCTTCAAACATTGGGGGGTAATTATTATATATATATATATATATATACATATATTTTTTTTTTTTTTTTTTTTTGGAAAAAGGTTCCTAAACTTTGATTCAAACCTTAAAATGAACCCACGAGAAGCATAAACTGGAAAATGTGTCAGAAAAACACGGTCAACGAGGACAATAAGTTGAGATCGGTGACTTGGGTACAATGGCAACGCTTGCAATAATTTTTCAGAGATGGAGAGTTGACATGTTTGTGATGTAGTTTTCATTTGGAATCATTTCACTAAGACTGTCAGCGAAGAGACGACAGAATCGGTTTCAGATTCAGCAGGAATGTCGTTTTTAATTCTCTTGATTCCAACCAGAAACCTCATGAATTCCTGTTTAGTTTGATTATGAGAGGCAGTTGTAAATAAAACCTCAGCCAAACGATTTCAGTTGCACCGGCGATGACTACAAAACACAAATGAAATCTTAAAACAAACAAACAAACAAAAACGCACATGTAGTCTGAAATGAGAATATTTTCATGTAGGATGGCAACAAGCTGCCAGTACCTCCACTGCGTTTCTGTGCGCCTGTGGAGGGTTTGGAGGCCAACTCAGTGATTTTCCACACAACCTTTCAGACGCTCAACCACTCCTACCTCTGTCGGTCTGAATGGGAGAGGCCCCGCATGTGCTCTGAATGTATTCTCTGCTGCAGACAGGATCTGAGGGTTTATACAAGTAGAAACTGAACTAAGGACTAACTAATGAGGAGCAGTTCACACCAGAGCTGGGTGCATGGTGAGCTCTGGCTTCACCACACAAATCCAGTCCTAAATGATTGTTTAGATACACAAATCACCTTGACAACTGTTTTTTGTGACCTGTATCCTATTTATATCACAACATTCAAAAATAACCAGTAGTTTAGTCTCAACTTGAAATTGTTAAAAAGCAAAAAAAAACCAAAACAGTCACCTTCACCTCACCATCACAAAATAAGGAACAAGTTACCGTCGACATCGGGGTGTAAGTGGTACAGGGGGGTGAAAAGAACAAGTTGAAATTGTGTTCTTTACAGCTTCACACAGACAATCAACCCTTTCCTCTGCGTTTCTGTATGATTTCTGTTTTATTGTCAGGCAGTTCATTTATACCTGCTCACTTTTAGCGCAGTCTGTCTCGGGGAGGTTAGGCTGTGATTTCAGAGGTGTTATTTTCCGTTGGTGAAAACACTGTTCAAATCCAAAACCGGCCAAGATTATGTTTTAACATCTGATTCAGGAGTGAAGCAAATTGTGTGACACAGGAAAAATCCACCCTGAAACACAGACTCATCATCATCATCATCAATAAAACCCAATTTTCTAGAATATGTGATATGACAGTGAAATGGAGCCATTCTGCATAATGAGTACTTTTGATATTTGTATGTTATAATGCTGATTACACAACTATCGCACAGAAATGAGAAGTCAACAGCCTGAAATGATAGAAAATACATTTAAAATCTCTAAAACACAGAAAACTGGTCAGCTGTGATGTGGAGTGTTTGGGTTGTCTGAGCCTAACCATGTTCTGTGGCCCCAGGGAAGATTTTTCCTTTTAAATCAAACACCTCAGCTGTTTTTGGGCAGGTTGAGGCAAATGTGAAGCCTGTAAAATCCTAACTCTCTCTCTCTTGGTGATGGGATGTGTTGTCTGCTGGAACAGGAACCTTGCTGTGGGTTTGGAGGTTTTCAGCCAACAGGGGAGTCGTTGAATGAGCTTCCAGCAGGGTGGATTATTGGTTTAACTCTGCTAGAGGTGAAGGTGATCATGGTTTCTCATGGTAACATGGCCACGTATGTACAGTCCTTAGGAATCTATAACCACGTTTTAGATGCTAAAACACAGCTGATCTGTCCCAACCAGCCTGAGGATTTTACAAACTGTGTGAAGATTTACCTCTCATTCAAGGTTTTTTTTTTTTGTTTTGTTTTTTTTGTTTTTTTGCTCTCATCACTTGGATGATGGCATTTTTTTCTTACGGACCCTCAGAAATTCACTCTGTTCTAATCCATGGCTCTTTTATAGAGATTTCTCTCAAGTATTTTGTGTTTCTTTCCTCTGTTGAAATTTGTATTTATATGTTTAATAAAACCTGGTATGATCTGCTGCTTTCTGTGGGTTCATCTCTTACTGCTGACAGTGCTTTATTACACTTTTGTTTTATTACTAAGAGCAAAAAAGATGGTTGAGAAAGCAGAAAAATGTGTGGTTTCCCAGACTGAAGTGACTCTTGTTTGCATTAGTGAGAATGAAGATAGAGGAAGGATGTGGCCAGAGCGTGAAGCTGAACTGCTGTTTGTGTTTTTTATCATTTGGTGTGCGAGAGGCTAATATGACATGACTGTTTTAAAGAGGAAGTTGTAACGTTTTTTTTTTTTTTAATGATTTAACCACAATTTTTTTTTTATTTTTTTTTTTTACATTTTTAACAAAGTCTAAATGACAATGTTAATAATCTAAAGGTTTAGCTGTCAGCTAAATGTAGTAGGACGATCTAGTTGAGTATTTCCCTCTGAAAGATAGTAAAGTATTATAAAGAAGGAGTGAACAGAAATACTGAAAATAAAAAAACTTCTCTTTAGAAAACTGAGTTTTTTCTACAACTGAAAATGTTCATGCTTCAGTTTAACAAAATCAAATATTTTACAATAAAGAAATCTTCAAAGACACCAACCACAAACTTAAGTCACTCCACATAAACCCAAATTCTTCAATGACAGGAAATGATTCGGAGTGAGTTGTGACCGCATTTCAAACTAAGCTGAATCCTCCCACCCTCTGACAACTCCTGCTTTCTTTTTTACTCAGTCTTTCCTGCTCTCAGCCTAATGTTTCTGTGAACAGGATGTGCACTTCTGCTGCCATTAGTGATGTGTTTCCCCTTATGATGCAACACTCAGGCTTGCTGGCCTCCTGCCGCACACTGCTGAGAGCTGAAGGGAACAACCTTCGGTTTCATGACTGACTATATATACACATTGTCTAATACTGACAGGAACAGCCAGCAAGGCCTATATGGTGTAAGCAGCTATCTGTAACATCTTTATGGATCAGTGTATTCGGCTACAGGTCAAAGTCTTTCACAGTTCAGATTAAATAGGAATAAAATGTTATTTATAGAGTTTAGTTCAGCATTAGATCAAAATACATTTTGGCAAGTACCTTCAACAAATATGAAGTACAACTATTCAAATTATCTAGAGGCTGAGTCATGGCAACTGTTGCCATACTAGATAACGTCACCTGGTCGACTGAGAATCTCCACAAACTATTCAAATTGCTTGTTCGAGTAGATTTTGTACTTTTGGTAACATGCTGCGATAAATCCCTCTATTTATCATATTCCTTTGTGCCATAGAGCTCCACTGTCCAAAAACTTATCAGTGTGCCACTGCATTACCATGAACACACACACACTGTAGTTTATTTTTGACTCAGTCCCACACGCTGTCCTGTTGGATCAAATACTCATGTGGATGAATGTTTTATTGAAAAGGGTCCCTGGCAATACAATATTTCCTCCAAGTCTGTGTATTTATTAATATGTTCAAATTCTGTCTCACAGTGTCTCATTAGATGGTTGCTGTCTCAAGTGCTGTCTGAAGTGCTGACTGGGAAAAAAAAAAACACTTGTGCAACAAGCAGTGATTTACACTCTAGTTTAATAATAAGAACAATAATCAAAATAACTGATCACACAGAAACTCAGTTTTTAACTCGAAGTTTAAAAAGCGAGATGTCACAGTACTGGACTCAGGTAGGGTGACAGGTGATTTATGGGATGTGCAAAAAACAAGCATTATAAAATTAAACGGGGCTCTCTCTCTCGCCCCCTACAGGCTGACCTGCTGAGGGTCCGGAGACTCTCTGCTCTCAGCGGCGGCTGAAGTTTGAGTGATGGAGCTCTGAGATGCACAGCCCAGAGCCGACACAGGCCAGTCCCGACCCGAGCTGCTGGAGGCTGGTCGTCACAGGATATGGAGAGGCGGTGAGACATCAGCAATTATCATTGTGATATACAACATTTCTAGCTAGGGGACCTTACAGTTCAAATAAAGAACTGAATTGTTTTAATAGCCTTTGGATTCATAGAATAATGAATACACTTGTAAATTTGCTTTAGTGTATTACATTTAGACACTAAATGAAAGGTTTAGTAATATATAGTTGATCATTTAAATTTGTGTTGTAATTTAGGATGATAACAACTATGTAAACCACATTTACCTGTGTGTGTGACTCACCTGAGCGGCTGCACTGGGCACTTCTGGCACCATGGGGGTGCTGAACCAGAACACTATGTCCCACCTCCGGAGAAACAGCAGGTTTGTGCGGTGGGGAGCATCTGGCTTTGTCTTTAGTCTTGCACACGCCTGCTGTGGTCAGAAGCAGGTCGAAGGTATGACAGAGGTTAAAGACAAACAACACACCCTGCACCACCTGGATCTTACCTTGACACTTCTAACTCCCAGACAGATTGGTTCTCATAAAACAGATTTAAAAGCTGAGAGCATTAACAGGCCTGAAATCACCTCCAGGTTTTTTAGCCAGTCGACAGAGCTACTGCACCAACACGTTTGAACTAAAGCTGCCAACAATGTGACAATGCAGCACCGTTCTTAACAACCACGTGAGAATAACATAAATAAACCAATTGGAAAACACTTTATGCACAGCCTGTAAAATCTCAGCAGCTCTTCACAAATATGTCTTCTGCTGCTCTTACTTGTCTTTACATGAATTTTGAAATATTTTAGAAACAAACCTTTTACCTTGCAAGACTGAAATCTATTCTCCCCAAGCTGGAGGCTGACTAATCTAATAGCTAATAAACTATTTAATGGAATAATTTGCGAGTTAGCATATATTGTAAACATCAGTGTCATCTGTTTTAAAATGTGATTCTTTCCTGATTAGACAAAGTTATATAGTTCCATTGTTAGCTGAGCATTATAGTGTTCAGTCATGTATTGTGTGAAAGAATGAATTATTTAGTAATACAGGAACAAACAGACAATACACTCACCGTCTTTGGTGGAGATCGTAGGTAGTTTAGTGTCTGTATTTCTGATGACTGTGGGGTTCAAGCGGCCTTTGTAAATATGTCCATCCAGTCCGACAATATCAACCTCTTCTGACTGACACATCAATACACACACACACACACACACACAGACAGAGACAGAGCAGTTAATGGTTAGGTGACACATATTTAATAGAGCTATCTCTGTAATGTAACACTGAAACAGCTTCAGTTACGAGCTGTTACAGGAGTATTGGCCAAAAATATATTTTTTGGGCTCATTAAGTTCTATGGGACACTCCGTATAAAAGGAAGGTCAATATGGTTAAACTTTGTGGTACCTGAATCATCCCATCCACCTCAGTCTGGCTGTGGTGCTTCATGTACTGCAGGCCTGGCCGTCGCTGACCGGCCGAGGTGATTGTGTGGCTCCCCCCACAGCTCCGCCACATGGCCACGGGACTGTGGTCTGTCGGCTCAGAGTTACGCTCACTGCCCAGTCACAGACAAACATCAAGCCATGAAAATGGAGCATGTGCATGTCATAACACTGTGTTAT
Organism: Mastacembelus armatus; assembly: GCF_900324485.2. Classification (NCBI taxonomy): domain Eukaryota; kingdom Metazoa; phylum Chordata; class Actinopteri; order Synbranchiformes; family Mastacembelidae; genus Mastacembelus; species Mastacembelus armatus. The sequence continues at coordinate 6,909,573 of NC_046640.1, forward strand.
CAGCTGGATCATTTTATCGCTTTTAGTTATGAACTGATGACATGATTCTGAAGTCAGCTACAAAAAATATGCTCCTTAGAGAGTCTGTATCTTTAAATCCTGGTAATATATCATATTTTCATCTTCTTTGTGTGTCTGATCTGTGTTGACCACACTATATACATTTTTTTTTTTTTTCGAGAGGTGAAATTCTAGTGAAGTCCAATTCTAATTAATCGAGTTAATCATTACAGCAACAGACAGACTAGAAAATATGTGAACCTATTCTTTAACCTCTCCTCCTGCCCTTTCCCCTGTCCTGGCCCTGACTCACTGCTGGACTCCAGGTAGATTCTGGCTCATTTTGTCATTCGCTGTGTCCTGGCTGCTGCTGAACCTGTCGCTGTGTTTCAGGCGCCTCTGCACGTTCTCTATCTGCCGGCACATCACGGCATGGCTCTTCTGTAGCTGCTCTCTTCTCCTGCCAACTACCTCAAAGTTGTAACGGTTGGTCCCTGGTTTCAGGCTGGGACAGCAAGAGCAGCTTAACATCACAGCAATCAGTGTGAGAACTAACAGCTGCTTTAGGTGTTTGGAGGGTAAAAATATGCACAGCATTTTTAGCCTGGAGGTGCTCATACATAACACTACTTCTTCCACATAGATTGTGTGGTGGTATTTGTTGGGACTCCGTGTGAATTATTTTAGGTTTCTAAGACTCTTGTGCCACCTGCTGGTAAACACAGAGCACAATCGACAAAGTGAGTAAAACTGCAGGTCACTGGTGATCTCACCTCCTGTAGTGCTGTCGAAACTGCTCCAGAGCATAAACAGTGAATGGCCTGATGGACTTGTGTGAGGGAAATCCAGGGGTGGAGGGCAGCGTCACCAAATGCCTTTTATTCCCCAAAACAAACCCAGAAACATACAAGGTCAGAGGAGTTAAAGGAGCAGCTCGTGATAATTTAGGGGATAAATCAGTTTTATTTTAGAATCCTTGAAATGATTAAAAAATAAGAGAATTTCCTGTCCGTATACAAAGACCTTTTGCTCTGGAAAAATGCAGATAAAAGGTAAAAGATAAAAGATAAAAGGTATAACTCAAATTATAATAGTCTATAAAATAATTAGTTATCGTTTTTGGCTCACGGTCCTGGGGTGTGCTTGACAACAGGTCTGTCACAGGAGAGGCAGTGAAATCTGTCCACAAGTTGTCTGCAACAAAACACATATATATCGATTTTGATTTCCATTGTATGAAACGCACCATGGTAGGTTTGAGATGGATGCAACAGAACTGACCACTTAAGAGAGAGTATAAAACTAAAAGTACAGAGTTCATCTATCATTTAAAATGTTTATCATTTCCTTGGATACAATAGTACCCCTAGCTGACTTTAGTCAGAACTCTTGTGTTGGTCCCATTTTGAATCCACAAACATTTATGTTCATTAGTGACTGCTTATATTTACTTCCTGATACCAGCAGCATCCTCATGTTCGGGAGCCCCCTGAGCCTGTAGCTTCTCATGGATGTTCTTCCAGCGATCTTCTAGCTGCTTCTTCACAGAGTCTAGCTCAATCCTGTTCAACTACAGTGAGATCAAAAGTCAAACACCATGCGGTTCATCAGAGATGAACGTCAACCAACCAAAAGCCACAGTGGCCAAGCCCTCATGTGTGTCACTGAGGTGTTACAGTTAGAGGCTTCTGCTGCGTCCCTACCTTACACTCCATCTCGGTGGAGAGTTTGTCCATGACTTTGTGCCAGTCCTGCTCCTGGCCCATTACTTTGTTCAGCAGCTCGTGGAACATGGTGTTCAGCTGCTCTGTCATTGAGTCAAACTGAAGGCGGCTCACTTTGCTATCCAAAGCAGACTTATCTGCTTTCTTCAGCAGAGACACCATTCAGTTTAAGATTAACAGGATGCAAAGGCAGAGAGGCCAGGATTTAAAAATACGCTAAATATTATACAGCACACAAAGATCAGCATTTTATACATGTTTGTCAGTGCATGGTATGAATATCTAATCACTGTACATTTATATATTAATACTGTATATTGTAGCCAAAGCCACTTACGATTTCACTCTCAACCATCTGCTTGTCGGCCTTTTTCTCCTCCAGCTCCTCTGTGGTCTTGTACAGTTCCTGTGGAAACAAGAATTCAGCAGTAATATCAATTAACAGGTCATTTAACAGGTTTTACACTGTGATCATTTAAAAACTTGTCACATCATTTGCAAGTCCCAAATAGTAGGATGTATTATGGTTGATACGGAGAAAGACAGGAGAACAACATGTAAACATGCTAATTGTTGTCTACCTCTATGTGACTCTGCTTCTGTCTGTTGTCCTCGTGCAGACATCTGGTGGTCTCATGCAGTTTTTCACACTCTGCTTGAAGCTGCAGGATCGCCGTCTGCACGTCGTTCACCAGCTCCACATTCTGAGACACACACATGCATACTCAGAGTCATGCTAAACGACTGGCCGCTCACAGATGGCCAGCAATGTGCTGAAAGTGACAGAAGTGTTGCATTAGTAAATAAAAACATGCAGAATGTGCATGTTTACTCTTATACCCACCCACACACAGAGGTAGGTTAGAAACACAACATAAATGATATAATGTGATGATGCTGTAAACAGATTTGAATAGCTGCATCAGAGAACTGCCAAAGGATTTTTTATTTTTGACAAAATAAAAAGTGAAATTCTGATATCTTCTACATTTTGACAACAGCTCCATCTGCTGATGAAGATCATGTGATACATTCAAAAGCACCGGAACAGCCACTTTACCTTTTGCTGAGACCGTTTTTGTTTGTATTTTTAGTAAAGCTAGAAAGAATTAAAATTAACACAGTGACTCTTTGTTTAGCAGTATCATCCTATCTATCACTTCCCACACTGCAAACACATACAGGTGTTGAAGTGAACCTCTAAACTGTGAACTGGATATAATTTGTACTCCTGCTTCTGCTAAGCCCCATGCCTGCCTGTACTGTCATGTCTTGCCTCTCTGTCCTTCAGCACCCGGGCTCTGCTTCCTGTCTGCTGTGGGAGAAGGCTGTTCGCTGTGTCCTGCAGCTGCTCATAGCACTCGAACAGGCGGCTGAGCTTCCTGCCAATGTTTACCGCACAGGTGGTGAAAGGTGATCTCTCGTTACTCTGATCAAGACCCTGGCTATCGCTCTCATCCTGCCCAGCCTCGTCCATGACACTGCTGGGCAGCTTAGAGGTCAAGGACAGTATCATGCCCTCCAACATGCCTCGCAGATCATCCAGCTGAGGTCAGAGGGCAGGGAGAGGCACAGAACTTAGATTAGAGTCACAACTGTTTGGCTGATCTCAAATTAAATACTATATGATTTGGTGTATTTTATACATACAGACATCATGGAATGGCCTACCAGGCATTCTCAGACAATTATGATTTGAGTCAAGGTTAAGCAAGGATACACCATTTTTTAGATTAAAAACACTATAACTAATTTAGGCATAGCAGGTTACCAAATGGACTCATGGAGAGGCCTGTTTGGTCACTGTCAGACCAGTTCTATCTGTACATGCTATCCTGCAGCACATGCTATATAAGCAGATGAGAGAATAGCAGCAGCAGTACAGACCTGCAGAGAAGACAAGGTGCTTGGATCTGAAGGCAATTAGTATTAGAGCAGATCTTCCTCTTTGGTAGCTGCTGTTTTGTGCGTGTCTGAGGTCTTACATTTTGCAATGTTGAAATTTCTACACTAACATGATACATTTATGCATAATACATACTCAAACACAAATATATCCAATATCATGTTTTTTTAAATTCATTTGAATGACAGTGCTAGAGGGCTTGTGTATAAATGATAGTGTTCTAGTTGACGGGCAGTAGTTAGCTGCCCCTCATTAATGTGTCATCCTGTCTGACCTGAGCTTGTAGGTGTTGGTCTGTCATTCTCTGCTCAGATAAAGCCTGTCTAATGTTCAGCTGCTTCACAGCCTCCACTAGTTTCTGCACAGATCTCCTGGACATGATGGGAAGAACATGAATGCACAGAGAAACCATCAGAACCGATATGAACACTTTCTAAGACCTAAAGAAAAACATTAAAAAAAAACTGCCAGCAACATATAAGCCAGACAGTGTCAGCAGAAAAACAGCACAGTGTTCATTTCTGCCTGCTTGCACTTTCAACCCAAACACAATATATTTGAGTACTGGGTATTTAATTAATTGCAAAAACACCTATGTTTGGCTATAGATCTATATTCTAGCACCTGATCCCTCTCTCCCTGTGTGTTGCCACCTATGTTTACCTGAGGTAGAATATTTGCTGTCTGAGCTCATGAACATCTCTGCTGTTTGAGTCCACACTCTCTGACGCTCCTCCTGCAGTGGATTCGCTTTCTTCACTCGTTAGATTCATAAACACATCGTCCAAATTGTCCCACTTTGGACAGACACATCATGTCATCACAAAACTACCAGAATAGACAATGTGTGATGCTAAGGATTTTGCTTTAGTGCTGATTATGAGTGTGAGTGAAGCCTTGTACAGTATATGGCTGCCTGGGTTTTGTTTTTCCTCACCCACCTTCTCTTGGTCACTCATCAGGCTGTCTATCAAAGCACTCTGCCCGTTGAGTTGATCCATTAGGTTGTTGGACACATCTTGTGAACCTAAATGTACAATATGACATCAGAGTAATCGTCATAAGTAAGGGGAGGGATTGCCAGGAAGACACAAAATATCCAATACAGGCTTAAACTGAAAGAATCTCCATTTACCTTTGCCCCATAAACCACAAACTGATCAATGTCACAAAGGATGGAGCAAGAAGAGACAGGCTTAGGTTCAAAATGTTTACATAGTGTTAGTGCTATTAGTCGAATTCTGAACAAACAAAAGTGTTCTAATATTATAGTTCATGTCCCAACTCATTGCTCCTGGTAAGAAACTGACTAAAAACTGAAACTAGTTTCAGTGACCAAACACTACTGCCCTACCCACAGGGATAGTTGGAAAACATGCAGGACAGTCGCCCTCGAAGACCAGGGTTGGGTACCCCTGCTCTAAGTTAAAAAAACTGCGTACATCAAGTGATCCATAGTTACCCTGGGTATTGATAAGCTTTCTGATGTGACTAAGCTCAGTCTGGTCCAGGGTTCCTTCCTCTAGCACTGCCATGCGAGCTTCCAGGGTGTTGAACCTCTCCCTCAGACTGCTGATGTTCATCAGAGTCTCTGAGAAGCATCCTGAGCTGCTGGCCACTCCAGACGGGGGCATGCCGGCAGCCGAGGGCCCTGTTATAGGATGAGTCGACTGAGGTGGCTCTGACAGGACTGAGGTGGTGTCTGTGGTTTTGTCATCTGTCACTAAAGGGAGAACGGAGCTCTCTCCAGAAATCCCTGAGGAAGCTGTCCTGACAGTATCTTCGACAGGGTGGGGAGAGGAGGGTGTGCTGCTGGATGTGTCTATACCAGTGAAGTTGCTGTTTGAAGGTGTACTCTTGGGTTTGCCTGCCGTGGCTGGATCAACAACTGAATTTGTAAACTCCTGTAAAAAAGTAGAAATGATTTGAGTTCTTCATAGATTTTATAATGTATGTAAGCTTAGCAATGTATTTATGGTGGTGATCATTAATAATAGCTTTGAAAGATATATACTTAAGGTAACAGTAACAATGATCATGCGCAATGAATGTGTGGTATATGGCATCACAACTGGCATCCCCTCCCAATCCTTAAACAAACTGGTTCTGGTGCGAAGTTTGGTGAGCAGGCAGGATTAGTGTGGTTCGCTGTTCATATGACTCCACATTTTGGATCTTACGTTTTCTGTCTCGCCTAGCGGGGCTGACTGCATGACGCCCCAGGTCACAAAACGCCTCAGCTCCTCTGAGTCTGGATACTTCTGGAAGGAGTTGCTCAGGGATCTCTGCCACAGTGAGAACAGATGCGGTGACAAAAGATGAAAATGTAATCAGCATTGTAGGAGAATAATTTACATATGAACAGTACAGAGTATAGTTGACGTACTGTCTGATATCTTCAACTCTTCCTCCCACACACTCACCATAGTCTCCTCCAGGGCGTCCACGCGGTGGCAGCACTTCTCCATATCAGTGAGTGTCTCCCCTTGTGCAGCCAGCACCTGGACACAGGGGAGAGGGATTACCGCACTGCAAGGGTGTAACTTCCATGTAACTCACTAATCAGCCATTTGCATAGTCTCACCTCCTGTTGATGGAGGAGCTCCTTAATCTCACCCTTCAGAATGTCTTTCTGGCTGTGGAGCTCCTGTATGAGTGCCATGGCCTATATTGACAACACACCACACTCCCATTTAGATTATCCCAAATTGCATAATACAAAACATTTCACTGCCTAGATGTATGGTTTAAATGGCTCAGTCTGACCTCACTGAAGGATCTGAGGACACTGATACTAAAGCTGTAATGCTCCCCAACAGTTTTAATTAAAAATGCCTCAGGATTCTGACTCACAGCCTATCTCTCTGACCTTTGACCCCAATGAGAGCAAACAGGGCCTCAAGAGAAGCTGACAAAGAGGATAAAGAACAATTGAAATGTCAAAGATGAGACAAATCAAGCTGTTACACTGTTTTCACATGTGGTATTTCAGGCTGATATTTTGTTCTTCAACCAGGTTATTTAAACATCCTGACAGGGCTTGTTGTCAGAGCAAATGGTTACATTTCATTTGTTCTTTGCAAATTAGGAACATATTATGTGTGTGTGTGCGTGTGTGTGTGTGTGTGTGTGTGTGCGTGTGTGCGTGTGTGTGTGTGTGTGTGTGGATTACAATCTGACACCGCAACAAAGGAAATTCCTGAGCTGCATGTGAGGTGGTGTTTAACTTGTGCCAAATGTGCCCGGACATGAAATGATGCATAGTGACCCCACACAGCTTCATACTCTGAATGACTAACAGGCTGTTAATAAGTGCAGTCCCACTTGACTACACCATCTGAAACATACCCTTGTAAAACAGTGTCTGAATTGCAGGGATTCATATAAATGTGTTGCCTGCTTGGCTTCCACCTGTTTCTTGGGCAGCTGTGTGCCGTTTTATCCATGCATAAAAAAACAAGTGAATTGAAAGTTGAGAGTTGTCATTTAGGCTAAGGGGAAGCCTGAGTCTCCATGAGGCCATGAACTTCAGGACAAGACATGTTCATGCCAGTACCTGGCACTGACTGATTAAAAAAATCACTATAATCATCATCTACTAGATACTTTGTTGATTATTGTTTATTGTTGATGACTTAGTCTCTCAAACATCAGAGAGTTAGGACTCACAATTTATAGAGCTCTAGGTGCTGTCTTCAAAATGCTTTCATTTCCAAAGACCCTAACCCAAAGAAATTGAATTAGTGTAAAAAGCCAATAGCAGCAAATCATCATGATGGACAAGATGGAACCAGTAAAAATTATTTAAATGATTAACAAACCATGAAAATTCTCACTCTCACATTTTCATGGCTCACTGGAACAACTGAACAGCAAAGAGCTATTAGTAACCCCAGTGCTTTCCTACTATGACATGTTTATAATTGAATCAGTTTTCGAGCTTTTCTGCTGACTCACTCAAAGACTCGCCAAGCAGAAAACCACCTCCTGGGCAGGTGTAATAACTCAGTGACAGTAAGAGAGGTAGCCTGAAGCTTCATCTTTGTTACTCTTTAAGCTGGTTCTTCATTCAAAAGAGTCGGCCATTAACCGAATATGACTGCTGCTGCACTTTGAACAAGACACGTCAGTCAGCTTTTCTCACAGTCAGCTCAGACACCACACGGGGTCCTACGCTCAAACTGACTTTCCAGTAAAAGCTATTCCTCTGACATGGTAATGGGTGCACTGTGGCATACAGCCTGATCACCATGACATGTGCCACATAATGTAGTTATGCAGCACGCAGGGCTGAACAACTGGCTTTTGAAGAAAGACGGTGGTGGATGAGGGCACGCGGGGTCACCACGTCATAGTTAAGTCAGTGGATACACCAGCTAACCTGAACTATGCCCACAGACGACATGAATGATTCAGATGGGCTTCTGAAAGACACAGCATCACCGGCACTGTCCTGCTTTTCACATGAGAGCTATTCATCTCATGACAACCAGAGGCTCTGCAGGGGACTAATTACCTCCCATCACGCAGAGTGAGGGAGGGAGAAAGAGGATGAGTTCAGGCAGGTAAAAGGTGATAATAAGTTCTGGAACATGTCACAGAAACACCTCCACCTTTATCACACAGTGCTCTGATCCAACTCTTATCAATGCAATTTAATATACTGAAGCTGCCATTTTGCTTAATGCTGAAGGTGGTGTCCTCAGCTCTTTCTACCTGTCATTTTGAACCGGCCTGACAGAAACCTGAACAGAGGTCATTTGAGATGTCAGGGTGGCGCCCATCTCCTATTGTGCTCTGCTGTCATCAATGGCTTATTACCACGCTGAAATGTTTACAGCAACCCGCCAGTGACAGAAGAGAAGAAGAAGAGTACCTACTACTGGCTCAGACACAAACTCATCTTTGGGTCTTGAAGAAAACATCATTTAATCAAACAAGCAGGATGAGGATGGATTATAACATTACAAAAAAAGTGGCTGGTTTACAAGCATGTTGCACCTCTGCTGGCACCTTAATCAGTGATATCAGCTGACAAAACACCAGAGCGCTGATCTCCACATATTTGGTTCTTTATTATTCAAGTGTACAAACGTGTAACTCCTAAAATGATTGAAATTGTGTTAAATACTTTTTACTAGCTGCTTTTCCTTATCTTACATTCAATTATCTGTAAATTTGATGCCTTTGGGTGACTTTAAAATATTAAAATGGTAAATTGTGCACAGAACAAATTCACTGAGATCTGCACAAATGGGAAACTCATTGAGCTCACACAGAGTTTTTGGTTTCTCATTTCTACAGCTCTCAGTCAGGATGTCCTGTGCACCACTTTAAACTGTGTTTTGGATTGTCTGGATACATGGAGATATTATATTCATAATAATTGAAAACAGCGAAAACAACAAACCCCTTACATTTGAGACCACTAAGTATTTTTTTGTAAAAACTACTGAAACAACTAATTACTTATCAGAAAAGTTCTGTTCAGGGCTTATAAGTACCCTCCCTCCATTATAACTCACACTAGAGGTGTGTGACCAAGCAGCTACAGCCCAGATAAATAATCCAAAATCGACTGGGTTATTTTTCTGAAGCATATTTTTAAAAAACGTATATTTAAATATTTAATTTAAATATAAAATAAGGTGCACTGATATACAGTCAATTAAAGCATCCACTATAGTCTATAACAGCTTTATATAGGCCATCTCCATAATTAAAATACAGTTCTACATAAATGCATCAGTAATAATTATCCTGTAATATATAATAGTACATTTTGCTGACAGTAGTAGCTAGTGTAATTTCATTTAAGTGTACTTTTAAATACTTTTTTACTTGTAATTGATTACTGCTACCTCTTCCATCACTGGGTAAGATCATGCAAAGGTAGATAAAGATTTTACATTGAGGTTCTGTTCAATTCAAAACTTTTATGCTGAGATTAAAGTTATTAACTGGTTAAACGAGCGGCAGCTTTCACCTTGGACACGCCGTCCTCGCAGGTCTGGATGCGGGAGTGAAGTGTCCCCTGTCCGTCCGCCGCGGTGCCGGGGGAGGGCGTCGTAGATGTAGGGGAGGGTGTCCGCTCCTCCAGGTTAGCTCCAGGCTGAACCTCCTGATCCATGTCCTCCTGGTTCAGGTGTTCATTTTCTGTTTGCTGGTACTGTTTGGTGGGACCGGTGACGTCCACCTGATAATCTGGGTGTCCGTCTCCGGGAGGAGAGTCCCTCCACCGGGTCTTCATGTCCCGGATATCCAGCTGCCTCAACACGGCGTGGAGTAGGGCGTGGAGGGCGCTGAAGTTGACGACTCCCTGCTGAGGCGACCCGATGGATAAATTTAACAAGTCGTATAAGCTGATGTTTTCCTCCGACATGTTTGTTTGTGCGAGAAGACAACCGTTAACCGTTAAATGCTTAAAGTTAACGTTAGCTGTTTATCAAACTTAAAATCACCGCTAACTAGCTACCTCTGTTTCAACAAACAAACCCCGCCTGTCGCTACCTGTCTTGACTGATAGCCAAAGTATACTGGTATAAAGTGTGAAGATAATTTAGAAATCACTTTGGTTGCTTCTCTGGTGTGGGTAATGGTGAGCAGCATCCCCCCGGCAGCGGTAATCTCAGTGGCTGTTGGTAGAATGTGGTTCAAGATTAAACAGCAACCTCAACTGATACCGGAAACACGCCGATCCAGCCTACAAAGTAAAGCTAGAATCTCAACAGCAAAAATCATGCTATTAATGCATTCAACGTTAATAAGGCAATGTGTGTTTATCTCTGTATCAATTTTATCTTAAGTACATATACATTTATTATTCTATAAACAATTATCTTAATTCTTCAGTAGTAAAACTGTAGTACATACGAACCAACACCTATTTTGGTGCTTACAACTTTCTTGGTAAATATCTTCGTTTTTCACATTATCAATAATATTTCACTGTTTAGGAGCATGTTGTAACAGTGGAAGGTCTTCTGGGATTAATAAAGTAGGCCCTTTTTATTGACAAGAAATTAGAATAGATGCTGTTTCCCACCAACAAACTCATTAGTTTTTTACACTTTCAGACCTTCATATGGAAAAGGCAGTTAAAAACACAACTTTATGTAGCTCTTTATGTAGCTCTGTACATGAGGTACAGAAACTCAGATTTATCCAAAACATTTCCAATGATTGATCATGGGACTGCACACATATACAGCAATTATAGTCTGAGCTGATGTAGATATCTTGGATACCTTATTCTTTTCTGATCAAGTTGCTGGATTAAAGATGAAGCTCCTAATTTAAATCAGTTGCTGCAGATTGCAAGTAGTCTATTATTAAGGCGTTCTCTTCAGCTCTGATGAACAAACCTGTTACATTTCATAAAATCTGGGGTCCATGTTAGGACTACTCAAGCAAGGACTTGATAATGTGCCTGGAGAAAAAGGGTCACACCTGTACAACTCACTGTATGAAATGCATGCTGTTTATTTAGACCTTGGGTTGTTTAAAAGTATTCTAGTCATGTGATTCTAACTATTATTTAATGCATTATTATCAACCAACTGTTTGTTTTTTGTTTTGTTTTTTTTTGTCACTTCTATTAGGGTAGTATTAGCTAGGGTTTTTTTTCTTGTGACCAGGTATATAGATGTCAATTGTTATTGTTTTTAATTATATTTCTTTTCTAGTTGTTTGTTTTATTTAGTCTCTTCTTTATCTTGTTATGCTGAAAAGATTTCGATAAAAGTATCAATGAAAAAAATAATTCTGAGTAAGCAGGGCTTTTATTTTTAACCCCTTGACCGGATGCACTGTTTTGCATTCATTCTCGCGTGACATCTCATTTGCACGCTGGAGTCAACTCGCCGCGTTACTGGTTGCTAAGCAACAACAGACAAGTCAAGATGCGTTCGTGGAAGGTAAAAATTGTCGGATTTCAAATGACAAAACTGATTGAATAAAATATGATCAGTGGAGAAAGACGTACTCTGATATTTTACTTAAGTAAAGGTAGCAATACTATAGTGTAGAAATACTTTCTAAATACACTGTCCATATTTCCAATTAATTTAAATTCGTGTTAAACATTTAATGCAAAGGTACCTCAAAACTCTGCTGAAGTATAGTACTAAGTAAATGTACTAAGCGCATTTCCAATGAATTATATTCATTGGAACAATATTTTATTTTAAAAACTACAAGTTCAGAATTCAAACTTATTTTTTTATGAATGAATTTTTATGACAATCTAATCTGCAGAATGTCTTTAAGAAATATTTTTATATGTTTCCTATTTTGTTGTATTTATTTATCCGTTTTTGTTTATGTAGGTTTCATGTATTTGTATGTGTATATAGGTCAAACAGGAAAAAACAGGGAATAATGGTACACCACAAGTGAGCAAGAAAAGAGGAGTGTAATCCAATTTAAAATGACCTTAACCTCCAGTGCAGTGCCCATCTATATAAATAAATATATCACATAGTTAAGGGTATTTAGGTAAAACACAAAACACACAACTGATGTCCAAAATAACATTTAATTAATAATAAAAACAAGCAAGCAAATGTTCAGGTGCCATTCTATTACTACATTCAAGTATAAAATCATCTTCATAGCAGACATGCCCTTAATATCCTTGAGACTGATTGCATCCATTGCAGTCAATACATATAACAAAACATGAGCAAACCCATCTCCCCGTTTTATTTGGTAATAAATAAACTAAAATAGGGACTGTAATACATAATCTGACATTTAAAATAAAACAGAAAATAAAAGCTACAGTACTAAAGATATACTTCTGTACTGCCCTTTCCCACCACAACATTTTATAAAGCCGACTGGAAAAGACAACACGTGTTAAGGCCCATGTTTAGAACTGTTTTGGTTTTGAGTCCGATCAGTTTAAAATGCGTGATGATTGCAGGATTGGTAAAAACTGGCAAGGGAGGATCATGACCGACTTGCTGCTCAATAGTTTTGGCTTTTTAATTCAACAAAACGGTTCCCTCAACTCAATTTGGCAATTCTAAATCATTAAAGTATCCTCTAAGTGCCTTTCAACATTTTATAATGTAATACCTAAAGTTATTACAATTCATCGGATGTGTGGCAATTCATTCAATGGCTGATGAAATACTGTCAACTCAAGAGGTGAACCACATTGAGTGACATGCTGATTTTTAGAGTCATGCTGCTAATGTCGCTGAAAACTATCAACTGTGTTGGTTGTTAACAATGATAAACTTTTATTGCCTCCTGATGTACCATCTTTTGTTTTTTTTTCCCCCAACATTCAGGACGTGAGATAAAGTAGTCAAGACAAGAACTTTTTCATTCTTTCTGGCACAAACCAACCAGCTTCTATTAATTTTATCTGAACTAAAGGCAATCAATATCACTTTATAATTATGACAACTTTCCTGAAATGCAGAGTTACGGATCATCCTCAACACAGTCTCTTAACCAATTATCAAGAACTTAGTGTATGATCAGTTTCAAAAGAAGAAAAACAACATGAAAGTAGAATGTAGGTGAAAACAGAGGGTAGTTTCTTGACAATATTTCCCTTTTAACTGCTTTGCTCCCAGATACTGTAATGTCTTTCCCAAATCACCATCAGGTGGCCGGAGCCAGTGAAGGTGCAGCTGGTAAATAACCGGTGATTGCAGAAAGTCTCTTGTTAAAGTTGTGATTACCTTGTGACTGTAGCTGAAACAGGTGGGGCAGACTGAAAAGGGACAGGGCTACAGGTCTGCTTCATGTACTAATGTAGTTGTGGCCTAATCGATAGGGAGTCGGACTTATAACCTGAAAATTACAGGTTCGAGTCTCAGGTCCGGCAGGAATTGTCAGTGGGATGGAGTGAATAGCCCACGCACTGTCCACCCTCAATACCACGATTGAGGTGAGACCTTTGAGCAAGGCACCGGATCCCCCGGTAATGGAATTTCCCCATTGTGGGACTAATAAGGGTAATAACTTAACTTAAATATGTATGAAGCTCAGAAGTGGCTGCTCTGTCAGTATTTTTAAGGGTAAATCTGTGTGCACTTTGTGATTTTAGCATGTGTAAGATATGTCACCGAAAAAGTGGAAAAACTTCTGAAGGATTAAGCTGGCACTACTCTATTTTTGATTGTCATCACTTCCCTTGAGAACACAAAAATCAACAATGTGTCAGTGCTGCGGGATGTGTGAGGCTATCAGCTCCAAGCCTGTTAGTTCCTACTGAAACAAAACGTTAAACACAATCATACAAAGTAGCTTAATTTCTCAGGCTCAGTAATTTCCTGCTGGTCACTGTAGTTTTTAAATCAAGCGAATATACAGTGTGTGTTCATGGTTATGAAAGAACATGTCTCCCCTGTGTAATAGTATAATTCACTGATGTGTTTTTAATATTATGTGGACAACAATAGAGCTCAATGTTTCAGAGGAATATGATCTATCAGGCTCTGATACACACACAATACTTGTTAGCATGATACATCCATGGTTGGGGTCTTTTTGTGGGATTTTCTAACATAAAGAAAAATTGTGAATATCACCAGACTTACACTTTAAGTCTACACTTGCAACCTGAGCAGCTGCACCAACAAAACCCTTAAAACCTGCAGCTAAATCACAATAGAGTCAGTGTAATTCCTCAGGATCCCTCTGTACAGGCACTAGCAGTGGGCTCATTATTATTACTATACATCATTGTTGACAGGGCTTGGCACTCGATTTAACAAATCTTTACCCATTACACCAAATTTCACTCTTTCAGATTGACTACAAAAATTGTCTGCACAAAATAGTGAACGTCCAGGAATGAAACAAAATGACGTGCACAGAATACCTCCTTGTATCTTTTCAGCGCAGATAAATGTTGAAATCGGGATCAGGATGAATTTATGGCTCCCCAGCAGCTACTGCCTGGCTCCGCACAAACCGCGTGACTCTGTAAAAAACCAAACACAGAACAGTGTCAGTCTCTGTTAGCTGAGGCCAGATCACCCTTTGGTCTTTTTCTTTTTCAGCTGTGCTTTCCACATTCTCACCAATCAGAGGTCAGATGCTGTCGTAATCCGAGTCTCGCCTGCTGGACTCAACCTGCCACTCTACCACAAAGAAGGTTACGGATCCCAGAAAACCCGCCAGGATCAGGATGAGCAACTGCCAGTGCAGCATCAAGTAGTTACTGTAGAAGAAGGCCAGTGCGGCCATGATGGACTGCAGAGGAAATAATCACAGTCAATTAAATTTATATGAATGACTTTTAAAGTGAAATGCAAATAATTTTCATGGGGAGAATTTCTCCTCTGTAGCTGCAAAATAATACATTTGTACCCTGTGTCTTATGCATTTTCTATTCACTGTTTTCCTGTATTTGACATTGTCACTGTGTCACATCCAGGTGTCAAACTCACCTGGATGAACTTGAAAACGGCGAACGCGGGAGCGCTGTTGTCGCGGAACATGAAACCGATGATGCTGAGAAGCTGAGTGTTGAAACAGCTGTCGCCCAGGCCGAGCAGGAAGCTGCACAGCAACGCCACCTCCACACTGAGCCACAGCACACGGGCAATTAAGTTAAAAAGACATTATATAATCATAAGTCATTACTCCACAGGGACTGTAAAACAAAGTGCAAAATGATTCCTTTCCTTTTCATAATGCCGTATAAATTTACTCCATTAAGTGAACTTGTCAGCCTTTTATGATTTGTGGGTTAATGTAGGCGAATAATAATGATGTGAGGACTAGATCTGACGAGGTCTACAACAATGGCAGAGACTGTATAATTAATAATGAAAACAAAAGAGACAAGGAAATAAATTCATTCCTCCAGTGTAAATAAAAAGAATGACAGAATTTGCCTTTGGCTGCAATGTTAGTTTAGTCTGTGTATTGCAAAGAGAAAGAAGCTAAAACCTTCTCATTAGATTCTATTTAGGTTTGCAGTTGGTTTCTGAGCAGTGGTCCTCGTACCTGGGGCTGATGTAGGCCTGCAGATCTGTCCCTCCCTCTGGTGCCAGAGGAGCATTGCTGGCAATGTTGAGGAAGATCAGGTAAAAGGCAACAAAGTGGGTAATGAGCCCAAGCAGGACCACCACGTTCCTACCAAACCGGTCGTTCTTGTTCAGCATCCCAAACACGCCCCCTCCTGGCCACAGAGCAGAGAGGGGAAGGAATGAACAAAGAATAAAGACAAATAACTTGCAGCCTCATGATATTCTGCAAGTTGTTTCCTCATTCTTTCTACAGCGCTTTCATGTAAATGAAGGTCCGGAAGTGACACAGCACAGAAGACTCACCCAAGATCTCGCCTAAGCCGATGAAAATACCAGAAAGTCCGATCAAACTCTTTGCGTCCTTCCCAAACCGCGTCATTGCTCCAATACACGTCCCATACACCCCGCTGTAAAAGGTGAGCTCCAAGCCTGACGGGGCACACAAAGCAGCACGTGTGGGTTCAGACTGACGTCCATTTTAGTTTGCCTTCCTCTGCCACAACTTTACTTCTTATTCTCATTGCACCCACCTGTGTATCCTATGGAGACACTCAGCAGCAGCATCTCTTTGGTGACAAACATTTTACACGCTTTGACTGCAGACAAGTAAATGGATGTTAGGACAGTCCTGCACGTCAAGAATTAACAGCTCAAGAGGAGGAGGTTCCTGTAGGAAACTTACCAAAAGCATCAAGAGCTTGTGAGCACAGGCCTGCACAAGGTGAGCTGCAAAAACAACATCATATGAACATCACAAGCAAAAACTATAAGACAAGAAGCCTCAGTTCAACTGCAACTGATATGAGTGGACATTTAAAGTGCTCCGTTTCTTCACACTTCACTGGCCCACACTTTTTCTTTGACATTTTTACCTCATCCCTAAACTGGACATGGCTGCTGTGGTGACTGTATCACAGCAGTTTCAAAGAGAAATGTAGGAAAGACAACAAAGGAAACTATTTAATTAAAGGTCACCTGTCTCATCCACTAAATCCAGGAGGAAGGAGGAGCCAGGGATTTCTGTTACTTAAAAAAAAAAAAATCCAAGATATTTCCAGTGTACATAAGGATCTGAAATTTGTTAAACAATGTCAGGTTATTTGATGCTAAAATAAAAATGAACTCGTCACAGCCCAGCCTTTATTAGAAGTGCTGATCATGAGTGTTTCTTTTTATAAACAAAGTCAAAGAATATTCAGATACAGGGCTGTCTGAGGATCAGATGTGCAGTAATCCAGTGTAACGTCCCATAATATCTGTGTCTACAAAGGTCACCCAGGGTTTATTCTGTGTTCAATATGGCATCTGTCCATTTGAAAATTTAGCATTAATTTTTCTGCCTTTCTACAATTTTTCTCCAGGGCATTTTGACCAGTTTTGTAACATTCCAGGACAAAGTATCGACAAACAGTGGCAGAAGTCCAGGTTTTCCAGGATTCATAGAAATCTTGGGAACACTCACGTAGCTGTGGAGATGCTCTCCGTGGATTCACACTGTGGTGGCGTCTCAAACGGGTCAGAAGGTGAGGATTCAGGATCGGGCTTCCGTATCAGGAAGAAGAGGAAGCAACCAACCAGGCTGATCACAGTGAGTGAGATGAACACTGTCTGGCGGTCTTTGTCTGAGACACACAACATGAGTCATACTCTTAAAATGAGAAGCTGGCATGGGAACTACTAATCTATGAATAGAGACAAATACACACTGTACATATGAGGCAGAGATTTTTTTTATAAAATACAGCTTGTTTCCTACCTGTTATGTGAACGTGTCCATGCCAGGCAAAGTATATGTATAGATTTCCAAAGAATAAGCTGCAGAGAGATTTGAGATGCTGAACCTCAAGAAGTATAAATTGTCCTATAATCCAAGCTCATAAATTAAATGTTTTCTTGAAATATAGGGATTATTTTTGGTTGTATTTTATCTATCCTTTTGGTAACACTTTTAATTTTTCTAGAAAATGAGAGAAAGAATTATTATTCTACATAAAATTATGTAGAGAATAGTTTATAAATACCAAAATCCATTAGTTTCCTACAACAAGCACCAGTAATTCACTGGTTGACTTTATTTATTCCAATGGTCACTATATTTGTATAAATGCCGACTTGGTGAAATGTGTCTTATTAGAGAAACTTCATATCAGGTTATGGAATTTTCAAAGCAGTTACACACTGGACAAACGTTTTACCTGAACTGCAGCAATGCCCAAAATATGCCACTGTTTCTTCCAATGGTGTTGTCAGTGGAGTTAATGGCCAGCACATTTCCCTGAGCTGTCCAGAGCACTAGCATACAAAAATGAAAAGATCAACACACACACATGCAAAAAAAGAACAATTTCCCATGTAAGCAGTCACTGAATAATGCTCTGTTACCTGCTGCTCCTATTCCAACCAACACAGACACTGTATAGAAGCTCCATGTGTATGGGTAAATGAAGACAGCAATATATCCACTAGAAAAAGAATAGAAACATGCATTAGAGGTCTAAATTAACATGAAAACATTCATGCTGGGATTATGACTGCCAGTGTGGGCTCACCTGTACAAAAGCCCGCTTAGGAACATCGATAGCTGTGGCCCAATAATAGCCACCACTGAAGGAGCGATCAGGTTGGATGCAGAGAAAACTCCATAGATGATTGCCATGCTACAGTAACGGAGGGCAGCAAAGTTAATGCATATTGTACCTGACGATGTGTACCCACACAAATGATACAAATAAAGTATGAGACTGTTTAAGCACACGTGTTTTATTGGCAGCCGCTCAACAGTATCCAACACCACAAGCACCAGTGGTGGAAAGTAACTCACTACATTTACTCAAGAAAAGTATTTAGGTACAAATTTGAGTTTTCTGTATGTTACTAAAATGTAAAAGATGACAAAGTCTTCAGTCTGTAATCAGCACAGATATTGGCGAAAAAAAACTAAAATATAAAAAAAGGACACTTTTGCAGCTGTACAGATACAATCAATTTACCTTGTGTATCCGCTGCCATGGAACTCAGTGCTGTTGATGCTCTTGATAACTGTTTGCTGTAAAAACAAGACAACCATTTAGGATTCAAAGTCCGACCTATTCTACCTTAGGGTATATGTGGACACTCCAACCTACCTCTATATTACCGCATGTTTGAAAAGCAGTGAACATAAACATAAAGCCAAAGCCTAGGACAATGATGTTTAAGAGCCTCTTCCCCTCTGGACTCATTTTGGAGGATATTTGCTAATTCCTTTGTGGGGTGAATACAAAAAGATCTACTGGAGTGTACGGCACATCTGAGAACAGAAGGACAAGAAGAAGCACAAATGAGAAAAGTGAAGGTAACCAGCAACTACTGTAACAGTCACAAGAAACAGTGAAGTACAAATACAGATATCCCCTTTAACCAAACTCCATTCAATAACCTGCTGTTTTAGCACAAATACAAACGCTCTTAAGAACAAGTCATAAAAATGCATCACGAGATTTTTTCCCCCCCACAGATAATTATGACATCTCATGACCCACTGAGAAAAGCTGACTGCTTAGAATTAAAAGTCTGCAACTATATCTTGATAAAATTTGAATTGGCTTAAACTCACAGTGTTTTGGTGACTGATTATCTTACTCGAGTTTAAACACAGAATGCCTAAAGCCAAGTGCTTTTATTACATGCCGAATTATAAAGTGGATCGTTTGAATTACTGCAAGACATCAATGTGTCACTTATCATATAATATATCTTACTATACGAAAGGCAGCATTTATTTTGGTTAATTTGTTTTGACTTCTGAACGGAGTCTGTTTGCAGGTCGACTCTTAAAATGAAGAGGAAGGCATCGAGATAATGGCTGATCTGAAGAGACAGAGGTGTCTTTCGGTGTGAGTAAAGTCAGGCTTACAAACAGCTGTAGGGTTAAGGCAGGAAACAACTTACCAACACCTCTGGGGTCGATTAGCTAACTCAGTTAGCCGCTGGGCTGCTCCTCTGCGGGTCGGACTCAGGTGTGATTTCAGTCACATAGTTAGCTCTTTGAGGAAAACCCATACCCTGCGCCATCCATCTTCTTCCTTTGTTCCCTAAACTAACTTTAATATTATGTGTCCGTCGTATGAAGCAGGTTCTCGGGGCAGCTACTTCACCGGTAAACAGGAATTGG
Source organism: Mastacembelus armatus (assembly GCF_900324485.2). Taxonomy (NCBI): domain Eukaryota; kingdom Metazoa; phylum Chordata; class Actinopteri; order Synbranchiformes; family Mastacembelidae; genus Mastacembelus; species Mastacembelus armatus. Next base: position 6,929,355 of record NC_046640.1, read on the forward strand.
TCGAAACTGGAGTCATGTGAGTGAATCAGCTGACTGCGTGCTGTGACTAGTTAGCTTAGCTTTTTAGCATCAGATCTAGATTAACAAACGCTCAGTGCAAAGGATGGTCACTGACGATGATTCATGGAAATCGACTGCAGCTCAGGGCAGCTGTTTTATAGTTGTACTACAGGCACAAAGGCAACGCGCTGAAATCAGCTTGAAGCTGAATATTGAAGACATTTGGTTCAATGACCCTCGTTCTGCTCATTCAATAAAATACAAAGACTTCTGTTTACAGTAGCTTCCATATCATGTGACCCCCAAACCACATGTCTTGGAAAGTGTTCACTATTTATTGTCTATGTATTTATTAATAGTTTCCATACAATAACGCAAATAATAAACTGTATTATTGCTTTTTTTCCCAGTAGCTTCCATGATGTTCACAATGAACATGAAACATTATTAATCAATTTATTGTCATAAATATTCATTTCACAGTCCTCTTGGCAATTATTGTCATAATCTGAATTTATTCATAAATTTGGCTTTCAATTCTTTCCAGTATTGAAGGAATTGTAATCCCATTAGTACTTACCGCTGTGTGCTTATTTTTATATGGGCTAGCACTGTTGCTTCACAGCAACAATGTCCCTGGTTCACAACCCAGCAGGGACCTTTCTGTGTGGAGTTTGCATGTTCTCCCAGTGCTTGTGTGGGTTTTCTCCAGGTACTCTGGTTTCCTCCCACAGTCCAAAAACATGTATGTCAGGTTGATTGGTGACTCTAAATTGCCCATAGGAGTGAGTGTGAGTGTGTGAGGTTGTTTGTCTCTATGTGGCCCTGTGATGGACTGGTGACCTGTCCAGGGTGGACCCCTGCCTTTCACCCAAAGAGAGCTGGGATAGGCAGTGCAACAACATTCAGACTGTGTTTTCAAAAACAGTGATGGATAAAACTCTGGTCTATGTATTAGAGGGCTGTTGTGTCATGTCCTCAGTTAAGTGCCAGATGTTTTTACGGTGTAGATAATAACTAAACCCAGCACCCTGCTGCTTGTACCCAGCTATTCTTCCAGCCCAGGACACAGAAGATGGAGCAGATCCCACAGCAGGACCCGCTCTCCAAGGATCAAGAGGACTAAGGCTAAGTCCCACTCTCAATCCAGGTCGAGATCCGGGTCTCAGTCTAAGTCTAGGCCCAGAAGCCATAGCCCTTCTTCCAAGAGGATCCAGGTCCAGATCTAGAAGCCAGCCCAAGTCAGCAGAAAATGGAGCTGAATCCCCATAGAGCTGTGCACATCAGTAAACAGGTGAGCTTTGGAAGAAGAACTCTAACAAGAGTTAGAGGCTGTACCAGACTTTTTTCATTTTTGGAAAGGCTCTATCTACAGTGTCTTTTAAAAGTTGTATCAGGACTTAAGTTGACTTAATTAAAATGTGATTGTGGCTGGAAGTATGAGTATGAGTAGTTAGAAGGTGTGTGGTGAGACACCTGTGGGCCACCTGCTGCTGATAAGGGTGTCTGTGCAGTAGGGTGGAGGCAGTCAGTGTTGGCGTTTGGTGGGGACCTCTGCCTGTCTGCCATTGGATATTAACTGCCCCCCAGGTCGTATCCCCAGCCCACCCGCATTTATCTTTTTCAGTAATTGGAACCAATTCCTGTAGGTCACTGATGTCCATATATTTAGGGGTTGCAAAGCATGTTGTCAGGGGATGACATTTTCCCTAACTTTTGCTTGTTTTTATAGTTTCAGGGGGAAGACTTCAGAATTTCAAGTCCCAGACTAGATCCTAAGCACACAACAGTGTCCTGCTGTAAAAGGTTACTACTGTCTTCCATGCTTTGCTTTGTTTTATTCATTTAACCTTAGAAAGGGCTTTTCATATCTTTGATGTGATTTTCGTTTCTTGTTTACTGTATGTATGGGGGGAAAAATTAGTGTTAGGACCTGATTTTCAAATGGGCTCACAAGGCAATCCAAATGTGTTCCAGTGCTCTTTGTTCCCCCTTTTCTTTAAAGATGGTTCAGTGGTGGAGAGAAGAAATTACTCTTTCATTGGTTGATCTCTTTAGAAAAAAACCTTCAAAGTGGCATGAAAAAATGATGTAAATTCCATTTTACCTTATGCTACAGCATCTTTATATTGGTGCAGAAGACATTTTGATGATTTGGTGATTTCACTCCAGTGGGTTTTTTAGGCACACAGTGTTTAAGCTCTTTTCACAGGTTTTCAGTGATATTCAGGTGAAAGGGACCAAAAGCATAACATTGTGGTTTTTGAAGTAGTTAGTGATGAGATTTGAGATCAGTTTTAGATCACTGTCCTGGATTCAGACCCATCAATTTCCGTTTCTTGACTATTTGCTCTCAGAAGATATTTAGTGGCAATCAGTCTTCTCTCTATCCAGTCTTTCCTGTGCCAGCGACTACCACATAACACCAAAACGCAATACCTCCTGTTGCGTGCTTAGCTCTAACTGGGAAATAGTAAACAGTCTATCTAAAGAAAACCGCACTTCACTGTGTATTTGCTGCAGGAGCTGTTTGAACTGTACACTCCATACCAGTTGGTGGCAGTAATCCAATATTTGTTTTGTAAAACATTTGTTAAAGAAGAAGCAGACCTGTTTTCACTGTTACATGAGATGTCTAGAACAAAACAAGTTATTATTCTAAAGAATATGTAATGTAAAAGAGAAAAGAAATGTAAAAGTATTCTCATGACTCAAACTCAGCGAAGATACAGATATTGGTCCAGTTATCTGATTTGTAGATCAACCCATATTTTCTAAATTAGTTTTTTTCTTTTAATAGAAGTTTGTCTGATTGAGCATTAAGTGATCCAGCTTGTGGGAGATCAGTGTAAGAATATCTCCCTGTTCCTTAATTAGGTCGTTTTGTTCTTTAAAAAAATAGAAAATTGGTTTGGTGGTTGAGGCGCAGAGTGGAAGCCAAAGGTTGTTTTCATGGATTGATTCTTCTTTTCAGATTGACCTGGCCAAGCAGACCTTCTGGTAACATCTGCTGAGCAGAAAGACAACACAAAATCCTCAAATAACTGTAAAAGACCTGCAGGAAGGTTTAGCTGACACGGGTGCACCCATCCACTGTACAGCATTGTTTAAACAAGTAAGGTGTATGTGGAAGAGGAGACCTCATCAGAAGAGTCAGCATATGAAGTATTTGAAACAATCTCTAAATAATTAATATATGTAATCTTATTTAAAAATTAAATATGAAGTGAGCTCAGCATAGTTCCACCAGCTGTTTACTTTTTTTTTTTTTTTTTTTTTGGTGTTTTTAGATGACAAGTGAATATAAGACTTCATGGAATGATTATATAATCAAATAGGCTACTATATAATCACTTTGTTATATAATGATTTATGGATGACAAGAAAATGGTCCAATGTTCGCAGTCAAAGACTCTTACACTCTCACAACTTATTAGATACCTTGTTAAATACCAGATACTGCTTGTTCAAATGTTATTAAATGTTATTTAAACTGCGTTCACGTGTTGTGATATTGTTCTGTTGCTAAGCTCACTAAATTCTGACATGATGATGTCACTTTTCCGGTAAAGTTGAGAAACAATAAGGCGTGGCAGGAGGCGACGTTCTAGGCGTACGTCAAAATAGACGTCCTGACGTAAGTTTCGAGGCGGGGCTATAAAGCCTTGTTTTCCAAGCTTAAGAACTCGACGGTCTCCATTTTGTGAGAGCTGTGGAAGCTGAGCCGAGCGTCGTCCCCGTGAAAAGGCGAAACTCAGACCAGACAAAAAAAAAGTCAAAGTTAGCTGACGACTCCTCGCTAACCAGGTTATTATCCGAAAGGAAAGCAAATCTTATCGTATGTCCGCTATCCAGAACCTCCAAACTTTTGGTAAGTCATTTTTATCTAACTGAACCGTGAGGTAGGGTGGGGGAAGGGCGAATGCTAACGAAGCTAGCGGTCAGATTTAAACTTGTGTCGAGATTTTTTGCTTTGTGCCAGATTATCTTTTACATTGCCTCTAAATCCTAAGTGAAAGCTTGCCATAGATATGTAACTTACAGAAAGGGTTTCTTCCACAAATTTGGTAGTTTGGAACCTGGTAATTTTTGTCGATTAGCAGGCCTCTGCTAATCTTAACGTTGCGACCGCCATTAGGCCTAAAATCTGCTTCTAATGCGTTGGTTTATATTTAGTTTGTGCTATTCATTTAAAAATGATGTTGCTGCTGGGCAATGCAGCATAGCAGGTTGTTTTCGTTGGTTGTGTCCTGTTTTTTGGCTCCAATTTACGTAGTGGGTAAAAAAAAATCACCCTGTCATGATCCCGTTCTTAATCTAGACCCAATTGTCTGCTGGGTAAAGGGGACGTAGCTTGGCGGTGGCCAAGTAACGCTGCCAGACTCCAGTAAGCTGTATATTTAGCTTGTATGTCAGCGCAGTTCGTCATCTGAAATATGATCCTTCCAAAGAGGTCTGCCAGATAAATATTGAAGTAGAGCTGATTTTGGCAATGCCTTAGTAAGTCGAACGTAGGCCAAATATGTTTATGTAATTGTTCTTCTAAATATTGTCATCTTCAGACCCCTTTGCTGATGCAACTAAGGGTGATGACCGCCTCCCAGCCGGGACAGAGGACTACATCCACATAAGAATCCAACAGCGGAACGGCAGGAAGACCCTCACCACTGTCCAGGGCATCTCCGCCGACTATGACAAGAAGAAGCTAGTCAAGGCCTTCAAGAAGGTAGTAACTTGAATGGGGGGGGGGTCTGATGTTGAAATCTTTGAGTTTCTACTGTGCTGTTTACCTTTTAATTCTTCTTGGGGTTTTTAGTTACCAAAATTCTCAGGAAGCTTATTTTACATGGTGGCCTGTTATGACTGCAAGCAGGATGTTTTGTCCTATTAAGATTGTTTTGCTCCTGTTTCCTTATACAGAAGTTTGCCTGCAATGGGACTGTGATTGAGCACCCAGAGTATGGTGAAGTGATCCAGCTTCAGGGAGACCAGCGCAAGAATATCTGCCAGTTCCTCATTGAGGTATGACTTATTTTATAAACTGAACTTGCACTTGATGTCTGATTTTTAGAGGGTTGTGGAACATGACTGACACGACAGTTTAGGCAGAGATTGGCTGTTTTTGATTAAATCTTTCTTCTTTGTAGATTGACTTGGCCAAGGAGGAGCAGCTCAAAGTCCACGGCTTCTAGAGGCTGCTACAGCCCTCTCCCCGTCTCTCCTGAAAGGCCATTAAAATCCCTCCGCCTATGTGCTGCTGTTGCTCTTCCTACCCCCTCTTTCCCTTTGCAACCCCACCAGCCTCCACTAGCTAACACGTGAATTACCTCTGACAAATATGGGACTCTGTAACGCCACCTTTCCCCCACAACACCAGGGGGCAGGCTCACTCTCACAATGTCACACCACTGCAGCGCCACACCACATCAGGGATGAGTGGTGATGACCCTCCCACACACTTCCTCCCTCCTTATTTCCTTTTAAATTTTTTTTTTCATTTTAGGTTTTGTGCCACAATAACAAGGCACTGTTTCATGTAACTTTTGTTTTGTACTTCAAGGTGTCAATAAAATGATGAGTCTCCATATGTTGCAGTGGTGTTGTGGGGATTGGGGAAGGGGCTGGGTGTGTACAGGAGCGTTGACGACTTTCTATTAATACTTCAGTGGGGTTATTTAAGAGAATGGTGGGGGAATTTTAAGACATTTGTTGCAGAAGTGAATTTCTGTGGTATGCCAGGATTGGAGTTCCCAGTCCTACTATCCTGTTTACATGCCCAGCCACCTGCTTGCAGTTTTCCTAGAGATGTGTAAAATGATCATCTCCATCCATCCCATCTGGAAAGGTTTTTGTTTTTCCCTGTTTAATTTAATGCCCCTTTTTTGGGGGGGGGGGGTGGAGTTACCACCCCCATAATCAAAATGAAATACATGTTTAAGTACAGCCTGCAGTGGAGAAGGGTCATTTCACTGTGTGGTTAGATGGGAGCAGGAAGTTAAATTAGGTGCTTGTAATGTTTGGTTCTAGTGTAGTTTGATGGAACTAGGCATGTAACTTTGAGATCAAACATTTTGGATTTGCTAGAAATTTAAGTTTCACACTTTACCATTGTTTTGGATCCAGAAATATTGCAAACCCTGATGTTCCAGATGTGAGTCTCTAATTTCCTATAATGCAATAATTTATAGATGAAAGGTAAGATGCTGAAATAATATAGCAATGAAAAACAAAGGCATGGTGATGTCACTATTCCTGTGACAAGATGAGCAAGTCTTGCAAAATTCCTGTTTCAATAAAACATCTGCAGTTAACTGTCTTTTTTATTGCCATTAATGCAACAGTACAGACTAGAACTGTGCAAGCAAAAACACCAGAAAAGCTGAATATCATTTATGCATCTTTTGTACACCAAACTGATTGTTTCTGCACTAAGATGGGGTTCTACAAATACATTTGCTTTACACTGCTATTGAGGTACCATGCTTGTGTTTTAAGTAAAAGCTCTATGTTAAAAATCTTAAGTAAAATACTATAAGGAGACTTTACTATTTGTATTGAGTACTCAGAAAAATGTCTACTGCAACAGTCACTATTATATCATTACATATGCATAAAAATAAAAGCAGGGTTTTATTGCTGTGGTTGGTTGAAGTAACTTTAATTACTATTTGGATTGGATGGTCAGGAATGACTATGTTCTTTCCATCATTATTGATTATTAAATGTAGAGGAGCAGGGTATAAAATGGCATTAAATGGAAAAACTCAAGCACTGTACTTGGGTGGAAATCTCAGCCTACTTGTAGTTCATTGTACTTAGTTGCTTCCCATTACTGGCAGCTTTTCCAATATGCTCAGAGCGATCTACCTGCCAAGTCCCTTTTAAAACTGCGAAAATAAAAGATGATCTCACGAAATACTGATTAAAATTTCTCTCTTTACTGCATCATGTAGAATTATGACGTTAACTAATAAAAAAAGCATAGCATTATTTTATTGATTATTTTTTGAACGCATCCTCACTTTTAAATCTAGAGAACTGTATATGTGATAAAGTTATTAGACAACTGTTATACCAAACAGATGTAACGTTAGTACTAATAGCAGTTTGTTTTCGTTTGGCCTTGTCGTCCACCTATTTTGTCCTGTCTAGGCACCCCTCTGACTCCATGGCAACGCAGCTGCCGCCATAAGCTAACCCGCCAGCTACAATTTGTTTTCAGCTGTAAAAGGTAAATTAAAGTCTGCCCTTCTTCTACAACTAACGACAGAACCGCAGTGTGACCTTATTTCAAACGTCGATATTCGTGTTGTATTTATGAAGATAGAGGACCACACAGAACGGTGAGTAGTTAGCAGTGTTAGCTGCTGTTAAAATGAAATCATTCCCTCTGTATTTGTTCCTTTGTAGCTAACGTTAGTTAACGGGCGCTATCTCTCGTACACGCGATGGCGTTTTGTTTATTTTGACTGTGATGGACCTTTGACTCAGATTCGTCTTACTGCCAGCATTCAAGGATGTATTTTTAACATAGCAGTGGTTGAAAGTAACTAATATATTTACTCATGGCTAGTAACAGTTTTAAGAAACTTGTACTAGTTTTTGCCATAGCTAGTTACAAGAAGTTAGCCATTAATTACTTATAGTGCTTATTTATATAACAGTGGTGAAAAAAAAGGATTTAGATTTTTTTTTTTAAAGTAAATATACCAATATACCATACATCCATCATCTTTACCCACTTATTCCTAACCAGGGTCACAGGGATCTGCTGGAGCCTATCCCAGCTCTCTTTGATGTCATGAGCAATAGATAATAAATGAATGAACAGATGAATTCTGTACATTTGGATTCTAAAGATTGCACTTAATCTTATTGCGCTGGAGACTGATGATGGAAGTACAGTCATTGTGAATGTTTGTTTAATGTCCTTATGGCACTTGGAAAGAAACTGTTCCTTTAGTCTGTTTGTATGGCTTTTGCTGCTCCTGTACCTCCTTCTCTATGGCAGCAGACTGAACAAATGGTGGCCATGATGGAGGTTGCCTTGGACCATCCTTTTTGGTCTGGAGATATTCATTTTTAGTATATACAGTACTGTACAAAAGTTTTAGGGACTAAAGGTAGAGTGAGGGTATCATGTTATTAATTTTTAACCTTATACAAAGTGCAGCAAACAGAAAAGCTTTAAACAAATCAGTAACAACACACAGCTCCATGCTTCTGCACAGTTTTTCAAGGTACCTGCCCAGTAGGTTGTTCCAAACATCTTGAAAAACCTGCCACAGCCCTTCTGTTGATTTAGCCTGTCTTCTATCTCTTCATGTGATCCCAGACTGACTCCACGATGTTGAGATCAGGGCTCTGTGGGGGTCCCACTATCTGTTGCAGGACTCCTTGTTCTTTCTGTCTCTCAATATAGATCTTAATGAGTATGTCTGGATTTGTCATGCTGCAGAATGAATTTGAGACTGATCAAACAATTTCACATCTAGTGCTCACAACCTTTGTACAGAGCTGTATAACTGCAAAATACATTGAAGAAGAAAATAGCCTAATAACAAGGTCTTAACTGTTTTTTCCTGACAGAATACCCAGAGATGTGAACTTTCTAACAGTTAAAAATGTCTTCTCAGAAAGAGACAATGCAAGTAAGAAATAATTCTTGGACATTTTATCTGAATACCACTGATATAATATATCCTACAGTTCTACTTTGTTACATGCAGTTATATATTTCAGTGGTACTGTTCCTCAGGTGCTGCCTATATGGGAGCTTGCCATCCCTCTCCCAGCAGTGCTGATAATCACTGTGATTTTTTACATGATCGTCCTAGGAATTGGGCTCCTGATCCGATCATGTCTCAAGGTTGGTGATGCTCACACGGTTACAAAACAGAGTGGCAAAGCCATTCTCTTTAATGTCATTTGTATAATGTTGGTTTGCACTAAACCTAGAAGCAGGGTTACAGTGGTAAATGAAAAGGAAAGTGGCCTTTGATCTCCAGTTTCTGATTCATAATCACCAATATGAGCACAAAACCTAAGCCACTATTTATAGTATATTTAAGTTTATTAAGTCTATGTACGTTTTTCTCATGTGTGACATTTGAGAGGGGTAAGCATTGGGATGGATTATCACTGGGGATTGTCTTATTTTAAAAACATTTAAGCTTTATTACATCAGAATCATTTTACAGGTGCTATGAAACAATCCCAAACCTTATATGTCAAGATGTAACAGATGATTTATGATATGTTAGTTTAGTTTTTGTGCATTTCTTTCTAAGTGATGACTGAAGTGAGCACATTTCCCCTTAAACTTTTACAGAAACCAGTTGATACTTGAGATAACAGTGTGACACTGTTGTTTCTCTGTCTTATAGGCAAGTTGTCAGTGGTTCACCTTCTGCACACCTTTTCATATAATTTTAGGCTTTCACCTCTATTTTTTGTAAATTTATGGAGAGACTTTTAATTAAACATTTGATAAATTATTTTTTGAAAATCTGAAACCCCTTCAACTTTATTTGGTGAAAATCCAAATTGATACTAGTTGGATTTACAGTCCAATGTGTCCCTGTTTGTCAACACACACAAGCAGTACAGAAATCTCAGCTTGGCAAATGATAATTATTTTTGTTGCTGTTTTGTTTTTCTCTCTCCCAAAGGACCATTGTTCTTCAAAATGTGGTAATTGCTGCCCAAGCATACCTATATGTGAGCAGTGCTTTAGAGTGGCAGAAATATGTGACTGTCGCCTGCCAACCATGCACTCATGTCTCAGGGATTCGTGCACTCCTCTGACAGTAAGTATGCCATAAATATTCAGCTTTTCTTCAGAAAGGTTTTAGCACATAAAGCCAAAATCAGATCATGTATATTTGACACTCCCGTTGACCATTTCCCAAGGCACCACCAGTTTGCTATCTCCAGGAAACATTTTGAAATAAAACTTTATTCTTCTTCCTGAAGAGGACTTTGTCGTAGACCTAGCCTTTTCTCTACAATTTGGTCTTTCATCTGCCATACGCCAGTCACCTAAGAAAAGAAAATTCTCCCAAATTCATTTAAAAACACCTGTAACAATTCAGCTTGTCAGCATGTCACATGACTTAAGTGCTTTTTATCTTTAGTAAATGATCTATTGTGTTGTCCTGTTGTGTTTTCCCACAGTGTAATAAATGGGACTGTGCCTGCACTTGTCAGCCTCCAGAGTGTGACTCCTGCAACTGCCTCTGCTTCGAGATCAGAATCAAGTAGAAGGCGTGGCTGGAGGTGCACTATTGCCAGTGGCAGTTTATTGACTACATGTACAGTACATTTACACTCTTTGAGTCCTTTAAGTTTTATGATTTTTACTAGAGAGGTTATAGTGGAGGACATGACAGGACCAGAGGAAGTAGAAAGATAGTGAATTACAAGCAAAAAAGCCCTCTGTTAGCCTCGGTTCATGTCTTAAACCAGGACTACTGGGGAAACCTGACCTGGCTGTGCATAAACATAACCTTTTCTTTTCATCTTTACTTTAAAAAAAGTTTTTTTGTACCTGCCATCAGATGGCACCTCAATTTGTAATTAACAGAACAGGGTCTCGTCAGCATCTGCAGGGCTGTCTGCTTTCAAATAAAAGCCCAGTCAACGCTGCTACCAGCAGGTATTCTCTGCATTCATCCAATTTGACTAGTATACCAAATAATTCAAAGTATTCAATAAAACTCTCAATCACAGTATGTCATTTCATATCATGATATGAATATACATTACAATATAATACATTTTCTGAAAAATTAATTGAACTGATGTATAAAATAACCATAAAGGAAGTCTGTTGTTGGTTAATCCTGTACACTTCGTACCTAATCTAAATATTTCATCTCATTGATCCATAAAATAGTTCTTCTCAATGATTTCCACAAAATGCTATTAAAGCACAAGATACTACATGCAGACCCTCTAAAATTTGTTGAGTTGTATTATGTAAGATTTGGACAGATTGTTACATTACAGTATATTCACCAAAGCTGAAGGTGCAGGGACTATTATAATTGCTCAGTGGGCCCAGAGTGACTAAATGGTCCAGACTCAGCCATGAACCACTAAACACTGGAATTCACGAGAGCTTTCAAAAAATATACATATAGTGGTTGCTGTGGAAATGGCTATATTGTTATCGTTAAGAATATTACTCTTTTTCTGCGTAAAAACCTCAAATTTGACCCTCTGAACATATATGAAAAATTTGCCCAAAATTCAGAATCGCATTAACTTTTTTTTTTAATATTTGTTTCATAACTGAACTCAAAAAAAGGCTCTGCAACTCCCCCTACAAAAGTGAAAATACATTGCGCCAATGGGAGTCTGACCGACATTTTTTTGGTATACATATTCTTTGTGTCGGGGCAAGCAAAAAATATTATCTCAGTCTATAAGACTGAGGTGTTATAGATGATTCAAGAGCTACTGTAGTAGAAGATTCATTTGTGGCAGCTATAGGAAGGATAGGATTTTATCTCTAATAGTTGTGATTTTATTTGTAAAGAAACTCATAAATTCATCACTGCTGAGAGCTAAGGGAACACTGGGCTCAACAGAGCTGTGACTTTTTGTCAGCCTGGCTACAGTGCTGAAAAGAAACATGGGATTGTTCTTATTTTCCTCTATTAGTGATGAATAGTATGCAGTTCTGGCTTTATGGAGAGCTTTTTTATATGTTAATAGACTGTTTATCCAGGCTAGATGAAATTCTTCTAAATTTGTGGACACCACTTCCTTTCCAGCCTTCGTGATGCCTGCTTTAAGGTAGGAATATATATTATATATATAATATAATAAATAATATATATATTATATATTATACCATGGGGCTAATCTCTGATTCACTAACTTCTTTTTCAGAGGGGCTACAGAGTCAAGCGTTTCACGCAGTGAGGTTACAGCGCTGTCAACAATATGATCAATTTGGTAGGGCGTGGTATTGAGTCAGCTGCCCTCCACTGTGTTGGTACTTGGCATAGATGCAAATAAAGATGGAATCATTTTCTTAAATTTATTAACAGCGTTGTCGGATAAACATCTGCTGTAGTGGAATTTTCTTCCAAACGCTGCATGATCCATCATTTTAAATTCAAAAGTTATTAAAGAATGATCTGACAAAACAGGATTTGGGGGAAAAACTATTAGATGTTCAATTTCGATGCCATAGGTCAGAACAAGATCAAGGGTGTGATTGAAACAGTGGGTGGGTTTATTAACGTTTTGAGTGAAACCAATTGAATCTAATATTGACTTAAATGCAAAGCTGAGACTATTATTTTCAACATCTACATGAATGTTAAAATCTCCCACTATAATGACTTTATCTGAACTAAGCGCTAAATCAGACAGGAAGTCTGGAAATTCAGTTAAAAACTGAGTAAGGGACAGGTGGACAGTACACAATGACAAGTAGAACTGGTTTTTGTGTTTTCCAGTTTGTATGTGAGAGACTAAGAGTGAGGCTCTCAAATGAGTTATAACTGTTCTGAGGATGAAAGTTTAATAATAAGTTTGAGTGGAAGATTGCAGCTACTCCTCCACCTCGACCTGTGCTTCGAGGAACATGATAATTTTTATGACTGAGGGGGGTTGATTCATTCAGACTGACATATTCATCCTGCTGTAACCAGGTTTCAGTAAGATAAAGTAGGTCAATTTGGTGATCAGTTATCAAATCATTTACTAACAGAGATTTAGATGAAAGAGACCTAATATTTAATAATCCACATCTGACTGTTCTGTTTTTCTGTTCAATAAGAGGAGTGGTCTTCATTTTTATTAGTCATAACTTTGACTATGGTCGCTGGTGTCTCTAGCTTCACATTTTTGACTATGGAATCGCCAATTATCAGAGTCGGTTTTTCAGCGGGTGTGTCGCTGAGCGGGGAAAATCTATTAGAAACGTTAACAGACAGGTGATGGGGGCTTCTGCTTAGGACTATGTCACCGTCGGACCGTCAGCCAGGCTAATTCTCCGGGCTGCTCCGGAGCTGCCCTTGGACCGCTAACAGACCCTGAGCTCAGTGGCTCCACATCTTCTAACGGGTCTAAGGGTCGAAGGTGCGAAAGCGCTAAGTCTGGAAACAGCAATAAATACTGGTCAAAATAGAAAAGTACTTGACTAGTACCGGGATGTGTAGCGGTTAATGAATTGTTTAGAGAGTTTAGTTAGTTTTTAGGTCTGTTAGATTAAAGCTAGTCTGTTGCTAATCCATAGACAAGCTATACAGCACAACACACTTGCAACAGGAAGTGAATTCACTTACCAGGAAACAGCTTCACATGGGTCAGCTGTGCATTTTTTAGTGTTCTTTTTAATTTTATATCATTAATCTCATATATATCAGATATGGTATATAACGTTTGACAGATAAAACACAGATTTGGAAAAAAGTCACACGATATTACTTAAAAACATCAACATCTTAAACAGGATAAAGGTAGCACAACAAAGTATCATTTCATGTTGTCTTACGAAAAAGAAATATTCTGAATTATATGAAATGTAACCAGTGCCTGCAAAAAAACCATGTCCTTAAGCAGATCTAATCACTTTTCCATATATAAAAATGACTTGAAAGTAGTGTAAAAATTAAATATAAAAATTATTTCTAGATAAATGATGAATAAATTAATGAGCATCCAAAGTTACACATTTAAATTTTTTAAATATACTTTCATGTCAGTTGAAATTGTGTCCGTAGTTTTTGTCAACACCATCAGACTTTTTAAAAAAAATTTTTAGCTCTGGTAAGATATGATATTTCAGTTTTTCTTTTTTAATAAATTTGCAAAAATTTCTACATTTCTGTTTTTCTCTGTCAAGATGGGGTGCTGAGTGTACATTAATGAGAAATAAAATGAACTTTTTTGATTTTGGCAAATGGCTGCAATGACACAAAGAGTGAAAAATTTAAAGGGGTCTGAATACTTTCCGTACCCTCTGTATATAGTCTCAACTCCATTCAATAAACACAGATTTTTCTTATTTTAAAAAATGTAATTTGATTTGTTTAAAAACATTTATCAACAAATTTATGGAATCATGAAAATGATGAGCCAAAGTATTTCTGGTAAATACATTCATTTTATTGACAATTTAATGTGCATGATGGTGTTGACAATATTCAAGTGCTGATCCAACAAACATGCAGTTTATTAAGAAAATATACAGCCAGGAGGTTGTTCTTCTCTTCTCAAGAATCACTAATATATAGATTTTAATATATGTTATGTTATTTTGGTTTGTTTTAATTTCACCCAATACGCATGAATGAGAAAAGCTGAGAAAAACCCACAGTTGCTCCCAGTGGGTTGGGCAAGGCTTTGCAGTTGGTGCATAGTCAGCATAACCAGCTTTCATGTTAGTGCCAAAACCTCACTTTAACCTTAATTTTTCATTTACTAAATCAAGTAGTCAAATAATTCTTTTACCATAAGATGGACCTAAGAAATGGCCATAAGTGAATGTATTTGATGACATCATAGAGTGAATAATATGTCTGTGATAAGGGCTTTTCATGCTGTACAAGGTCATTGAGCAGCTTCGAAGAGGCCTACCTCTCCTAAAGGCCTTTAACATAGTATATAAGACTCAGAACAATAGGCAGTGATGCCCGGGAATCACTCAGGTTTATGTGTTACTGTTGTAAGTGCATAATAAACCTTTTTGGATCAGACTTTGTCGACTGGAGAGTTTGATTTCAAACATTTGGAGAGAAGAAAAGAGAAAAGGCGCCTGTGGGAGGTTTGATGGCTTCAACTCTGTCCTGACTGGAGAATTTTCCATGACAGACCAAGAAATTTCCCTTGTTGATCACTGAAGTTTATCTAAGTCTAAATTCACCTGGCCTTGGCTCTCTCTACATACAGTGAGTGAAAAAATGATTTGATCCCCTGCTGATTTTGTACGTTTGCCCACTGACAAAGAAATGATCAGTCTATAATTTTAATGTTGGGTTGATTTGAACAATGAGAGACAAAATAACAAACAAATCCAGAAAAATACATTTCAAAAAAGTTAGAAATTTATTTTGCATTTTAATGAGTGAAATAAGTATTTGATCCCCATCAATCTGCTATCAATCAAGATTTCTGGCTCCCAGGTGCCTTTTATACAGGTAACCAGCCCGACTGAGATCAGGAGCACTCCCTGTAAGACAGTGCTCCTACTCTCAGCTTGTTACCTGTATAAAAGGCACCTGTTCACAGAAGCATCAATAAATCAGATTCCAAACTCTCCACCATATTATAATAATAAATAATAATTTTTTAAAAAAATATATTTTTTTTAATTTTACATGTCCTGCAGTTCTTAGATTATTTTCATTTTAATTTTAAAAAGTAAAAATTATACTTTTAATAAATTTTGATAGTTTGATTGTTGATCGCTTTAGGGGGGCTAAATTTCCCCTAAAAGGTAGTTATTTAACACATTTATAGAGTATCCATAGATCCTTGAGTTTATTAATATTTAATTTAAATTGGGGTTTGTCAATACCCAAATTTCTGGTCACTTAAGTCTTATATTTTGGGGTTTTGAATGGTATGAGAACTTGTCAACATGTAGTTCATTGTCTATCTGTAAATCTAAATCAAAGCAATACAATTTCTATTTTACCTGAAGAGACTAGATCACACTCAACAAGTCATTTAGTCTAAGGTTTGGTGAATGTTTTATGAAAGTCATCAACATTTAATGATAGCATTGAACATTGCTAATGTGTAACTGGATTAAGAGTTGATCAACACTCCCACCAAGTGGCTAAATCCTGCACTGCAATTAACAACTTCACATGAAATTAAAAGTATACATTTATTAGCATCACTTCAGACTGACAGTAGCCCAGCTAGACTGAAGTGTAGACTAAATATTTATATAAAATATATAAATATGTCCAATAAAGCCTGAAATGGGAAGGAGCAGGGGTTAATAAATACATAGACATTCAACCCAAAAAGTAAAGCCTTTTTTTCTTTTGGCATTTTATTTTACGAATGTAAAGTCTGAAGTAAATGATTAGTAAATTAAGAAGGAATTGTTTGCAAACAAATGTTCCTGTTATAAGCACTAACTCCAAACAATACATTTTCTGCAGTAATGTAAATTACTGAATTGAGTGAGCTCCCTTCTTCCCTCTGCAACAGTCTCTTTCTTAGGTCTTTGTAATTAATGAAGTATTTTATTCTCATTATTAGTCTATGAAAATTATTAGTCAATGAAATCACCAAACATTGTCTCCAACGTGTCTTCTACAATAAGAGATCATTGTGATAAGACATGAGGTTTGGTTATACAGTAATGTCCTGCTGAAAGACTTAATTAACTCTCTATTTTTGCTCTTGGCATGTTCTGAAGTTTTTATAATGGTTGTTTCTTGTACATCACACAACAGAGGGTGATTTTATTTTCCTTTACTTTTCACTTCACATATGCAGACCAGCTTTAATTGCAGTGAAAAATTTTATTATACAGCTCTAATGGATTACAAAAGAAATATCCCAAACCAAGTTTCCCTAAAGATTAATAAAAATATGCTTATTGGCATCAAAAGCCTCAAATAAGTCTAAGAAAAAAAACCTTTCTGGTATGAAATATGAATAATCAAAGATCATATGCAACTTTAAAACGTGGTTGGCAATAGGACTTGTAGGCAACATGACATCTTCTCTGCTGATATTTGATAGAGCACTATAAGGACTGGTATTTTACTCACAATTACAGTACGTCTGCCCTTGGCAGATGAAGTGTATATGAGTGACTACAGTTTTTTGGTAATTTTGGTTTTTGGTAATTAAGGGGAGGCAAGGTAGCTTTATATAGCACTCTTTAAATCCAGATGAAATTCTAAGTACAAGGTTATTTCAGCTTAATCCTATTATAGTTTAAAGTTTATTATTGTCATTATTATTAATATTTCCCTTAAGTTGGCGTGTATTCCCACATGGACTCATGGCAAGGCACTATTTTCCCCTCTCACATAGATGCTGTCATTAAAAGCAGCCATGCAGTCTGTCATCTGACACTGCTGGATCTGGTTGAGTAAGGTTGGGGTCATAGCTAGCAGTAGATGGAATGCATACATAAAGACCTATAAATCAATATCTATGTTCAATCATTATTAAGATAGTAAAATTCCACAGTGAGGCTAAACCAGACTGTGATGTTCACAAAACTAGTAAACAGATCTTAGTAGTTTCTCCACCTGAAAGCTCAAATTCCTTTTTTATTTAGTTTTATGTTAAATGTGGTACAACTGAGCTGTTAATTTGATTATGTATCATTCTGTAATCTTTGCTCCATATACTGTGTTACTTGGCAATAAGTAGTGGAGCATAACTACTGGTTGCAGGGGCAATAAAAATAGAAGAGAAATACAGACAAACATACATGGTTACATATATTTCAGTTAGGTAAATGTGTTTCAGGATTCAGAGATTGGTCCTATTTAAAATCTTTCAAATGAGACATTAAATCAATAAGCTAAAGCCTTTCATGTATATAATAAGAGAAAGGCTATAGTATGTTGTTGTTGCTCTATCATGGCTCTTCTTATGCACGTCCAATTCCAACCAGCAGTGCCACCAAAAAGGCAAGGTTTCCCAGGAAGTACACAACCACTATCACGTTATCATACGTGGTCTGACAAAACAAAATGCAGTTTACATTAGTAATCAGCAGCATGTTGTTGATTTTTTTAAAAATGTACCTTTAGTCTTTTTGTATCTTACCAGTTGAGATGCTGTCTCTGTAATCCAAAGAAAAGACTATTATTAATGACAATGCATGTACTATGTATGTTAACACAAAAAGCATCCCTCACATTTGAAAAAGACCCATTAGTGGAACCAAACCTTTTCTAAGGGCTTTGTTGAATCACTGAGTGGAACACTATAATTAATCTGTACATCACTAGTTGGCCCTTCACAGATTAATTATAGTGTTCGACTCTGTGGTGTAATCTCACTAGAAATAAATAGATAATCAAAATAGATATCATGACCATTGACAGATTATCTGCTGAATGTGCTAAACATAGCCTTTATATTTTCTGTCTGAACAGTTTAATCCACCTTATTTCAATTTCATTCATTCTAATTAAAGTTCTAACGCAACATTAACTTTTAACCAAATTCAATTTAATAAATCATCAGATATTTATGTCAATGAATAAATTGAATTTATGAAGATGAAATGAAAAAAATTAATTTGTCTATTTTATGAATAGAATTTAGCCTTTGACACTAAGATAAGACAGAACTTTGCTTTCAAGCTACTCCCCTGACAGTAGTTCAGTTTATGAGCAGATCCTTAGGATGGTCTTAGGGGATTGCATCTGCTTCAAGGTCTCTATTCTCATAGCAAATGTTCCCTGTTCACAAATGGTGCTTCTATTGACATCTGCCCAGGTTATATAATCATAAAGCAACAAGAGAGGTAATAGTATGTTTAAAGTGGAGTCCCCTTCAACTGAAGTTTTAATCACCCACCAAAAAAAATAAATAATAATTAGAATAAATAAAGCAATAAAGTAAAAAGAGTAAGAAGTATATGTACCTGTATGTTTGACCTTCCATTTTAAATGCACATCCAGCAAGATGAAAAACAAAGCTTCCCAGCCAATGAAACCACCCATCACACTCATCATCCACTGATTCACAGAGTTGTCAACCATTTCCAGTCCTGTTAATATGGCTGCCACTGTGTGATGACACAAACAAATCAGTCATTTGGGGTTGACAGTACATAGTAGTTGAAATGTTAGGTGTATAAACTATTATTTATATAGCCTGTTTAAAACAAAACAAGTTGACCAATACAAAATACAAAAATTAGTAAAAGGGGAGAGGAAGCACAGAGTAAACAGTAAAAGTTAAGTACCAGAAGTAAATGTCAGCATTGAAAACAGCTTTCAGATCCTAAAGAAATAATGACACAGCTGTATTCTTATAAAGAGATAAAGTATCATTGATAATTTTTGATAAAGCTGTCTCAGTGCTATAGTGGACATGGAATCCCGACTGAAAGGATGGGATCTGAAAATTAGGTCTAATATTTGATAAGAGTAGAGCATCTAAGTTAGGTTTCATGAGAATAGGTGACACCATCATGGTTTAAAGGCCATTGGGACAAACTCAGAGGAGACAATCATTAAAAAGGTCCAACACAAACAATATACATCAAAGAATCTCTTTGAATATTCAAGCTGGAATAACATCTAAAGGACAACAGGAGGGTTTTAAAGATGGTAAAATGAAAATGAAAATTAAGCGAAGGCAAGGTAGCTTTATATAGCACACTTTAAATCCAGATGCAATTCAAAGTACAAAATACAGCACATTGAAAGGTTACTTCAGCTTTAAAAAGACATTAAAATCTACCAATTTTAATGTACAAAGATAATAAAATTGGTGTTTTCATACAAGAACTTACCAGCTAAAGCTTTAATTACTAGTGCATTTACAGCGTGTGTCCAGTTGAATAGAAACCTCCTGTGAAAGAAATGAAGAAAAATATTAAATGATTAGGTTGCTCATATAGGACAGTCCTCTCTAGAAGGACAGTGGCACTGGTGATTTGAATTCAGTTTCAGTTCAATTCAGTTTATACGTACAGCACAAAATCACAATACAATCATCTCAAAGCACTTTATAAAAACCCAACAAATCCCTTATGAGCAGCACTTGGCGACAGCGGAGAGGACAAACTCCCTCTAACAGAAGAACCAGGCTCAGTTTGGGCGGCCACTTGCCTCGACCGGTTGGGGTGAGCAATGGTAATTAATAGAGTGCTTCTTAATAACATTGCCTAAGGGAAACATGTATAAGGTGAAGAGAATCGGTCCTAGCACAGAACCTTGTAGAACTCCATAACTAACTTTTGTGTGCGTGGTTCTTCATGCTTTATAATGAACATGAACAAATTGAATATGTCTGATGAATAAGATTGAAATCAATTTGGTGTTGCTCCTTTAATCCAAATCACATGTTCCAGTCTCTGTAATAAGATGCTGTGGTCAATGGTGTCAAATGCAGAGCTAAGATCTAAGAGGACAAGTGCAGAGTAAATTGTCTGAACAACATAAAAGATAGCAACTCATTCTTCATATGATGGTGATGCTTCAGTGTGGATATCACCACTCAGTCCAACAGTGATCTATTTAGTTAATAAGCTCTGAGGATTTGTTGAACCTCACACACACACACACACGTGCACACTACATTGTACCTACAGTGAGTGTTGGGGTGCACAGCGCATAAAAGCCACTATGGGCTGAAGGAACGAGAGGATCATAACCAGGCAGCCTAAGACAGGATGAGCTCCCTGCAACCAGAACACAGCAACACAGGCAGTCAGTGACATACACCTATGACACAGAGATATTCAGTGTGTGTCAGTTAAAATATCTGATGACAGTATTTGAGGAATATAAGAAAAACTGAGGGTGACACCTTGAATAAAGTACATTTAGACTAACATTAGAAAATCACTAATGGAATATAATGGCTTATTTTTGCAATTCATAAAGAAATGTTAAATATTTAATATAATGTATTAATCAAAGACCAGTCATATTTTTTATAATGTATCAACATAAGCCTGTTGTCATCTAGCTTTTTAAAAATTATTAGTCTGCATGAGGCTCCAGCAGTGCTGGTGTACTGACGCCAGACCAGTCTTTGGTATATGAAAAGGCAAGGATGAAGGCGATGATCGTGGCTGCTACCGTCACACACATCACTACTGCATGGACCTGGAGAAACACAAACCGGACAAAATGATACTGTATAAATCAATGCTCAGGAGATGTGCATGACTAGCAGCTCGACTGAGCTGTGTGAACAGTGTTATGATAGTAATCTATAATACCATTATAATAATAATACTAATTTTCTTGTACAGAACATGCCCTAGATCTCTACGTCCAGACTGCAACACATTTTAAATTGTCACTTTCTTCCACTTCACACTGAAAACAAAATCAGGACTGAAAAACAAAAAAAATGGCATGGAAACATTTGTACTGAAATATAAAACATTTTTAAAAAGTGAACGCCAAAGTTATTTTGTTCCGTGTCAATCTTTGGATTTTCGGTCAATGCCTGTTTTTCAAATATGTTCCCATTATTACTGCATATTTAGCAGTAATCTGAACAGGAAGCAGAGAACAATATTGTCATTATTAATACCTTTTTAATGCCCTTTCTAAGTTTTTTTTTTTTTTTTCAGTACAAATACTTAATATTTTACTTTACACTTCCAATTTTGTTTTCAGTGCCAAAGTTTAACTGTTCTGGCTCTATAATTTCCTTGTGATATATTTTGTTGTTATTTTATGTTCTTGTGGTTCCTTTTCCAAATCTCTTTGTACACGTTCTGAAAAAGTAAACTTGTATAATAAGTAATGTAGAAAAAATATCATTCTGTAGTAGACTGTTGTATCTGTGCAGTCTCACCACAAACCACATATCCTTGCCGCACAGCTTGAGCCCTCTGCTCACTCCTTTCAGATGTCGGGCCGTTATCATTCCCAGTGAGCCCGTGGTCATCCAGGATATCAGCATCAGTGCTCCTGAAACACAGCGGTTCAGTGTAGGAGAGCTGCACACTTCTCAAACATTTTAATTCAGCATCAACAATAATATTTCTAAACCAGGTTTCATGTATCCTGCAAATATGAACTAAAAAATAATACGAATTCATATTAAAGGAAACTCAATATTTGAGGAACAAAGTTGTTAAACCCACTCCATATTTGACTGTAGCCTGTGGCTTTGCATTGAGACTGGGACGAGTCTGGGCATGAACAAAGGCATCTAGGCCTGCACATGCTATTTTAGCTTAAATCAATCTGTTTCAAAGCACAAAATACAGTAGTACATGTAACCAGAACCTGCAGTAATATATTGTCTTCTGATGCTGTTCAAGAGATGTTTACATAAATGTTTGCAGTCTCAGCTCTGGTCCATTTGTTGTTCACGTATAGAATAACTGAGGTAATGTGGGCTTTACCCATCGCTTCATTAATCATGACAAATTACTCTTGCTCATAAGGTAGTCCATTAACTTGACATCAGATTAAAATAGAGTTTTCTAGATTTATACCTAAATAAAACAATTAATATTAATTAATTCATTAATTCTGGTTATGCTATAAATTTGTTTTTTTTTAAAGCTGAAAGCTCCTTGTGTTCACACTAAAGCAGAAACCAGCATGATAAAGCATTAATGCACATACACATTCAAAATTAACAGGTTTAGAAAGTTCTGAAGACAAACAAGATGAGGTACTAGTTGTCCCATTACTCCTTCCCTCAAAGCAAGTGTTAACAATTCACCCGTCTACAAGTTGGCGCATGCACAGTAATCCTGACTGACCATCTAACACACCACGACCACACTGTACATTTTCCACTCATTTCAGGTCTGTCCAACAGAACAGATGCACTTCTTTGTAAAATGTCTCAAATGAAAGGGGTTTATCTTCAGGGAAGTATAAATGCACTTATTGCATTTCTTGGCAAAGTCCCAATGGATGGACGTGCTAAAAGAAAAGGTCGGGGGTCATCGAAATCATTAGAACTAATCACCTGAGGAGCCTAACTATTCATTAGTCTGGCTAACTGTCAAGATGTTGGACAAACCAAATGGCAAGACCCACTATGCTGCAACCAGGTCAAAAGAAAACTGTTCAATGTTTCAGTCAGTGCTACTGTAATAATGTACTACTGTAGTCTCACCATGTGCTTTAAGAATAGGAGGAAAATCTTCTTCGGCACTGCTAGCTGTAGGTGTGGTGAGGTCTACCTTGTCAGCACTGATGAAGGTATCTGTATGTTTCTGGATTTGTCCTGTAGGAGAGAAGCAAAAAAAGATTTAAAGAGATAAAAGTTCTGCTCATGTTCTTTATTCAACTTTGGAATAATGCAGGTAGGTTAATTAGGCGACTACAGTGGCTGAAATGTTTCCTTTTCTGTGTATAGACCTCCGCCCTCACTTTTATCCAGTGTCCTGTGTAACAGCACACAGGTGATTTTTAATTTGTTGTCCTTTTAATTTTTTTGTGCTGGGCTTTTTATTCCTGGTTAATTCAGTTTAACATTTGAATGAAGGCTGAGTGGCAGTGGAGTTCTTCCAAGCTCCCTGCCCATCTTTTTAATACAGAAGCAATAAATTCAAGAGACACACAACAATTTCATTAAAAACTCTCAGTCCAATCCTGATGACTAACATCATAAGCCATGACCCTGGAACTATATGATATTTTTAACTTTTTACATGTTTTTATGCAAAATAACTCGAATGTTTTTTTAATATTTAATATTTACTTTAATATGTTTTTTTAATATTTAATATTTACTTTAATATTCAATTTCTTTATGATTTTTGATTGTATAGAATGTCTGGGTTCTCCGTTCTGCTTCTCTAGTGTCATTGTAAGACAATGAAACCATCCTGCTGTCCTTTGGATATTGTCCAATTTTTAACAAAAATCTATTAACCCTTTAATTCTCCATCATATCAATACATTGAAAATATCCTGACTTTTCAATGTAGCGAGTAATAATGCTGTATTTAAATGTTTCCAGTCTGGTTTTAGACGCTGGTGTTGCACATGCACTCTGCTCGTGCGTATGGTGCAATGAATGACCTCAAACAGTAATAAAACCATCAGTGTGCATCACAAAGTACTGAAACTGCACTCAATAAGATAAACTTACTGTTTTCTCAGCATGGACCCTGATATGAAAGGTTTGGAGGTCCTTGTTGTTGTAATTTGTAACATCTTCATTCATGATCACAGATAAATAGCTATATTCTTCAACATTACTCGGTGTCTATATTACCATTGCTGATAGGTCCATAGGCAAACATGATATAGTATGTATTGTTGAAGCCAGTGGTCCTCTGAGTAGAAATAGTGTTCATGGACGTGAAGGAACAGCTGATCACTGTGCCCTGCACTGATGTGGTCATATTGAGAACACTCCCCTGATGGAGAGTTAGAAATAATTTCAACATCAAATCAAATCAACACAGTTAAATATTCAGTTCAAACTGATGCTTTCAGAAGAACGTCCATACCAGAGCAATAGTTTGTGGAGTCACTTCTCCTGTTGAAAAGGCATGCTTCAAAAACACCACACCATCACTGCCTATGCCACAAATATAAATGTCATCGTTTCCCTGAGAAAAGTTCACAGAAAAAAATATAAGGAATTAGTCCATTCTCTTCACGTAACAAACACCAATTTGTCAATAATGTTTTTGTTTCGCATTACTGCTTGTGTATTAAGTACATTAAGGTTAGTATTGTTACAAGACATGAAACATTTCAGAGATTTAAGGATTTGATCTTTGCATTACCATCGACTTATCATCTGAGAATCCAAAAGAGACGTATCCATTTGAAGGACCAGTCATCTCGTAGCGGATGCTTGTTCTGCTGGGCGACATCCTGGCTGACATGAAAAAACAGCCAGTGCTGACTGAAGGATCACAGTTTGAAGGATTCCTGAGACACACCTTGTCAACACCACAGCCTGCACTGGAGATATTCTGCAAGAAGAACATTCAGTACTCATGACTGACAATGCAATGAATATTCACCTTGGATTATCTGGGACAGCCAAGTTTAGGCTCAAAGAGCTTAAGAGAGTCAAAGTTGACCTCACCTTGTGGGCCAGTAAACCCCCGAAATTTGCGGCAGTTTAGGTTCCCAGAGCAGGTAAAAAAAAAAAAAAAAGCCTATTTATGCCTATTTATATAGTTTAAACCCTAAGCCTAAACTTAAACTTAAACCCCCAAATATACTCCCAAAACACTTTAATTTCATTTCAAACTCATCTTAATACATTGTTAGAAAATAAATTAGTGACCTAAATTAGTAAATTACATTGAGATAGATCCCAAGGCCTTGGGCTAAATCTCAAGTAAAATAAACATGTTTGTTATACAGACATTACAAACAATGCGTGATTCCTCCAAAGGATCAAACTTTCATAACATCTGTTGCTGTGGGACTAGACAGGTTATCGGGCAAACACCGCTCACAAATCCAACCCACCTGCAGTCCACTCAACATTCATTTCTTAATTTTCACTACATTCCTATAGCATGTGATTTTTTTTTTTTGGGCAGTTTTTGCCTTTATTTGATAGGACAGTGGAGAGAGACAGGAAATTAGGGGAGAAAGTAAGGGAAGACATGCAGGTTATATGATGGCCGGCTCGGGAGTCGAGACAGCGTCCCCTGCGTATATGGACGGGTGCACTATCGCTACACCACCAGTGGCCCTCAGCATGTGATTTTTTAATTAGCTCCATATTCTAAGCATCATTAGTCCTTTCTTTCTTATTTTCCATTCATTTGTTCAGGGTTTAAATTGTTTAATTAAGAGAAGCTTCTCTTTTGTATCCTGATCATTTAACACAGTTACACAAAGTTTACTCCTGAAAGCTTCACAGTGCAACAGCTGGTCTTGCTCAAAGGTCAGTGGTGGCCTACCCAGGTTTAATCCTGCCAGTCTGAGGACTGAATCAGAACCTTCTTCTTTAGGCTTTAGGTTACTTACAGATTTAGAGCCTGTGGTTGTTGTTGTTGGTGTAGTTGTGGATGTTGTTGGTGTAGTTGTGGTAGTTGTTGGTGTAGTTGTGGATGTTGCTGGTGTAGTGGAGGCACTTGTGGAGCTACCAGTGAAGGCCAGTACAGAACTTGTAACACCAACCCAGAATGTCCCGAAATGCTGCACAAAGGATGCACTGTGCAGAAACCAAAACCAGTTTTCATATATCAAAGTATTCACATGGGTATAATGCGGTGATGTAATGGAAAAAATAAGCAGTGACTCACTTTTTATTGGAATTTGCACAGAAAAAAACAAAATAGCAAATCAACAAAATTGTTAATGTCAGTCTTACTGAAACTGAATGGATTTCCCATTTCCTGGTGCATCCGGTGTCCATGTCACCTGAACAGAGGTCTTATCAGAGTCGCCTCTGTGAGATACAGCTGAGTTCTGGATGCACACGTGGACACACACACACAAATAGAAGAGGGGCTCATTTTCAAATCTTTTTTCTTTTACATGTGTGATACAAGTGATACATGCATATACTGTATTGGCTGCTGTAGGCCTTCATGTCATTCACATTATAAACTGCATGCATGGGAATAAACTCACAGCTTTCTCACTGCAAGCGAGGAGCTGAGCAGGGTCTGCTGTCAGGGCAAAGGAGCCCACAGGAGACAGTCCCCCAACTTCTCTAGCCTGTAATAGAAAGCCTTCGAAGCTCGTACCGCTCTGAGCCTTGATGGTGACTGGAAAAAAAAAAAAACATGCACTGTTGTGTATTTAAATTACAATTGTTTTGTTATCTGGTCAATTCATCAACATGTGCACTACATTTAAGAGGTAATCACACAATGAACATGATTTTTCAACCATGTAGATGTGGGACCAAAACCACTCATGTTCCAACACCACACCGCACATTTTCAACACCTGTATGTTGGCCAGTATAGTGTGTGAGACAGGCAGAACAGGCTGCCCATATTTGTTGTGAAAAAGGAGACGCCCTGCCAAAAATAGTGTTTGAGTCCGATTCCGTATAAAGACACGTGACCTTTTATTACACCATTGCGCAATGATGCCAACTCCCGCTATATTTAGACCATCCAGGCTCCTCTTGCGACTCTTTTTCAAAAAAGCGACTAGCGACAAATCTAGAGACTTTTTCTGGTGTTAGTGGAGACTTCTGGAGACTGACGTCCCAGAGCACTCCCAGATGGCCCCTTACTACTCGCACGGTCCCTGCAGCTGCAGTCAGAGCAGATGTTCAGCCCAGAGCGGTAGAAGTACTCACATTCTGTACTTTACCAGAAGTACACATACTTGTGTGAAAAAAAGACTCTGGTAAAAGTAAAACTACTGACTCAACCCCTTTACTCGAGTAAAAGTAAGAAAGTACTGGGTCTGAAATGTACTTAAGTAAAAAAGTAAAAATGTTTTTTTTTGCCGTCAATGATACATAATACATCTTTCGAAAACTCCACAAAACTAAAAAAAAGTTCGACACAATCTATTACCAACCTGCACAGTGCTGGTACAGGCAGGAAAACACATTCACCATGAATCTGTCTTGAAGCCGACAGTTCTTTTAAACACGGCCATGGCTGGATAATGTTCTTCTGAATCTGCTGCGTCATCGTCGTGAAAAAGTAACGAGCCTGTTGTGATGATGTGAAGAGTAGAAAGTACAGATATTTGTGTTTAAATGTAGGGAGTAAAAGTATAAGGGCCTCAGAAAAAATAAATACTCAGGTAAAGTACAGACACCTGAAAAATCTACTTAAGTACAGAACCGAAGTATTTGTACTTCCCACCGCTCATGATTGGTCATGTGCATGTAATTGTAATGTAGGAGAAAGGACCAATAGAGAGAATAGAGAAGAATAAGACAAAAAGCGAGCAAAAACAACAAAAAACACCCTAAATATGTTTAGGATTAGTTAAGAATTAACTAACTAACTAAATAAATAAACATAAACTTAGGTAACTCCCCCAGAGTGTCTGTGTTTTGAGTCACTGTTTGCCCAGATAAAGGAGATGGGTTGGAACTGCGACATTAAAAAAAAAAGTGAATGATAAAAGTTCATTTGTATTTCTAAAACATATTTAGGGTCTTTGTTTTTGTCTTATTTCTCTCTCCTACATCATATGATTGATTATGCAAATTAGGCCGTGATGTCATCTAGTGACTTGTACAGACGTTTAGGTTCGGCCAATAGACAGTTTCCTTACTGGGCAACACCGCCAGTGACTTTGGAAATGAATGATCTCGGTCCTGTTGTGGGCTCGACACAGAATCTCGTGGCCACAGATGATGTTAGTTAATAATGACAAATCTGAATAATCGGCCTGCATGAGAATAAAATATGAGGCTGTTTGATGAGTTTGTTTAGTTACTTTCTGTCTGTTGCTGACAACAGAGTCCCTGCAGATCCCTGCGGGGGGGAAAAAAGGTGGATTTGACTGCGAAAATCCATCACCAACTCTTAATATAATAAAATAATATAAAAATAGAAATAGAAAATATAATTGAGCTGGAGACCATCCCTGAGCCAAGTCCTGGATCACGAATCTGTATTCATGCTTATTTCACTACTGGGGGGTTATGGGCTTTGAAATATATTATGATGTTATTATGGGCTAATAAATAGCCAAAGAAGGGCGTGTTAGGGATTTATCTGCAGCCCATAATATGTAGCTATTTACTATATGCTGTTGGCCTGTTGGCGACACCTTTCCAGGCAAAAATAAAGACAAAAATAAAAGAAGTTCAATGTAATATTTATTTATTGGGACTATTTTCTATTCTCACCTCTATAATAATCAAATTCAAAACGTTTGTTCCCTAATAGCCGCATTTTACAAACCTCAGCTTTAGACAGATTTACTCACCTTTGACAGCCTGTCCGAGGCTGTAGCTGCTGCTGTCCGTAGTGACGGTGAAGGGTGCTGCTGACGTCTGTGCAGCCACCCCATGCTGGGGTCGCATGTCTCCACAGCTGGGCGTAACTAGACCTGAGCCATAGCACCAGACCACCCGAGCAACACACACCAGCAGCAACACGACAGTGTGTTTCATCGCAGCAAAAGTACTTTTCCAGTCAGGTGGTAAATACAGCTCAGCTTGAGTGATCCGGTGCTGTCATATAGCTGGAAGGTCTATGGAGAGACGACACACTGGGCGGAGACACACAACAGGTGAGTGTGTGTGTGTGTGTGTGTGTGTGTGTGTGTGTGTGTGTGTGTGTGTGTGTGTGTGTGTGTGTGTGTGTGTGTGTGTGTGTGTGTGTGTGTGTGTGTGCTGCTGCAACTGACCTTGCAGGTTTGTACAGTTGATGTGCGTAAACTCTGACCCATCGCTCACACATCTGGGACACTGACGAACTGAAGCGGTATTTTTAACGATTCCTCCTCACACAGGTTTCATTTCTTTTCATTTTCCATAAAATTTTTATTTTAAATTTTTTATTTATTTGGTCAAACATGTTCATATATTTTTGCTCTGTATGCAGTGTCTTCAGTGAACACCTGGCTGTGGTGACACTGAACACTGATCATTAACGAGTGATTCATAAACAATAAAAAAATAATGACCTTGATCAAACAGCGTGAAATGGTCCGAGCTCTGTTCAGCGTTAGTGTCATTGGACAAGAGGTGGAGTAGTGGATGGGAACTGGTCTGACGTCTGCACCATGACATGGCAGAACTTTCTAAAGCTGCAAAAACAGGCAGCAAACTGTTTCCTTTTCTGTTAACAAACAGGAAGGTTTCTTTCTCTCGTCGCTGATAGGAAGCAAAAATCAAAACATGCAGAAAGTGCTGCCATCATACTTTTTCTCTGAGATGTTGGTGTAGATATTTAATTCAATTCATTCTATCAATTGAAAAACAATGTCAAAATCTGGAACAAAGTGGTGGACTGCTGCAAATGTTCCCTCTCTTCCTATGCGCAATTCAGCAAACCCTCTAATGAGTCCTTTATCCAGCCATGAAAAGCCATTAGCTTCTAGGTTTTTCAGTCTCATTCTACATCAGTGAGTCACTGCTCATCAAACTAAAGAGCCTCCATGACAAAGTTGACAAACCACTCAAGCAACACAACTGTGAGACTCACTTCGCCAGTATCTATTTGTTTCATACTAAAGGCTCATCTTGCCAGAAATGGACTCCATTTATAGGTCATTCCTGCTGAATTTGCGCCTCATTTCAAGTTCTTGGTTCTGGTTCTTATAATATTATTTAACCAAGATGCAGTTAAGCAGTTATGAATGCTGAGGACAGTAATGTTGTAAAGTTAGCACAATGCTGGACAAACAAGAGTAATGGACCATAAGTTTACAGTCACCTGTTACATTAAATCATTTTTAAAAATCCCTGTTCTACCTTCATGGCGAAACTCTTCCTGCCGTGCGTACACACAAAATATGCAGGCAAGTATGTGGGTGAACATTAAACAAACACCACCTGACTGACCTTACAGGTTGAATTATTGTAAATGTATTCACTAGGAAGTAAAATGACTCATGTAAAATTTATTTTATTATTATTATTATTTTATTTTTCGTTAAGTTGTAAGAAACCATGCTGTTGCCCTAAAATATTTTCTTTTTCACAAATCCTTGTTTCGGCAGAAAATAAAGGCCCCAGATCTCTGAAAACTGTCTTAACACAGTTTGAAAAATTATTCCAATTCCAATTATTTATGCATGATGATTATGGATTAATGTCCATAGCCAACACACCATTAAGCACCTGAGGAGATTGATTGTTGTAGACAGTGCTACTGATCAAATTGTTACACAACTTAATGAAATGCCAAAGCGTTCAGCCTTCAGCATTAGTGTAATTGGACATGAGCCAGCAGTCTACACCATGACTTGGCAGTTTTCTAAAAAAGAAAGTCTTCACCGCTAACCCCTAACATCTTTTAAACTTTAAGTTAAGCACTGTGTTATATGAGCTCCAGGTCAAATCTTAAACCACCCTCCTCCATCGCCACATTGCAAATGTATCATAAAATGAGGATCAAAGAAATGTCTTCCCTTTCTCAAAATGTATAAATAGTGCAAATCTTATATATAATCTCTTCCACATGTTCAGATGTCTGCTCAGTTCGACAAACCTGAAAAACCCCAAATGGGAAAAACCCAGATGCTATAGTGTCACATCATGTCACACATGATCCCAATCTCATACTTTCAGACACTGCGGACAAACTTATGGCGATAGATGAGATGGAATGTAGATCAACCAGTAAATGAAGGTTCAGCTCTGCTTTATCACAATGGTCTCGTACAATACGGCCTTATTTTTGTGCCTCAGTCCTGAGCGAGCAATGGGAGCTTTTGAGCAAGGAAAAATATATATTGGAAGCACATAAAGTACATTTCAAAAAAAGAAACATGTTAAAACATCCCAGAAGTATTATGGTATGGTCAACGCTCAAAAAGACCGACTGACTTAAGCTAAATACCTTATTGCATTTTTTTACGGCTTAACAATCAGAATATGGTTTTTTCGTTCATTTTCATTTGATCTATTTTCTTGTTTTGGCAGATAACTCTGGTTCATACTCCGACACAGTAGGTGGCGGTAGTGCATCTTTAACGCTGAGTGCCCCCGGTCATAAAATCAAAAGAAGAAGAATCTCGGCTTATTTACTTTACTGTCAGTATTTTATTTTTTCATTGAATCATATCATAGAAATGCTTTGTTAGTTTTCTTTACTATAGTGCTTTAGTCGCGTTGTTTAGATTATCTCCACTTAGTGATGATGAAATCGAGGCTTTATGAACCACTTTGAGACAACCAGCCTGAAAACGACACACCGCTTCGTTTGATACAGTCAGACGACTGACACCTGCTGGCTGTGTTTGAGAACTGCACCCGAGAGGACGTCCTGACAAAGCCTCGTCGGTTCAGGCTGTGGTGGATCTCACCATCCCATCTTCCTCTGAGGCTTTAATAAAAGTCATTTTGTCAAAAGTTAGACATCCTCATTGTGTTGGTGTGTAGATAATACAATATTTAAAGGAGTTTGTTTAGCAGGCAGCCCTGATGAGGCATACATGTTTTATGGTTAAATTGTATTGGTAGTATGTTGATGCTGGTTGAGGACGTGTTGCTGCTGTACCTCCTGAGCACAAATCAGACACTTGATCTTTTTGGGGTTAATCAGATCATAGTGTTCCCAGGCCTATGATCCAGCACTTTTTGGCTCTTCCTCCATATCCCTTCATCACTGCCTCACGCACCTTTCACCCAAACAACCTCACCCAACTCTTTCAGTCACTCAACTCACTCTCTGACTTACCAATCTATTACTAAATCTATTCCGTTCCTCTGTCTGTGTTATTCAGTCTTTGATAATAAACTAAATATGCCTAAAGCTGAATCTAAAGTCACACTCTCCCCGGCTATGATTCAAATAACTAATGGCAATAATAATAATGTTGCTCACAATCTCCTCCTCTCAGAAATCCCACGGTTTGATCAGTGACTCAGACCTTTTAAAGCCTTGACATAATGTATCACGTGATTTGGGGCATGTTGAAGCAGGGATTTCCAGCGAAGAAACAAAAGAAAACAAAACAAAATATAGCCGCAAGCGGCGATGATCGGCCCTCGCCTCGAGCGGACCGCCTCCCCCGGCGCGGCGCCCCCGCGAGCGAACCGCGTCCCCCAGCGAGCCGCGTCCACGAACGAACCGCCTCCCCCGACGAACGGCCCCCCCGAACGAAACGCCTCCCCCGGCCCGCCGCCCCCGCGAGCGACCCGCGGCCGAAGCCGAGCTCAAACCGCGCAGCCGACCTGAAACAGCAGCAGTTGAAAGCACAGTTGCACATTTCCCGACGTACCGAGACACAGAGGCGAGGTGTGTGGGATCTTAACCGCTGCAGAGGTCACATCAGTGATACAGGCACATGCAGACACACATTCAAACTTGATTGCCCTCACAAAGGCAGCCTATCGTGACTTTGATCGGTCACGTGGGTTCAGGCCCGCGGGGAGTGTAATTGATTCAAATGTGACAACACAGCATCAGAGCCCATCTCCTGAGCCTGGGTTTGTCAGAGGTTTTCTTCCGTTAAAGGGAGTTTTTCCTCTGCTTTGCCAAGAGGTTTTCTTCCGTTAAAGGGAGTTTTTCCTCTACTTTGTCAGAGGTTTTCTTCCATTAAAGGGAGTTTTTCCTCTACACCAATAGTCAGTGCTCAAGGAATGAATTGGTTACTTTAGTTTCTGCATTGTGTACATAATGAAGTTGACTTAATGAAATAGTTGAAATTGTTGTGGACTCTGTCATTTACAGTGTTTTTCTTTGTCTTGTTGAGGCATATAGTGCCCATCTCCTGAGCCTGGGTTTCTCAGAGATTTTCTTCCGTAAAAGGGAGTTTTTCCTCTACACCAGTAGTCTCTGCTGAAGGAATAAATGAGTTACTTTTGTTTCTGTATTTTGTACATAATAAAGTTGAGTTAGTGAAACAGTTGAACTTGTTGTGGAGTCTGTCATTTTTAACATGAAATCATTTTGATATTTTACAATGTTGCATATTGGCCGTATTGCCTTCTACCGTGTCACTTTAAGTCACAGGATGCAGAGGCCACAGTTCACATGAAAAAGTGAAATGTTTCACCTCATCACAGTGAAAAGAGTCTTGTCTCTTATAAAACCACAAGATTTATTTAATAGCAAGACCAAACTGTGATTCTGAGTGGCCAATGGCTGATTTCACAAGGCATGGGTCCGATTGGCTTTTATGATTAGGATGCCCTAAAGGATGTCTGTGCCAAATTTGGTCCATTGGTTTAAAACTCCCTTTGAAAAGCAATGCTGGATGTCACAGAAAGTGTGGAAAATAGAGCTCTGCTGCCATCTGGTGGCAGAACTGAGGATGTGCTCCCAAACAACACTGAAGTCAAAAGTCCCATAGGAAATGAATGGTGGGTGTGTGTCATCTCCAAGGCAACAGCATGGAAAATAGAGCATGGCTCTCATTGGCTTTTTGCTCAGAATGGCCTAAAGGATTTGTGTGCAAACTTTGGTCCATTTCTGACAAACTAAATGTGTATTTCTCAATACAAATGTCTAAAAATATTCACATTGTTATATAGGGGGCGCTATAGGGCCTACAGTGATTTTGTTCAATCACCTGGACTCAGGCCCCCGGGGTCTACAATTCATCAATTGGTCCGATTCCAATCCGACCATGCGTGTGAGAGTTATTACACGTTGAAGAACTGGCGGCGAGCCAAAAACCCGGGCCAACTTGCAGCGCCCGCCAAAGGAAAACCGTAATACTTATTCAAAGAATTTGGATAACTTTTGCAGCCCCATGGGTCTCGGTGACGCCGGCCAAAGATGAGCTCGATCGGACAAAAGCCCAAGGAGCAGTTCGAAAGACTACGAGGTGAGCAAAATCAACGAACTCAATGACCTCCAGATAAACCCCCAGCTGGTGGACTTCCTGTCGGTCACACGACCTGGACACGATAAGCTTTTTTGCCTGGCCTGACATGAAGAAGATGTGTGCCAGGTTTTTCCGACTGTACGATGAAAAAAGTGTCACATGACCTCCCATAGGCCCAATGTATTTTGACCTTTGTCGGGGGCGGTGAAGAGCCATTCTTTTGAGGTCGTTTATGAAACCCATAAAATATCAAATTTTTACACGATTCTGAGGGGCCTGCAAATTTTGGTGAGTTTTCACACACGTTCAGGGGGTCAAATTTGAGGGAGTTGCGGAACGTGAAGAATAATAACGAAAAAAAAAAAAAAAAAAAAAAAAAATAAGAAAAATCCTAACAATTTCCAGGCCCACGGCCACCTGCCAATCATAACATATACATTTTCTGAAAGGTCTAACGCCCAGTAACGTCATGGTGGGGTGTGGGGAGACACTGATGCCTGAAGCTGCCCCCTTGCGAAGTCGTCCCTTGCACGTTGAGCGATAACAATAGTCCCTGCGCTGGGACCTTGGTCCCTGCTCGGGCCTAACAAGCAAACGAAAAAAACATAGCAGGTGGTAATTTCCACCTGCTTTGCTCTTTGATTGCAACTGCCTCACTGCATGCTGAAGGTGCACCAGAAGAGCCACACTGTCTACCAAAATCAGAGACGCAATTATCGTATCCACTCTCCTTCCTCCAGCTTTGATTTGAAATGTCACACAATTGTGTTACCACTCTCCTCTGTTATTTAATGATGTGGGGGTGAGAACAGGCTGTGTATGGCAGATGGAAGTGGACAAAAAACAAGTCCATGCAGTACCTGAGGAATTGGCTTAAAAGTCCTTTTTTAATTCTTCAAAGTCCATGTGTGATTAGAAAAGGTGACCCATGAGATCTCACCATGGCAGTGGATTTGTTGTAGTTGTGTTGTTGTGGATGATTGCAGCTACTCCTCCACCTCGACCTGTTCTTCCACAGCTGACTGTTCTGTTTTTTCTGTTCAGCAAGAAGAGTAGTCCTAATTCTTATTAGGTTTTTTGGCGGCATTTTCACTTGTGTTACACCAGGAGTTTGCATTCAGCCTGATCATAAACGTTTTTACCTTTTCAGCGGTACAATATTAATTTCAGCTGAGTCAAGAGTGTCATCTAACACGAGTGACAACTCGACAAAATGACTGTAAATATACACATATAAGTCGCTTCGCTATATAAATTGCTTTACAAGCCAGAAGGGTAAAAAAAAAGTGTGACTTATAGTGTAAAAAATACAGTAGGCTATTTAGAAGGAAAACTACAATTACAGCAAATAGAGGTGATGAACGAGGATATGACATTTGAGCAGTTTTTCTGCTGCTCCAGCAGTGATCAGGGGCCTTAAATCAGAGTTTTTGATATGAAGATGAGAGTGTGTTTTATACATTGAGTGCTCACATAACACACCAGTAAAAGGACAGATCAAATCTCTGAACACCAACTGTTTTCTAATACTATAAAAATCTGACACCTTTTGTATTTTGCGGTTTATTTCGATTAAATGTTCAAATGGATGTTATTTCACAGTACTGTATTTATCAGCAGGATAATCCACCAGGCCCTTTCTGCTTACTGCAAACTGAGTCCAGTACCTGGTTTTGTTGGAAGTGCCTTTCAGATTCTGTATTTTGATAATGGTTTATTAAGTTAAAGCATAAGGTTGGTGTTATTCAATGTTCTCATTAACAACAACTCCAACATGCAGAGCCAAACCTAATCTAAATAGTTTTATCATAGTGTGTGGATGCTCGTCCATCTCTCAATCTCCCTAATCTGTGGCTCTTAGCTCCAAGTCAATTGGGTTCTACAAAATCTTTAAAATGTGAAAAATATTTGGTGTACATTTAAAAAAGGTTCAGTAATTTCCAGAAACTCCTGGACATTGTAGCTTTTTCATCAAAGAGGCGTAACTACTGTATGTGATGGAGACTATTTTCAGTGGTGGGTTAATCCATAATGCTCTAGTGAATATTTGGGGGTATCACAACCTTGTATGTGGATGAATTGATATTGTTTTTGATCTTTTCATGAAATGTATTACCATTAAAAATATTGACTATTGCTAGATTTGTACATTCATTTTAGAAAAGGTTGGACATGCAAAATAGTTTTGAGCAGTTATTTATACATTCTGGTTTTTGTAGGTTATATGTCATAGTAAACAGACACGTGTACAAAACATTTTCAGTACAGTACATATTTCTTTAATTTTGTAGGTATTAACGAAAAGTGCATACAAAGTGTGATGTAAAATGTCATTGAATCAAACATGATATTTATTTAAAAGCAGAATATTATGGCATAAACAGGAAAACTGTTCGGTGCTTTCACATTTATAAAACAGTTTTCTTCCATTGCAAAGATTAACAGGCAGTCATAAAGGCATGTGCATGTGATCATTGATTTTTTTTTTCCTTTTTGTAAAATTAGATGTATTAGTCCCATTTCAACCACATTCCTTTTTGAAATGGACAGAATAATCTTTATTAGTAAGGCAGTGCAATGATTAAATATCACTGTGCCGATTTTTCAAAATAAAAGAACAGTTGTGCAAATATTGTTTATGTAGCTTCAAAACCCTGAATGTTAGACACCATTTACAGTACATACATCTGTTTAGTGCAGCTTAAAAAAAATCTTCATTTTACACCCTTCATTGTAGATAAAGGCAGGTGAGAGTCAAGAAAGAAAAATTTTAAAGCAGATAGCTGCCACTAATAAGACCAGACCTTGTGCTGTGGTCAGAAGCAGGCAGATTTTGTATTTAGTGGAGCTGACAGTAGCATGGGCGGATGCAGTAGAAACATCCTGAGGTGAAAAAGTGTAGTTATGGAGAGCTGTCATGCAAGGCAGGGGAGGTTGGCAGATCGGTTTTGTCCATGCTACCTGAACTAGGTAGAAAACTTGGGAGATACTGCAGTAGGTGCCAGCAAATGGAACTTGAGGTGTATGGTGTTTTAATAAGGCAGCTGGTCTGTTGGACTGTAAAGATAAGTCACAGGTCCCAGCAGCATGACCCATTACCCAATGCAAGTCTTCAGTCAAAATATCATTTCACATGAACACTAAGCTTCCATAGGAATGCTCACCCAACTTTCGGCACATTTAACAGTGTATTGATAATTGTGTAAAAGACAAATAGAACTGGAATAGTAAAACTATCGTCCTTCAGTGTAATCCAGGAGAATGTCTTGTCTTACAGTGCTGGGAAAACTCACGGACAATCAGCTAATAGTGGAGAAAACAAACAGAAGTGTTACTGTAAAGACCCTGGATGTCTGATCTAACCAAGCAAACTCCACTACTTTGTCACAAGTTGTCACCTATTTAGACTGAATCTGTTCATAGATTAGTTAATGCAGCTGTAAACCTACTTTGTCTCACACATTTAAACTTAGTTGCAATAAGTAAATCATTATTTAGTGGTAAAGTAGGCGGTGTCTACAAAAAGATGTAGAGACCCATTAAAAGTATAAGGAGATGGAAGAAGAGGGGGGAGTACACAGGGCTGCCCCCAGTGGGAGCTGAGGTAGTGGATGGTGTGGTTGTGGTGTTCCTGGCTGCCGGTGACAAAAGTGTCCCCAGTTGCTGAACCAGAAATGACTGATAGTTGTTCAGATTTGTGAAGACCATTGGTGAACTTTCCCGTGTTTTCGTGGTGGAGTTGTTTTCAGCCGTTAACACTGCTGCCTGGAACCAGGAGCCGTCCTGCTTACACATCAAGGGACCTCCAGAATCACCCTGAACAAACAAACCAAGATTGAACATGTATTTACCCAGTTCTAATTCTGATGTGCCCATTGAGTTTCATCTCATCCTTTTATTAAATGCATTATATTGCCAGCTCTTTCTTATGCCTTAAAATAAGTTGGACCATTTCTTAAAATCAAAAGTAACAAAAGGATATAGTGTGGTTACTTGATTTTGCATACCAAAGACTATCAACACTGATACAGTATGCTAGATAGATTTAAAAAATAGTGTATACAATGCAGTACATGCTTCAAATTCCTTAGATATGTCAATAAAGTTTTCAACCACAGGAGACTTAGGAATTGACTTGGACTTGCAAAGCCTGACTTGTGAGCATCTCTAATTTGGTCTTGTGTTTGTAAATATATCATGACAAAAAGATAAAAGGTGTGTTATATTAATGACAATCTTATTATTCACCTGTTTCAGTGTAAAAGATGTTGTACAAACGCTGCTGCTTGTAGATGTACTTCCACAATTCACTACCGAGGTCTGGATCTCCTGTAGGATTTGTTCCTCTAAAGGTTGAAAAATAAAAAAAGGTGAGAAGTTGAACACCTGAATCATATCCAGATTGGAACTGCCTATCTAACCTAACATTGTTTAGCATTACTGTGTCAAACTGTGTGTTATAGACTCACCCCCTCCTTCCCCAGAGCTCCAGCCAGCAGCCCAGCAGGTTGTGCCCACAGTAAAGGTTTTGTCAGTGGCCATGCAGATGGGTTGGATGTAGTCAGACAGGGTTGGTTTGGTTTTTAGATGCAAAATTGCTATATTAGTCCCAGTCAGGTTGCTCAGACTGATACTTGCCACACTCAGTGTCTCTCGATGGGTATTGAAACCATTCAGTTTCAAAAGACCCAAGACCACGGTCCATTCAGACACTTCGGGTGTACTGTGGGTGACAAAATTAACTCAATTAGGACTGATGAGATTTTCAAAGCTAATGTTTATTGCTTGTTTTCAGACTGAAGATGGATTTACATTAAAGGCAGAAACCTTTAAAAATATGTCACAAACATACATTTCTTTTTTTTTCTTTTTTTTTTTCTTAAACAGCTGGTCTCTAGTTTTGTAAAACACTAGACACCAGGAGGAGACAGTGCCTCTGTTGGGCACTTTTATCATTTCTGGATTGATCACAATTTGGTTCTGTAGTCAGTAAATAGGACAGCAGCTAAAACAATGAGCAGACTGGACTTTCAACATCCACAATATCTGTAAAGGTGTCTTACCCTGAAAAACAGTTGGCATTGGTCAGAACGGCATCCACGGCCACCAAAGTCCCACTGCACTCATGAACTTCATATTTCTGGAGGCTCACCATCCACGGCCACAAGCCATCTGTCGTCACCAAGGATCCTCCCAAAATACGAGAATTTAGTGCAGCTTGGCCACAAACCACAGCTGGAGAGAAAAGCAAAAATTTAAATGATGAAAATCATTTATTTATTTTGGGTAAAACAGAGAGGTTGTAGAATTATTACCTAAATCTTTTTTTTTTTTTTTTTTACTCAGACTTTGTTCAAACCCACATAACTTTATTTAAAATTTCACTAGAGATCCAAAATGTCCCATGCCATCACAACATATCAGGCTGAATTGTGAGAACATTTGTTTAAAAGTGCTGGAAAAACCCTCACGGACAATCAGCTAATAGTGAAGAAAACAAACAGAAGTGTTACTGTAGAGACCCTGGATGTCTGAGCTAACCAAGCAAACTCTGTCGCAAGTTGTAACCAATTTAGACAGAATCAGTCCATAGGTTAGTTAATGCAGCTGTAAACCTACTTTGTCTCTCACATTTAAACTTAGTTGTTATACAGCTTAATGAAAAGCTGGAGCAAAATGACAGGCTACATAAAATATCTGATTGTATCAGAAAGTGTGTAATTTAGTCACACTGTTAAAATCTGCTAACAGACATATAGCAGATGCTCACAGCTGGTTGCTGTTGTTGTTGTTGTTGTTGTTGAAGTGGTGGTGGTTGAAGTTGTTGTCGGGGTTGCACAGGTAGCACCGAGATCACTGTCAGTCCCTGTGGATGTGAAGCTCATGAAGCCTGGCTGGTTGCTGGTGATCTGCCTGTTGATCCAGGCCTGATAATTTGACACTCTGGTGTAGACGCCTGGGAAATTGGGATCAGCGCAGCCTTTTCCAAAACTCACAATTCCAGCCTGAATCCAGCGACCATTCTGCTTGCTCACCATTGGGCCACCTGAATCCCCCTGTAAGCAGAGCAACTTTTAGAAGACGCAAACTTTGTAGGGCAAAGGACACATGACACACAAACTGGTGTAAAAATGATCACCTGACAGGAGTCCTTCCCTCCAGCACTTAACCCAGCACACATCATGTTGTTTGTGATTGTGTTTATATCTGTATAATCACAGGTACACTGTCTGTTCCCCACAACTGGAACCTCCACCTCCATTAAGTTCTGTGCAAGTGCTAGAGACACAAATACAGTTTGATAAACATTTGGTTTCACACAAACTGAACTATTGAAGATGATACTGACAAATGAAAATCACATATGAAGTAAGTCTGTAATCCACTTAGACTACCTGAACCTAAAGGGCCATGTCAGTGGTTATAAATCTCTTAGCCCATTATATTAACAAGTGGACATTTCTGCTGTAGATTTAACAACAGTCGACCTTCAAAATAAAGAAGTGGAATCACTCTCAAACAGCACAAAGACACAGACACTGGATCCAATTAAAATAACATTATTAATAATCTGAGGTTTTGACAAAAATATCTGTATAAATTTCAACACTTGTTGAACTGTTTGTCATGACCATATTTATGCTCCTCTTATAAATGAACTCCTTTGATTTAAGCACCCTGCGGAGTTTTGACCACTACTAGAGCAGCATAGTGATGTTTTTACAACTCACTTCCATTTTCAGTGAAACCAAACCCAGTGACCCAGGTGTTAGTGCCGCTGTAGAAGGTGCTGCCTGGGGCTGCCAGGCAGACCGGCTGAATGTAGTCGGTGAAAGTCACTGGTGAGGAGAGCTTCAGGAGGCAGATGTCGTTGTTGAAAGGAACTGGCTCGTGGAAGTTGTCATGTATGATGATCTGTGTTACTGTCCGATTCACCTCATTGGGGTTGGGTCCCTTTTGACTTTCACGACCCAAATAGACAACCAGATCAGTTGTGCTGGGGCTGAGGTAATGAGAGGAGAAACAAAATAACACAAAGAAATCAAGAGCAGAGCTGAACTCAAGAGCACTTTAGCAGGCACTGAGCACATTTCAAGGTCATGTGTGCCCTGTTGGCATGGGGCTTGAGAGCTGTTCATCAGGGTGATAATCCCATGCGTTACCAAGTTATTTATATCTTTAAATTATAACTCACTCTTATATATGCTCAAAGAGTTTTTGGAACCACAGTTTAGTAAATCAGTTAGTAGGTAGGTCAGCCTACAATGTATAATTTATATTTGGAGTAAAACAGATGGCTGGATTATGAGACCACAGGCCCTTCGACACTGATGTGTAAAAGGCCCCCCAACCCTCCTACACAGGTGCAAGACACCCAGACTAAAAAGAGATGCACAATGGTCATGAACCATGTAGCATCGTTTTGCATTTTGTTTCTTTGTTGCTGATTTGTGGCTCTTTGGACCATGTTGAATCTCTCTATAGTCTTAAACCATCACACTTGTTTTTT
Organism: Mastacembelus armatus; assembly: GCF_900324485.2. Classification (NCBI taxonomy): domain Eukaryota; kingdom Metazoa; phylum Chordata; class Actinopteri; order Synbranchiformes; family Mastacembelidae; genus Mastacembelus; species Mastacembelus armatus. Next base: position 6,970,884 of record NC_046640.1, read on the forward strand.
AAGGTTTTTTTGTCTTGGCTCTACCCTCAGTACTCACTGTGGGAAGCAGTGTGCAGCAGTCAGAACCCATTCTTCGTTAATGAGTGATCCCCCACAGAAGTGGCCCAAAGGAAGGGCCAGACTGACCTGCCAGGGCCAGCTGCCTGGTGGGGCCACCTCCCCTCCAATAATTTTGGTGTTGCGTGGAGCTTTACCACACACTGAAGAGAGACAGACAATAAAAAACAGAGTGAGAAATACTCTCCTCTTCCTGGATTACCACTGTGGCTTCTGTTTGTAATCGTGAGATTATTAACTGGGAGTCAACATTCCTGAGGAATGAAGGTAAAACTAATCTTGTTTCATAATTTGTCAAGATGTTCCATTTCTTCTACTTGCAGTCTTTAGTGTGAGGCTCTGGGTTTGACAGTGAACCTTAACAATAATGAAACTATAAACATTTTTATCCAGTGAAAGAATCAACAACGTGTTTAAAATATCAGGACAGGAGCAGTGAAGCAAAGACGTGTGTATGAATGGAAACAGATAACGTTTCCAGACTGCAACGGAGAATGTGGTGGTCTGCAGAGAATCATCAGGGCTCCATCCAAGACCTGCACTGATCCATGCTCAGGAAATGGGGAAGGAGCATCTCTGCAGACCCCTCACACCGTGGACACAAGCTGTTCAGACTCTACAGAGCACTGTACGCCAAAACCACCCAGCTTAGAGTCCGTTTTTTCCCCAGGCTGCTGCTCTGATGGACATTTCTCTGATGAACTCATAATGTCATAGAGTGGTAATAATGACCACTGTGTAATAACACTGTATGCCCTCTGTACCTACCTCATGTAAGGTGTCACACCACTGTTACAGTTATACTCACTATTATACTTAAATCCTTGCGCTCTGAATTTGAACTAGCTCACAGATTGTATATACTGTATATATAAAAATATTCATTAAGATTCTTGTACATATTTTCCCATCTTCCTTTCTAAAGTTGAACCTTTTGTGTTCATTTTTTGTATAGAGAAAACTTAGTGAACTGGAGTCAAATTCCCTGTGTGCCAATAAAGCTGATCTTGATTCTGAAATGTCTAATTTAACTACACCATTAACATTTGTTTGATCAATTCACAACCTCTGGATATAGCAGACACTCACAGCTGGTTGCTGTTGTTGTTGTTGTTGTTGTTGTTGTTGAAGTGGTGGGGATTGGAGTTTTTGTCGGGGTTGCACAGGTAGCACCGAGATCACTGTCAGTCCCTGTGGATGTGAAGCTCATGAAGCCTGGCTGGTTGCTGGTGATATGACTGTTGATCCAGGCCTGATAATTTGACACTCTGGTGTAGACGCCTGGGAAATTGGGATCAGCGCAGCCTTCTCCAAAACTCACAATTCCAGCCTGAATCCAGCGACCATTCTGCTTGCTCACCATTGGGCCGCCCGAATCCCCCTGTAAGCAGAGCAACTTTTAGAAGACGCAAACTTTGTAGGGCAAAGGACACATGACACACAAACTGGTGTAAAAATGATCACCTGACAAGAGTCCTTCCCTCCAGCACTTAACCCAGCACACATCATGTTGTTTGTGATTGTGTTTATATCTGTATAATCACAGGTACACTGTCTGTTCCCCACAACTGGAACCTCAACTTCCATTAGGTTCTGTGAAGGAACACCTTAAAGAGACACAAATACAGTTTGATAAACATTTGGTTTCACACCAAATAGACTATTGAAGATGATACTGACAAATGAAAATCACATACGAAGTAAGTCTGTAATCCACTTAGACTACCTGAACCTAAAGGGCCATGTCAGTGGTTATAAATCTCTTAGCCCATTATATTAACAAGTAGACATTTCTGCTGTAGATTTAACAACAGTCGACCCTCAAAATAAAGTCATGGAACCCAATATCACAAAGAGGGCTGAGAGAGGGACACCGGTTCCAATTAAAAACAGTTATTATTAATCTGAGGTTGTTGACGCTGTTTATGTTGTTAACATCAGTAAAATAAATTCTCAACAAAAGTGAAGAATAAATTTCAGCAGCTGGCATTGAGCACATTCATGCTCCTCATAAAAATGAAGCTTTTTGATGTGAAGGCAGCTATGAGGTTTCTCATCAGTGGAGTGATGTTTTACAAGTGAATCACTTATTTGTATTGTGCACATGCATGAGGATGCACCAACATTATACATACTGTATTTTAATTTTCATGCTGTTCCACTGTGCTACAGATGGGTGGCAGTAAAACATAATCAAAGACAGAAATGCACTAACAAAAGCAACAAAAAAGCCCATATAGAAATTTAAATCAATATTTGCAATGAAGATAAAATATTTGTTCACACACTTCACATGTCCCTTTTATACGTTTTAGTCAGTTTATTGGGTCACCCATACTATTTTAAGTTGTCAAACTGCACCTGATCAATGATTTTGGCTTTGGAGCACTATTATTATAGACCACCGTTTTAACTATATCCATTAGCTAGTTTATAAATGTAACTTAATTACAAATGGGTCATGTAGCAGTATATCAGTGGAAAGTTTTATTGAAAAATAAGTTTCATATTTGCATGAGAACAGGTTCTGTGCTCAGAGGCTGGATCAAATGCCTTGGTGTGAAATGCACCTTTGTGTAATTGGAATTAAACAAATTTGGAGTGGGGTGGTGGTCCCTCCAGTCCCCCTTCTGTGGGGTTGGGGGGACTGGTCTGCTAGTCCAGAGGTTCTGTCCCTGATCGCCACACAGTGTTGCAGAGACATGTCAGCCAAGACAGGCCCACAACATCCAGAGACTTAAAATACTCAGGGCGGATCTCATCTACTGTAGAGCTTTTGGATTATATGAGTGAGTTTAGCTTGGGTGGTGGATGGATCCATCAACGTCTCCAGTCGAGGACAACAGCTCCCTACTTCCACTGTAAACAGTGTTGGCAGAGTACTGATTCCGCCTCCTGAGGCGCTGAATGGTTTGCCAGAATCTCTTGGAAATAGTCCTCCTCCATGGCCTCGCCAAACTCCTCCCAGACCTGAGTTTCTGCCTCCATAAGTGCCCTGGTCACAGCATGCTTGGCCTGCCGGTACCCATCAGCTGCCTCAGGAGTCCCCCAAGTCAGCCAGGCTCAACAGGACTCCTTTTTCAGCTTGACTTACTTCAGTGGTTCTCAATCCTGGTTCTCAAGACACTCTGCCCTGCTTGTTTTCCAGCTATCCCTGTCCTACCCACCCCTGATTATGTGGATCAGGTGTGTTCAGCCAATCAGAAGTGGGCTCTTCTAAGTTGTGTTTCTGATCCAGATGTAAATGTTGATCTTGTTTCATATTCATCTTTTGATGTGAAACCCAAATGTCTTCAGTAAACAGCAAAAATAAATGAACTGCCCTCACTGTTCCAATACTTTTGGAGAGGAATGTAGTTGGAAAACAAGCAGGGCATCCTGCCTTGAGGATGGGGAGAACCACTGACTTACTTTAAGTGTCCAAGTGTAGTCGAATCATTCCAAGCAGACCCTCACAATATGTTTAGGTCTGCCGAGTCTGTCCTGCTTCCTCCTCCGCCAGCAGATCCAACTCACCACTAGGTGGTGAACAATTGAGAGCTCAGCCCTCTCTTCACTCGAGTGTCCAAGACATATGGCCGAAGGTCAGAAGGCACGACCGCAAAGTCAATCATCGACCTCTGGCCTAGGGTGTCCTGGTGCCATGTGCACTGATGGACACACTTATGTACGAACAAGGTGTTTGTTATGGACAAGCTGTAACTAGCACAGAAGTCCAACAACAGAACACTGCTTGGGTTCAGACTGGGGAGGCTGTTCCTCTTAATGTCACTGTCATTGCCCACATGGGCACAGCCTCGCCAGCAACTCCAGAATAGACGAGAGTCCAGCCCCTCTTAAGGAGTTGGGTTCCAGAGCCCAGGCTGTGTGGAGGCGAGCCCGACTATCTCTAGTTACCTCTAGTTCCAGACCTCGGGCGAGGTGACATTCAGTGTCCCGAAAGCCTAAAGTTTCAATTATGTATTAGCTAAACATTATTAAGTATATGAGTTGTACTCTTATTGTAAAGTTATACTGTAAAAAACTTTTCTCATTTGACTATGTGGAAAACATAGTTGTTGTAAATACTGTAGTCATGCTTTCAATAAATCTACTCCACTTGGTTGTACCCACCTCCAAAGGAAGTCCTGCCCCAGCCAGTGACCCAGGTGTTAGTGCCGCTGTAGAAGGTGCTGCCTGGGGCTGCCAGGCAGACCGGCTGAATGTAGTCGGTGAAAGTCACTGGTGAGGAGAGCTTCAGGAGGCAGATGTCGTTGTCATGGGTAACGCCATTATAACTGGAATGTACGGTGATCTGCGTTACTGTCCGAGCCACCTCGTTGGGGTTGGGTCCCGTTTGATTTTGGCGACCCAAATAGACAAACAGGTTGTTTGTGCTGGTGCTGAGGTAATAAGAAGAGAAACAAAATAACATAAAAGCAGGGCTGAATTTAAGAGCACTTTATAAGTAATGTCTAGTCAAATGTCTTGATAGCTCTTCAGCAGAGAGATACTCTCTCAAGATATCAAGTCATTTGTATTCTCAAATTATGACTCACGTTTGTATATCCTTAACCTTACTTCATTAAGTCCCCCATCTGCTGTTTTCTCAAACTATTAATTTGTGGCCTTCAGTTACACATATAGCCCCATTTTTTTCATCTGTGGCAGTGGACCCACCCATAGAAAACATTTATTTAGGGCCATATGAAGTGAACAGCATAATTTATTAATGGCCACAACTTGTGAAGTTGAAGGAAGAGAAACTGAATCAATTTTATAACTACAGAACATTAAAAAGTAGGTGGCAGTATGTAAATACATGATTTTGTGGCAATACATGCAGGTGCTGGGGGGCACAGAGACATAAAAGAACTCCTAACCTTTTTTCACAGGAGCAAGACACCAAAATACAAACAATGTATTATTGTTTCGTTTCTTTTATTTGCATATTTGTATCTATTTGGATCATGTTGAGCCTCTCTCTCTTTTTGCATGTGTGTGTTGTTTTGTTTTTTTTTGTCGTGGCTCTACCCTCAGTACTCACCTTGGGAAGCAGTGTGCAGCAGTCAGAACCCATTCGTTGTTAATGAGTGATCCTCCACAGTAGTGACCAGAAGGACCGACCACACTGGCTTGCCAGGGCCAGCTGCCTGGTGGGGCCACCTGCCCTCCAACAATCCTGGAGTTCATTTTAACCTTACCACACACTAAAGAGAGATAGACAGTAATTAAATAATAATAAATAAAAATTACCACTGTGGCTTCTGTTTGTAATCCTGAGATTATTAACTGGGAGTCAACATTCCTGAGGAATGAAGGTAAAACTAATCTCGTTTTATAATTTGTCAAGATGCTTTATTTCTTCTACTTGCAGTCTTTAGTGTGAGGTTCTGGGTTTGACCGTGAACCTTAACAATAATGAAACTATAAACATTTTTTATCCAGTGAAAGAATCAACAACATGTTTAAAATATCACAAATGACAGGTGCAGTAGCAGTAAAGACGTATGTCTGCATGGAAGCTGTCACTCACCATCTTGTTGTGATTGTGCCTCTGAAAAACAAACAAAAACTTTTCAGACAATTCTGCATAAATATTTTCAATTCAGGTCAAGTCAAGTGGCTTTTATCATCATCACAGTGAATACAGTGAATAATGAACCTAAAGAATGTTCCTCCAGGAACCATGGTGCTAAATAAAAAATACAAAACTACACAAGTGTACATATCCAATAATTAGACTGAGAGGCCTATATATTAGTAAAGGTAAACAAGTACATGTGTGCAAGCAGTGCAGACAGTCAGATGATGTACAAGACAAAGGCACAATTAAGGACACTGCAGCACTGACCAGTATAGAGCTTACAAGGTGTGAAACAAGGTATATTTATAATGGATGTGATGAAATGCAAACAGCCATAATGCAGATCAATATTTCTTGCATGTTTCCATCCAAGGAGTTTGTTTCTGAAGTCATTCCTTCAAAAATGGCAGAGCACGGCAGCCATCAATAATCAGACTTTGTGCTGTGCCATCCTGTAATTTACAGCACACTATTGCTAATAAAATTAGCTTTTAATTTTCTGACTATTAAGAAAACCTGTATGTTTTTTCAGGCTGAAATCATATCCATTATCTAGTCCTGGTATATAAGATTACACATATAGATCTGATAGAATCAAAGTTTGGTCCTTACCTCAAAGATAACAAAATAAAATAATATGTGCAAAGCTGGTTTCTATTATAGGTACCATGCCAAGCCTCACCCACATTGCCAAATTAAAAGTGCAGATAATAACAAAATCTCACATGGGGTCCTAATGAAAGTGCAATACCACCAAAGTAAAATGTCATGTCACTGTGGAATACTGGGGTCAGTCTTGTTAAATATCTATTTACTGCTGCCTGTCCCTGTCCTGTCCCTGAGTTGGGTCACAGTGGCCTCAGTTTTATGCATTTTAACAGGCAGGCAGTGACATGTTGGAAGATGTCTTTGTATGGACCTATTTGGTGATGGCTGTGGGACCACCAGTCAGTGTTACTGCACTATGCAGTTTCAATTCAGTTAGAGCATATGCTGAATATGTGGTCCAATGTTCTAACAAATGTTTTCGATATCAAATCAATCATCTGCTGTCGCAATAATTAAATGTTAAATTGTCTTAATAATGACTCCAGGTGATTGTGCGATGAGGAGTACAGTTGCAAATTAATCTAGTCTTTCTTTACTTTTATCCTGACTTTTAGTTTTTGAGTTTGAGTCAAACTCCAAAAACACTCTATCCTACATGTCCCATAATGCAACGCATTATTGCTAAACAAAAAAATGAGGTTTAGAATGAATTTATCAAAGCGTGACAAAGCGTCATGGCAGCCCATCATTAACTGTTGACTTTATTAGTGCTTCTAAAAAAAGAAAAGAATACATCAAAGCTGACATTTTAATTACATTAATGATAGGAGTCAGCACTGACAAACAATGACTATGTTGTAATTTTCAAGTGAGATAAGTGAGAGGGGTGCTCTGCACACACGTCGTGATGTTGATCAGCTTGTTGCTTAGTGACATGCTTTCTAGTGTGTCGTCCAACTGGTTTTACCGCCTGTTTTGCTGTCAGACTCAGGACACTCGCATTGTTCAGAGTGAAATGCAGGAAACAATGTGGAGTTATCTTAGTAGACTGAGAGGTTTTTACTGACTGTAGGTGATGCCTATTACAATAATTGACTGCCAGTTGAAATCTTTCTTAGACACAATGCTGAAATACACTGTGTGAATGTCTAAATGTCTAAGCCCTTGCTTCTTTTCCTTGCATCTTATGTGCACGGAACTAAGACGCAAGGAAAAGACACAGGTGAGGGAAACGAGGATGAAATAAGTCTAGCCCTGGACATGTCAGTCTTTGAAATAATGGATTCAACATTAGTGAAACTGGCTGCCGACCAAAGGTTTCTACATCCACCATAAAAATTCTGGGTGAAGAAGTACAGCCGCTGCTTCATTATCACTAGTTAGGTGCCTTTGAGTAAGCCAATATACTTAGAGGGCGAACATTGTATGACACTGAGAAGACAAAGGTAAAAAAGAAACACCTTCTCACTGTATTTCATAAGCCTAAGAAATATTTGTAATAAATAAATAACTAAAGTGCCATTTTAATTTCCATCTTCAGACTACAGATGCATGTCTGTGTTTTGTTGGCGTGTTCTTTCGTTTTAGAAGTTACAGAAGTATCTTATTGAACCTCTGTGCAGCTCCAATTTGTTTTGTCTTGGCAAGAAAAATACTGAGTAGGTTCAAATGAAGGTTTGAAGAACAAGCTCTTTTACAGTATGATCAGATTGTGGTTTGTTGGAGAATTGTTTTGCAAAAATGCAAGTGTCTGTGTAGTTTACGTAATAGTTCATCAAAAGTGATGTCGGAATAAAGTTTTTGGTCAATGATTTGAATACGTCAATGTAAAAAAAAACAAAAGTCACCCAGGCTGAGTCCATGTGTTCAGCTTTACTCCAACATACAGTATAGTGACATATGAGGGTTTCTGGGTGTGTATGATTAACTGTTAAGTCAACAGACATTCATCAGTAAAAACTTTACAATCCGAATCAGTTTTGCATTGGAGGACTTAAAGTTTGGTTGCATCTCGATCCACCCAAGAATCCACCTACTTTACACATTTCTATCAGCTGTGCTCTGTGGTCACAATGTGTTATAGTGCTGTGACACTGTGACAAACATCCCTTAAATCAAGTTGAAGCATTTGCAATTTATGAACAAATGATTCATTAGATGTTATAGAAACTGTAACGGCTCAAATTAAAGCCACTAATAATCATTTGCATACTCACCAAAACTCTTAAAAACAATTTGTTGAGTCTAAAAAGGTATTTATATATATGACTTTGTTCATGCTTGTGGCACTTCACTGCAGACATTTTAAAATGTTGTTAGTAGATTTTGTCAAGTCACTGTGAACGATGTCTACCTTAAAGTAACCAAACTGTAAACCTGCTTGAAGTTAGTTAAGGAAGTTATAGACAGAATGATATCTAGGCTGAATGATTTACTCAAAAAGCCTCCTTATTTTTTTACAGTTACATTTGCATTTGCATTATTTATATTTGCATATTTGTATATCCTACCAAGACCGGGAAATTAATTTTTGTTCTCGGTGGGGGACATGACACTGTGGCCTTTATTTTAAACACCAGGTCACTGAAGTTGAGGTGTGGCCAACAGAGTGTGTGTTTTGTCTCTTTCAAGTGCTGGTAATTGCTGCAACTACCATCCCAGCAGTAAGACAAAATTCCCAAATTTAAGACAGTATGTACTTGTTCTTCATAATGAGATTGTTTTTGATTTATGAAGGTCTGAACTATATTACAATTTCACATGTTCTTTCTCCTTTTTACCCAGTTTCCTTATACAAAGCAACAGGTGGCAGAAAGGATTTCTTTGTGTCTTAAAAAGAAAGAACTGTAACACTTCCTCAATCCAGGATGGAAAATACATTACAGGTACTCTCTTCATCTCATAAAGACCCTAAAGGGTGCCTTTGGTATCCTTAAGAGATGCCAGGTGTTGTTGTTGTTATATTATTTGCAGTTGTATTCAGTTTTACAACTTTTCCTTTAGTCCTATTGTTGAGGACAACTGTAAAAGCAAACAGTTCCCTCTCAAATCAATAAAGTTGTTTGAATTGTCTTGTCTTTAATTTTACTTTCAGTTAAGAATTTACAAAATGGAAAAAACTTAGACATTTCCAAGGGTTTTAAAATTAAACTACAGTTTCTTATTTTAAAGGACTAAAATGTCTTAATGACATTTTATTCTATCTATGTAACTGTTAACACTAAATGTCTGTAAATAGTTTAATGTGAGGCCACAAATAATCCTTTAAAGCGTAAACTAAAGAGATTTTTTTCCCCCATTTCTCACCGTGTTAGTGTCAACCAATTAGAAAATCTTTAACATTTACACGTATTACTCCTTTACTAATACCAAATCCCCTTAAGATTTGAGTGAAGAATTGAAGTCCTACAGTATTTTTAAACTATTTTTAAGTGATTTCTAATAAAATCAAACTCAGACACAACCCCATTCATTTCTCAGTGTAACGGCTTATGAAGTGGTGTGTTATCTATCTATCTTTGACAGAAAATAGTACTGAACTGTTTTAACAGTCAAACTGAGTACAACTAAATGTAATTAGTTAGGCTTTTAATGGCTCTTAAAATTAATTATTATTTATTTAAGCATTTTCTGCAAGTGGTATATTTATATCAGCTTCATCAGGTGTAATTGTCAATCACCAGTGTGATAAATTGTTAGCCCAGGCTCCACATTAGGAGCAATCAGGAGGCTACATATATGGTGTTACCATATAACTTAAAAACAAGAAACAAAAAAACTTCCAAACTGGATTGGTCCTTACCTCCTGTCAGGAATGTCAGCAGCAGAGCAGCAACATAGATCACCTTGTAGTAAGCCATAACAGAAAGTCTCTTACCATCTGATCTGCTCTGGTAAAAACCTTTTTATCTCCTCCCTCCTTCTCTCTCTCCATCCCCTAAAAACCTACCCACCTACCTTTCAAACACACCCAACACCTCGCCACAAATACCTGCTTAAGTAAACATCACCTGTCAGACCAACAATTGATAGAGTAGAGTACAAGTACATTTACCTTGTTACTAAGAGCTGTACAGTTTTGAGATACTTAGATTTTTCACTTCATCCTACCCCATATTCCATTTTTTTATATTGGCAGGCCTTAACCAAGTGACTTTCTTAAACCCAAAGTTTTCATCAAACAAATATTGGCTACTTTGAAGAATATAAAAAATGTGACATATTTAAAAACTTTCTTCTCAGTACGTGATGCTTTATGTATTAGTTCATAATACATAGGTGTGGAGTGTTTAGCTGAGTCTTCATCCACAAAGTAGAATGAAAAGAAAAAACAACTTAATGAGCAGATGTGTACAAACATGTCACTGGTATTTAAATCTCACTTGACAACATTCCAGCACCAAAGTCTGGTTTAAATTATCTGATCTCCTGTCAGATGTACCTGAACAGTTTTTACAACTTGCATTTTTTCATATACCTCTATTTGTTTTACCACTCAGATGTCCTATTTACACTTGTTCAGAACATAATGACTTTGGTTATGAACCGTTGCAACCAGTCGTCCTGTCCCTGCAGCTGAAAAACACCCTGAAGGTTCATAACCAATAATGACTTTCAGTTCATTATTGGTTGAAGTCGGAGTTTAAACCTGCCGTAGATACATAATACACTAGTGGTAACTTTTATTACTTTTATTTTAAGTTTGTTCTTTTTCATTTTATAAGTACAAGTAGTACTCCAAAACTAACTTTGGATTGCCAAATTAAATATCATATTACTGTAGAAGACCTGCTGTATAATAACTCTGAATGGGTATGAGCATGGGTTTGCATTTTCTCCCGTCTGTGTGGATTTTCTTCAGGTACTCCATCTTCTTGCCGCAGCCCAAAGACATGCAGGTTAATAGCTTAGCATAGATTAATTAGTGCCTGTGGTATGAATGTGAGTCTTTGTCTGTTACATCACTAAACAAAACACAAGCCAAATTCACTTACAAGTCTTTGAATGCAACAACTGGCCCCGGACAACTGGCAATGGACAGTATCTGGATCTGAATATTTTTTTGTTGTACACAGCTACAGTAATTACTGGTTGCTGTAATAATTCTTCCTGTTATTGGATAAGGAATCGTGGGTAAGTGTGACTGCCAAGTCACTTAGTTGCTTCCTCAACTCATGTTCACATGGTTACATGATGGGAAAATGTTCTTATTTACCTTTTCTAGCTCTTCAGATAAAACTGGTAATATGTTTTAAACCATTTTTCACTGAATGAAGAAGGCACAGGAACAGAAGGAATAAGTACTGTGTTGGTATACATGTGAGTACTGTATTAAAGAATTTTAAAAAAAATACAAGCACAAATGTTTAACTGGAAAACAGATCAGCCTTTTCAACAATGATCAGGTGAAGAAAATATGTGACTAAAGCTGAGGAGTTACTCACAAGACCGGCCAATCAGACCTTTATGGTTTCAGTCAACAGCCAGTATTTCCAGTATGCTGTTTATTATGTGTATGTGAAGAATGAACATATCACTGATCAGGCCCTGGACTGACACTGACCGGCAGAATGAATGACAGTTCACGTTTGACCGCCACCTATTTTCAATAGCATCTGGATGGAGACATGGAGAAATGTCTCAATGGGTCTGTTATCAGCTCAGGATTTAACTTGTCAAACTGCATCAGATTTCCAGTAAACAAATGACTTTGAGACCTTGTCAGCTTCATCCGTCACTGCTTTCAGAACAAGTGACACCAGAAAAATATGTTGAAACCCTAAAAGCCAAACGTCACAGTTTACATCTTAAAACTACTAATCTCTGTGTATCAGACATGACGAAAGAACATCTCAGGTGAGCATTTTAAATACGAAAAGTCTAATAACAGCTAACAAGCTGAATCACAGGCAAATGTAACACATAAGACATAGCCTTGTAATGTTTTACAAAGTTGAATCAAGGCAACATAAATGTGTATTTTGTGACATTTCTAAACATGAGGGGACCATGTAGTGCCCCAAGAGGGTCACCAGATAAATCTGAGGGCCAGATTACATATTTTCTCCACTTTGGACCTGAACAAGTTATTTAAATGAAAGTAAGGGATGACAGAAGTTGAGTTGGCTACAGGTAATAGATACAGTTGAAATGTAATGTATGATACAAAAGTTTGAAGCAGTGGAAGTTAAATAGTTTGCTAAAACTGCTGGCTATATTGTGCTAATGTTATAAGTAACTAATGTATAGTTAACGTAGGGCAAGATTAAAGGTAACACGTCCTTGAAATACAGTGTGTACGGAAAGTATTCAGACCCCTTTAAATGTTTCACTCTTTGTGTCATTGCAGCCATTTGCCAAAATCAAAAAAGTTCATTTTATTTCTCATTAATGTACACTCAGCACCCCATCTTGACAGAAAAAAACAGAAATGTAGAAATTTTTGCAAATTTATTAAAAAAGAAAAACTGAAATATCACATGGTCATAAGTATTCAGACCCTGTGCTCAGTATTGAGTAGAAGCACCCTTTTGAGCTAGTACGGCCATGAGTCTTCTTGGGAATGATGCAACAAGTTTTTCACACCTGGATTTGGGGATCCTCTGCCATTCTTCCTTGCAGATCCTCTCCAGTTCTGTCAGGTTGGATGGTGAACGTTGGTGGACAGCCATTTTCAGGTCTCTCCAGAGATGCTCAGTTGAGTGTACATTAATGAGAAATAAAATGAACTTTTTTGATTTTGGCAAATGTCTGCAATGACACAAAGAGTGAAAAATTTAAAGGGGTCTGAATATTTTCCATACCCACTGTAGATAGCTTTAAGTAATGCTTACATACCTGCAACAGTGAACTAAACATGTCAGATAAATAATAAATGCAAAAGCATAAAGTAAAAGTTGGGAAGCACTTACCCGGGATGTTCTTTTACCTTCATGGCAGACTCACCCAATGCTGGACCTTCCATATACAGGTGTAATTATAGTAGCTACAATCAGGTGAAACCGTCTAACTCCTTATACAGTAACTAAATATGCAATATGTGACCCCTCTCCAAATAAAACATGCTACAACAGTGCAACAGTGAATACTTAAGCAAATATGGATTTTGCATTTCTAATTAAATCAGAATATTCTGTAGAAATTTTCTTTCACTTTGATGTTAAATTTCTGCAGATCAGTATCAGGTGGTAATACTTTCAAAGGCTCTGCCATTAAAACATGGTCGTCTTACATAAGCATCATTCACTCAGTATCGGTGCTTAAGCATCAGCGCGAAATATGGGACGTCCAAAATGATTAAGGAATTTCAATGGCAGTGTTTATTCCAGGAACATGAGTAATGATCTCATATGTGAAGGCAAACTGGATCTGCCAGTTGACATAAGGAAGTTTTTAGCTAAAGTCTGCAAAGCACCAGGAAATGTCAACACGACAGGAGCTGGAAAAACCAGTGAAACCATTTACAGTAAATGGAACGAGGTCAGTAAAGCATCCACTGGAAATATTGTTCATGTTGGTCCTCTCATATGAAACCATTTATCCACATCCACTGTAAACCTCACACACCTACAAGTGAAATGCTCTTATATATACACCAGTGAAATAAGAGTAGAAAGAAATGGGAGGTGTGCAGTGTATAAACCAAGGGTAAAGTTGATCACAGGTGGTAGCCAAACAAGTTTATCAAAAGCCTCAGGCGCTGAGAAGGAAACTGTGCCAGTGTCATAAATCAGACACTTCTTGAAGCCGGTAATCTTTCCCATCATTTTAATAAATCAAAGTCAATTAGAATCTGTAGATTCCACATTTTGTTTTATTAACACATTCATTTGAAAACCAGGTCATGCACAATACAAAAACTGTAAAATGATTACATAACTAAGAATTCAACAACACATTTCTTAAATACAACCAGACACATGGGCCCTCATTTATAAAAGTGGATTTCAGGTGACAGCAAACTTTAGATGTTTTCCTATGACACTTTAAATATTGAGAACTGTTAAATGTACAACTGGACCTTGTGAAAGATTACTCAACACCTCAGGTTAGCCAACACTGTAACTGTAAACTCCTTTTGTCTGATAAATTCCAGTTTTGGTCTTATTCTTCATGTTCTTAATTGTTTCATTGTTATATTGAGCATGGTACTGTTTGTAAAATCTACCTTAATTTAGCATTTCTACTGGTCATTTTTACTGTTTTACACTTTTATCAACAGGCACCTTCTAACGCTGTTTGGAGAAATTATTAATATTATTATTATTATTATTACAACAGTTTCTTCACACACATGACTTCACAAACTAAAGAAACAGTAGCATTTATCGCCACACATTTACCATAAATTCTCAAGTTGTCAGACAGGTTTTTGAGTCCCCAGGTTACCAAACCTCAAAGTGAAAACAGGGATTAATGTTTTCATTTACATGCTATAATGTGTCTACAGTACAGCAGGGCAAAGATCAAGCTAGGTCTGACAGTTACAGCAACAGCTTTTGGGGGGGGGGGGTTTCAATTTGCAATTTCATTGTTGAATGAATGAATCCACACCAAAAGAAACTGCAGCAAAAAGCCAAATTTAAAGTGAAAATTCTTTTAAATCTGCAGAAAATGGAACTGGAAACATACCCTCCCTGCAGAGGTAATAAGTTATATTTCAAATGTTTCTGATAGTACATATGAGTACATTATTATCATAATCCTTAATTTCCCTTTGGATGATAAAGTTCGTTTTATCTTACAATCAAGTGGATTGTTGGTGTAAGTGACGTCAAATTTGGGTTTTAAGAAACAAAAAAAACTGATTGATTCTGAGCTTATTTTTCTAAGTGAGGCCCCAACAAACAGAAGGAATTGTGGATGTGAGAGACATAAGCATGAGCAAACACAAAAAAGCAGCAGTAACAATAGCCCCATTTTTCTACACACTTAATCCCTAAGGTCAAAGTTAGCAGAGGTTATATAAAAGATGAAAGGTGTGGGCTTGGCCCAGCATGAATGGGGTGAAACACACTGGTCTTTGTACTGAGGTGAGAAGGGGGAGTGTTTGTCCTTTAAGAATGATTTAGTAGGGGCGGCCCCGTCGCTCCTGTCTGCGGTCACCCCTGGAAATAACAACACAGCATTAACATCATCAGCATCCAATTGATGAGCAGAGTCTACTGGGTGAACAGGTGCATGTGTGTGTGTGTTTGACACAGCCGATAAGCTGATGTGTGGAACTCGTGCATCTGTCCATTCATGGAATATTCAAACATTTGCATCAAAATACTGCAAAAGAAAAGTCTGTATTTAAGCCACATGCCAAGATTTTCAAGTTTCCAGCTCACAGGTGATGTTCTGAAACTCAACACAATCTGCAATCTGGGAAAAAAAAATTCAAACAACTACAGCAGGTGCAGATGCTTTCAAAGGTCAAGGTGACACATAGCCAGCATGTCAATAATTTTATTTCTACTTCCAGTAGGTTTCACAGGTTCTAGCATGAGGTGGAGCATGTATATTGAAAATTCATGCTGGAACAAGCAGTTAAACAATGGCTTTAAGCTTATTCACAGAGTTTCAAATTTTGCATACTTTATTGTGTTATAAATGTAATTGCAATTGCAATTGATTCGACATTAGTTAGAAAGGCACACTGTGTGTAGTGATGCTACTGAAGAACCTTGCCAATTGGGGCAATGAGTGAAACCACATTTTCTTTTTACTGACATGTCTGGTTAACAAATGGTGGAGCAGTCAAAACCTCCGGTACGCCAAGACGGTGCCAAAGGGTGTGTTGACATTTGTTCATGGCCAAATATGAAAGAGGCAATTAGACTCAATCAAGTGTGCCCAGTTTCATGGGAACTGGTGTTTATACAATTTTATGAGTTTTATGAGTGAAGTCAGAGTTGGTTGAATCTGGCCTTCTGACTAGTAATCAGTAACCAGTGACCAAGAAGTCAAATACCATATTAGTCTTTAAATTAATGTTCATCAGTTTAATGCAGTAAATATATTAATATATCTATAACACAACAAAGTGTACAAAAATCAAGGGGTCTTCCCAAAGTTACTGTAGCTCCCCTTAACGTCTAAACGTTTGTCAATTAATCTAACCTTGCATCCATCTTTCCAGGGCCGTATCCCCCCCGCTCGCCTCCTCGGCCCCCTCGGAAGCCACCACGGTCACCACCACGGCCCCTGAATCCACCACGATCAAACCCCCCTCTGCGCTCTCCTCCATAGCCTCCTATCAGCAGAAGTAATTTGGTGATTTGTAAAATGCAGACAGAAACAGAGAACTTTACTATTTTTGAACTATTTGTACACATAAAAATATGATCTACCCACGACAGACTTTCAAATAAAGTGGTATAAAACATTTCATCTGTAGCTATAAATGCCTAACCTCTTTCCATTGGGGGCATCCCACCAGCATCCTCGGGTTTAGGAGCCTTGCACTGGTTACACTCATTACGCCATGAGAAGTTCAGGTTACCACAATTGCTGAAGAGAAAAGTGCAAAAAAGAAAACAGTCACTAAATAGTCACTAAATAATTACAAAACAATATTTAAAAAAATAACAATTGAATGCTTCTTTTTTGAATTTAGTAGTATATGCAGACTTACAAACATTGTACAAAATGTTAATGTCCAAATCCCTCTAGAAGTGAAAATCTATTCACAGCATTAGATTCTGACTCACGGGTTTGAACACTTCCAGTCTCCAGCCCTCTGCTGTCCTCCTCCTCCACCTCCACCATTGCCTCCTGGGAAACCTCCACCTCGACCCCCTCCAAAACCTCCACGTCCCATTGGCCCTTCACAGAGAAAACAACAGCACAGTCAGATGTCATCAGCGTAACACATGTGACCAGTGGTGTCCTCCCTGGAATCATCAAGCCTCTGCCCCTGGCAGCTACTAAACAGATACAAAACGTTGACATTGTGGTGACGTTGTTTTGCCAGCTACCAAAGTTGAGATGAATTCTCTGTCCCAGTTTGTCTCAAATGAGACAGAATTTCTATGGAACATCTGATACAGCCATTACAAAATGAAGTGGGCTCACCTCCTCGCCCTCGACTTCCCCTCATGCCACCTCGGCCCCCAAAGTCAGCCCTGCGGGTGGCAAAGGACACCTTAATAGGATTTCCATTGAAGTCCTTACCTGAGGAGAAAAAAAATTTATATCAAAGGTCATCAGGAACTGAGCAGAGACAAGACATAAATGTCTGTTGACTTGAAGATAAACAACCTACCATCAAACCAGTCGATGGCAGCCTTAGCTGAAGGGGGGTCATCAAAAGAAACAGTGGCCTCCCCCTTCAGCTTCCCTGTCTCTCTGTCTGTGTACAGATTTATCATGGGCAGGCCTGTTTTCTTGTTAACCTAAGTGAGTGGACAGAGGGAAGAAACAGAGAAAAATCAGAGTTGACTTGATGTCATACAATGAGATAATACACAGTCAGAAAGGTGTCAAATATATTGTGTTAGGAGGTAGAGTGGAGAAATTGTGCATTTATGAGTCTTCATTTCATCCATTGTTCTATTCATTCATCTCTGCCCACATCCCTGTAAGTACTGTCTTTAAGTTTAATCAAAATTTGAAATTCACTGCACCACAACAACAAATATATTTAAATGTTTTTTTTTTTTAAAGCCAGGACGATCTCAATGTGAGTCTCAACATATTAAAAGTGCAAGTTCATATTTAACAAATTCACATTTCTCCCAGATCCAAGGCTTCATCTGTGCTGGTCACCGTACTGTGGGCATGTTATTCATACTGTAAATACATGACATAAACGATGAAATGTATACATATACAAATGATTGATTGATGACTAGGGGAGATCAAATACTGGAGAGCTACCTTAATGATCCCAATCTGCTTAAAAAAGTCTGCCACAGACTCAACAGTGTAGTCATCTCCCAGGCCTTGCACAAAGATGGTGTTATTATCAGAGTTATCCTGGTCTTGCACTGTTAGAAGATAAAATATACAGATGTTAAGAAAACAACAACATGATTACTGCAGCTTTGAAGTACTAAAATCATAATCCTTTTGTTGCTAGCAGGGCAAAAATAAAACAGTCCAAGACTTACTAAAACCAGGTCCTCCATGTCCATGTCCCAGGTCTCTTGGTCCTTGAGAGGACAAAAACAGATATCAGGTTCTGGAAAATATTATCTGTTGAAACACACTTTTATCACCATGATCATACAAACTGTAAATTCTGTTCATTCACATCTTCCCACCAAAATAGTACCAGCATGACAGACTGCATACTGATAATAACATAACGCTTAGCTTCGTGATCACCGTATTTCACAGCACCTGAACGCAGACAACAGCAACTGATATCTTTAAAACGTATCAAGGCTGTCAACATTATTGAAATAGTGCTTTCATGTTGAGGTTGTGCCTCAGATAAACCACAATATATCTCATAGTACATCATTGTACTGGTTTAAGTACCTACTTTGCTCAAATATGTGAGTCTATAACATTTGACAGAGAGACACTCAGACTGGGCTCTTGGATCCTGATGTTAAACAGTCTACGCATTTGTGTTGCTGCATTTCCCAAAACACTATGAATCATTTCCTTTCACTTGAGATCGACAACTCTTGAACTCAAAAACAATCTCTTTTGAGCATATACACCTTCAGCTGTCATGTTAAATCATGTCATAAATTCACTCCTTTGTCTGCTTTAGTTGTCACATAACTTTAACATCAACATACAGATTGGTAGTATGTTGGTAGTTCTAAGATCATGACAGATTTCTAGCCGTTTTGTGATTTAGTCCCACACTCATTCCCAATCATCAGACCCATTCATCAGACCAAGTTCCAATGTTTGTTTTCAGAGGATAACAGAAACACCTCAGAAATGCTCAGGCATGATTAGTATCATTACCTTTGTGAAGGTGGACTTCAATATTGTGTAACCGGCAGCCTGATTTACCAGAATATATGGTACTGCATAAAATGTTACTCCTTTAAAATAAACTTTGCTTTGTTATTAGAAGCAAGAGATGATCACCTTTCAACAACATAACACGGCTTGGATACAGTGAAACCAGGTGAGACCTGGGTCACAGACCTCAGACCTGCTGATTCTTCTTACTTTGAAGAATGATGCTAAGAAAACAAATCACAGCACTAATCCTGGCACATTCAGTACCACATTCTTACAACTTCTTTGAATAACCTCAGATTTCACAAACTCCCTAGTGACTAAGTGTTTGATGCTGTAATGGATCATTTTTTAAATCAAGAGTTCATCTATATATTTTAAATGCAATGGCACCAAGTGGCTCAGCTCAGGACCATGGAGTGCTACACGTAGCGGTGTAGCCATCTTCACTCCCCGCTTTGCTGGACTTAGTAGTAGGTGTAAAACCAGAACTAGCAGGATTATAAAGGATTCTCACCATCCCAGCATTACACTTTTTCAACTTCTGTGCTCAGGCAAACACCTCAACACCACAAATCAATCACAGAATAACTCAGAGAAAGCTTCATGCCTCACACCATGAGGACGATCAACTTTAACTTCGTTATATCTAAGCCGTTCTCTAGCACATCGTCCCCTGTGAATCTTTTGTGAATTTATATATATATATATATATTTGCATTTGAGTTTATACTACATTTTATGATGCAGTTCTTACAACTGTGACTTGTTTATTCACTGAAAAAAAATGCTCAGCCTCCCTACACACTACACTGACATAACACACATTTATTAGTCATTCAACTATATTTATAACAGATTTAGGAAAAAGATTTTCTTATATTTTGTTTTCATTATTATTCTCTACACAGATTTCTGTATGTAAAGTAAAAACTTTTGAGTCCTTTGATCAGGATCACTGGCACAGACAAGAGCAACTGCACAGGTTCTGCTTCCAACACTAAACACTACAGCACTTTAACTGCTGTAATTCGACATAATCAATACTGTAAATCCTGGAGAGCTTTCTTGATTTGCTGTACATTCATGAAGAGCTTTATCTTCACCATCCTAATAATTTTCTGCTCATTCAAAAGACCCGTGTTCTTCTGTCTGTTTTCTCGTCTTCCTGTGCGTGCTTGGTATTCTTAGCATGTACCCAACTGTTGATTTTGGCAAACCAGCCTACCTTTGATCTGTCTTTGACATTCACTTTTTTTTTTATTTTACTCATCACAATGTTTGTTTGTTGTTGTTTTTTTTTTGTTGCAGTTACATCTTTACTGCTCATACTGACAGACAGAGCTACTTCAAACCAAACGGCACCTCTGAGTCCACTCTCAGCCACATGTGCGCTCTCTTGTCCGTGAACCCGTGCTAAAATGACACACAGCTGTCAAAGAAACATTGTGCCAGAGGCTACATCTCTCACATGGTTCTTTCAACATTGACAAAAGCCACCTTCTACTTAAAAGGTGTATCTGTAATTGTTTTTTTCAAATGAATGTGCTGACACTCATAACAAACATGTAACTAAAAAAAGCAATAATAACACACACGTAAATGCCAAATATTCCTGTCCCAAGAACAGAAGTGAGATCACACCATTACATAAAATCTTTTCAATTCAACCTACTTTGGATTTGACTTATTCTAACAACAGAAACAATCGTGTAACACCGAGCACATGATCCGTCTGTCCAAAGAGATTATCGGGCTGTTGCGAAACCACAAACCACCCTTTGTACAGTGTGTACTATATAAAGTGGTTTGCTTGACAACATTCCCGGTTTTAATCAGTCAAACCAGTTTTTACCATTAACCTCGTCTTTGAAAAGCAGAACCGACCCCTCCTTACTCAGGTTTAACAGTGTTGCTGCTACTGGTCAGCGTTCATTTCTTACACCTGAAGAGCATAAACATTATTTCATCCGCTGACGTGGGACTCACAACCTGAACCACGATTGCAAAGTCTGAAGAACAGAGCGTTCTCACACACTGCAGTTGAAAGGTCAGAGATGATGATACTTTTTTTTTCTTTTGTTGAGTTTGAACACCCATTCATCAAATTCCAACGCCAACAATGCAAAACAGAGAACTACAGCTGCAAGGTTACCATAAACCCCCATCTGCTCAGCAAAAGTACACTTGCAGTACCCTCAGGTTTTAGCCCATTCACAGAACAGAGCACGAAAGTCTCAAGAATACACTCGACCTACGCTGTCCTACTTCAGCTCTTGCAGCAGCTGAAAACCTCTTTACATGGCACATTTTTCGTTGCATGTGTTTACACTGTTCAGCAATAATCAGTTCAGTGTAATAATAAATAATTCAAAGTAAATTTTCTTCTCCCAGCATTTATGTTACTTCAAAAACACAATTACATTACCTTTTTTTTTTTACCCACTTTATGATTCCAGTATAATGATTTCCCTTCCCATTAGCTTTGACTCTTCAAACTCAACAAACCTTTTTGCCAAAATGTTTTTTTTTTTTGGTCACTTACCACCAAACTTATTGAATCCTCCGCGATCGCCCATTCTGATGAAGAGGAAGAGAAAAACGACACACATTGAAGGCTGGTGCTGACAGCGATTTGGCTTTACGGCTTGTGGGTAACCTTCACTCTCACAGTCTCTTCAATAAACCCACCCCTCTTCATTTGGCACTTGACTTACTGAGCCCCTACTTAATTTCAATCTGAGTCTGTTGAATTTAACTTGAAGAAAGGAGATCAGGTTAAAGAGCTTGTGTTTAAATGCTCACAAGTGGCTGAAATTCATCATTTTTAACCCAAATGTCCTATCAGTCCTGTCAGTGACTTGTATGTACCCATTTTATTGCATTATCCAACTTGGCTTTGTGTCAATTATCAAACCAGAACTTTACCATATTCGCCCCATAGAAGGATGTTGGGTATGTTTTAGGCTGCAGATAACCCTTACTCCTCACACAAATTGCAGCAAAGCCCAAAATAGGTGTTCTTTGAGGCTTTTCTTGTGTATCGCAAATTATCAGCATTTTTAAATCATTCTTTCTTCCAACTAAAAGAAATAAAAATAAAAAAAAGACTATTTTCTGTCTGTAGACCTCCCCCCATTTGTAATTTTCCAAAATGATGGCTTAAGAGCAGAAAGTCAGCCTGGAGAGAAGGTAAAGGCCTAGGAGAAGATTCAAAGATTGATTAAAGCAGGGCATGACACAGATATCTGTAAGAGCTGGTTGGAGACGAGGTGGTAACAGATTGTTGGCAGATGATGAGAATGTCTTGTGGCATGTTAGCATGTGGACAGAGTCAAGGCCCCAGTTTACTTGTTGTGGAAACACATTTTGGCAAGTTGCAAAGAATAAAATAAAATTAAATCCCACCATGTTGGCTTTGGACTTCACAATGTATAAAGGCTTTACTGGCCGAGCTAGCTGAATTTTTTTAAACAATATCTAAAACATAAGGTAACAATTTAACATAGCAAATAATTTGTTACTCAGTTCTTCATGTTGTGCTTAAGTTTTGGGTACATTTGTCCCTGCCTCCAGCTTACACTAAAACACTTGCTGCTTTTTAATAAAAAGCACATGCACTTCAGCATACTGGGAAATTGTGTTTGGTATTAATAAAAACAAAAGATGGGTGACAGGCAAGCACCAGTAGCTTTTTACATGTTCATTGAGAAATGACTCAGAAGACACAAACATTTTTTCCCACTGTCTGAAATTAAATCAGACTAAACAGACTAAACAGAGAGAGAATATTTTAGAGAGATTTTTATTACTTTCCTCGAAGTCAGAACTTTCCATACACAAAGATTACTATGTCTTTGGACATAGGCATCAGCTGCAGCTAATCCAGAATGCTGCTGCCAGAGTCCTTACTAACACCAGGAAACTGGACCATATCACACCAGTTCTCAGATCACTACACTGGCTTCCCGTTAGTCAAAGGATAGATTTTAAAATCTTATTGCTAGTTTATAAAGCACTAAATGGTTGTGGACCAAAATATATTCAAGATGTATTAGTTCCCTATGAGGTTTCCAGACCCCTCAGGTCATCTGGGACAGGTCTACTGTGTGTTCCCAGAACCAGAACCAAACAAAGTGAAGCAGCATTCAGTCACTATGCTCCTCACTTGTGGAACAAACTTCCTGAACACCTGAGGTCTGCTCAAACTGTCAGCTCATTCAAATCAGGACTGAAAACACTGTTGTTTACTGCTGCCTTCAAATAACTGTTCATCCTTGTTTTCTTAATGTGCTTTTATGTTTTATTTTAATTTACTTTACTTGATTTAAATTTATTTTATGTTAAATGTCTCTATTTTTAAATGCTCTTTTCAATGCTTTTAATGTAATTATATGCCTTGTAAAGCACTTTGAATTGCATAGTGTATGAATGGTGCTATACAAATAAATTTGCCTTTGCCTTTAAACAATGTGGGAAAGCCCAGATGATGATGATGACATGGCTTTAGAAGCTTCTGATAGGTTAACTGACAACATTTGAGTTAATTGGAGGCACACCTGTGCATGTATTTTTAAGGCCACACTCAAACACACTACTTCCTTGTTTGACAGTGTGGGAAAATCAAAAGAAATCAGCCACGTTCATCTGTTCAAACAATTATCCGCAAGTATAAACAACATGGGAATGTCCAGCCATCATACCGCTCAGGAAGGAGACGGTTTCTGTGTCCCAGAGATGAACGGATTTTGGTCCGAAACGTGCAAATTAATGCCAGAACCAAAGCTAAAGACCTTGCGAAGATGATGGCTGGAGCTGGTAAGAGTGTGTCATTATCCACAGTCAAACGAGTCCTGTACAGACATGGGCTAAAAGGCCACTCAGCCAGGAAGAAGCCATTACTCCAGAAGCAGCATAAAAAAAAGCCAGATTACAGTTTGCAAGCGCACACAGGGACAAACACCCGGAGTTTTTGAGACATGTCCTATGGTCTGATGAAACTAAAGTGGAACTGTTTGGCCATAATGACCATCGTTACATTTGGAGGAAAAAGGGGGAAGCTTGAAAACTTGAGAACACCATCCCAACTGTGAAGTACGGAGGTGGCAGCATCATATTGTGGGGCTGTTTTGCTGCAGGAGGAACTGGTGCACTTCATAAGATAGATGGCATCATGAAGAAAGAACATTATGTGGAAATATTGAAGCAACATCTCAAGCCATCAGCCAGGAAGTTGAAGCTTGGGCGCAAATGGGTCTTCCAAATGGACAATGACCCTAAGTATACCGCCAAAATAGTCACAAAGTGGCTTAGGGAAAGTCAATGTGTTGGAGTGGCCATCACAAAGCCCTGATCTCAATCCCATAAAAAATTTGTGGGCAGAATTGAAAAGGTGTGTGCGAGCAAGGCGGCCTACAAACCTGACTCGGCTACACCAGTTCTGTCAGGAGGAATGGGCCAGAATTCCAGCAAACTATTGAGAGAAGCTTGTGGAAGGATACCCAAAACGCTGTATGACCCAAGTCATACAGTTTAAAGGCAATGCTACCAAATACTAAGGATATGTATGTAAACTTCTGACTTTGAAGAAAGTAATAAAAATCTCTCTAAAATATTCTCTCTCTCATTACTGCAGCATTTAGCAAATTGAAATAATTTTGGCAATCCTAACTGACATAAAACAGGAGAAGTTTAGTCTGATTTAATTTTCAGACAGTGGGAAAAAATGTTTATGTGTCTTTTTACACAGTGTATGTAAATTTCTGGTTTCAACTGTAAATAAAAATGATTTACTCAGTGATTTAGCCAGTGTTTTGATGAGCATACTGTACAGCTGGATGTCAGCTGGTAAGTGCTCAGTGCCAATGGTCTAATTAAAGGATACTGTAATTACCCAGTGGGGGCTGGGTTCCATGTAATGCAGTGGTGAGGAAGGAAATTTAAATGAAGTCCATGATGGATGAGAAAACATAATGAAATGGCAAACTAATTTATTGGAGTTCATCGCCTACATTATGAAGTTACAAAGATGTGCATGAAACTATGTGCGACCTCCAGAAGGAAAACAAAACCATCAACTTACCATAAAACTTTCTGATTCATAGTTTCACTTCAATCATTTAATGATGATGATCCTGCTGTAAAATCTTTGTTGTCACTTGACTCTGTTCCATAGAATTTGCTTGTTTTCTATGGGTTTGGCCAACCCATGATCTATTTTTTATTTGTGCAAGTATGGTTCTTTCTTATGTTTGGACAGAAATGCAGTTTAAAGAACAGTCTGTTTAGTTAGTGAAATATCACTTTGCACAAATTCTAAATCAAAAAGTAGCTTGTGAATGCAGTGCTGTGCTGCGGACAGCTCACACTGGTTTTTCTGAGCCGCACACAAACAGCCACCCCAGTTTCATCCTCAATATGTGCTCAGAGCTACAAGTTTAGTTGACCTTTGGGTTTAACTGAAACTCCTCTCAAAAAAACTTCTGGCTTTCAGGCAACACCAAGTTTGAGTATCATCACACCATAATTTTTGCAATAATAAACTGAAAGTTTGGGACCAGAAATTTTGTCCTTTTCTTTTTTTACAACCTCTACCTTTCAGCATGAGAGCACCCTGCTCGTCTCTGTTTGGATCATCACACAGGCAGTGGAGTCTGCTGTACACAAGATTTTTGTGTTTACAGCAATGTAAAAAAGGCAAACAAGACCATTAATAGGACAAAGGTTTCATACCTCCTATTGTCATATGCATATGCTATAGAGGTAACTGCAGACACATCAACACAAACAACCAAATCATGTGGTCGTTTGTTGGATTTCAGTTCAAATGTGGTTTGCTTGCTGTTGATTTTACAGTGAGACACCGTTCTGATGCAGATATTTGCTGTTAAGAACCTCATATTTGTGCTACTGACAGTTCAAAATATAACTTTGAGGCACATATAATAGACCTGTTTATGGCGGAACATGTCCATCATTCCAGCCCAGAGTCTCTCTTGTTGTTGTATGTATAGCATAACTAAAACAGTGATGTCAGTGAAGGGAGTTTGAATACTTTCTAAATGCAATGTCTTTTTGTGAGGTCTTGGCAATTCACGTTTTCTGAACAAACATCTTCAAGAAAGGTGCAGAAGGTTCTGTTTCACTCACATGGAGAGTTTTTCCTGAAGCATTGCACATCAGTGGATCACAATTCATTGCATAACCATCAGTTTAAAACTTTTCACAATGGATTTATTTTACCATAATGTTACTCTAAATATTAATATTGGAAAGATATTCTTATTGAGGTTGTGATATTGCCTGTCCTCACCATCCAGGCAATGAAAGGTTTGTGTCAGCACTAAGGTTGGCCAGACTCATACCATATTAACAAAATTATGCCCTGCTTAGAATTTAGAGTATTGGTATCAGTGCTATAAAAACAAAAATTCAAAGTGTTAGAGCATGTTATGTGCACATGATGACTCTTCATAGTTCTGTTTCTCTGCATGTGTACAGCAATCAACATGTCAGGTTAAATAATTTATACAAGTCTGCTGTTTTTTTAACATGACCATGATTAGGACACTGAAAGAGTAAAAATAAAATGTCTGATGGTTGTAGAGTCACTCAGTTGATACAGAATTAGCCTATTCATGATGCATTTACTTTATAATGACAGATATGCTCTACCTCTGTAATGGTACAGTAGCAGTTTGTAATAATCAAAAATATTGGGATTGTTTTTAGTGACTCTTGCCCTGGTATTACTTACCAACAGATCATAACAGGTTTGGCAAAGGACTCTATCCCTGGAGTAAAGGTATGTGTTCACCCAAAGGTTCATGGATCAGAAAATCAAAATTTGCTGCTGTCCAGCCAAACAGAAACCCTATGAATAGCTTTGGGGCTGGGATTCATTTTCTTCAAAATCAAGTGAGAGGCAAAATCTTGATAAATCAACATACATTTCTCAACAGCACAAATGTAGGACAGTCTGTCCCCTCTCACATTTTACGTCAATCTTATTTTTACCTCTACTTTAGTTCCACCAACTGTAGCCAAGGTAAAGAAACATTTAGATGCACCACTCATATTCAGTGTAGTTTTGACAGATAACATGGACATTGGATGATTTTTAAACACTTACCCCATGCCTCCTCTTCCTCTTGGTCCACCTCGGCCACCTCGGTCAAAACCACGGTCATATCCACCGCCACCGCCACGACCCCCAAATCCACCCCCACGGCCTCTGCCGCCACGGCCATCCTGACCGCCATAACCTCCATCAGGACCACTGTACCCTCCACTTCCTCCTCCTCCACTCATTGGTGGGCTTTCATCTCCGTAACCTGAGATGAAGTTGAAACAAACAGATTTACCCTCTGGGACTACTTCTCTACTAAAGAAACTGGAAACTGACAGAAAAATTTGCAATAATAAGTCATGTATAACTTTGTCCATTGTTGAGTTCATATTAGCTTCATTTCACATGGACACAGAACATTTATATAAAGAGCAAACACAAAGCCATCCCTCACCTCCACCCTGACTGTACTGGCTCTGCTGACTGTAGGTTTGTGGAGGGGGGGAGTTATAGCTTGTAGGCTGGTTGTAGTGACCTCCTCCATGCTGCGATGGTTGTTGGTGGCACCCACTAGCCCCATAGCTTCCAGTCTGACCTCCACTGCTCCCATAACCCCCTCCACTCTGCCCACCACTGGGTGGCTGGTTGTAACCAGGGGCCTGAGAGTTACCTTCATAGCTGGTGAGAACAGGGAGTAAGAGAAGCACTTCAAAAACTGAAGAGCATTTAAGTGGAAACACCTCTGTCACTGTTGCATAACTGGTGTCTAAATAGTGCATTACCTTGCAGAGGACGAAGAAGGCGGCTGCTGCTGGCTGTACCCAGAGAAGGATGACTGCTGGTTGTAGGTCATGTTGGATGGCTGGTTGCTGCTGCTGCTGCTGCTGCTGCTGTAGCCTCCAGAGCTATAGGACTGACTGGAATGACTATAACCACCCCCACCACTCTGGTTAGAGGGTGGAGAACCATATCCTCCTGGGAGAAAAAAGGAAATGTAACTAAGCCATGGCACAATGTGTGGCTGAAAATCTGCATGTTTTTTGATATTTAATGAGTCTGCCTCTACCTGACTGGGTCTGTCCATAACTGCCATATCCTCCTTGGCTGTAGGATCCAGGGCTGCTGTCAGAGCCCTGGTTATATCCTCCATAGCCTTGCTGGCTGTAGCTCTGGCCAGAGGACTGACCATAGCCTTGGCTAGCACCACCAGCTCCACTATAAGATCCATAACTACAAGTGGTTGAAAAGAAAACTCACACACCAAATATATAAATAAACTGCTTATGAAATATTATCCACTAAAATTTACCACCTTTCATTAGGTTCCTAAGATAATAGGAATGAAGTAAACTGTAAGTCCTTTGGTTTCTCTTACATGCATACTGAGGCAGTTGAGGGTGAATCATATTGGTATATTCGTATATGGCAGTTTATTAGGGACACCTAACTAAAGTTAATAAGAGAGCCCTGCACTAAATCCCCCTTTTATAAAGAAGATAATGTTGAGTTTTTATACAAACAGCCTCAGAGAGGAGTTAATCCAACTGTATGGTGGTTCTGCAGGCTGCAGTGTGTGCTGTTGTTGAAGTGCACTGAATTATTCAGAGAGGTGTTTCTGTGGTTTAGCCCAGCTCCACTGACATGAATGGGCTGGACAAAATAACAGAAACAACAATCATATCAGTCGGTACAGTACACAATACAAATCAACAGCAATACAATCTACATCATCAAAAGTGATCACACGGTCTCAAAGTATCATTATAATTTATCTTTTTTAAATGTCTATTCTTGATGATTTTAACACAATGCAGGGACCTCTTGATGTGCTGTGCTGTACTGTACAGAGATGTTTCCAATCTAAACTGATGTATAGTTGTTGCATAAAAAGCCGAGAAACTGTTTTATGATTAGGTTAGTATTTGAATACTTACCCCGGAGCAGAAGATTGGGAATAATCTATGGAATAAACAAAATAGACGATAATATAAAATCATATTTTGTAGTTTCTAATAGCATACATCAAATTAGTTAGGTCCAAATGTTGCTGGGCTTTGTCTGGAAGGTACAGCAAGGATCACCAACATTAGAGAGATTCATTTATTGATAGTGAGGGTTTATTAGCTAGTACACATGCAGCCACATACAGTGTTTAACATCATGCTCTTTAACAAATATAAACAAAAACACATGTATCTATAACTAGTCTAATGGACAAACCGCAGACCGGAAGACACTGAGACAGAAACTGGGTCAGCAGTGACAGGAGACTGAACCGGATTATTTACATGTAAACAAATGAACCGTGGCAACAACACATCAGGTTACACCAGTTTACTTCTGTTTTCTCTTCCCGGGAGCTCTTTCTAAACCACACGGTGAATTAAAAAGAACACCACGCCTTTCGACACTAATGCTACTACAACACGTTAGACCTAGCAGCTAACCATCGACCATGAATGAGCCTTTACGGTAATTTGCTCACTAACTAACTAGTCTTATCTCTAACCAGTCAGCTGCATCTTTTCACGGTGTTTTCTAATATCTGCTAACCAACTCTGACCTGTACTGCTCGACAACCAAACACTGCAGAAATATCAAAGTGTCTGTTTCCTACCGTTAGACGCCATTTCACCAACGAGCAGCCTCGAACCGAAAACCGGATCAGTCTGTGAGACGGTGCAGTTACCGGGCTGACTGGACCACGCAGGCCGAAAATGGATGCTCAGACGCCGGTGTCGTGTTACCAGGCGTCCCCTACAGTTCCTCCGCAGGCCGCTGGGCGCTGACAAACACTAAGACGCTTTACGGCAGGTGGCGTCATCACGTTGCATCACGGCCGCCTACTGTTCACAGCCCAGTCCTCCTCATTCTGTTAAATAACTGTCCAGATGATAATTTACTTTTTAAACTCATCTCTGATCATCCTAATTCCTGCATCTGTGAAATCATAGCTTCCCTTTTCCAGAATTTGTACTGCATAATGACACGTTTCATTGTTCCTGCCTCTTGACAAATTAAATAATAATAATGTTAATAATAATTATGATGATGATGATAATGATGATAACTACCTTTAAAGTGTGTCCGTTAAATTGACAGATACTGCTTCAAAGAAATGAGGCCGTTCAGAGCTGTAAATAAAACATAATTTATAGAGCACATTTCGTTATTAGGCCCGAGCACCGCAGGGACTATTATAACTGCTCTAGACAGCGTCTAGTGTTGACCCACACCCCACCATGACGTGGGGATGCGCGAGAGCTTTCACGAAAATGTATGTGATGTGATTGTCAAGTGGCGCGTGGGTCTGGAAATCGTTAGGATTATTCTTCTTCCCTATTATTTAACGACCTCAGATTTGACCCCCTGTCGAGCTCATGTGACCAACAGGAAGTCCACCAGCTGGGAGTTTATCTTGAGGTCATTGAGTTCGTTGATTTTGCTCACCTCGAACTTGAACGAACTCCTCCTTGGGCTTTTGACCGAAAGAGCTCATTCTTGGTCAGCCTCCTCTATACGAGAGAGGCAGCTAAACTTATGCAAATTTCGTTTTACGGATTTCCTTTGGCGGACCCGACAAGTTGACCTATTTTTCGAGTTCATCAAACCTTCGAGTTGTGATAAATCGCACACGCATTGTCGGATTTGATTCTGACCAATTGATTAATTTTAGACCCCGGGGGCCTGAATGCAGATGATTGAACAAAATCACAACAGGCGTAATAGTGCCCCCTGTATAACGTTTTGAAAATGTGAATGGAGAGCCAAACATTTAGTTTTGTCAGAACTTTACCAAATTTGGCACATCAAAAAAGCCAATTGGCCCCATGCTCTATTTTCAACGCTGTTGCTTTGGAGATGACAGACACCGACCATTGTTTTCCAATGGGAGATCTGTACTGAAGGATGAAAATGCATGTAGAGCCAAAATTTAGTTTGTCAGAACTGTACCAAATTTGGCAGAAAAATTCTTTAGGGCATCCTGATCACAAAAGCCAATAAGACCCATGCTCTATTTTCCACTTTGTTGCCATGACAATGACCGAGAGCCACCATTCTATTTCAGTGACAGATGTACACTGGAAGATGAAATTGCTGTAGAATTGCCTGCTGCTGCTGCCGTCCTGCATTTCTGTGTGTCTGTATGTGCCTGTATCACTGTGACCTCAGAAATGTGCCCTCTGTGGCCAAAATCCCCCACCTCAACTTTCCGGGCCCAAATTCTGGTCTCATTTAAAGGGCTCCCAGTGAGGTGACTGGAACCACGGTTTCACCTTGGTACTGAATAAATCTTGTGGTTTTATTCTTCTTAATATGTGTGTCTGTGTGTTTTTGTGTCTCAGTACATCTGGAAATGTGCATCTAAGTTTACAACTGCTGCTCTGGTTACTATTATTATTATTATTTTACAGTAAGATGAAATAGAAGAAGAAAAGCAATCAATATTGATTAACATGTCATAAATACAGTCTAGTCAGACACACATCCAATTGCCAGTGTGATACACCAATTTTGCAATAAATCCTCCTTGTGTGAAGGTGATACTAATACTGATAATGAAGCTGATCAATAGAGAAGGCATCAAAACCAGAGATTACTGTAAAGTGCATTATAGGGACAAAAATAAATAAATAAATAAATGACATGATTTGTAGATATAAATCAGCATGCCCACAGTAAAATGACACCCAACAGCACCACTAACTTCATCCTTCATACAGTTAAATCAACAAAAAATCCAAACTATGGGCTATTACAGGGCTGTCGCATTTACTGTTTAGTTTTAATTAAATGTACCTAATACAACGACAACAGATTTTATATAACATGTATAACACATTAATATAGAAATTATCCATGTAAAACTAACACAATTTTTTTAGGTAAAGTTACTCTGTAAAGTGACTTTTCTTAAAATCCTTATTTAGTCATTGAACCTTGAGATGCATTGTCTTTTTCTACATTGCCATTATCAAAGAGGCAGTTACATAAACAATTACTTTACAATATTGACATTCAGCATATAGACTATATATTCTTCAAAGCAGTTCCAATATAAGTCTCATTTTCAATGCTTTTGTTTGACATTTGCAGGATGTAAATTCAAACAGCAGCCTTCTTTGTTTTCTCATCACCATGACACCAACATTTCCACAGAAGCAGCCTGAACACACACCAGGTAAGTAACAACACAGCAGATGATGAATATAATTAACTTCATTTCTTAATTTAATTGTTTCTGACTCTTCACTCTACATGGATCTTATTTTTACTTTAACATGTAATATGTTAGGTTTAATACGTCTGAGAGTCACATCTGTAGAGTATATGTTAAAGTGAATCTCTGAGATTTCAGCAGCCACTGTACAACATCACTGACCCACATGCAAATTAAAAAACTGAAAGAAGAAAAGAGCTGTGAAGATGATACTTTCTGGTCTTCCTGTTGTACCAAAAACAGGACATCATGAACAGCTTATTGAATGGTAACCAGACTTTAAACCACTGTAGTCGGCATTTCCAAAGTAAAGCAAAGAACTCTAGACCAAGGCATCTGCATCAGAGCACCCTAAACTTGGGTGACACAGCACCCTGCTACACCACCATCCATAGCCAGGTCAGCCTTAAAACTTCTCCACATCTGTAATCAATTTCATACCACATTTTACTTTATTTACTGTAGTGCTCAGTGTGCCCAATGTATTAAGTGAGGGCTCAGAGCCACCTTCTCAGGCCTTGTCTGTTCCTTTGATATTTGTCAGAGTTATTCAGGCAGGTCCACTGATGGACGTCCTCTCATCTTCCATCTTAGAGATCCCAGCTTCCCTTCCCAGCATCATACCTGTCTGGATCTCAGTAACAGCCTCACACCGCTGCAGTTTCCACTGCTGTCACACACTAAAGAGGTGCACAGCCCCAAACACATCACTCCGGTAAGATGACAGCATAATACAACTCCAAACATATAATATCACCCACAGAACTTATTCTGCGCATTCCTGTATTGTGTTTTTATGGTATTTGATAGTTCTTGTGTTGTTTTTATTTAGATTGTTTAAAGGATTATGTGAAATTCTCATTTAGGGGCATAATTTGTGTTACTTCAACTGGATTTTGCTGACAGGCCCTCTGGCCAACCTAGTACAATTAGTATGGCATTATGCTGTCTTAACTCCATGTCTTCTTTTAACAACTCCTTTACTATCACACGCTAGTATATTTCCATCTTTCACCAGAGAGTCGACTTGAAGGTGGAAAACTGGACCCGGTATCACAGTGGTCAGACTGTCAGAGAGCTCACCAACCCACAAAATCCATCTGAGTACTGGACCACCTACAAAACCAACCACACACCCCCAGGAACTGGCAGCCTGCCACAGTTGGCCAGCGGCACACCAACACAGTGGCATCAGCATGATATACTGACAGGTAGCATTTATTCCGCAGAACTTTATACATCAAGAAACAAGAAAAAATTTGGTACTGACTCTGTTGTGTCAGCTCCAACTACATTAGGTACATCAAGTCATACAGTAGGGATTTTAGTCAATAAGAGTGAGAATAGGACTTGTAGTTATATATGCTGTTACAAGTTGGCTCAAGTTTGTAACAAAGGAGAAATGTCCACACACAATAGTTAAATGCTCAATTCATTTATTTCACCTTAAATTATATTACAAAACCCAAAATAGAACATGTGTAAGTCTGTAGAATCAGTAATGTAATGTGTGATATAGGAAAAAATACTTAAAGCTGCACCCTGGTGTCCTCATGGTAAAGGCATGATGGCAATGAGAACTAGAGCAGGTGAACAACCCTCCTAAGCAGTTTGAGCGAAGCCACACATGAATTGCATCTAGTGACTGCTTCTCAACTCCATCCTCTGATTACCTGAAATAAACTAATCGGGTAAACAGGCAGACGTAAAGAGGACCGGCACAATGCTGAATTGAAAATACGACATAATTGAAAAGTGCTTTTATGCGATGTATAAAAGTTGACCTATCATTAACAGCATTATGTCATAATACCAATAATGAGTTATATTCTATCACTTGGGTTGAGTTTGTGTGCAGTTCCTGAGTAAGATCACTCGAGGGAAGCGAACACAAGACAACATGCAGGGAAACGGAAACACTTTCTCCATCTGAACAGTACATGCATGCAACAAATGCACAGGCCAAACACCAGGGATATGGCCTGAAAGCATAGGGTTAAAAACAAAATAAAGAATATTTTATAAAGGATTAGGGACAACGCACAAGACGAGGGTCATGGTGATAAGCTGACGCTGCTTTTTTCAATTTCTTTCTAAAGAAATACTTTTGTTTGCCTTGTTGAAACACAACACAGTATTGTTTGTACTTAATGTCTCTGGTTATCTAAAGTTGGAGTTTGCTCAAAAATTAGTTATGACAAAAACATGCTTGCAGGTGAAAAGAAGCAGGCGGCTGGTCCAGGGAAACCCAGAAGACAGTCGAGAGACAAGCTGCTGTGGGCAACAAGACGATGGGAGATGGATTACTCTGCACTTAGACTATACTGATACACGTCACAATTATATTTATATACAGCACTGACAGGAAGTGATTACATCGTCTCCATTATAAATATATGGAACGTCGATGACTCCTCTACGGTTCCTTGATGCTTTATTAACGTGTGAAAGTGATGACATACATGCTTATATGATTATCCATGATGACCTGGACCCGGCCAGGTAAATTATAAATCCAAACTGTATCAGAGGTGGAGCGCAGTTTTGAATCTTTAGCATGGCTTCTCAATAGACAACTTCTCTTAACGTGAAAATCAGTAACCACCATGGATCGACACTACATGGAATCCAGTTCACTCAAAAATGTGCAGCTACAGAAGAAATTAGACATTTAAAGATCAGAAATAGAAGAAAAGCAGTCAGAAAAGCCACTGTAGTCTAATTCACATGCAGGAATAGGACAACTCTGCAGACAAGTACAAAAAGTAGCCCACCCCATAAAACCGGTAAATATGCTTTTTTTTTTTTTTTTTTTAAATAAATATTGATACTGCAAGACAGGTCAGTCAAATCAAACCATTGAAACCTAATTTAACATAAACTTTATTCATTTTCATTAAGAACTCCAAAACAGACAAATAATGAAATGAATTGAAACAGCATGATCAGACTAAAAATCAGAAGACAATGAAAAAACACATAAATAAAGGACAGAGAAAAAGGATAAATGTGGGATAGGCCTATATAGGCCACAGAAACACCCCACACATGCAATACATTGATGGTTTTAATGCAAGTGCTCATAGACCACAGAGTCCAGCTAGCAGCGGTACAACAGTAGGCTAACAAATTCTGCTTTAAATCCAGTTTTCTTTTCAGCACTATGTTTAAACAACCAAAGCAGAATGAGCAAAAACTGTAAAACTTTCATGACCTATTGTGTGGCAAACAAGTCCTCAAAAGAAAAAAAACAAAAAAAAACCTCTTACTGTGAGAAATCTAAGAGATTACAATGATGCAGTAATGCTACAGAAACTGCTCAGTAGTCACTCGGTCTAAATAGCGGGAATGGCTTAAAAGCATTACTGCCATCTTAAAATGAAGCTCCCTTCCAAACAGGACGATTTTAACTGCACATGACCTGAATGTGTGTGTAGCTGAGAATTTAATGGTTGATTCAGATAACCTTCATTTGGTGGCTGCATTAATAAATTCCAAAGAAAAGTGGGTGATGAGGTTGAGCTTGGGAGGGAGAAGCTAAATTTAACAAAAGTGTAAAAACGTGGAAAAAAAAAGAAAAAAAAAAAAAAAAAGAAAGAAAGGCCTGTCTTCCCCTGTGGCACGGACAGAGGAGGCAGGAGACTTTCATTCTGCTATCTATTCTTCAAACAATTCACCTTCCATTTTATGTTGTGGTTCGTCTTTCAGACATGCCCATCTTTTTCTCGCTTTTGTCTACTCATTCTTCTTTTCCTTGTGTTTGAGCAGTTTGTTGATCTCTCTCTTGGCCATGGAGGCGTACTTGGTGATGACGCCGTGCTGGTTCAGGCCAGGCAGCAGCAGCAGGAAGCTCACTGTGACAAGACAAGCATTTTATCAGTGCTTCAAGACTTTAATCATGTAGTTTAAAGTATATCAAATTATACTTTATAGGGGAATTTTTCAGGGGTAGATATAAAAAGTGGTTGTGGTTTACTCATGAGACCTTCTACTCAGCCTAGAGAATCTATCAGCTGTGGTGATGCTGTCTTCAAAAGAAATGTGTCACTTCTTGTTTTTGACACAGGAAGAACACATGATATGCTTGGTGTTGAAGCAGTTATGGTGAGAACACTGCTGCTGTCTATTTTCTCACCAAAACATGTTTTGTTGCACTCCATGCTCAGGAACAAGAATAGTGTAAGAGATCCAAGTTATGAAACATGCCTAACTGCCAGAAAGCTCCAGACAAACATCCTCAACTGTGACTGCTTTATTTGACATAATCTAACTTTGAAACGCATTTGCATTGTTCACCGGTTATTGATGGCACTGTGGAGTTAAACTGCTTAAAGCATGAGTTGCTGGTGGAACTAGGTGAGTTTTAAGAGCACCTTAAATAAAAAAATAAAAAAAAATACATTCTACTCCTTGGTTTATGAGTCATAAAAACCTGACATGCCTCAGCTTATGCAATTGGTGTCTGGCTCCAAAACAACAGGCAGATCAGCTGACTCACCAACTGTTACATGCCCTGAGGCACTGCTGTGCAGCTGTAAGGCTGACAGGATACAACAAACATCTACATTCACTTTGAAGAGTCACAGAAGAGCTGAGAGAAGAGTTCAGTAGTTTCACTCCCATCTTGTGTCCAGTGTATGAAACTGAAGGGGTGCAGAACATCCCCACTGTATGCTATTAGTGAATGAAAACAATAGCTTACACTTAGTATTACAGCTGCCTGTCTGTCTGTCTCAGGGATGCAGGAATTGATTAACATTACTGCTGTACTTCTGAGTCACTGTATCAAGCTTGGAAATCACAGACACCAAAGCAGCTGAATTTAAATGGTAAAGCTACACACTGAGGAAATACAGCTAATAAAAGAGGACTGAGGGACATTTTCTGACTTGGCCTCATTTTTCAGGTGGACTTCTGTCATAAGATGGATATGAATTCGCATATTTATCCCAGCACCAAGATGTACAGCTCTGTAAACCATAGATTAGTGGAAGAAAAAAAGACTATCTGCTTTGAATATTGCATATGTATATCAACAAAAATATCAGACTTTATAAAAAAAATAAATGTAATCCTTCATTCTTAAAAAGGTGATGTTATAAGGGATATGTACAACAAATGATCAAATGTCAAAAGGCACACCCAGCCTAACCTGCTCATTGTCAAAATTATTACAGTACAGTGACTGCATCAGTAGTTTCGTATGTAAGAGTGAACAGCTCACACAAGTGACAGAATACAGAAAATAAACCCCCCAGCACATAGAGAAAGGCTGAACGATAGTAACAACTATAACAATGGCAACATGGAAACACGAGGCCCTCACTAACACAGGAAGATAAGGGTACAGTGATATACTTACCAATCAGGTAAGTGAGGAACAGGTTGTGCACCTGCTGTCCGATCCAGGCCACTGCCATCAGGCTGCTGATCACTGAGGCAAAGTACTGCAGAGATCAAGAGGCTGCATTAAATTCTACTCACAGCAGATCAACTAGTCAGTACACAAAGCAGAGCATTTGTGCTTTAAAAGGAAGGAAGTAAGGAAATTTACCTCATTTGTTGAACATATGCTGTCATTTTCAAGGAACCAACAAAGTTGAATGAATGGTATGACAAAGTGTGTCTCAGCATTAAGGCACACTGCCTGTAAGCCAGTTTAAGGTCCATTAAGTGAAGCGGCAAAGCCAAATCTGCTGAGGATATTCTCATCTGGACCAAAGTGAATGCTCATAATTGTAATAAACAAGACAGGATGGCTCCATTTACAGCAGTCAGGGCTGTATTGTGGGCAGCGCTCAGATTGATATCTAGAGTGTGATGTAAGCTAATTCAGTTTGTTTGTGTGCTGAGGACATGATTAAATTTAACATTTCAAAGTACCATTTTAGGCTTCTCCTCCTTGAGGGCACAGAGACGCTTCCACCAGCCCACAACCCGACGCTGGGTTTTCACGAGGTTACCACAGATCTCATGGAAACGCTGCTGCTGCTCCGTCGTCCTGCATGGGAGGAGAGGTTCAGGTCATGGGTTTGATTTGAAAGAAACGAAAAAAAAAAAAAAAAAAAAAAAAACACAAACATCTGGCAAAACAGTTTCTGTTCAATTAAAACAGATTATTTCACATTCCCAACAGTGTGCAATCTTGTCGACTACATGACAGCAAGTTTGATTTGAGTGGAAATTATTAGTCTATTTGTCAAATGATGTGTCGACACTGAAGTGAATGGGTTGGTTTACATAGTCGTCTCTTATAGTAAATATGCTATACTGGATTGTTGTGTGGACATGGTATGACAGCAAGCCATGTGATAGTGTGACAGTATGGTATGACAGTATGAGCTGTGTTACAGTGCTGTAAGATTAAAAGATCAAGGGGTCTGCTGCAGAAGGGGGGTAGCTAAGAACCTTCATTTTCTGCTTAGCCATCGTTACCTATTTCAAGCCTTGTTGTCAGGGAGCCAGAGACTGACCAGAATATGATAGCTCAATTTAACAGTCACAGACATTGCAGCTATCTGAAGTCTCAGGGAATAAGCAGCAGCCTGACCTACATAGCAGAATCACTACATTTTAGTAGTATAGATTCAAAAATCTAAATCTGCTGTTTAAACCCACTCATCCCCTCCAGTTAATTTCTCTCTCAACAAAACAGACGTTTTTAATGTTCTCAGACACCAGTTTGTGCAAAAGTGTAGCTAGGTAAAACACCATTTAAAAAAAAATTCTCTAAATAACCCACTTGCTGCTGCTGCTGCTGCTTTAGTAATGTGTCTGCTGCTGCCTGTGGAATGTGCAACAGCACAAAATGGTGCAGGTCATGCTCTGCTAATGCAGTGCTATATATTGAGAAGCTGATGGCGTCTTAATGGAGAACAGCCGGCCAGTATGCTTCTAACAGCAGGCTGATATTTTATCCTGTCCTGGGTGTCTGGTTCTCAACATCACATATACACAGCAGAGTCGAGGAGCACTGTGTAAGTTCAAAGCTCCAGGAGGTGGTTGGATACTCTATAGGGCTGGTTTCAGGTGACAACACTTAAGCTGTCAAATTACATATAGCAAATGTCTGCAATGAAAGAAAGAACTGCTCTTCAAGGTGATGATGTAATATCATCTTTCACTCAATATTATCTAGGATTAGAGTACATTTTTGCTGACTAGGTTCCAATTCACTACTGGTCATGGACTCTGACCATATCCTCTCAATGTACTAAGCAGGTACGTTTTCTGATAACACCACATAAAAGATACAAATCAGTCTTCATGAATACAAAGTCTCTAAATTACAAATCTCTTTTCATTAGTTCCTGGACTAGCAAAACCTGACTAAATCTCAAAAAACTCAGACAATAGAAGCAACGACATCCCTGTGACGTCAACATT
Source organism: Mastacembelus armatus (assembly GCF_900324485.2). NCBI lineage: Eukaryota > Metazoa > Chordata > Actinopteri > Synbranchiformes > Mastacembelidae > Mastacembelus > Mastacembelus armatus. Next base: position 7,010,643 of record NC_046640.1, read on the forward strand.
TTATCCTGTCTGGTGTAGGTCTTACACAAAGTACAGGGAAATACCTTGACATCTAAAACAGAGGAATATGTTTTTATTTGTAGAAAAATACATCCATTCATTATCTATTGCCACTTATTCATACTTAAGGTCACAGGTTTCTGCTGGAGCCTATCCCAGATCCCTTCTGGCGAAAGGCAGAAAAATACACATCAAATCATTGAATTTTTTCCCCCATGTGACTTTTATTCTTAGCCTCTCACCACTTATTTGAGCCGAAGACCCGGGGTGCGAGGGTGGGCACCAGGTAGTCAGCCAGGCAGAGCAACATGACTGTGCAGGAGAGCCCAGTCAGCACCGATGGGTCCAAATAGTAAACCAGCCTGGAGAAAGAAGAAGACAAAGCAGTTAGTTGTAGTTGCAAATCTCTTTGAATTCAAGTGCTCACATGCATATTGCATCACTCATGCAAGGACTAACAGATCGAACAGGGATTTCAAGATAGCTGCTTGTTGTGAGAAAGAGGCCCCTGCCTATGTATGCTAGAGCTGTAATTTTAGGTCGTTTTCACACATAATAGTCCAGTAGACTCGTTCAATTGGGGACCAAGCTGCAACTTTTGTAACATTTTCAGCTCCGAGTTTGCTTTCGCACTGCACTTTGCCAAATGAACAGGACCTTTTGAATAACATACTACCCCCCTGCACAAAGAATTACTGAAGGAGAAGATGACTCAAACAATGAACAAGAAACCTCAATCATTTAATGGTCAATGTCTACATGCATGCTTGTTTAGGTTTATTTTACCCACAATTCCCTGCGTTGTAGTCCACTTACTGCTTTTGGTTCACTTGAATCGAGCCAAGACCTATGTTTTTAGGCGGACCAGAGTTCGCTTCCTGGATCCGCACCAGAGATCAATTGCACATTCACACTTCACCAAAATGAACCAGACTTTCCAAGAAAATGATCTAGAGTTCACTTAAAACAGACCAAACAGGGATGGTGTGAATGCACCCTTAAACATAATGAGTGTAACCAAGTGAACCAGAGATTAATTGCAAGCCTGTGTGTATTTCAGAAAATAAAAAAGGAATGGACTGTGTTTGCAAAAGGCATTCAGTCAATTCACATTCCATTAATGTACCAGCCTGAAATTTACACCTACACTGCAATTACCCTGAGAAACAAAAGAACAATACAACTTGAGTTTATTTAACAAACTGATCTAATCACCTACTTCCTTCAGGTTTTGTGTTTCAACATTGTAAAAAACCTCAAGCACATTTAAATCATGTTTTAGGACAATCCCATTCACCTGTGAATTAGATTACCAGTGTACAACAGAGTACTTCTTCTTTATCATGTTGCAGATATGCATGCGTCAATGCTGAGAGGGAGGAAATGTTTCTTCCTGTATGTAAGCATATTACACACCACCCAGTAAAATGGACTCACAGGAAGAGTACGGTGGTGATGCCCATCAGGGCTCCAGGGAACCAAGCCTTCTCCCAGCGCAGAACGCGATCCCCAGCTAGGATCACTTCACCCCATCCCTGCAGCTGCTCTTCCAGCTGGGCTGTTTCCTGAGCCTGGACATAAAGATTACACACATTAAACGCCAAACAAACACTGATCACTCTGTTCATGAAACACAATGTATGCAATACCAGCAGTTACCATCTAGGAGTGAAAGAGATATCTTTTTGAAAGTCGAGGGCCGACCTTTCTTCTGGGACACGCAATTCAGGCGTGAATGTGATATTTTTTTTCCATATCCATTCTGACATACAACCTCAATTTGCTTTATTGAAAATATATTGTAATTTAAAACCTAAATTAATATAAACGTTGAATAGTACAAAAGCAGTGGGTAGGCTAAAGTTGATTAAACTCTCTCAACGTTGAAAATACTTGTACTGCCATCGGTATTGTGCACTAAGGCTATGAACATGACTGTGCATTAACCTGACGCTAGCTAAGCTGTATGCCTCCATATAAGAGGAACTGATCAGTGCTAAATTAATCACAGGCAATTCACGTTAAAGCTACGTCGAATTAAAATGTTATAACTGGATTTAAGACGCTAAGATATAACCACTGTAAACGTTAGCGTTAAAGCTGCTAACAAGTGAAACGTCTGCATTGAAGTTAGCCTAACTGGAAAGGCATATTAACCCAGTTAGCTAACTGGCTAACTAGCAGCTAGCTGTCGTTATCTGCGGTCACGGTCACAGCCAAGCAGCAGCAGTTTCACGGATGATCGGATAAGCGAATGACGCAAACTCTCTAGTTAGGTTTCCTGCTATTTGGAGGTGCAAAGTTCATGCTAACTGCACAAACCTGCAAATGGAGGCCACCCTCGACTGCGCCAACACCTCGATTAACAGCAGCAGTTTATGCAAACGTTACAAACACCAAACAATACACACGGTTGTTTACACTGCTTACAAACAAATGGAGTTAACACTCACTAGTATGTTTGCGCTTTTGTTGTCGCCTTCAGCCATCGTTAATAAACCAACGTCGCTACTACGGTGTATTTCAGCAGAGACACGACCGCAGGGCTCAAAACGCCTCTCCTGCACTGCTTCAGCGTCACTAACGGTCGAGCTCTGACAGCCAGGATGTTTTTATCTCAAATTTTAGACAAATCAGCCAATGGCATCCTGGGAAATGTAGTTTTCTATTTGTTATGTCAAGCACATGTTCCTGTCAAGTGGGAGGGTCGACCGCAGCTGCTAAGTAGTATTTATTTAATTACAGGATAACAGGTGTGACGCTTGAGAATAAAAGCATTTTCTATGGTTGGTTCGGAATTGGTAGTAATTTATATGTTTATTTATAAAATAAAATCTCAGACCTCATCAACAAAGCCCAGGTTTCCCAATCCACATTCTCTATACATTCATCATACTTTACATGTATATAGGTCTACTCTTTAAATCTCCATAGTAAATGTTGATGATTTTTATTGCTTCACTCACTTTGTATATTCTAGCTAGTTTTGCAGCACATCAACAAGACAGATTCCTTGTACTGTATTTGGAAACCTAGTTGGCAATAAACCTATTTCTGGTTCTGATTTCCTGGGCAAAATCATATTAACACCTGAATATCTGATTACTCACAGCAAGATCTGAATTCCTCAACAGTACCTTCACATCATGACCTTGTACGTCCACCTGGCTCTATATTGCAGTTCCCTTTTTTTGCCACAAAAGGGCACTCTCTCTTAATGTAAGTCGAATCTTGAATTGCACTACAAAGCTACAGCTAGTGATGTTTGGGGTGAGGCCCACGACACATTCTTCCAACTCAATGTGCACCTCTCCTAAAACCAACTGTCATTTCTGCACTGGAACCAGGGGCGATTTTAGATCCATTATACGGGCGCGTAAGCGCACCTAAATTTCATATCAGCACCCACCAAAAATAAAGATTATTATTAATCATTAGGCCTATTATTAACTAATGTCCGATTTCAAGTAAGATGAAAAGCAAATACAGCTGCTGCCTATTCAGACTGTGAACACTGGATCGTTATTACTGTGACTGAGATAGTGTGCGGTTACAGCTTAATGTTGTGACTTCTGTCAAACAACAGTAGCTGCACCCTTGTCAGGGAACGAGCTCCTGAAACTGATGCACGTTACTATTTTAATGTAAGCGCTATGAAAAAGCAATAGCATGTAGTAAAGCACTGCAATTACTCTTCATTAACAGATGAAAGAAAACTCAGTTGTATGTTTACAACAGACATAAGGGTAATGTTACTCCACATGGCAAATTAACAAACCACAGTTACACACAGATTTTATGATGGAATTACACACTTTGGCTATGCAGTTACACAGAGAATTTATGTACCTATTTATGGACAGTGAATCCAGACATTGAGGGAACCCTCAGTAACTGGAAATCTGTTTTTCCATAGATGGATATACAATTCTTTTTCAAAGAAAGCTACCAGGTTCAGGTGAGAAAGTGAGGTCAAAATGAAATTACCTGACTGCATTGCTCATAGTAACACAATATTCAGTTGGAATAATGCTATAAATTGATATGGATCAATTCATACTGCTTATTAGATTGTATATTCTGTGACTGGATGTAAAGTTAGCTATTTGGTTGACAGCACATAGGACAGGGGAGGGTTTAGATAGACCCTTAGGAGAGAGAATAAGGCCCTGTGGTATAAATGCCACATTGTCCTTGGGGGCTGAACCCCCCTAAAAGTCTGATCCTACGAGGACCCCAGACTGGAACTCCATAATGTCGCAAGTTTGAGAGTTGTTGTTGATAATTTAGTTAAAACAAATTGTTTAAAAATATGAACCATAATACTAGTTAAACGACTGAAACTCCATTTAGATAGGCGGTCTTGATTATCCTATGTGGAAGTGTTAAGTTCAATTCTGCAATCCTCGACACCTAAACGCCTCACAGTTTAGACGTGCGTCCCGTGCGTATGACGTAATTAGATTTTCATCTGGCTAGTTCCTCCTTTGGTTGGAGAGCTGACAACATAGCTGAAAGCTAACTAGCCGTATTTGTCTGTTTTTAGTAGCTTTAAGTGCGTATTTAATATAGGGCCAGTTTCTGTGTCTTATTCGACAGGACGTTATTTATCGCCAGGTTCCTTCCGACATCATTTTCTCTTCGCTCCCAGAGGAGACGCTGGTACGTATCAAATACGCTAGCTAACTAGTTAGCTAGCGTTAGCCAACGTTAGGAATTTTTAGCTACGCATAAGTGTGGTTGGGCCTTCAGAAATGTAGTTCCACCATTAAGTCCTCAGAGATAACTGAAGAGTATTAAGTATTAGAGCTGGAAGTTTTAGACTCGTTAGTTAGTGATTCGGGTGCTTCAAATGATTGTTTACCTAATCTTTAGGCATCGTGATTCCACCGTTTTGCTTACAGTCGTAGCAACAGGCCTATTTCGGCGCACGTGTTAATGCGCCATTATCTCAGTCTATGTATAAGATAAATAAATTAAACCCATCAGTAGACCTACTTATAGACTCATCCAGTGTTTCACAAGCCCGTGATAAAATACGACGTGTTGAAAGCACCCCGGGCCACAAAACTGTGTCAATGAAAGGCTGCCTGTACAATACAATAGTTCTTGTTGCTGTTTCAGTGATTTCATGAAACTATTAGTCACAAGTGACTTTGTTAGCCATCTCTTTAGAAGAGTTAAGATATAGTCAGATATCTTTATTTAATAACATTTTTAGTCTACTGGAGTCTGCAGTTTTGTAGGAGTGATGCTAATTTTTTAAACATCAAATTGCTAAAGCAAGTTTTGTTAAATTGCAGTATTTTAACTGTATGTTAGACTCTGTGGTTTGTATTTCCTCTGTTTTCTGGACTTATACAGAGCCCTTATAAGGATTTGTGTTAAAGTAGTGCCTACTTTGTGAATTTATAAATAGATCTTTAACACAATACAGAAAAGCAAGGGTTAGAAATGTCACACCATTTTTTTTTTTTTAACTCTTGTGATTTGTTGAGACACTTCACCATTATTTTTGTTTAAATCCTATCCTATAGTCTGTTCAAAGCTTGACTGCACCCCTTTCTTCCCCCCCCAGAGCCATGTACAATGGGATTGGCCTGACGACTCCACGGGGTAGTGGCACCAATGGCTATGTACAGCGCAACCTGTCGAGCCTGCGGGTCAAACGGCCACGGGATGAGCGCGGTGGTGAGCGAGATGAAAAAGATCGGGAGAGGCTGGAGAATCAGCTCAATAGGCAGCCCAATGCTGAAATCCTGGAACACCAACGGAAGAGGCAACTGGAGGTCAAGTGTGCTGAGCTGCAAGATATGATGGAGGAGCAAGGGTAATTTAAAATAGAGTAGGCTAACAAAAGTTGAAACAATTCATGGATTACTCCATTTAATAAAACTGTCTACTAGTATTTTTTAATTGACTTCTTTATGTTGTTATATTTTCTTCGCTGTGTGGATTGTCAGGTATTCTGCTGAGGAGATTGAGGAGAAGGTGAACAGTTTCCGTATGATGCTGCAGGAGAAGCAGGAGCCGGCTCCTGCCACCACTGAGAGACCAACGTAAGTGAAACACAATAAGACAACCAGAATTTATGTCTCCATTTTAGAATAGTTTTGTTTATAGTATACACTGCTGTGATTGGTTGGGAGGAGAGTACCTCAAGAGACTGACTGCAAATCTCCAGCCACCTATCTTTTTAGTGCTGCAGTGAACTACTGCACTGCAATATTTTCTTCATTAACCCTCATGGGTCGACGAACGCGCCAGCGCGTTTTGTGGCATTTTCTCCTGATAACGCCGAAACAAACTTAAATTACTCCTTCAGTTTTGATCGTACAGATAAAAGCAATATATCATTCGAATCTGTAAAGGGTCTAGTTTTAGTTGTATACCATCATAATAACAAAACGCTGTGCTTTTGTAAAATAAAGAAAGCAGACAGGATGCGCTGTCTGTCTTCTCTCTCCACAGACACGTAAATAAAACAACCAGAATCTCAGCGAATACTTGCCTCATAAAAATAAGAAATATGATTAGAAAGCTTGAAGTGTCTTCTTTTAAATGAAACAATTCAAGTCGAAAACAAATCATCACTTTTTATTTAATCCGTATGAACGTAAGGAGAGGTATGTTTTCTCCTGTCTCACATCATTGCAGCTAATATGATCCCACCTCATACTGAGTGCAATGTTAATATGGAAATAATCTGAGGTGAACCAGGTAATTATGTGCACACCCCCGAGAAATGACATAAAACGTCAAACTTCATCATAGAATTTACTCACTTTTTCTGTGCATTTGGATGATGGCACGCTACGCAGGTGAAGAAGCGCTTTGTATGTTCCGCACAGAGACGAATAGTTTACTTTCTCCTCAGAGATAAAACACGAATCAAATGACGAACATTTGGATCCGCATTGACTGAAAGGCTCATTATGCGGTTCTTTGAGTGGGTCTTTTGTCTTCTCAGGTAAATCACATGACTATTCATCCTGAGACACACCTTCCTGCATATACCCTTTCTAAACAAAAAGTGTCTTTAGAAAATTTAAATCAGTGTATTGTTTTCTCTGAATGAGTGAACAAAATGACTTTCACATCATTGTGAAGTAAACACTTTACACTACAACATCCAGGTCTCCAAAGTCTTGTGAACCAATGTTCTGTTTGTTTTATGGTCTTATTTCAGTGACTAAAAAATTGTAGTTTTCACTAACCATGCATAAACACTATTTTCTCAAAAACACAATCATGTATAAACTTGCTGCTCACATATTATTGTAGACCATTTTCTGCTGATTATGGTGTTATCAAACTTTAGCCATTAATACGTTTAAAAGCAATGCGCATGTCAAGGGTGTATACTGCAATGTTTATAACAGAAAGCTCTTTGGCTTGTTTCCGCTCAGGGTGACAGAGACTCATGCCCTGGCTGCGGCCAACCAGCAGAAGAATGACCGTCTTCGTGCTGCTTTTGGTATTGCCAATGACTATGTTGATGGATCGTCCTTCCACGCTGACCGTAAGGAGAGAGAGAAAGAGAAGAGAGAACAGGAACGATTGGAGAGAGAAAGGCTGCTACTGCAGCAGCAGAAATATACGTGAGTGGGACACACCCAAAACACACCCAAAGTGCTGTTGTACAAAACAAATGAATGGGTCTTCTTCATCTCAGTCCTGCAAAGTAACAGTGTTAGACAGCTAAAACTAAAGATAATTGCCATTGTTTTCTTTCTTGTTTCAATACATTTAATATGTATTGAACAAGACTTTTGTGCACAGCATGCAACTTCAAGATAAATCTATGGTCAGACGATGTAACCCACATTTAGTTGTAGTGCTGAGAACTTTTAGCCCATAGTAACGCGCCCCCCCCCCCCCCCCCAGACAGATAGTGTGAGTAGTGTGTTTTGCTCGGTGCTTTATCACACTCATAAACAGATACAATGTGATAAAGGCTAAGACAAAAAAACAGCAGTACTAATTAGTCATGGCCAGTGTTAATTTCATTGACAAAGCATTTTTGTTATAATTTTCATCAACGACACGTTTTCACTGATGAAAACGAGACATTAACTAAATAAAAATTAAGTGATGACGACGAAAACTAAATAAAAATATACTGACATTTTTGTTGACTAATAAAAAGGAGACGAAAATGTGAGTGAGGGATGTTTTTCAGAAAAGATCCAATCAGAATCAATCTTCTTAGACGCACATGCACATTTGAAAAGTAACTGATTCACCTAGTGACGCGGGATGCGAGTACAGGACATCATCATAGCCTGCACTGGGTTTCTGTTTGACTTAAACTATAATGAAATGGAAACAGCTGGAGAAAACAAAGAAGATACATGGGTCAGTTTCACGTTTGATGCAATGGCTTTACTGCTAAATACAGTTTTTCTTTTAAATATTTTGGAGTTGCACTTTTGCTTTAAAGAATGAAGAATGTCATATGCAAGTTATAAACAATGCATGTCTAACTTTTGGTCTTTTATGGAAAGGCCATATTCCATATATGTTTAATTTTAATTTAGAATATTTTGTATATTACAATAGTTTTACTAAATTAAACTCAATATATTTTAGTCGACTAAATCTACAGTAGATTTAGTCAACTAAAGTCTTATGCTATTTAGTCGACTAAAACTAAAACAAAGCAGATGACTAAAACTAAAACTGCATTTTAGTCAAAAGACTATGACTAAAACTAAATTAAAATCTGCTGTCAAAATTAACACTGGTCATGGCACATATTTGTAAAACTATTTTAACTTCAGATATTAGGACTCATCAGTACCAACGTCAATAAAAAAACAAAAGACAAAATACACTTCTGGTGTGTGTTGTTCCTGTCGTTTTATTTTTGTATTTTCACGTTTTGCAAATTGCATATAATTCTTCCAGTAAATGTTACCAAAGCATCTGTCCACCAAATACAAAACTTACCAAAAGTTTCTTTCCCTCAGTCATTAGATTCTTGATTCAGTAATTTTTATATCTACTACTGTTCCCATTGACTTTGTACATAAAATTGCACATACACTTTTATTTATCTTGGACTTTTCCATACTTTATATTGTATTTTTGCTCTGGGTTTCTCACCTGGTTTCTCACAAGAAATTTCATTGCTCAGAATATCTCTGTTTTTACTGTATACATAACAAATAAATGTCTCTTTGATCTAATTTATGCCAAGTTTTAAGCCAGATTTGTGTTCCTGCAGTTGCTGTGTAAATCAACTTGCAAATATTTGACTTGCTTGAGTTACCCAAACTACTACAGTAAACATAAAATTAAAATAAAAAATACATAAAATTTTATTCAACAGTATTTTATATGAAAATGCAGTTTTTAAAAGGGCATGTTTAAAAATGGAGCTTCAAACGGTGTCATCCAATATTAGATCAAGCTTCAATTTCTGAAGAAGACTCGGTTTGCCAAATCATGATAGACCTGATGGTGTAAATTTTGATGTGCAATTGCTTTTTAATACACGGTAACTAGTGTTGTGTTCTTCATTCAGTACTGTTGGTCACAGATAGTCAGTTTTGCTTTGTGAGACGATTGGAAAAGCAGTATAAAGTTAACCATTTTGCAGTTAATCTACTAAAATGACAAAAATAAGTATACTCTAATCACTCCTCACCCTGCATTATTTCTGTCACTGACTTTGTTGCTCTTGCTATCTCAGGTTGGTGGAAGATTCAGATGATTCAGATTCTCCTCCCAAGAAGCGCAGCCGGAAGAAGAAAAAGAAAAACAAAAACAGAGACAGGTAAGAAGATGAACAGGATAGGAACACAAAAGGTGTTGTATATGACAAGTGGCTCTGACCGCTTTGTTTCTTCTCCCAGCAGCTCAGAGAGTCCCTCCCCATCTCCTCGCAGAGAGAAGAAGAAATCCAAAAAAAAGAAAAAGAAACGGTATTCCACTCAGATTTTTTTAAAATCTTTATTCTTTCACCTAATAATTTTATATTGGCAGTGATTAATTGAAAAATTGTCTTTCAGTGAGGCATCTGAAGAGGAGGAAGAAGACAGGTAGGGTTTTGTGTAATCTTAAATCATACCTTTTTTGATTCGTAAGCAATAAGTAGATTATCATTGCTTTGTGTATGTCCTGTCTCAGGTCATAGTCCAAATATGAAAATTTTCCAATAGCGAATTGAGTTTTGGCTCGAGGTAATATATGTCACCGCTATGCTTAAACTGTCATTTTTGTTACACATTTCTGACAAATTTGTGGGCTGTAGAGTGATTGGTACTGAATACAAATACCATGTGTAACAGTCTTTACTTCCAACATCTCACCCACTCCAGTTCCTCAGATGAGAAACAGAAAGTGTCAAAGAAGAAAAGAAAACAGAGCGCAAGTACAAGTCCTCCAAAAGCAAAGGCCTCACGACATAGGAGTGTCTCTTCCAGCTCTGCTCGCAGGTATTGGGGGTGTAAGATGTGTATATGAGAACAGACTTCTTACCTGATTTACAAGGGTGGCCATTTGGAACAGCTATAAACTTTTCTCCCTGTATAGACATTTTTGAAGTGAACTTTGTAAAAGCAAGTTAATTTGAATCATGTTGGAGCCTTTATAAAGTTTTGCCTAGAGCTATATCTGGTCAAAATGTATTTTCAAGACAGGAGGTCTGAGTATCTCTTTTTTTGCTCTCTCATCTCTATTAACAGTCAGTCTCCTGCTCCAGTGAAGTCACATCAACGGGACCAAACTTCAAGAAAAGCTGATGAAGGACGAAGGGGGAGGTCACCAGACAGGAGAAGACGAGGCTATGAGGAGCACAACCCATATCGTGAAGAAGGTGAAGGGGTAAGGCTGGTAGCAGTGCACTAATAACAGTCAAACTTTGAGCGGAATACACTTTGTTGCATATAATATCTCTAGCTGTATAGATATTTTACTGACTTATACTTTATTATGAATATAAGTGCGCATCAAATGATACCAATAAATCTTTTCTCTACAATCTAGAAGAGGCTGAATCTTGAGAGAGAGAAAGAACCAAGTGAGATGGAGAAGACCTCAGCCAAGAGGAGACATGACTCCTCATCACCTTCTCCACTACCACAGACAGAAAAAAGCAGTGAAAGAGAGAAAGAGCAGAGATCCAGAAGCAAACGGGAGGAGAGTGAGAAACAGAGGCGTTCAAGGAGCATAGAAAAAGAGAAAGGGAGGCATTCAAGAAGCAAAGAAAAGGAGAGAGATAGAGGAAGGCGCTCAAGGAGCAGACAGATGGACAGAGGAAGGCGATCAAGGAGCAAAGAATTGGAGAGAGGAAAGAGATCAAGGAGCAGAGAAATGGAGAGAGCAAAGAGATCACGGAGTAGGGAAAATGAGAGAGAGAAGACTAGACGGTCCAGAAGCAGAGACATCGAGAGAGGAAGGAGATCAAGGAGTAGAGAAATGGCCAAAGAAAAAGGAAGGCGCTCCAGAAGCAGAGGAGTGGAGAAGGCCAGGCGCTCCAGGAGCAGAGAAAATGAGAGGGAGAAAGTTAGGCGCTCCAGGAGCAGAGAAAATGAGAGGGAGAAAGTTAGGCGCTCCAGGAGCAGAGAAAATGAGAGGGAGAAAGTTAGGCGCTCCAGGAGCAGAGAAAATGAGAGGGAGAAAGTTAGGCGCTCCAGGAGCAGAGAAATACAGAGAGCAAGACGATCAAGGAGCATAGAAATTGACAAAGAGAAAGGAAGACGCTCCAGGAGCAGGGACGTGGAGAGAGGCAGGCGCTCCAGGAGCAGAGACGTGGAGAGAGGCAGGCGCTCCAGGAGCAGGGACAGGAGGGACAAAGGGAAAAATAGCATTCCTCAGAGGAAGAGACATGACTCCTCATCTCCTTCTCCTCCATCTAAACAGGAGACTAGGAGGGAAAGGAGCAGAGACACTGATGGGGAAAAAGACAGGACTAAACGGGACCGAAAGACGAGACATGATTCCTCATCTCCCTCCCCTCCCCCTCTGAAAGAGAAGACAAAGAGGGAGAGGAGTGGAGAGGCAGAGCGCAGGACAGAGAAAGACCCACACTCTAGGGCAACAAATGAAAGGGACAGTAGGAAGGAGACAGGGAAGAGACAGGAGAAAGAGGTGTCCCCTCGTCAACAGCAAAATGACAGGAGAAGGGATGGTCACACTTCTCGTGAATCCCTGTCCCCTGCCACTCGCTCACCTGTTGCCAATGGCAGTCAAAGTGAAAGGAGGGATGACAGGAGAAGAGACAAAGACAGAGAGAGCACTAAAGAGAGGGACAGGTCTCTGAACAAAGAGAGGGAACGAGGTCAAGAAAGTGGGAGGAAGGGAGATGGGGTTGTCCAAGCATCTGCAGAAATTAGTAGAGATGTATCACGATCTGTGGAGAAAGGCAGGCAGGAAAGACCAGACGTGAACAGCAAGCAGCAGAAGATGAGAAGCCCGCCTAGTAAGGAGAAAAGTGGTGAAAAGGCACAAGAGGCTGGGAAACGAAAAGAGAGTGGAAGCGGTAGTACTAGCAGCAGCGGCAGCAGTAGCAGCAGCAGCAGCAGCAGCAGCACTAGTAGTAGTAGTAGCAGTAGTGGTACTAGCAGCAGCAGCGGCAGTAGCAGCAGCGATAGTGACAGTGATAGCTCCTCATCTTCTTCGTCCTCTTCTTCTTCCTCTGCATCCTCATCCTCTGAAGAAAAGGGCAAAGTAAAGAAGGCTGGGTCAGCGGGGAAGGGAAAAAGCAGCCCCACAAAAAGTGCACCATCTGCCATTGGGGCTGCAGTTCAAAAGTGTTTAGCCAATGGTAGAAAAGAAGGCTCTGCCTCTGCTTCGGAGACTGACGTACCCAGACGGTCTCATAAGGATAGAGAAGGTGGAGGAGACAAGCATGAGGGGGAAATGCCTTCTCGCAAAGCTGCTGAGGAGAATTACCTCCCCAGAGCAAAAGGTCAGGAGCGATACAGCCCTACACAGATGGACAGCCCCAGTCCACCTCCTTCCCCACCCAACAGAGTGGAAACGAGCAGAGGCAGGAGCAGGTATTCTCCTCCTGAGTCTGAGACAGAGAAAAAAAAGGCAGAAGTGAAAGTTGTGGAGAGGGAGAGAGGGAGGGCAAGAGACACAGCCAGAAGGCCTCTGGGCTCTAGCCCCTCAGCTAGGAGGTCACGCTCTCCACCCCAGAAAACCTCCCCAGCTCGTCGCACTCCACCAAGGCAGTATCAGGAACCCCCGCCCAGATCCAGGAGAGTTTCGCCTCCTCCTGCCTGGTCAGACCGGGAGAGAGAGAGGCAGAGGGACAGAGACAAGGAGAAAGAGAGAGAAAGGGACAGAGAACGTGAGCGGGCTGCTAAAAGGAGCAAATCCAGATCTAGAAGCCCAAGAAGACGCAGCAGGTCCAGATCCAGAAGCCTGAGAAGGCAGAGTCCTCCCAGAAGGTAAGACAAGAACCTGCAGGTACATAAAATGGGTCTTTGCTGTTCTTTCAAATGTAACTTTTTGTAACTTTTTTACCTATTTACCCATGCGTAAATAATGTTCTTTAAAAAATTTGAATAACATTTTTATTTTGCAGGAAAAATATATGGATTACTTCTTGATGTGATATTAACATCATAATTTACGCTTACGCTATAAAGGAGCAAATTTTTTTACCAACTTAAAAATCTTAGTCTTTGTTTTTCCAGGTTCCGTCGCTCTCCCTCTCCACCTCGGCGAAGGAGGAGTAGTCGCTCCCTCTCTCGAGAACGAGAGAAAGAAAGGGAACACGAGAGGAGCCGGCAGAGAGCGATAGAGCAGGAGAGAGACAGGGAGAAGTTGCATCTGCACTCAAAAGCTGTTCCTCAGCCCAGCAGATCTTCCTCCTCTTCATCTTCCTCCAGCTCCTCCTCCTCCTCTTCGTCTTCACCGTCACCACCACAAGACAGAAAAGACATGAAAGCACTAACTGAGAGAGACAGGAGATCAGATCGAGAGGACAGAGAGCAGAAAAGCCGTTCCTCTTCTTCACAGGGTCCTTCAAGAGCCTCATCCCATGCTGCGCCGTTAGGGGAAAGAAGTTCTCAGTCAGACTCCAGGCGCCCTGATGTGACCTCCAGAAGGTCCCCAGCTGGCACCCAACCAGACACAAAACAGTTGTCGAGAGGTCAAAGCAGGAAGCAGTCACCACCAGCAGCCCCTCAACATCCAGACCAAACGGATAGAAATGCAAGCTCTATAAATGGGAAGGAAGTAAATGCAAACAAGAAAGCCAACAGGAGTAGTAGCTCCAGCTCATCTTCCTCCTCTTCTTCATCTTCTGGCTCATCTTCATCCTCCTCTTCAGACAGTTCTGACTCTGAGGTGGAGCAAGACAAGGGGTAAGCAGTTATAGCAATTATATGCATTGGAATGAGCATGAGCTCATATGTTTGCAGCATATTTTTTGTTAATCCTCTAATGGAGCTTTTCAACAAATACATCATTAGCAACACTATTTACTAATAATTTCCCTTTTTATACATGTTTTTGATCTTATAGGAAAACAGCCCAGGGGCAAAGCTCTCCCTCATCATCCTCTTCATCTAACAATGAAAAGGAAAAACAGAAAAACAGGTAGGAAGAGAAAAAAAAGATGAATTTTACAAAGGGTGGAAAGATTCATTCAGTAAATGACTGTTGCAATCACATGATTCAAAACCAATCAGTCAGAGATGTTTCCACAATGATAGTTTTTGTGGAAGTAATTTGATTTTTATGGCCATTTTGCAATGAATACATATCTTGTTCACAATAGTTCCAATTTTTATTCAAGTGAACTTTTTTTTTTTTCATTTTTTTTTTTTTTTTTCAAAATATGTATAAATTTGTAAACAGATTTCCAGGTTATATTACACTACTCACAAAAAGTTGGGATATTCAACTTTCAGGTGAAATTTATGGAAAATGTAAAAGGTTCATACAACAGTGATATTATATCATGAAAGTAGGGCATTTAAGTAGAAGTATGCAATGGTAATTTCTTCATCTCAAACAATTTGAAACAAAAGCTAACAACAGTGATGGGTATACCACAACAAAAAATTTCAAAGTCTCAATAACTTGTCAATTGTTAGGTGTCGTCTTGGTCTCATGATGTCAAAATGTGAACAGCATGATGAAGAGGACTGTTTAAATACGAACTGTCATTGAACCAGAACATTTAGTGGTCGATGGTCATGGATCAGACACTTGTTGTGATTTTTGTGGTTAATCACCTTGTTGGAGAAGGTCAAATTAAGTTCAGCTGGAAAGGTTATAGTGCATTTTAGGTGCATTCTGAAAAAGTCAAATATCCCTAACTTTTTGTGAGTAGTGTATGTTTGGACCAAGGGTTTTATCTTCCATGTCAAATGCAAAAAGACTAAAACAGAAAGTGTGCAGAAGTTGAAACAATAAAAAACTGCATCACTAACATAGATATGCATAATTTAAAAAATAAGTCCTATCGAATAGCAGTACAATCCCAGATATGCACTTTATTGATCAGTTTGGGCACAGACAGGACAGAAACTGAAAGGCTCGATGATTTATCTGTGCTGTTTATCAGCCTGATATCTGCAGTCAGCCACTGGCTACCATTAGCTCCTGGCGGCACTGATTGAAGTAGAATCCACACAATGTTCACTCTACGTCTGTAGCCTCACATTTTGTAGCCACAGATTTAGATTTGGAAGTCGCATCAGTTTAAATTCAAATAACTATTCAGCTTCTTTTTTTTTTTTTTTTGGATTGTTTTAAACATCAGGCAATCCAAAGAGAACCACTTGCAACAAGTGATCTCTGCCTGACATACTGACATAGACATTTAGTAAGAAAAGGCACAAATGCTGAGGTGCATCTCTAATTTTAAGAATTGATATGGAATCTTTCAAATAAGAATTGCAAATTAATTTGGAAAATTGATTTGTATCCAGTTCTATTTCAAACTTCTGAATAACCAAATTTAACTCATATGAAACTCATGAAATGAAAATAATTACAATTATTGGCTGATATATAATCACATTTTCAGGTCAAATAAGACAAAGCTGTGAAGATTAGTATCACCTTTGTTTAATGTTAAGACTCCTAAGACTTCAAATGACAAATATGGATTAATCAGAAGCAAAGGTTTTATAACCTCTTATTATATTTGACGTTTTTCTTTTAGTGGCCACAACAGTGTTAATCGAACACCAACTTTAATTTAAGATGTTTGTGAATTCAACGATTAAATACACTGAACCATATTATTGTCCTTATTGTCCTTGTGTAGCGTGTTTTGATTGTCCCTTCTGTTTTCCTCAGCCCTACCAGGCCTCGGAGGCCACCAGCTGATTCGCTGAGAGATTCACGCTCACTCAGTTATTCTCCTCCTAGATACATGAGATCGCTGAGGTCCTCGCCTAGCTCCAGGTCTGTACCCACTAAGAAACATTTATAAATGTAAATAATGACCTAACTATGCAAACATTTGTCAAATTTGGGCTAAATGATGCTGTTCTAAACAGTCTTTTTTTTATATACTGTATTTTCCTTACTATAAGTTGAACTCATTTTTAATTATATATATATATATATATATATATATATATCACTATTTGGTAGTGACTATACACTGGTATACATAATGGTTGGAGGTGAATTCGATAGTGCTGTTAGATGGTTCTCTTGGCACAACTGAATGTAATACTTTACCACCAAAAAAGTAAAAATATTTCAATTCACACTAAACTACAACTCCTAGTGTATCACGTGAAAATTCTGCCTAAAAAAAAGAGCTATGTTACAGAATTCACCTTCACCTTCTCCCTGATATTGGCGCAGATGTTTAACGTTACTTGATGCAGATAAGTAAAATTCGTAATGCACTTCTGCTTGTTGTTAGGCCTAGCCTACATTCTCCATAGGCTATTTTAGACTAAAACTGGTATAATTAGAAAAGCATACTTTTTTTTTTGTTTGTTTGTTTTTTTCTTCCCCCTGTTCATCAACACCGTTTTTACTCAAAGCAACCAATAGTCCAGAAAACACTACCCTTTTTGGCTAAACTGGGCTAGGGAAGAACTAATTTTTCTCTCATTCCATGTAACTTTCCATATATAAGGGGATATGTGCTGATAAGACTGGCTCTATTTGCTGGATGTCTTCTCTGAGAGAATTTCTTCTTAATAAGTTAAAATTGTGCACATATACAAGAACATTCTCAATACTGTTAATATTTTACACTAAGACCCAGAGTTAGATAGGAGGGACTACAACAGCTATTGAATTCTTTCATTTCTACAGTGCATTCAGAAACTATTCAGACTCATTTTTGTGTTGCAGCCTTATACAATTGTTTAAATTCGTTATGTTCTCATTAATCTACACTCAGTACCCCATAATGACAAAGTGACAACAGAATTTTAGGAATGTATAAAAACGTATTAAAAAGGAAAACTGAAATATCATGTTTACATAAGTATTCAGCCCTTATTGTTACTTTATAACAACAACACATGACAAATTAGCTCAGGCACCTCCCATTTTTTCTTGATCATTGCTAAGATGTTTCTACACCTTGATTGGATCCACCTGTGGTAAATTAAATTGATTGGACATGATTTGGAAAGGCACACACCTCCCTATAGAAGGCCTCACAGCTGGCAATGCATATCAGAGCAGAATCTAAGCCATGAGGTCAAAGGAGCTGCCTGCAGAGCTCAGAGAATGGATTGTTGAGGAAGACTACAAAACAATTCTGCTGCACTGAAGATTCCCAGGATCACAGTGGTCTCCATAATATTCAAATGATAGAAGTTTGGCATAACCAGGACTCTTCCATGAGCTGGAGGCCTGGGCCAATTGAGCAACTGTGGGAGAAGGGCTTTAGTAAGAGAAGTGACCAAGAACCTGATGGTCACCCTGACTGAGCTCCAGAGATCCTGTGTGGAGACAGGGACAAAGCTCCAGAAGGACAACCATCACTGCAGCCTCCACCAATCTGGACTTTATGGCAGAGTGGCTAGATGAAGCCAGTCCTCAGTGCAAAACACATGACAGCTGCTTGGAGTTTGCAACAAAGCACCTGAAGGACTCTCAGACTGTGAGGAACAAGAGTCTCTGGTCTGATGAAACCAAGATTGACCTGTTTGGCCTCAGTTCTAAACATTATGTCTGGAGGAAAATAGGCACCTCTCACCAGTTGCCCAATACCATCCCAACAGTGAAGCATGGTGGTGGCTGCATCAAACTGTGGGGGTGTTAGTTTTTCAGTAGCAGGGACTGGGAGACTGGTCAGGGTTGAAGGAAAGCTGAATGGATCAATGTACAGAGATATCCTCAGTGAAAACCTGTCCCCCAGTGTTCAGGACCTCACCTTCCAACATGACAACCCTACGCACACAGCCAAGAGGAGGAGTAGTTTAGGAACAACTCTGAATGTCCTAGAGTGGCCCAGCCTGAGCCCTGACTTGGACCCTGTCAAACATCTCTAGAGAGATATGAAAATGACTGTCCACTGACTGTCCCCATCCAACCTGACCAACCTGGAGAGGATTTGCAAAGAACAATGGTAGAAAATCCCATAGTTCAGTTGTGCAAAGCTTGTTGCATCATACCCAAATAGACTTGAGGCTGTGATTGCTGCCAAGGTTGCTTTAAGTAAGTGCTGAGTAAAGGGTCTGAATACTTAAATGTGATATTTCAGTTTTAACTTTTTAATAAATTAAGACATTTCTAAAATTGTTTTAACTGTATCAGGCTGCAACATAAAAATGAAAAAAGGAAGGAGGGCTGATTTTTTTTTTTTTTTTTTTTTTTTTTTTTTTTTTTTTTTTTGTTTTCCCCACCTGAAGGCACTGTATATGCATTTATGTTTTTACATAGTTTTGTTTTGTTTTTTGTTTTTTTAATTTAACACAATTCAGTATCAGTGGAAAAAATTTTGTTGCAACCCTATCTTACAGAAATGATGACTTGTACATATTTCTCTTTGGGTAGGAGTGGCAACAGACCCTCACCGAGCCGCTCATCAAGCAACAGACAAAGGAAATGAGCAGAAAAGTCACATCACAACTTCGTCCTCTAAGTTGTTTTTCTGTTCACCTCTGGCTGGTTTGAACTGGACTACAGCACAGACCTCTTAGCCAGGAGACTGTAGATATCCATCTGTGAATGTTAGAGGACTCATTTTGGTTCTGAGCCACCAAAGGATAGTCAATAATGTGTTTTTTAAGCAGCGATGACCTTCGGCTGGCTTGTATATTTCTTTTTGAATAAGAAACGTACACATTGACACACATTTAAGTAAAACGTAACTCTAACAATGTTCCTCTATACCTGTACCGTTTGTTGCGTTCAACCTGTAGATATGATCTGTCTGTATTTTGGTTATTATGTAACACAAACAATTTACATTTAATGTGAGCAGAAACTGAAACATGTGGTTAATTTCTTTGTTGGAAATGGTTAATGATAATAATAAAAGGCAATTGCAGATTTTATTTGCGTGGAATTTTTCGTTTTGGTTCCTATGGTACATTGAAGCTAAAGGATGAGTCGGATAGTCCTGGTTTTCTAATTACCAACAAACAAAAAAAAAAAAAAGGTCCTACTGTCCTACTGACAGGTGTTGTTAGAGTATCACCTTGTAATATATCTTATTTCGCTGTGCCATAAAGCTCCACACTTATCCATAAACTAAAAACATATCAGTAATTCATAGGTGCACTGGGTGACTTGATCTTACATTTGCAATGTACATTGACTAGTTTCTTTTGGCATAGTCCCATATAGTGGTCTACTGCACCAAATACTCCTACTGAGCAATAATGCAAATTAATCCGCTGCTGAGAGTAGTCCTCAACAAAATAACATGTCGATAAAGCTGTTGTGATGTTATCTTAAGTCGGTGCAAAAAACAGCTTAAATCTTACACAACTTAAACAGTGACACAATTGTCAGTGTAGAAATTTTGTGGAAACCACGTTTAAAGAGGTAGCTGCTCTAAGTGAGTGCTTTGTGTAGTTTTCCAGTCACTACAGGCCGAAAGCTAATCACCACAAATCTTTGTGACTTCATGAAGTTCGTCTTCATTTCGATCAAAAGCATTTCACTTGCAGAAGTAGTAGGCCTACATATTATATATGTGTAAGAAATTACTTTGTTGCTTTAAATCACTGCAAACAGTAGTGGATTATTTGGCTCCTTTGTTTTGTTTTTCTATTAGAGCAGTTGATATTTTAGTTGAATTTCCAGTATGTTTCTGACACTCATTGAACTTATTCAAATGGTGAAATAAGCAAGTGGACGGAAATATTGCTCAAGGTTAAAATGTGTTGTGGACATTAGGCTGCTGTTGCAATAACGAAACTGGGATGGCGACATCACTGTTTAGTGAGTCTTTACTGGTCATTTCATTTCACACAACTTTCAAACGTACAATAATTATGTTTTTGAACGCCTCTGTATTGCAGCCATTTTGGCCGTTCACAGCACCCATACAGTTTTGCCGAAAAAATCACCCCTGCCGTGAAAAGCACCCCCGTCACGGGAACGCGCATTTCAAGATAGTCGCCTCAAAACGAAACCAAACGAACAGTAGCCATCTCTTTCTTTAGTGTTATTTTTCTAGATCACAGTTTGTTCTCATTAAAGTTCATATATAACTAGAAAGTGTCATGAAATATTGTTTAGCAGCAGAGTGAGGACTAGGCGAGCTGGATAGACTGCAGTGCTGTTTATGTCCACTAGATGTCCTCAGCGTGTCAAAAACTGTTTGTCTTGATTACCTCAGCCAACAAAGAAGCTTGTAAAGTGGCATGTTGATATATTGTCACAATGTCACAGCATCATATAAAACATTAGTGTTTTGCCCCGTGAGCAGTTACAATAATCTAACCTGCTGGAAATAAATGCATGGATGGGTTTCTCCAAGTCTGGTTTAGACATGATCCCTTTCATTCTGGCAATGTTTTTGAGGTTGTAAGATGCTGATGATGTAATTAATTTCATATGGTCTGACTCCTCATCAACACAATACACAGGCCCAGCCTTTGCCACAGAGCAGGTGAGGAAGGAACTATCCAAACTAAAGACCAACAAAGCAAAAGAACCAGATGAGATCAGTCCCAGAGTACTTAAGGTGTCTGCTGGACAGCTTGCAGAGGTTTTTCAGCATTCTTCAACCTCTCTCTGAGGCTCAAAAAGGTGCCTAAGTTATGGAAAACTTCCTGTATTGTCTCATTACCAAAAAGAGGCCGTCCTCCTCCCGTTAGTGACTTCAGACCAGTAGCGCTAACATCACATGTCATGAAAGTGTTTGAGAGACTGGCCTTGCAACACCTGAGGTCTCAAGTGCCTGAATTCCTGGACCCCCTGCAGTTTGCATATCAGGAACACATCGGAGTGGAGGATGCCATCATCTTCTTAATGCACAGAGCATACTTCCGTCTGGAGAAGCAGGGCAACACTGTGAGACTCAAGTTCTTTGAGTTTTCAGGTGCTTTCAACACTATTCAGCCCCACCTGCTCAGTGTAAAGCTGCAGGAAATGGAAGTTCCCACAGACATGGTGGAGTGGATCACAGACTACCTCACTAGGCGACCACAGTTTGTTCGCTTAGATGGCTGCATATCTGATGTGGTGATGAGCAGCACCGGTGCACCCCAAGGAACTGTACTGGCACGATTCCTGTTTACATTCTACACCTCAGACTTCCGCTACAACTCAAGAACCTGTCCCCTCCAAAGTTCTCTGATCACTCTTCAATCATTGGATGCATCAATAATGATAACGATGAGGAGTACAGACACTTGATAAAAAGCTTTGTTAATTGGTGTAAATTCAACTGTCTAAAGGTCAATATCAAGAAAACCAGAGAACTGGTGGTGGACTTTAGGAGGAGCAGGAAGACCCCAGTCCCTGTCTCCATCCTTGGAGAGGAAGTGGAGATTGTGAACTCCTACATATATCTTGGAGTCTATATTAACAACAAACTGGACTGGTCAAACAACACAGATGCACTCTTCAAGAAAAGACAGAGCAGACTGTTCTTCCTCAGGAGACTCTGTTAATTTGGCCTGTGCAACAAGCTACTGAAGACGTTCTATCAGTCTGTAGTAGTGAGTTCACTGTTCTTTGCAGTTGTGTGCTGGGGAGGTGGCATCAAGGCTGGTGAGGCCAACAGACTAAACAAGTTGATCAGGAAGGAAAAATCTGTTGTTGGACTGGAACTGGACAGTCTGGAGGCTGTGGCAGAGAGGAGGATGGTGGACAAAACCAACTCCCTACTGGACAATTCTGCCCACCCACTTCATGAGAAACTGTGGAGAATGGGAAGTTAATTCAGCCACAATCTAATTCCTCCTAAAGCCAAGACTGAGAGATTCAGGAAGCCTTTTGTGTCCACGGCCATAAGACTCTATAATTCCACAATAACGCACCCCCCCCCCCCCCCCCCCCCCCACACACACAAAAAAAAGAATAACTGCTGTAACAAATGAATTTCCCCTTGGGGATTAATAAAGTATTCTTCTTCTTAAAACTCAAGTCGTTCGTTGGTTTCATTATAAGGCGACTGTCTTGAAATGCGCGTTCCCGCGACGGGGGTGTTTTTCACGACAGGGGTGCTTTTTTCGGCACAACACCGTAATGGCATGAAAAGGTGCGCAAGGCTGACCTGCTTGACAAGGCTCTTACGGCCGAGGTCTCATACCGCCGCGGTCCGTGAACGCAGCAGCATCAGATGATGAGAGCGGCTCATCAGCTGCAGACAGTCAGGTGTGGTCGGCAGGGAGACGTCACGACCGGAGTCGTGATCCAGCGGACTCTACCGGGACAAAAACAACATCTACCCCGGATCTGACTAGATGACCCACCTACCGAGCACCGAGAGCCGTGAAAGACAAACGTAAGTGGCTCTACAGTGGCTGCTTCAGACCTTCCCCGGGTTATAAGACGTTTTCAGACGTCTTGGTGTCAATGACTAGGCCGGGGTCAGGCCCAGACACCGTCACTCCAGACTGCGCAAGCGAAGTAGAGGATTTTAAGGTTTTCTCGCTTGACCGCAGCGGGACACACCCTATCAAACACAAACTAACATTTTTATAAACTTTTGCGGCTGATTTGTAACTTCGGCTGTGGTAGCCAAAGCTTAACATAAAGAGTTTTTATCCCGTTTTCTGTTTCATGCTGCTGGTGCATTAGTTACCACTTAGCTAACTACAACTGTCCCGGAGCTGTGAAAGTGTGACCGTGGAAATAAACTGTTGATTATCGACCAGGCGAGTCAGCATTATGTTAGTTCATGTTCGCCCTGTTGTAACTTCTTCTTGTCCACACGGGCAGAAAAGGCGATAGGTGTCTTACATTAGCGTCAGGAAACAGGTATTTTCGTGGAAAGTTTGGGGTGGCATTATTTCAGACCTAGAACTGGTATAGTTAAACCTGAAAGCAGCCTTTATTGCTTTCATGGGAATTTCAAGCCAAACTATGTTTTAAAATCTCAGCAAGAATTCGGTGCTACAGTGGGTGGTGCACACAGCGTTACACAGGTTAAATCTCTTTAAACAGCATGTGTTATTTTTAGTTTAAGATACGCTGTCAGTGCTAGCCGAATTGAAGTATGGGTAACATAAGACTCAATAAGACATTAGAAACGTCCCGTTATTTAGCCGCCTGTAGAGGCACCGACAGCCTTTCCTGTTTTCATGGAAACTGTCCCAGCATTAACTAGCCCTGGTCTGCTTTTCTGTGCTAGGCTAGAGAGTTGGACTGTCAGCTAAACCAGATAAGTTCTAGGATGTTGACAGACAAACCAGGATAAGGACAGTGTTACTGTGACTCAGCTATTGTTTGAGGACTAGGTAAGGAGGTAAGGAGAGGATCACACTGCGTACAACAAACAGAAACTGTATGTAGTGAGCCGAGTGATTGGTGTGATATGGTGTGACCTCTTTACTTTTTTCCTTTCTTTGTTTAGCTCCTTTTAAACCTGAGGGTGAAGCCAGAAGAAGAAAACGGAAGGGACACCCTTGTCGTATAATGAAATAAGGAACAGTCCACCCTTTACCCAACCACCAGAGAAACAGAAGTGAAATGAACTGATGAAATGAAAAGGAACCAGCACATTTAGCCACTTCTGAACTGCAGGGAAAAGGTGCAGTTTGCACCTCTTCAGAATAAGAGATGGCTCGTGAGTGAGAAGTGGAGGAGTTCAGGGCAATAACTGGCAATAACTGGAGTTTTGATCAGCTGTAAGTTCACCTGTCCATTAGACTGTCAGAGCAGAAACCACAAAACGCTAAATCCCTCTGTCTTGGATCCTTGATGTGTGACTTTGAAAGTTAAGTGAAAACATCACATTCAGCACTGGACTGCATCCAGAGGAAGAAGAAGGGAGTGTCCACTCTGCACTGACAGAACTGTGAATGCAAAAGTCAAAGTGTCGTCACAGGTTGGAAATCCCCTGCAGGAGTTTCATTGGGTGGAACTGGAACTAAGGTGGCAGCACACGGCCGGGCTTAGCTGTGGAGCATGAATCATAAATGCACAGCTCTTGGGAAATGTTCCGTATACTGCTGGCTACTGTGGTTTCACTATGAAACCAAAGAGCATGATGTGACCATTTGAACTGAAGCTTAAGGATAAAACAAAAATAAAAGTGCCGAAATTTAACGGGAAATGTTCTCTTACGGGTATGGGGATGCCTGCGATCTGTGGACACACTCTTGTGGTACTTTAAGCGTGTAGCACTGGGAGGTGAAACCAAGAAAAACACTGGGGAGAGTACAAATATCACCTCCTTCTATGAAACTGATTTTACTTTGAAACTCAGTAAGAGGCCATCCACATGGCAGGGAAAGACTACAATCATCTCTTTAAGCTGCTCATCATTGGAGACTCCAGTTAGTACATTTCAACTCATTTTAGATTCTTCAGACAGGAGAGTTTTGTGCACAGCCCCAGAAGTGACAAATGGCATAAATAGGCTACCTGCAAGCGAATACACTGAAATCAGTGATGGTCCTTATGGACGTCCAATGTATTTGGATGCTGTATTCGTGTGTGTTTTGCATATATCCACAGGCACATCCAGGCTTATGGTTACACTACCTGGGCAATTGTAGTGAAAGTCAATTCCACTCCACATCTATACCAACTCTAATAACCTTTTTATTAGAGCCTTTTTAAGGAAGAATCACCTCACAGCGGTTTTTGTCAGTGAGTTTCATTTCACAAACTGGTTCACAGCAAGTTGTGTATGTCTAGTACTGGGAATTTTTTAGATTTTATCAGTGACTGTGACAGATTATCACTCTGTCTTGTTAGCTGTGTATAAAAGGGCACGAAACATCCGCATTTTTTTTGAGATGTTGCCTATTGTCTACTTGTTTCTTACTTAACTTGGATGTCATTTAAAATGTGTGTGGTTTTATCTATTGAGAATTTACCACAGATCACTGTTCATATATTACATTGTTCACTAGCAGGCCTGAAGGCTCCAGAGGGTTAAACGTGCTGCAGGAAATACTAAATCCTTTTAGGCCACCTTCATCTTTGCAGGAAATTATTTTTTTTCAGCGATTAGATTCTCATTGTGAAGCCTAGAGTCTAGAGCTCCAGTCCAATTAATACCACTGAAACACAGACACTGTGTGTTACCACATGTCTGCGGTAACAAGCAAACTTCACTTCTCGAGGTGGTGTATGATGACTGATCTGTGCTCACTTTCCCTGCTACACATTTACTGTTTGGTACATTTGGAAGTCATTCCAGTTCAGGATATCATGACTCAACCCTGTCCGTGGCTTTGTTTTACATTGACTTGTGGATTTATTTGTTTAGTGGGTGGATTCCCAGTGATTATATCATTACACCTTTATGTTAATAATTCTACCTTTCTGTTTCAATAAGAAGAATTTTTTTTTCTCCACCTGTTAGACTTCGACTCATCAAGCAGCCTGTTAAGTTACATTTGTCACTTCTGGGACTCCATAGTGTGGAACAATTAATGTATATTGTGTGAAATGATCATTATTTCTGCGTAGAGTATAATTTTGATACTAACTTTTGGCACCAGTCATAGTTTTTGTTGCATCACTGAGGCAGAAATGTTTTCAGCCTTTTGCCAATTTATGGCAGAACAAATGCAAGAATTTAGCATTTTTAGCATCTCTTACATTTAATTTCTTAGCATGGGAGTAATACTGTGACAGCGTGAGTAATTGTATCTGCTGTTCTTTTCATTCTGGTTTGTCAAGTAACTTTCTAACAAGTTGGCACTAGTTTGTTCAGAGCAATTTATAGCACATCATTCTGGGATGTAATTCTCAGGTTTGCTCCAGATTCTTTTTAATCACGCGTTTCATTTGAAGTAGTTCAGCCCTTGCTTTGTTTCCGTGTTGCTAACCAGCTTCTTTGAATTTACAAAGTTACTAGAATGAGCTTGGCTCGCTGAGGGTAAATTTTAGACATAACTGGCTTGTCTCTTCCTGATTGGTCACATTCATTTCCTCAAAGTGAAACATGCTAATCTTATCCTCCTGTCTTCTGTCTGTCCCAGATGTGGGGAAAAGCAGTCTTCTGCTCCGCTTTGCAGACAACTCCTTCTCTGGTGAGTTACCACAGGTCTGTGCAAGTCGCATGAAAGTTGATACCACTGCTCATGTTGATCAAGCCTTCCCATTTTAGGAAAACACTTCAAACTGGACAAAGTTTCAGACTAACATACTTGAAGCTTCACTTTTAGCCGTAGACATAAAAGCATTTTATCAACACAAGACATCTCATATCAAGGGTTTGTCAGAACTGTCCTAACCTGTGAGGAGCTCCAGAGTGAGGCAGCACTTTGGACAACATTCAGACATTTTTGGTGCAAGGGTGGAATATGTGTGTGTGTGTGTGTGTATATATATATATATATATATATATATGTGTGTGTGTGTGTGTATATGCGCCTTGGTGTGGAAACTGCATGTTTTTTTTGACAAATGGGCACAGCTGTGAAGATGACAGGCCAGACATTAAATCAAATCAGTATATCTGAAGAAGATATATATAACTCATTCTCAATAATTCACACACACACACATAATGTGACCTGCAGTTTCCAATCCAAGGCACCACGTGCTTTCAGATGCTTTCACTTGTGTTTTTCTTATTGGACCTCTGCTCTAGTTGAATTTGGGTGGAGCTGTACTGGAAGTTAGTAAATATCCATTTCAGAAAACAGTGCTGTGACCCTCAGTTACAAGTGACAGCAACTGCAACACAAATCAGTGTGATCAGCAAACATTGCACAGTGGACGCATCAGATTCTGCTTCTATCAAACACCACATTTTTGCCATATGAAAGTATGAGGGTCATTTCAAAACATATCATAGCTTAACATCTTGCAGTGTTACAGCACCGGCCAATTCGTATAAGAGCAAATCTGCCCATTAGTAGTTTGCTTTTTTTAATGAGAAAAATCCCTGCATGCTCAACCATTGTAAGAATATAGGTCAAAGTTTAAATAAGTTGTGGTGCAGAATATAACAGACCTCCAGCACGGTCAAT
This sequence comes from Mastacembelus armatus, assembly GCF_900324485.2. Classification (NCBI taxonomy): domain Eukaryota; kingdom Metazoa; phylum Chordata; class Actinopteri; order Synbranchiformes; family Mastacembelidae; genus Mastacembelus; species Mastacembelus armatus. The sequence continues at coordinate 7,038,152 of NC_046640.1, forward strand.
TTGGGTGTAATTTTTAATGTTAAACTTTTTGTCTTCCAAAATAACCCTCTGGACTGTCCAAAGGTTGTTTATGTCATTTATGTTGCTGCCCCACCTGTGCTTACTGATCCTAGATATTTTGTCAAATTGTAGAACTGATTGTTTAAAAGTGCAGCATTTGGTGTCTGTGCTTCCCGCTCTATGTTGGCTGTTTTCTGATGGTTTGCTGGTCTCCTATAGGCAGCTACATCACCACCATCGGTGTTGACTTCAAGATCCGAACAGTGGAAATTGAAGGAGAGCGGGTGAAGCTGCAGATCTGGGACACAGCAGGGCAGGAGAGATTCAGGACCATCACATCAACGTAATCATCATCAAATCAAAGCTTGTTTTGTTTTTTGTGCAGGGCTTTTCCTCGCTTATATTTTAGTCTGGTGGTGTATCACCCAGTTCATTCGGCTTCATCTTTTTCTCTTCAGATACTACAGAAACACCCACGGTGTCATTATTGTGTACGATGTGACAAATCCAGAATCGTTTGTAAATGTAAAAAGGTGGTTAAATGAAATTTCCCAGAACTGTGACAGCGTCTGCAAGATCCTCGGTGAGTCATTTGAGTTGATGTGTTTTTAAGAGAATTGTTATCTGCATGGTGGGGAGTTCAGACTGGTACATTTCTGTGTAGCAGCTCAGAGCTGCCTTAGAGCAGGTACAAATGACACCTTACAGAAATAAACATTTTTCTTTCCTGTTCCCTTTCTCAGTGGGAAACAAGAACGACGATCCTGCCAGAAAACAGGTGGAGACCCAGGATGCTGTGCGTTTTGGGGAGTCGGTGGGTGTTCGGGTCTTCGAGACCAGTGCCAAAGAGAACATAAATGTAGAAGAGGTAACTCTAGTGTTTGAAGTATTTGTACTTATAATCCAATATAGAAATCCTTTCCTTCAATACTCATATACACATTTGGTCTGCTGTGGAATTAGCAGAGTCACTGATGCATATTTTCATGTGCAAGTAGCTTGTTGTTTTTTCTTCTTTTTCTTATTCAAGTATCCAGACATCAGGGGTTAAGAGAAATTTAGAAATGATTCTAAAGGCTCAGTCTCTTTTTTGTTGCTCTGTTCAGATGTTCATGGCCTTCACCCGCATGGTGCTTCGGGCCAAGAAGCAGAGCCAGAACAGAGCCGAGAGGGAACGAGACCGGGAGAAGGACACTGTCAACATCAATGCCCAGAGAGATCGAGACCGCAGGAAGAAAGGGAAGAAATGCTGCTGAGACCCAGACACCAAAGCCACTTCTCACTCATCGCTTACACAAAGAGCATTCAGACAAGATTGGGAAACCGTGCCTTAGGAGATAAGTCTTTTAAACTGCAGATATGAATGTCAGAAACTGTGTGGTCCATTATTTACTATGCCAAGTTACAACACAACAGTCTACGGGTTATACTGCTTAACTGTTGGTTGTTTAGTAACTGAGGCTGAGGGATTTCAAGTAGGTCACTGCTGACTGCACAGGTTACAGAGTTAAAGGACCATTATGGTGTATTTTAGTTTTTAGCACATGTATTACATCTAAAATTTAAGGGCATGTTGTAGTTTTTACATTTCGCTGTACTTGTTATGAGGATGGAGGAGTTGTTCAGTCCGTCCAACACTCCAGAGTAAAAACTCTTCTCTAACTAACAAATATCTCCATTATCCATTAACATGTTTTAACCAATAAACTGTCCGAAAATAGGTCCCATTACAATTTCCTAAAGTCTGAGATGATGCCATGAAATTGCCAGTTAAATAGTCTGCTATAACATAATAAAGTAAAAGTAAAAGAACATCTTCACAAATGGGGGAGTAGATTTAAATAAAGTGAAGTTTGCCATTTTGCTTGAAAATTGATTTTGAGCCCCCAGCATGAGACGATGCGTTACACATCAAAGGTGAACAATCTGCACTTCATTTCTGCAAAGAAACAACTGAAAAAGTCAGGGGAGGCATTATTTAACCAAACTCTATTCAAGTATCTGCAAGTTGATTTTTTTTTTTTTTGTTTTAGTGGTACATACTGTCTGTAAAGTTAATAAATAACAAACCCTAATACATGGTGGTGCAATATGAAATGTATGAGTGAAAACATAAAAACACTGATATGGTCCTTTAACTGCGCACTAGTAAACCACTGTTAGGCGCTAGTATTCAGTGTTAAGTGTTTCACCACTGAGAGGGGACGGGTTGCAGTTGTTACTAAATTGTAACCGTGACACACTAACAGGTGTGATGAGTGCACTCTGTATGCCTTACTTCAGTTCAAAGGAGTTCAAATCCAAGACTACAGTGAGTATAACCTCAAGACAAATGTGAGCCTAAAGTGTTAAAAGTCATTACTATGTTGTTTTTAAATGTTACCTAGCAGATGTGTCCAAATCCAAATAAAGCAATAAACCCAGAGTTATTGTTTGTATAAAATAGAGGCCTGTGCTTCAGGTGGAACAGCGATTAATGTAAAATTCAGAGTTTCTTATGAATAGGATTATTCTGTAATGACTCAATTGTCTCCTGAATGTTGAAGGATAGTGCTGGTGCTGTGGGGAAACTGATAGACAATAACATCCCCACTTTGTCTGTTGATATTTGATTATGTACTTTGGTTTTTAGTAATAAAATCCTAATCTGAAAAGTTAGTAGTAGTGACAGTTGTCAGATATAAGATTTTCCTCTGCAGTATATCAGAGCAGTAGTAAAAATCAGAATAAGTTTCTGTTAGTATTTGCATTTTAACATACTTCAAATTCATGCTAGTGCATTAATGGCGTAAAAACAGCCCAACCCAAATCTGTGTGGAGCCCATCGTCCACAGGCCAAAGCAGCGTACTGAACTGTGTGGGGGTGTCAACATGAATGCTTCTGCTGTGCTTTGAGCCAGTGCAGCTGCACAGCACTGCAGTTTGACCTTGACAGTCACTCATTCTATAAACTAACACTTCTTTCTAAATTGTGTAACTTGTCTGTGTAAATAATGAAATCGCATGCAGAATATGAGGCTCCATGATGCACTGAACAGCTGGTCCTTGCTGTCAGGTCATAAAAACACTGATATGGTCCTTAAGAAAACAATCACAGAGGATTCAGCTGCAGCGTGCACCCGTTGCGTCTCTGAGACCGGAGGTAAAGATGTGGAACTAATGAAAGATGTGTCATTAGGAATGATGCACCAGTGTCCAACACCATCAAACCCTGCAGCTGGAAACCTGTCACATGGGGCTTGTGTCGCTCAAAATGGAACTGAGCTGAAAGTCTCACTGACTGAAACAGTTCAAACACAGACAGATGCTTTTTACGATGCACCTTATGCCTTTTATAATAAATATAATAAATCTCTTTGATGCATCAGTGTTCACCAGCATTAACACCATAATTTCCAACTGCAGCAAACACTTGTAACACTGATGCTCAAGAAGGTGGAAGTGCTTTTTTATTTTGAAAACCAAAGCCTACAGAGGAATAGCCTTCACATCACAGGAAAATCCCGTTTGATTCACTGGTGGAAATTGTCTTGGAGGCTATCAGCTACTGATATTTACTTGGGGCAAACTGGTAGTGTGTGTCTGCCAAACAAACAGTTCTTTGCTGAAAAAGGCCATTCCAGTTTCCCCACCCAAAAGCTGATGGGAACAACATTTTCTTAAGAGTTCCCAGAGCACATGAATGCAGCGTCACACATAAGCAGTTCATCATCCTCGTTTTTGCTCGCATGCGTTTCCACCATCAGCTGGATTTGGGGAGTCTGTAGACACCTGCAGAGACCACCAGCTGATGCTCCCGGACCTTCCTCTGCAGGAAAGCCTCCAGCTCGTTGACATCCATTTCTGTGACAACAGGTCCTGTGGCGACAAACATCCGGAGCATGGAGTGGATCCGTTCCAGAGTCATGCTATCCAGATTTGTCAGCATGGCCTGGATGTAGGCCCAGAACAGCTGCAGAGACAATGGCCGAAAATTTTAAGATGATTTTTAGCATCACATTTCATCCTGTTAACTGTTTGAAAGGGTCCGTGTGTGTCATACCTGAAGCTTTTCCTCCCTCTGCTCAGACTGCGTGGTGGTATTGGAGTCTCTCTCCTCATCACTGTCAATCAGCATCACCCCTCTCTCCATCTTCTCTTTGGAGGAGCCCTTCTCCACCACATAGTAGCGCCCTCCGGCTTCCTCCCTCAGCACACCATGCTGCTGCCAAAGTGCTAGTTTCCTGTGCACGAGCTCCTTCGGGGCGCCCAGTTTCAAACTCAGCTCCTCCAGCGTCCACGAACCTGATGGATGAGAAACAGCAGCCGTTAACACAGATCCGACTTTCTCTCACACGTTCCAGTATCTATCACAGGGATTTTATTGTGAAGCAGCTGCAGGAAGTGATGTCTGATGGTAACAATCCCTGTACATCCCAGCTGCTATAGAAATATAACATCTGTGTCTGGCTTAGGTGGCAAACAAGAGCATTTCCCAAAGAAGTTGGTTGTACTTTTTTCCTGGAAGTGCAGGATGATGGCAGCATGGATGGGGGAGACAGTGAGGTTGGGGAGGGTACGATCCTCCAGCTCAACATCCATAGTGACTGAACCCAGGTGAGGCTTCCAGCTCAACGTCCTCATAGCCTGAGACACGGAAGACAAACTGTTAACAGAAAGCATCACCTGCAGCAACTTACCAAGTGAATCCACCACAGAAACCAAAAGAAAGAGATCAGTATCTTGCAGCCTCCACCTTGAGTTTCTCATAGCGGTGAGTGTAGGCCTCCATGGCCTGGCAGACAAGTGGAGGCAGCTCCAGCTTCTCCTCCTTGAGTGGAGGCCAGAACTCGGACGACAGGATGATGGCTGACAGGGACAGCGGGGGCTGCTCCTCCTCGCTCAGCCTCGATTCCTCCTCACGAATGTTACTGTTGATCCTCCGGGAGTCTGCCATGTCCTGGAGAGGAGACAAACAGCACAGACATGTAACAAGTAATGTTTTTCACTCTTTATTTACACATCTGTGTTATTGTAATTCATATGATTCGTAAAGATTTTAACTGCAAATTCAATCTGAATGAATAAACAGAAACATTTGTAAAATTATGGGTTGTTTCCTGTTTTTATCCAGGTGGGTGACATTATCGACTGGGATGTTACAAGCCAAACATGTGGCCCTCGTGTTTAAACGTCAGTGCATTTGTCAGTGTTGGTTGTTTGGGGTATTTGTGACCAGTGACCACAAAGACCTATAAAGCTGGTTACCTTCAGCATGACCTCGCAGTAATGCATGTGAGACTCCCCGAACCTGAGCTTCAGCAGCTCCACGTTACGGATCTCCCTGCAAACACACAGAACACAATATCATACAGAAAAACAACGGATGATGACTGAAAATGCAAAGACGAACTGATTCATATTTGTACTTTCATTCATTAAGAGACCTGTGATTTTCTCTTTTTAATTTTAAAATTATTCATTTGATTATTTGATGGAATAATCAGTAGAATACTCAGTTATGTGTTTCATTGGCTGAAGCCCGTCGTTCAGTGTAATTTAATGGATGCAGTGCCCTGGTGTGGGACTGTTTCTTTTTATACTGCGTCCCATGTGGTAGGAATGTATCCAAATGTTCTGGATTCCTGATAGTCTTGTTTGTTTGCATGTACCTGGCAGTGTTGTAGTTGAGCTGGTGCAACAGTCTGTCAGCCAGCACGGCTCTGTACTCATCGATGAAGATGTCCTTACTGCCGTAGATACTGACCAGCAGGCTGATGATATCTGACGAGCGATGCTTCGAGCCCATTTTGTCTGACAAATCCATGAAGAATAAACATGTCAGACGCCAGTGATGCTCAGTTAATTCATCAACACCACATCACGGTCAGTGTGACAGAGAAATGAAGACATGACGTGTTTACTGACCCGGGACAGCGTCGGTTGGGTCTGGGGTCCAGTCCTCTGGGTCATTGCCTTCTTCATCGCTGTCCTGCATCTCCAGAGTCACTGGGTCTCCTCTGGACAGCTCCGAGGCCAAGTCAGTGCAGCCTTCTGCATCTCCAGTCAGACCAGCTACAATCTGCCTCACCGTGTCCTCCCGAGTCCTGAAACACAGCACAGCTTCTTGCCTGTATCCTTTTTATCTGCTTTTGGTTTGAACGGTCTGGTTTTATATAGCTGGAGTCTATTTATTTTGGCCATTTGTGCTTTATTCTCTGAACAAGTAAAGTCTTTTAACAACTGATCTCAAACTAGATCCCAAAGCTCAGGAAGAGATCGACAATATCAGCCATCAATGGTAAACTTCATTTCAAACAGAACTAAACCTGACCGTGTGAACCAACAGTAATAAATTCATGTCACATTAAAATTCTGTAAATAAAAAGTTCTCTAAGTGCAAAGAACTCACCTGAGGTACTTGCGGATCGGTTGGCAGGCGACCTGCAGGATGACCATAGACGGGTCCAGCTCTCTGAGGGCCTTGATGGCCGAGATGTACACGGTCAGGATGTCAGACGTGTGAACCCCTGATGACAGACGATATTAAAATTAGCTTCTTATCCTGCTCTTTTAAATGTCATCCTGCACAAATCCTTCACCTAGAGATATCATTAAGTGGAAAAATGAACTTTCTGACAACCTTTAAAACTGCTTCCTTCAGGTCTGAACTTATTAAAGTGTGGAATTATATATTCACACATCTGTGACAGTAGAGTAGGAGTGGGGTTCATGCTGAACTAACCTGGGTGCAGCAGGCGGCTTTCAAAGGCAGATTTCAATGAGGTGAGGAGCTGCTGTCTCTGGTTGGTTCTCTCCAGACAAAACTTGAGATCTTCAATAGCAGCTTTAGATTCTGGGAAATCTGAACACGATGAGGGTGAAAATAAACAGGAGGGAAGCTGAAGCTCTGTATTTAGCTTAGCTCAGCACAAAGAGCAGCACTGTCAGAGCTGAAAACAAGGACCTTTAAGAACAGACTTTTAGTTAAAATCAGATCTGTGACGGATCCTTCAAGCAACAAAAAAAAAAAAACTAAACTGCTGTGATAACATGCTGGGACACTTTAGACATAAAATATCTCCTCTCTTACCTCTAATGATGCTGAAGAGCTCTTCAATCCTCATGTTGACATAGATCCTACAGAAAAACTGGTGCATGTGGCATCTCCACTGTTTCAGGATGGAGCTGGTAGACTGACCGGTCTGGACGCTGGGAGCGCTGGGAGCACTGGGAGATGGTAGTGAACTGTCAGTGTGCACCTCGCTTGCAAACACTTTGCTCAGCCAGCCCAGCACCATCTCCAGCCACTGCCACACGAAAACAAAGTAACATTAGCACAGTATCGTTCCAGCAGAGATCCTGACAAGACTTCATGAAGCTGATCATCGGTGTGGACGGACTGACGGACAGATGCTTTACCTCCTGGAACTCCAGCAGGAAGGACCGTTCGTACTCGCCCCTGCAATGCTGCTCCATTCGCTGCTCAATGAGCTTGTGCAGGATGGAGGTGACAGCCTCAGAGCTGACCCACTCCAGCAGCTGTAGTTTGGAGCTACAACCACAAAAACAAACAAAAAAACCATTTAAAACATGCATGTGCTGTGTGAGATTTCTGAACTACTTTTGTTACACATCCTTTTACGTTTTTTTTTTTTTTGCTCCTGCTGCTGCTTTTTTCTGTTATAGTGAGTTTCATGTGGAAACATTTAAATTGCACACTATTTATTCATTTTAGGTTTGGCTATTCTGCATCACTTAATATAACTGACCATCATTGCCTCATGTTGTGTGTTTGCTTAATGTAAAGCTCTGGTCACCATTTTTTAGGTTTGTGTTTTCATTTTAAAGCCTGTTCCAGTGAACTTCAAACTCTCCACCAGCTCCTCACAAAAACACCCTTCTCTGAGTCCACTCACAGAATATGGCTGAGCTCCTGTAGCTGTTCCAGCGCCTCCTTACACCAGCACTGCTGTGTGGGGACCCCGCAGCCTGGGCAGGCCCCTCCCCCCGGACCATCGGTAACCTCGGCCCCGTCCTCAGCCTCACCCTCCTGGTTCATATAGACAGAAAAGGTCCTGCTGTAAAATTCCAGCACTCGCTCTTGGAGAACAGGGGAGGGAGAGAAGAGGAGAAGGGCCCTGATGACGGTATAGGCCCGTTCCTGGAGGCCCTTGGGTTGTAGACCGCAGAGACCACCACGGCCCTCGTCTTGCCATATCCCCAGCCTCTCCAAACCACCTAGGAGGAGGAAGAGGGGATGAATACTGTTGCTGTCCTGACAGACAGAGAAAACCAGAGGCTGGTACTGAACTTATGAACTGATCTTCCACTTGCCCAGGAAAGGATGCAGTCGTTCAAACAGTGTTCGGAAGGTGGTGAGGAGAACCCAGGCCCTGTCTCTCTCCTCCAGCTCGTTCTCTGGCTGTTTGAGTCCGCACCAGAACTCAGGAACCACAGAGGAGGACAGACGCATCTGCAGAGTCTCCAGCAGCCATCCGCCCAGCAGCTGGTCCAGCCCATGGCTACTCAGCAGGGCCAGGGAGTCCGAGAGGCTCCGCTCTGACACCAGGCATCGAGGAGACACCTAAAAAAAAAGGAGCAAAACAGAGATAAGTGATTGTGCTTGGACACATTTAGTTCACAGGTTTAAAAGTCTGTTTTACAAACTGATCTCAGCTGTAATTTACGTTGATTTGGCCTTACTGAATGTTGATCTAGGTCAAATATGTTTGTCATTCATTCAGTGTGATTTTCTTATATTTACAGCTGGATGCTTCACTGTGCTGCCAGATGTTGCACATTAAGAAGACACTGCAGAACAGAAAACAACCAGGGATAGAAAAAGACGAGGACGGTGACACAGATATGCCGAATTAACCCGAATGACCGTCTAATTAGTGAACTGTCCTTAGTCATATCCCACTGGGCATGAACTATTGTCCCAAACAAGAAAACATGCAATCATGAGATTTCTGAATGGACGTCTGCTCTACCAGTTCACTCAGTGCAGATTTCTATCATTGGGCTATAGCGCTAAAGCCTACCCACCAAAGCCGCAGTCACGGTTTCCCAAGCATCAGCAACCCCCTGTTGTGCTGCGGCTCCCGAAGTTTCCGCCGAGTCCGAGTCCATCACAGTTTCCTCCATTTTCTTACACTTTCTTCACAAACGACGAACTAGCTTGTGGGAGTACAACATTTAAAGTTCGGACAATCTTGTCGTGGTATTACGACGCATATGTCTGTGTACAAGTGCACATTATGTGTTATATGTTTTTAAATGATTATTTTTCTTATAGCAATACAATAATTCCAAAACCCATTACAGTCTCTGCTACTAATATCGCGGGGTTTCTTTTTTTTTTCCCTTCTTCTTCTTCTACTTTTTCTTCTTCTTCTTCCGGCAAACTGTACGTATTCCAACCCTCCAACGTTAACACAGTTATCCAATTTACCATTGAGCAAAATAGTTTTATTTTGAAAACTCGCAGGAAGTATTGTCCTGACTGTATAGTATCACACTTGACATTTTGTTGTCCTACAGGTTTTCTGCCCCCCGGTGGTCACAGTTGGGAACTACAACCTACCATTAAAATCTGTGGTTACACGGTGTTACGATCAGAATAACTGCTGTCGGTGTGGTCAAATCAATACTACAGTCAATAACTGCAGGATCAATATCTGTTATATTATCATTATTATCAAATTATCACAGTACACATACCAATTTTCTCTGTTGAGACATGCACTTAAACAGAGATCCTCTGTGTACAGCTGTTTTCTGCCCTCTAGTGGCCACAGTAAGTTATCACATTGCTATTAACGTAAATATAACTACATTGAGTGTAGTGCTACTTCCGGTTACTATTCAAAATAAAACTTACAATAGCGTTAGTTACGCAGTGTTACCACTAGAGGGCACAGTTTCACCAGTCAAGAGTAAAATCTATGGCACGTTCAAAATCTTCTTTTATTGAACCCAGAAATAACAACACTGAAAAAAACAAAACAAGATGTAAAAATGAGCAAAAATGTTAAAGAGAATTATTTAATATGTACCTAAGTTTACACGATGGCTGCATGTATTTTAAACACTGATATTTCCCACATGGTAAGAGCGAAAACCTACAACCACACCACCCCCTATATCAAGGTAGCCAAATTGAGCGTAATGCTACTTCCGGTTAAAATTTTAAAAATTAAATACTTTTTAAAATTTTAAACGTTACAATTCCAGCAGTTGTAGTCACGCACCGTGACCACTGGAGGTCAGTGTACACTAAGTCAATTATAGCTACTGAATCTTCGTATGAAGGCGTTTAAAACAGACTTTTTTTGACCTTTATTTGATCTAAACAAACAGAACAGGATATAACGATAGGTGCGAATTACTTATATTTAAGTAACGTATCAAAATAAATAAAGCGTGAATTCGCTTAAATGGGAAATATCTAATTTAGTTTAATTGATCATTTCAGAGAATGGTAACAAGATTTAGTCTCGATAATGATACTAATCCACAATATAATAGTGTTAGTAATCAGTGAAACCACTAAAGCCCAGTGAACTCTTATTTATTACCCAGTCACGGTGTGTGTCAAGGGGCGGCCGTAAAATCAGACGATTCCTAGACGTCCGGTGAAGGCATTTCAAAATAAAAGCCTCAGACTGTGTAGGTATAGTTGTGCTCTGGTTACAAGAATAGTGAAGTTACTCTGGCCCCAGACGGGCCGACCCAGGATTAGTTAGAGTGGTTACGGGGGTTTTGAGTGTGTTGAGTCGAGCTAGCGGTACTTGTGGCGCTGTGAAGGGGCTGCGTCCGGCAGAGTTTGCAGCAGTTTCAGCGGCGGCTCTCACTGAAATAACATCATGGCAGCGGAGTGCGAGTGAGTTTGTTAACAACATGTCTGATTTGTCCCCTCAGACTCACATAGAGCTCATGACAGCCCGTGGTTCTGGTCCCTGAGCTGGACCGCGCCAGGTCTGGTGTGGCTGATGTTAGCTAATGAGCAGCTCAGCGTGTTAGCCGCCACGCTAACGTTAGCCGAAAACAGCAGGGCGAGCTAACTACTTTGTGTTTTCTCCGCAGTGTGATGTCTGAAATCGAGGTGCTGCAGTCGATCTACCTGGATGACCTGCTGGTGGACAACACAGAGGACGGGTGAGATGACAGCAGAGTTTAGCTTCATTAGCTTTGGCTCTGAGGTGTGATCATCTGTGCTGCCCTCAGATCAGTTTATGTAGATAGGCCATCGTTTCAGTAGGTAAACACCAGATGTGTAATGTTCAGGACACTGAGCTGTCAACACTCAAACACACACTAGAGTCAGGGGATCTGACAGGTCACCACTTTGGGTGCATCAGTATTTGTGACTGTGGATTCACAGCAGGACACCACACAGTGTAACACCCTCACCAGAGCTCTATGCAGCTCAGAGCAGGTCTCCCTGTCAGTTCTGCTTCTGCAGCTGCACCAGAGGTTTGCAGGTGAAACAGAAATGACAAATGAACACTGACCTCAGGTCTGTTGTGATGAGCAGAGATGGAGGCCTGAATGTTTTCAGCACACACATGACTAACCTAATCTAAGCTCTCCTATCTCCTGGTGAGTGTGGCTTTATATTTTATTAAAATAATGTAGATTCTGAGCAAACTGAAATCTTCACAAATCTTTTTGTAACGATGTGTTTTGCAAGGAAATATTTGGCACAATGTGTCTCCGTGTTGTGTCCATCTGATCACTTCAGCCTTGTTGATGTCTGATGACACCTGATCTCGATTTTCGATCGATTTTCAGCTTCTGTTGGCTCCAGTTTTTGGTCTCTGTTTTTAAAAGCCGTTTGTGTTCTCTGGCCTCCAGGGGCTGGGAGGTGAGCCTGGTCCTGTACCCGTCCACAGCTGAGGACTCCGTGTCCCAGTTTGTCCGACTCACCCTGACTTTGACGCTCGATCAACAGGTCCACTCTCCGTTGTCCTCTCCTACTTTGACACTGAGATTCTGGTTAAGGAAAAAAAAAAAACATGCTTGAAACAAAATGTTGAGGATTAGATGGTAAAAATGTAAACACAGAAATAATAACCTGTCTGTGCCACGTCACAGGACACGGCTCGAGAATTCTGTTTTTTAATGACATTTTGGTTTTACAACAATGAAGCTCTCTGGCACATAGGAGTAATAAGATATATCAGTCTTTGGACACACACACACACACACACACACACACACACACACACATTACTGTTAGATGAGTATGTTCATTGTTGATTTAGGCTTTTTCATTTGATCAAGAAATGCTGAAGAAAATAAGTAACACCAGACTCCGTCTTCCTGCCTTTGTATCCTTAGTATCCCTCGTCCTGTCCAGCCATCTCCATTCATAACCCACGGGGGCTTTCTGATGACCAGCTCATCAGGTGAGAAACTGGAGCTCTGTTCTCTGTGTGTCTCATTTTTCTGCGAAGGAACTTTAAATATGCAGCGTAACATCCCACAATCCTTTGCAACTGCTCTCTCTTAGTGTCCAAAAGTGTCTTCAGTTGGAGGCTCAGTCCTATCTGGGTTCACCAGTGTTGTATCAGCTCATTGAGGTCAATATATGCAGTGGCTTTTTTTTTCTTCACATAATTAAAGAAATGATTGTTCATCTGTTAATGCATGAAGCCAGTGATCAGTAATGCAGCTGCTTTTCTGACCGTCCTCCTACAGAAAGCTAAAGAAATCCTGACTGAGAGCAACATTCCTCATGGAAATTGTGTCATTTGTCTCTACGGATTTAAGGTACATGTTCACCTCATTTTCCACCAGTCAGTCGTATCTTCTCTTTTTATGAAGAAAAGAAACACTGGACGCTCTTTATTTATTCACATAAGAATCTCTGAAAGTTTTTGCAGATTTTTCTAAGAATACCTTTTTTTAAATTTTTTTTTATTCAACTCTTTATCTCTGCAGTTGTATGAATTGGTTTTGTTTATATTTGGATTTTTGAGTAGGCATATTGAGATAATCTATATATCATTTTAGTAAATTTATCTTGTCTTACGTGAGCAGAAATTCAATATCTAGTAATGACGACATTACTTCAGGCTTTAGAAAGGTTTACTCTTTACTGATGTTTTATAGACCAGATAAATGAATCAACTCAAGTGAGAAAATATTCTCCAGATCTACTGATAAAGCAAAAACTTACTAGTTGCAGGCCTAATTTTTTGCAGCATTCATTTTGTAGGTAATAATATGTCAGTGTTGTGTTCTGCTGCCCCCAAGTGGGCCAGAAATCATTGCTGTTGAGGACAGCCTCTGATCTGCAGCTGCTAACGTGAGTAAACACGTACGTGCGTCTGCTTGTACTGCGTGTCCTCAGGAGGGAGAAACGTTCACCAAGACGAGCTGCTATCACTACTTCCACTCCCACTGCCTCGGTCGCTACGCCAGCCACTCTGAAACGGAGCTTCGCCAGAGGGAGAAGGAGCTGGAGGAGGACAAGACCAGAGAGAGGTCGGACTATCAGGTAAGGTATCAGCAAGCTGAGTTACAAATGAAAGGCTTTCAATCAAAGACCTTGTGAATACTCACATTGGCTCCTCTGACAGGAGCTGACTGTGGTGTGTCCGGTGTGTAGAGAGCCTCTGACGTACGATGTTGATCAGCTTCTGTCGTCCCCTCCACCCCAGCTGCCCGAGGTGAAACCACTTTCTAAAGTACAGGTTTGCTTCATAAAACCACCTCGGCCCGTGGTCCATTTGTACTGACTGCTGTTCCTAAGGTCAAGAAGGAACATTCAACTTCTACAGTTTCACTTCTTGAACAGGGTTTGTTTTTTTTCTCTCAGCTGGACGATGCAGCAGTTGGTTCGGATTTTCAGCAGAAGTGGGGTGAACTCCAGAAGCTTTTGGAAAGACAGAGGTCTAAAGGTGGAATCATTGACCCAGAGGTGGAGTCAAATCGTTTTTTCATCCATATCAACGAGGTAAGGATGAACGATATGGCCACACACTACAGATAACACCAGTATAAGAAGAGAAAGACACAAAAATGGTCTCAGTGAAATCCAGAAAGTATTTTTCATCTTGTCAGACAGAAATTCACACTGGCGTATTCAGACGTGTTGCATGTCTCACTTTTCTGATCTTGTATCTAAGCTGCTGGCCCTGAAGCTAGATCTCAGCTAGGTGCAGCATCACCTGGACATTTTAGTTGTTTACATGTTACAGTGTTAATGTACAAACTCAGAAAGAGGTAGGGATCATCTCAGAATGAAAACCTATTACAGTGCACCAAAAAACCAGGCAGAGTAAGGCGTCTTTGATGGCTGTTCCTGTGTGATGTGATGTAAAAACATTTGCAGCAGTACATGTCAACTCCCACAGACTCCATCCGTTGCTGAAAATGGAAACCTGGATGTGGATGTCTCTCCTGGCCCACCAGCTCCTTCTGCTTCTAACGTGTCCTGTGATGACACTGGCTCGAGAGCAGGCCAGTTTGCTCCCAGACCTGCCCACTGCAGAGGTGGCCAGGGCCACAGGCGCCAAAACCAGGTAAGGGGGCCAAGGACGGGAGGCAGATCCAGACCACAACATGGGAGCATTGCCCCAATCTCAGAGCAGCTGGACAAAATCTCTCTGGCCTCAAACTGCACTGAGGAACCAGTAAAAGACAAAGCTCAGGGTAATCATGGCCAGCAGCTGCAAGTAAAAGCAGAATTATGGCAGTTGAAGACAGACAGCGAAGTCTACGCAGAACAACAAAAGATGCATGTTTCTCCACACGATCAGAGAGTGTGCAAATCAGGGGTGGAAACTGAACACTCAAAAGACGCTGCAGACGCTGCAGACTCTGCAGGCAGCCTTGGTCATCGTGGAAGGAGAAGAGGCCATCACCGATTTGTCCCACACAGTGGAGGCCCCGGGTCTGCACAGTACCCCTGGGACGGGCGAGCTTCAAGGAGCAGGGGAGGGGCCGGTAACCTGTACAGCAGAGGACGCGGCTCCCACTGGGGTCATGGCAGGGTCTGCCAACAAAAGGTGGTGGAGCGAGAGAAGGGGAGGGAGGAGGTGTTATGACAAAGGGCAACAGTAGGGACAATGAACAAATGTATGTGTGCCTCCATTTTGAATTTGCATAGAATAAAGCCCTATGTCAGGACTGACGTTCACTGTAGAATCCTATCCTGCAGTACATCGCCATTATCCTGTTCCCCAGTTTGCACTTTCATGCACACTCATGTCAGATACAAGTGGTTGTTGTGTTTTGTTGTGATGCAATATGACTTGAATGAAACACAAATTAAATTTTCTCTGGATGTCAGTGTCAGATGTCGCCCTTTATTTATGTAGTGACATGAAAATATGCTGATAATGAGGCTGTAAGCCACCGGCAGCACCTCTTTAACTTAGAAAAAAAGTGTTCAAATATATAAAGAATAAAATCTGAAAAAGATGTATTGCAATATAGAAATACTCTTAAAGCATTTAGCATTTATTCAACTTTTTATTCATGCATTAGTGTCAGCATATATTTCATTTATTCATTATGTTATTTATATATTTATTTTTTGCTTACTTAAGTCATCCACCAACAGACAAAAGGCCATAGAGTCCTATGGGAGACAGAGTCCTGGGCCCTTGGTTATCAGGTCTGTAATAATCTACATTTGAATAGTTTAATTTTTGCTCCTGGCAGATATAGTTAGTACTTTGCAGATGAAATATTTAAACACAATGAGCTTATAACATGCACTGAAACATCTGCACTGCAAAGCCAAAGTTCCATGCCCCGGTATTATAACGAGACACGTTTCCAAACGTAGCGCTAAGGCTGATGGGAATCGTAGTTTCTAGAAGTTGAGAGGCGGAATCGTCACTGACGCCATCTTGGCACTTTCCGCTGAGGGCCAGCCCATCTGGTTAGTTGCGCAGGGTCGCAGAGGCGTGTAGTTGTTTTTAAAAGCACTGACGCTGTGACTGGCGGGACCGACTCACAACAACTACAGTCGCAGCGGAGATTTAAGAGCCTACAATGGACGTAGACCTGGACTCGAGTCACATCGACAGTGAGCGGGGGGAGCTGGACAGTAGCGTCCCCGCTGCTTGTTCTTCTAACGGCAGCTGCGGGGAAGAGGACGAAGCGGAGGCCGTCGGACGGTCGAGAGAAGCCGGGGGCTGTAGTAGTCAGCACGCCCCGGGCGGAGCAGGGATGCTGGGCTGCGGCAGGGAGCAGGAGGTGTCAGTCGAGATCGGAGAAACGTATTTATGCCAAAGAGCCGACAAAACATGGCGTGAGTTCTGACTCGGTCGTGGTCGTGACTGGTTCAGACAAGTTAAGAGTCCAGGTTAACGCTGCTCTGCTCTGGGAAAGGCTTCACGCCAAACTCTGTGCAACATGCACAACATAAAGCTTTCATTGATAGTCTGCTTGGCGGGAGGACGTAAGTCAGCTGTTTGTACGATACGAAGAGATCATTGGGACTTTCTGGAAAAATCGGAGGAACTTTTATTACCAAACCTAGTTGGCTGAACCATTAAAGCTCAAACAACAAGCGCTTACTTACAGTTGTCAAAGCGGTCATTTAACTTCTTAATTTAGTTAGAATTAAACGAGGTCTGGCGAATGATGGGATCGCCGATTTGAATAATGTATGAATTTGTATAAATCTAAGTTTTAACAGGCAAAATAACTGTACAGGCTTTTGCTAATTAAATATTGTATTACTTTTCTACAAATCTGAATGAAGTTTGGTTCATAGCTTTGGTCTATTCTGTATTATCTGTATTTACTGTTGCATCTTGTTTATTGTTTTACAGATACAGCAGAAGTTATTCAGTCTAGGCTGAATGAGCAGGAGGGCAGAGAGGAGTTCTATGTTCACTATGTAGGATGTGAGTTCATCATGTTATATGATCGAAATTGCTGTTTGTTTCCCATCTTCTGTGCTCCATCCTCATCTCTCTACTTTTCTAAATGTTTCCGTCCCGTATCTACACATCTCTCTCACTGCTCCTCAATGGTCCTGATGTCCTTGTTCTTTTGTCACACAGTCAACAGGCGCCTGGATGAGTGGGTGGGGAAGGGCCGTCTCGCTCTTACCAAGACAGTGAAGGATGCGGTGAGAAAGAGCACAGAGATCGGAGGCGTTGGAGATTTGGGTGACCAGCCTGAAAGGAAGATCACCCGAAACCAGAAGCGCAAGCACGACGAGATTAACCATGTGCAGAAGGTTGAGACATCATCTGTCACAGAGTTGTTTTCTGCTGTTTGTGGCGATATTCTCATGCATTCAATGGTTTTTTTATTATCTAATGGTGTTTTCCTACACAGACATATGCAGAGATGGACCCAACAACTGCTGCACTGGAAAAGGAGCATGAGGCGGTAAGGTTGGAGTGTGTGTCTGTTTGTTTCTTACATAGATGACTTAAAGTGTGCAGTTATACTTACCCTGGTATGCAGCCCATTATCTTTAAGTGCTTTTGTGTTGCCTGCAGTGTTTAAGTTGTTTATTGATTTTTGATATTTATTTTTCTGCCTGTTTCTCCAATAGATCACCAAAGTGAAATATGTGGATAAGATCCAGATTGGAAACTTTGAGATCGATGCCTGGTACTTTTCCCCGTTCCCAGAAGATTATGGCAAGCAGCCCAAGCTGTGGATCTGCGAGTATTGCCTTAAATACATGAAGTATGAAAAGACCTTCAGACATCACCTGGTCAGTCTTTCGTGTAATTTAGAAGAAACTCTGCTTTTTCTGACTCTCTTGTAACAATACATTTTCCACCCATGAAACCCAAGTTGTACAAAGTTTACTACAAAGATGAACAATGAATGGTGATAAAGTTATGTGCATACATCACTGCACACTGCATGCAAGAAGTCTGAGGTCTGACCTTTGACGTTTGTCTCCTTAGTCTAACTGTCAGTGGAAACAGCCTCCAGGCAAAGAAATATACAGAAGAAGCAACATATCAGTGTATGAAGTGGATGGACGGGACCACAAAGTGAGTACACCTGGAAAGTCACTGCCGCACCTGAAAATGTTGTCTGTTTAATGCGAAATTGTGTGAACTGCTCTAGAATCCAATTCCCACTTTGTATTTCTGATGATATTCTGATGATTTGGGGGCTGATTGTTGCTTTATTTTTGCAGATCTACTGCCAGAATCTTTGTCTACTAGCAAAACTATTTCTTGACCATAAGACACTGTACTTTGATGTCGAGCCATTTATCTTCTACATCCTCACTGAAGTCAACAAACAGGGGGCACACATCGTGGGCTACTTCTCCAAAGTAAGTCTCGTCGCTGGGGGCTGGAATGTGTGGGGTTTAGTATTGTTCCCAGTGTTTCTGGAGTAAAGTGGATTTAAAAACTATTTGCCTTCTATCAGATTCAGGGTTTCTTGCATCTCTTTGTACCTCTCTTGCGTAGAATACCTGTTAAATTTCTAAACTATATAAATTATTTATAAACTCATGCTGTCGTATGTATTAGGATCATATAAATTCAAATATGCTAACAGGATTGAATGACGTAACAAATGCTTCTTTGTTTTTCAGGAGAAAGAATCTCCAGATGGGAACAACGTGGCATGTATCCTTACACTCCCACCTTATCAACGCAGAGGCTATGGAAAGTTTCTCATAGCATTCAGTAAGTAAGAAAGCAGCAGCTTAAATGGATGGATCTGTGCCACAGCTGATGGTTATATTTTATTAGTAGTTTAATGTATTATTTAGTATAAATAAGTACTTTATTGAAATTCTAATAGCCAATAAATTATCTAGAGTAATAATATACCAGTGCTATAGTTTTATCTTTTGACTATTTATTTACAATAGCAAAAAAAAAATCCTAATTTGATAATAAAAAGAAATGGAAAAGTAGTTTAATCTTAGCATTTTTGAAGTGTTTAGCAAATGTTTGCAAGACCAGCTTTCAGGTGATAATCAATAGAGATGCACTGATTGACTGGCCAGTGATCGGAATCGGACAATTTTTACGCATGACTGGCCTGGATCAGTGACTGTCCGGTCAGGCTCACGTCTTACCGATTCCTAGACTATCCTCTTATTGTCAGCGGTGCAGGCAATGACTTCACAGCCATGCACACACACACTGTGTAAACATGTCATTGGTGTGGAAATTTTTTTTGTGAGTGAAGATGACACAAAGATCAGTTTGTAACATTTGTAAGGCCAAAATACAACCATTTTTGGTTACTTTTGAAAGTTTTATTTTATTTCTAACTTTTTCAAGGTGCAGAACACTTTTTTGTTGTGAAAGTTATTTTGTTATGAGAAGTATCGTTTAATTTCTTTTATTATAAAATAAAACATTTCATTAAGGAAAAGAAGACTTGTGTTAGTATAACTCTGTTATAAAATATACTAGTTTTATACCTTTTTCGAGGCCCATAGCACTTTATTTTGTTGTGAGAAGATCCTGTACTGTTTAATAATTTTTTATTATAAAATAAAACATTTAATTGAAGAAAATATTTTCTGTATATGCTTTCATTAGAGTTCTTTAAAAAAAAAAAAAAAATCTGAATCAGCAGGTCACACTTACTGAAAAATCAGAAATTGGAATTGGCCAAGAACATTGCAGTCGGTGCATTTTTAATAATCAACTGTTAATCTAAATTTTAGTCAAAGTTCAGGATTATTGGTTGAGTTTCAGATATTCTGTCAGTGTTACTAATAGACCGATGGTGTACTTTGGGCATTATGTGCTAGGAAACCGTTCAAAATTTGCAGTTGTTTGCTTCATTAAGCCTTGTCCTTAAACAGTGCAGGAAGAACATCACCTCATTTAATACAATTTTTGCATTAATGTACTTCAAATACTACTGACCTGGGATTTTGACTGCAGTAGATAGTAGTGGGACACCCAGATGATTCATCATTGCATTTTTGTAGTGAAGTTTCTGTTTTTGCTGCTGTGTGTCTGTAGGTTACGAGCTGTCTAAGCTGGAGAATACAGTTGGTTCTCCAGAGAAGCCTTTGTCTGATCTGGGGAAGCTGAGCTACAGGAGCTACTGGTCCTGGGTCCTGTTAGAGATTCTGAGGGACTTCAGAGGGACACTGTCCATCAAAGACCTCAGGTAGACCAACACACAGACTGCCAAAGCCTCATCATGTGACGACCATCAGCCTGTTTATCTTTGTTACCACAATCATAACTTCTGTTCATGATATTTTCAATTAGACTCCACATTTTGAGGTTTACGCTCTTTTTGTTATCTGCAGCCAGATGACCAGCATCACGCAGAGTGACATCATCAGCACGCTGCAGTCGCTCAACATGGTGAAATACTGGAAAGGTCAGCATGTAATCTGTGTGACGCCTAAACTGGTGGAGGAGCACCTGAAGAGCGCCCAGTACAAGAAACCCCCCATCACAGGTAGATCCAGGCTTCATGTGATTAGTGCAGACTTCTGGTCTCTACATTATTTTTTCTACCTCTTTTACTTTATATTCACAGAAGAGTATTAAAACCAAAACTAATGTTTAAAGAAGATGAATTTTAGGCATCTTTGTCCAACGCATTGGCAAGCAGTTCTGAAACCGTATCAATGAATTCTATATCAATCGACTGCTTCAGCTCCGAATAGACAAAATATAAGCTCAAAAATGTTTGCATAGTATAGTGTTGGTTGCACACGATCATTTTAATGTGGCAAAAGCTACAATACCTTCTGGCAGGAAAAACATGAAGCAGTAAGCTGAGTCTCTTGATTCTCTAACTTATAAGGTTACAATGTGTGGATGTTTCTTTCTTGTTTGGCATCTCACCTGATGACGCTCATCCCTTAGAAGAAAAAATAATCTGTCGTTCCTGTTGATGTTTTAACTACCAGTGCTGGTTTCAGTGTGATGCGTGTCTGTGTGTTTTCTTTTCTCCGATGTCTTACTAAAAGACGTGTCTCGTCTTCTTCACAGTGGACACTATGTGCTTGAAGTGGGCGCCCCCCAAAAATAAACAAGCCAAGCTGTCCAAGAAGTGACACCACATCTCTCAGCCTGTGCATTTTGATCTGCCAGTTTCCCCACTTTTACTTGCAAAAACTCCACTGTTATGAAAATTCTCTGTATATAGTCAATGGTAGCATCTGTCAGTATTTTCTTAAAATATATGTTTTAAAGAAACATGTCTTCTCATGCCTTATTTCCTAAGTATCAGCTGCAAATATCTTGTTTGCTTCTTAATGTAATTGAAGCCACAAAGAAATCTAAATGTCAGGAAGTGAAGATATTTACATTAGTGCTCTTGCCTTCAACTCATTTGGGAAATAGGATTATAATGATTAGTTCCTCATGGAAATAGCAACATTACAACCACATAATATAAAATATAACAAAACGTAAATAAAGCAGAGTATTACAAAATACCAGCAAAATGGAATACAGGATGTTAAAGCCTGAAAGTATAATCTCATAAGAAATTAATAACATAAATCAGTGAGCTGTTATAGGGTGTACAGTCTGATGAATTGTCTGTTGTACAGCCCCTGTAGAGTTATTAGGAAGTAAAACAAGAAGGGCAACAGCCCTGAACCAATGAAATAAATTGATATTTAGTTTCCTGAAACAACTGGACTAACCTCAGAAATACAATGGAAATGAGTTTTGGTGAAAAATGAATCCAGCAGGAGGCGTTAACGCAGTTTCCAGGATGCCAACTGCCTTAAAACGCAGAAGAAGAAGAAATAGGGACAACAGAAGAAGAAAGATGAGCTGACCTCTGTCCCAGCTGTGGCCTCAGAGCAATGCTGTTCTTCCTGCTGAGCCACAATTAATGATTATTAGTTACACCTGGACCTTTACCTGCTGAGGATGGCTGTGAGAAAGCTGTGTGTTTACAGAGGACAACAAATCAATGTAGTTGGACTGTTAAACAGAAGAAATGTAAAGCAGTTCATATCAACCAGAGAAGAAGAAAATGTATATATATATTTTTTCGGTGGGGACAGGCCACTGGTGACCGACTGTAGTGCAGGGTCCGCAGGACCAACAGGTGAGTTGTTTTTTCCGCATGAGCTGAGCATTGGTAGCAGTCACTGGTCCATTTTGTTAAGTTGGTTTATTAGTATTCAGACTTGTTTATTTCTAATGAAGTAATTTGCTTATTCTATGTTTAGAATATGTTGCTTATGTTTACTTTTCATATTTATTTGTTTAGCTTAAGGTGTGTAGTTTAGGGGTTTAGCATTTTTGATTAGTTTATAGTATTTATTATTTAGTCTTTTATTTCATTTAGGTCGGGTACAACCATGGGCACCCGGGTTATGAAGGTAGGGAAGGTAGGAAGCACAAGTAGACCAGCATGCACTGGGGCGGGCCTATGGTTTGTTACCAGTGATGGAGGCAACAAGTAGGCCTACCTCTATTTTTGTTGTTTGCTTGAAAGAAATGGAATAAAACACCAGAACTACATTTTTTTTGAATGAACAATGATGGTGACATCCCATGGTGCATTGTAGTGATTATTTGAACTATGTTTGGTCACTATGTGCTTGAAGTGGTCATGCTGGAGTTCACTTGTTTCTTTGACAAATAGACACTACAGTCATGTATTTCATTTTTGTACTGTGCAGTAGCTGCAGTTTTGGCCAGTTTGTTGGTGTCTGCAGTTTTGATTGTAAAAAATATATTGTATATCAAGATTTATAGATGTTTTTTTATTATTTTTTTTTTTTATTTTTTTTTTTTTTAAGTATGGCAGTGCAGACAGTGCAGGGTCTGATGCAGTCTGCAGAATAACCACAGGGGGGCAGCAGTGTCTCACTACAGATTAGAAAAGCAATTTAAGTCAAAAACCAATAATTTTTTGGTATTTAGACAAAGGCCCCAATTCCCCCCCCCAGTTACTCCATTGTAGGCTGTTACGTATACTCAAGTGTTACTGTTGATAAATGGAGGGAACACTGCTCAGAAAATATAAGTTGAAGTGGGCAGAGGCTAAATCTGGACTCTAATATATAGATATATAGGCGTAAAAATGTTATTTTAAATAAACACATTACCAATGTTTTGGCGACATTCCTTCAGTTTTTTTTAACATTTAAAGAGTTACAACAAAGAGGTTGAACCTACTTTGATATAAATTAATTAAAAAATAAAACCAGCACAAATATGTAAAATACAGACTGAGCAGTTGTTCTGCTTTGGTGTTGTGAAACCAGGGGCATCAGATTGACCCTTACTGATGTGTTAGTGATTAAATTTAAAAAACTTCCTTTATATAGCCATGGAAAACAATACAATTTGACCAAAGTGCCTCACAATCAATCAATAAATTAATAAAACAAGTTTTTAGTTGAGGCTTGAAAGCAGTGAGATTGTTGGTTGATCTGAAGAGGCACAGAGTTCCAGTCTGGGAGCCCCCTGTCAAGTGAGTCCTAGGTACTTTTGTAAGAGCTTTTAATAAGAAATCCCCAGAAGTCTGTCTGGCTGAGAAGATTAAGAAATAAGAAGGGGCTAAGCCATTTAAAACTTTAAAGCAAATAAAATCCTAAAAAGGATCCTAAAAGGAACTGGTAGCCAGTGCAAAGATCTCAGAACAGGACTGGTGTTCACATATTTTGGTGTAGAGGTTAAAAGCTGAGCTGCAGCGTTTTGGATTAACCGAGGTCAGGAAATGGAGGACTGGGTGACCCCAGCAGAGAGGGTGTTAGAGTAGTCCAAACATGAAGCAACAGCAGCATGAGTTGGTTTAGAAAGAAACAGCTTGGCCTTAGAGCGTAGGCCTCGCTGGAAACATGAACGTGCCTTAATGACCGAGTTAATCTGCTTGCAGTGATGTGACATTGGTGAATATTGTGTTGGTGATGCCAAACACTCCAGTATTGCTTTGGAGCTCTGACAGTCCACATCTCATTGTGATTTCTCAGGTGAAGCCACTGTGCGGCAGAGGACGGAGGGGATGGAAAGGCCGCAGATCCAGAAGCAGAAGGTAAGACATGAGCGCCTTCTCTCGCTCAGTTTAGGAACAGCCTACACAGATGTTTTCATATAGTAACATACATTTTTAGCCATACTGTATATTCACACCAAATGCAATCATAACAATTATATATTAGTGTAAAGTCATAAAGCTAGATCCTGTAACTCGCACTACAAAGGTTCAAAGACAAAACAGACTAGTAACAACATAGTATAAAACAAAACATTAACCAAAAGTGCAGGCGACAAAGACGACATTGAAAACAGTTTGAAAGTGTGTTTCCCAGCTGCAGCTGTCAGAGGCCTGTGTAAACACTGATATAAACACACGTCACAGGCACATGCAGGGTTCGTCTGCCTTTGTTTAGGGTCTGTGCTGTAAACAGGTTTCAACATCCTCATATGAACATACATTTAGACACAGCCCAATAGAATTAATAGTATAGGAGGAGCTGGAGGACACAGGAAATTTCAGTATTTATACTGGTGATTTTAGTGTTTGTAGACCCAAAATGTGGACCATGTTTGGGCCAACTACAAATAGACTGGAAAAGAAAAGAATTTTATTTCTGGCAGTGTGCAGATGGGTCTCAAATGACAATTATGTTTTTTTTTTTGTTTTGTTTTGTTTTTATAGAAAATATCAGCAGCTGTTTGAATAAATACAATCTCACAAATAGAAATAATTAGTAATAAAACATTTTAGAGACTTATTTTGTTGTATGGTACTAATATTCTAGCAATAACTAAAATCCCTTCAAAATACCCAAGATATCTAATGGGTTTTGGCCTAACATGATTCTAATGAGGTAAATATTGATGAATAAATGATTCTGATTACTAATACTACAAACTTCTTCTGATTTTTCATTAGTTTTTGTTACACACAGCAGTATAAATATTGTTTCGATTCTCATCCCCTCATGAGAGTTAGATTTTTGTTTGAAATCACAAATTTTTAGATAAACAAAACATTTCTATTGTAAATCCTTCATTTTGTCTTCCTGTAACTTAGATGTCAGTTTCATCTTTACATGCAGTACAGTTAGAGGCCCAACACATGTTAATCCAAGCTTGGCGTAAAGACTGAAAAGAAACTGCTAGTTTAAAAATTTGGTTGTATTTTAATAAAGATTGTTCTATAAACAGGGTGAATTTATTCCAGACATGATGTGCTTTGAGTTATAGTCATTGTCACAGGCTAGAGGACAGTTTTGCTGCCATGAGAAAGATAATCAGCCCTGACCTTTGCTGTTTTTATTGATCCACTGTATTGAGGATCCCGTCACAGTTAGTCATAGGTGACTAGTCTTTTTGAAAGTTAAGAAAATTCTCAAGATCTTTTTAGTGCAAAATAAGACAGGAGGGGCATGGATCAATAAATAAAATAATCACATATAGCCTGCCTATACAAGTCTGGCAATAGTCCATATGTTAATGATACTGTAAACAAATCCCAGGAAAAGATCAAAGCCAACAGTGTGTTCATTTGTCTGTCAATACTTCAGACTTTCAGACCCTGTCAAGTCACTTGGTTTCTTATGAACATTTACATTTTCTAAACGGCTCACAAATAGAGAATTATGTCAAAGCTTGGTAATTTCCTAAAACAGGAAGTCACTGTAGATCAATTTTAGAAACAAGAAATGGTGCATTTGTTGCATTGTGGTGTGTGTGTGGTCATGGTCATGGTAGGCAAATGAAGGAAGTCATCACCCCATTTATTAGTAGGTCTAATGTATCTGATGTTGGTTTTGGTCTTTTTGTGGAATTTCATGAGAAATAAGAAAAATCTTGAATAAGGTTAATTTATCTAAGCTGTGGTTCCCGTAATAGACACTAGGTGGTGCTCTAAAAAAAGTTAACTATTGAAGTCCCCTCTTTAAGTATAAAGATTAATGTCTGAAGAAGGGAACATATCACCTCAACTCTACCAAATCCTTGTCCCCTTTCCCCCAAACTCAATTTTCTGTCTTAATGATAGCAGCAACTCAATCATAAATATTATCAATATGTTTATAATTTAAACACTGTAACTCATTGTCTAAATTCTAAATGTTTATTATTTGGGATACTTGCAGGAAGTCCACATAGTTAAAACATAAGTTATGTGTAGAAAAACACAGTGTCTTAAACACTGAGCGTTCCCAGTTTATACAGTGGTGTGACCAATTTAAATATTGGTCAAATGTAAATTTAAATATTAGTCAAAGATAAGTAAACACATCATGCAGTTTTTAAATGAAGGTTTTTATTATTAAGGGAAAATAAAATCCAAAACTATATGGCCCTGTGGGGAAAAGTGTTTTGGATTTTGTTTTCCCTTAATAATTAAAACCTTCATTTAAAACTGCATGATGTGTTTACTTGTGTTATCTTTGACTAATATTTAAATTAGTTTGATCTGAAACATTGAAGTGTGACAAACATGCAAAAAAAATAGAAATCAGGAAGGGGGCAAACACTTTTTCACACCACTGTATGTATGTATGTATGAAATAAGTTGCTTGGCTACAACATAAAGGGAGATTCAGCTTTATTTCCAAAGTTATTTAGTCATTTATAAGGCATTTACATTTCTTTTCTTTTTTTTTTTTTTTTTAATTCTTTTTTTGTTTTTGGACATTTGAGAGAGTTCAGATGCTTTGAGAAAGGGTTTCATAAAACAGGAGCACAGCTAAGGCACAACACTACCCCCAGAGAAAGAAACAGAAAGTTAAAAAAAACAAAACATACAATCAAAAAGATGGGAAACAAAAGTCAAAAATAGTTTGTTACTGGATAGAGAAAAAATAAGTTATGAAAAGGACAAATCCCCAGTATTTGAATAGTTTTTAAATATCAGAACAATATAATTTGACGCAATTGACATATGTGACACCTTCACATCACTGTTTCCAAAAAGCTGAACTTTTCTATACTGTACATGAAAAAGGTATTTTACAAAATACGGTGGTATAGATTCACTGAAAAAATACATATTAGACATTGAGTGGCTCTTAATTTTCAAAACAAAAGCTTCTACCTCAATAAAAATAATAAATTTTCTATTTTTTAATCTTCTCTAAAGTTTTTTAATGCTTATGACCTTTTTGAGACTGCCAATATGATAGGTGTGATATAAAGCCTTCTGACATTCTGTATAGTCCCAAATACAGTGGTACTAAGTTATTGATGTTTATGCTCTGGACATGTTTTGATCCTGTACACCGTTTGTACGGATCAACAGAGAATGGCTCTGACAGGGTCAAACCATTAACACCAGCCATCTCTACTCATCAATAACTTAAACATCTGCTAACATCTGCACCATGCATCTGTAATTTCAGATAACAATAAATTATATACAATAGCCACAATCAGTTTAGAATAAATATAGCATATGTGTACTAAGTGCTGTCACAGAACAGTTCACTTTGACTTTTACCCTCATGGTTAAAATCCATTGGTGTCTAGTTTTGGTCCCAATGATATTACTGTATATGGAAACTGCACACACTCAAATCATTCATTCCAAAAATATCAAATAATAGTTTTTACAGTAATGAACAATATAACTGAGGATGGGTTGCACCACCAAGGATTTGCATTTAGTTTTAGAAATTCAACTCCCACATAGAAATAAATCTATGATTGTTAATATTAATATACTAATATGTTTGTAAAGTTGCTTTCACGTTTTGAGAAGTTTTCTCACATTCGAGCTGAGTTAGATAAGACTGATGCTACTTATTGCTTTCTCAGCGTAGCATAAAGACCTGGGAAGCAGCATGGTCCTGTCCCAAGGTAACAAAATCCATCTCCCAGCACCTGGAAGCTCACAAATGAGCCTGTCATATTTGTAAGTTATAGTCCTGGACTAAAATGTTAGTCAACAGATTTAACAGCTGTACCGATCGTGAAGTTGCCTTGTAAGTGATCAGTATTGTTTATGTTCAGTATTCACTGAAACCAGATTATTAAAATATTAAACTAGTTGTGTTTAGGTTTGCATTATTGAGAACTGAGTGTTACACATTATTGGGCAGGGTAACTTTTATCCTTGCTGGTGCAACCCAGACTTGGAAATATTTGCTTGTCCAGCTGTTTTGTTCATCATCAAGCAGCACAGAAATCTTAAGGTGCATCCAAACGTCTGGAAGGCCCTTTGTTCCTCCACTCCTCACCTGCTACTACGTCAGGAAATAATGTTACTTATGTATGGAAGAAAATCAGGTGCAATATTCAGAAATTAGGGATTAACATAAAATCAATCCAGGAACCACTACGTATTTGAATTGATATTTAAATACAGAGACCACAAGTTGTTTATTCAGTCATCACTTATACCCACCAACATGTTCTAGTTATTCATAAATAAAACTAGTATAGAAATATTAAATACTTGTGTAACAATGTTAAATTTCAACTTTGTACAAGCAGGAGTGTACGTTTTCCAAACAACTACTGATTGTAGATTCACAGAAAAGAAACTTTGCAAAATGTTAAGTGATAAACTATCATTTCCTAATAACTTCTTAAATATGTTTTGCTGCTTTTCTCAGTTTTTCAGATTATCAATTGAATAGCTTTGGGGTTCGAGTGCTGCCCCGAATACACAATATTCATTTGCAAACATTATACAATGCTGTTGACTGGCATTTGCCTTTATATTTTCAATATCCCCTTGATAAACTAACTTCAACAGATTAAAAAAAAAAAAAAAGATTAAAAAATAAGTGACAGCCCCAGAAATATCCAATCGAAACACGGTGGTTGTAATAAACTAGTTTGTCCAAACTGACTGACTGACTTGTCATCAGTTCTGACACTTGAAGGCCTTTAGAAATAAAGGCAGACATTTTTGTATTTAAAAAAAAAAAAAAAAAAAAAAAAAAAAAAATTCACCTGCTGCATCAAAAATCAGCATATCAAATATTAGTCACTGACTAAAAGAAAGATTTTTTCTGTTTTATATAAACTTGTGACTAAATTAGTCACGTAGCAGTTGTACGCTTTGACCTGGTCACATCATTTTCTGTAGCAAAACGCAAATAAAAAGCAGAGTAAAAAAAAAAGAAAAAAGAATAAATATGGAAGAGAAAGTAGGTGAATCTCTTCTGAGTTCCAGCATAGTGGACTTCACACTTTTCAAGTCTCAGGTGGTCTGAAAGGTTCAGACATGGCACAGAAAGAAACACACACAGAACCAGTCGGCACGAAAGGAGAAAACTTTCAATAAATCCTTAATAGGTAGTTTGCAACGGTTGTTTACTCAAGTATTTGAGTAACATTCTGAGGTACTTGGCTAGATAAGAGTTTTTAAAGTTACTAGGTGATTTTATTGTGGGCTATAAATAACCAAATTTAAGAACTACAAGGTGTATATATTTGATCATAATATATTTTGTCAAAGCTCCCCAAAAACCTGGCTCTGTATTAGAGTATCTATGGCCACAAATAACTTTTTAGGCCCATTATCTTGAAAATAAACATTTTAGAAGGCAAATGTTTTGAAGCCCCAATTTGTTGCACCTGTTGGATTTTTACAGGACAACCACTTACTCTTGTATCTTTCTCCATTTTCTAGGAGTTCTGTGTAGAAGACTGCATGAAATCATTATAATTCAGGGTTTCCAGGATGAGTGGGAACCTTGAAAAAAAAAGTAAATTAGTACTCTAAAATGAAATTTATCTAATGAAACTAAGGCTTGATTGCAAAAACTGTCTTAAGACAATGGGCCTAAAAATTTAAAACTGTAAATATTCAGATTCTCAACATATTAAGCACACTCACACCAGAGGTATAGAGCCTACGTACAAGACTTTGTAGTCCCAAATATCTGTCAGAGCAGCAGACTGAATGAGAACTGAAGACGTTTTCTCCTCAGCATCTGTTCCTCTTCATCCCAGTCACTGCCTCTGAAGAGCCATCCTTTTTTTTTACTCCCACACTGCCATCCTTCACAAACTTTAAATAAATAAATATCAAACACTGAAAGGACATTAGCCTTATGCCTTCATATGTTTATCTGTCCACTTTTCCTCCTCAGTCTGCCCATCTGCTACCTGATTCGTCCATCTTCTTTGGGTGGCGTCAGTTCAGATTTTGGGTCAGGGCTGGCAGAGCTCCAGACAGTGAGGTGGCATCGTTGCATAACTGGACAAGCACTGGGACCCATTGAGCAGACATCTGAGGCGGACCAGTGGCCTGCCAGCAGTTGGTCCAGCCAGCGATGCAATGGCGCCCCTGTTAGGCCAGCATTGGCCTCTGCCTCCTCGACAGCGCCCAGGCTCACGGGCAGCCGTAGCACAGGGTTCAGGCCATGGAAACTTTGCTCCATATAGGAGTTCCTGGCTGGGCCACTATGCAGCCGCAGAGCATCCTCTAGATCCCAGGATCAGGAGCAGGGGTAAGGAGAAGATGGGGGGGTAAAAAAAAAAAAGGAACAAAGACTTTAAGATCACATTTTAAGATTTGAGAACATTGATTAATGAAAGGCTAAAGACCAGTTCCCAAAAAACAGGCCTTTGGATGAACTTGGACCATGTGATGTCAGTCATTTGAAATACACCTGTTTTATACCATCAAATAACTTATTGAAAAATTACCACTTGTATACAAGTGACCATGATAACATATCTGGGAATCTTTCACATGGTCCATCTGTATATACAGTCTATGGCTTGGAATAAACAGTGTTAAATCAGGTTTCATCCTACGTGATTTTCCACATTTGTGACCTCTGTGTTCTGTACATTAGTCTGCAACTAAGCCAGATGACCTCACAGGTGTTAACATTGTGCTTGAGATAGAAACATCCTTGACTGAGGTGAAACCAATAATTAAATCCAGTATTTCCATGGACTGTGCCAAGTGTAAAGCTGGTACAGCAACTGCAGGATAACATTAAAAAAATGTTGTTTCCCCTCGAGGTTTGTCCTGATGACTCTGTGACAGTGTCGTGGAGTAATGTAGAGGACGATGAGGTCAAATGGGGCTTTTAATTTTCTTTGCTATGCTGTTCTAAAGAACAATCGTCCCATCACCCTCAAATACTCTTCATCTGATGAAAACATCAACCTGTTGTGTCTCTGGACTCCTGCTAAATCACTTTGTTCAAAGCAAACATCTGTTCTATGGATGTTTTCAGTACATTTTATAGCGTCATCCAGACGATTATTTGAGAGTTCTGGACATGTCTCAGAAGAGCAGTGGGTTTTGTTAAACACCTTTGTAAAGATCAGACTTAAGTGATTTTTAAAGGTGAACATACATGCACCAGTTACAGAGGCCAAGATCAGATCAAACCACATGCCTCCTCCACTTTGGAACACCGGCCTATAAAAATCTGTTTAGTCATGCCTGGACTTTACTTAGTCCTGCAGTTATCCCCTGTACACAGACACACGTGCATGTTTAGGTCAAACAAATGAAACCGTAACCCCAGGGGAGGCTAATTTGGATAGAGGTGACCTCGTGTGCGTGACTGGATACTGACACTATAAATACATGCATGCATGGTGTTGACAGCTGAGACAGGCGGGTCTCATGCTGTGTGTAATTTAAGCGGTAGATCTGCCACTGACATATGGTCCACAGTGATCCCCCTAAAGCTATTGAATATAATTTCAACAGGTGTTTCCATGAGTTTCACTGAAGGTTAATATTAATAATGTGCCAATGTTTTTTTTTTTTTTTTTTTTTTGGTTTTAAGGTGTAATTAGTATTTTACTGATGCTGCACAAAGTAAAAGTATGAGGTGGCCTATGATATTATTCAGTTTTAACGTTTCATTCTTTCCTTACTGGTAGAGATGTCCTGGCCCTGTGTATTTGCTGGAAACATTCCCCTGAACTATCCACTCTACTTGGTTTCATGTCTACAAAATGTGAGTACTGTAAATATTAATACATTCATACTTTTAATATTCTTTCAGGTCAGTAGTGGATTTGGAGGATTTTTGCACTGCTATGACGAGATGATTTGTCCAGTATTTACCACAGTGGATTAGACAAAAACATTACTGTCTAGTTATCTGCAGTATGAATGCATTTTCATTTGGGTTTAAAGTTTTAAATTCAATTCATGTCCTTGGAAATAACACTTTGATTTTATTATTCATTATTATTGTGAAGTCTACTTATTTGGTCTTTCATCAAGAGCTTTCATCTTGTGGCATCTATCAGTAGATGGAGTTTTTCACTTGTCATGAAGATGGTTCAGTTGTTACCATGAGGGTGCAGCTGGTGGTGGTAAGTGCTTTTTCTGATTAAAAATAGTTTTCTACAGTGGCTGTGATTATCACTGATATTCCTCTGTTCATCCACTGACTTCAGATTGATGTTCAGCTGAAAACTGATACTAAACAGGAGAAAACTGAAACATTGTCCATTTGAATTCATGTGTCTTTGGAATAAGTGTGAGAAGCTCATTCTTTTCATCATTGCCGGTTTCCAGATATTGTATCACCTAGATATGATGTGCTGAAATTGCAGTCAAATGTGTTAACGATTTGTTAGACAAGTGAGCCAAGTAACTGCTGATGAATGCTACAAGAAAAACTTAAATATGTGGATTTTTTTTTTTGTCTAGTAAATATGCTTCATTTTCATATACTGAAAAATTGGTGATATGGTCTATAAAGACTGCACTATAAATAGTGCAATGTAAAATATTTGTCTTTTTGAACTGTTCTCTAAAATGCTTAATAAATGTTCAAATACCCTTTTGATGCATACAATCACAGCAATACGATGACTTGATAAGAAATCATATACTTATGTTTAACAAATACATGGCTTAAAATATTTAATGCATGAATTACTGCATGATGTGTCATGAATTCCTGATTCCTGTTATTCATGTTAACAAATAATCAGGTCACTATGCTTTCTGTGATTAGTTCAATGGTAATTCACTTTTCATTCATACATTTATTGATATGTCACTAAATTAGCTGTGTTCTAGTTCTCAGGAAAATCTGAGAAACATTTATATGTGGCTAAATCATCCAGTCTTAATTATGCTCCATTTATAAACTAGGCAGAAGTATTGGAAGGCCTGTAACAAAAACCCAGCAACATGTCAATTCTTCTCTAATTTGTCATATTTGACCCTGCTAAATGTTTTGGTTTTAGTGCAGTATTTCTACCAAATTACACACAACTTCCACAGATCCTTTTTTTTTTTTTTTTTTTTTTTTTAAATTGCCCTCAGAGTATGACTTCTTCTGGGTCTGAAATGAGCCTTTGTGTAACTGGAATGCAGCTAATTTTGTGGCACATCACTCAACAGATGAGGTAAATGTGAATTAATATCCCTTAACTAATGATCTGTTAAGGTCAAACTAATCACAGAAATCCATAGTGACTTCATCCTGTGTTAATGGTAACAGGAATTCATAATACATTTTGTACATGTCATGCATCACCCATACTACACTATTTCTATACTATACACTGTCATACTATAGCCTAACACTGATAGTAATGTGAACTGATCAGTCTGCAGGTGGTGTGTCACCTGAACATGTAATGTTGAGCACAATGTTAGGATTGCTCACCTTGCTGTATGGGCTGTTGTTTATGAAACTCTAGGGGAGCCACGATGAAGTTGGTCTGACCCAGTAGGCTCCAATGGTGCAGCACCCTCAATGTCCACACTCCAGGCCTGAGTGGCGGGGTGAGTGGCGGCCGGTAGTGTGTGACCTCAGCAGAGGCATCCACCAGGATGTCATAGGTGGCAGCAATGACGTTGGTGGGGTCAATCCACACCACAGTGGCTGTAAGGTTGCTCTGACCTCGGCTCCAGCGCTGCACAGCCACTGGCTCGTCCTCCGGCCCTAGCAGACCACCCCAATTCCTGAAGAGACGCTCCTTAGGATCCCAGTCCATCCCAACCTAAAGAACAGGAAGAGATGACTTGTGACTGACTCTGAATTCCAAATTGCATCTCTGCAGGCTGCCACAGTTCAGCCATCAGCTTAGGGGTTTTCTAGCAATAGCAAGGTCATTCGAGGTTCTTCTTTGTTCTGGCTCCACAGTGGTTGAATGAGCTGTCAGCTGACATCAGGACAGCAAAATCACAAGCCATCTTCTGCTGCAGGGTCACATATTTAAAAGGGATTTACTTCCTGTTTTAGATGGTATCTAGCTCTCACTCTTGTTTAAATGCCCTCACTGCAAGTTGCCTTTAATGAAAGCATCAGCCTAATCAGTGTAATGCAATCTACTATAAACTCATTTTCAGCAGTGAACTGCAATTACATTTACTCAATGCTACACAAATTTGAGGTACTTGTACTTTACTAGACTATTTTGTACTTGTACTCCAGTACATCTGACAGCTACTAGTTTTCTAAATTTTTCATCCCATCATGTCCACTTAAAATTTCAAACATGAGATATCTTGTACAATATGATGTACTGCTGTAGATGAAGCATAAATTGATCCATACTTGCACAACTACAGCAGTAGGTCATTGTACACAATGCAGCAGTAATACTAATCCAAAAACAAATGGTGTTTTCATTGTGGTAATATGTTTTTCTTTAATTAGTACTATTACTTCTGATAGTTTAAGTACATTTTGCTAATAATATATAGACACTTTTACTTAGGTAGGACTAGGGTGCAGGACGTCTACTCGTAGTAGAGATTTTGAGCATGGTACTGATGCTTTTACTGAAGTAAACAATCTGAGTACTTCGTCCACCGCTGCTCATTTTTATAATCTTGTATTTCTGTTTTTAAATCAGTATAAGATCTATAGAAATAAAGGTTAACGTATGAGTTTTTTATGTAACTGCTAATAATTATATATTTTTAGATTAGTTTTCACACCAACTCGCTAATCAGTAACGATAAAAATTGAAATACAAAAACAGAAAACAGTTGAACTAGTCATTAAACTTGCTGTATCTGTATCATATGATGAAAAATCATATGATGAAAAACACATGAGCCTTGAAACCCGAAAAACCAACAATACAGTAAGAACCAATACAAATCATAATCAGTAAGAATAATCAATCATTGAAACTCATTTTTCCATGACAAAGTAAACAAACATGCTAGTGTTTCATTAAATATTATGTTTTTGGTTTAATATTACTGTATATAAATATATATATTTAATGCTGTATATTGGACCAGTCTGTGGGTAATTTAATCTTCAGCATTGCATCATGTCTGATGCTTTCACAGAAATGGACAGAAAATTTAACTTGAAAATTAACTACAGATGTAGAGGAGTAAAAGAATGAAGTTGCATAAATGCAGATTCTCAACTAAAGTACTTCTACCTCAAACTATCCAACCTGGATATACATAGTTTTCACTTGACAGGATTTAAAACTCAAATGCTTAACAAGTTGAGTATGATATTAAAATATGGTGACTAGTAACTGGTACAGTAGCCTCAGTTGAAATATCTAAATCCATGTTGCCAAATTAATATGGTGTGGGTGGGTGTGTGTGTGTGTACTTATTACTCTGACCTGGACGTGCTGTAGCCTGTTGGTGGGGTGGGGTGGGCTGGCCAAGGTGAAGTGGTCTCTGGGTGTTACCCAGGTCTCCAAGTTCTCTAGCTGGGTGGAGGCTCGATTAGTGGCCACATGACGCACCAGATAACCTTGGAACTGGTCTGACAGGAAGTAGAGATGGACGGACACTGGATGGCTCATGGCAATGTACCTGTAAGACACACACACTTCTGTGAAATTTAGAAATGTCTGCAATAAAGTGTCTACATTAACAAAATATCTTCTGTGTTGTATGCGGGTTGTCATTTTAGTCACTTAAATTGTGAGTCAATATTTCTGATCTTAAGTGTTGTCATTGACAGACAATGAGCAGCATGGCTCTGAGTCAGTCCACCAATCCACCACTTTGGTTCAGTTTAAAGTATCTTTTCCTCTAGCTCCAGCATCATATCTAATTTTGAATTTATCAAATATTTTGGTTCATGCCTAAATATCTGTAAAACCAGTGACATTCCCTTCCTGCTCAGTTGTACAGTGTGCCA
Organism: Mastacembelus armatus; assembly: GCF_900324485.2. NCBI lineage: Eukaryota > Metazoa > Chordata > Actinopteri > Synbranchiformes > Mastacembelidae > Mastacembelus > Mastacembelus armatus. The sequence continues at coordinate 7,074,078 of NC_046640.1, forward strand.
GTCAGAAGTGTTAGCAGGCTAACACTAAACAGAGTGAACATGATAAACATTATGCTGTCCAAAATAATTGGAGCCTCACAGAGCTATTACAATGACTGTAAACATTTAGTCTTGCTATGTTTCTGTGGTCAGACAGCTTCATCAGTGCAAAACAGTGGTTTAATACAAGGTCTGAGTGCAGCAGCCCAGTAATTTACACTGAGCTAACACTTTTTCAAATCACTTTTTAAACCAGCACATCTGTGCAACAAGAGCAACACGACAATCTGAAAATAACAGCTGCAAAATGAAACACATGGAAAAGATTTACAGAATTGGAGCATTTTGAATGAAGCAAGAGCAGAAACAGCTCCTGTTTGTGTTAACTCTGTAAAACACTTAGTAGTTGGTGGCAGTGAGACAATTAAATTTAATTTAACACAAGAGAAGCAATTAAGTGGTTTTAATGTTAGCTGTTTTTAATTTAAGTGTTGACCAAAATCTGCAAACTGGAAACTCTCCCAGTACTGATGTAGACGGAGCCATGTTTCACATGTAGACGGTGTTTTTAAATAGATCCACATTAGGGTGAATGTGGTCTACAATACTGCTTGACTGAAGTCACAGGTTGAGGGGAACAGACTAGTCCTGTTTTAACCCCACCCTCCCCCCACCCCATTCACACACGCATTTCCCTCGGTGCTGCCCCCACCCAAGCCACCAATTCCCACCCCAGCTCCAACAAGTACCTCCTTGTACCTAGTGTGGGTCCCCACCCCACACACATACTGCTGGAAAAATCCTGGCTGTGCAGCCACTGAAGCCGAATTGTACCTCAGAACAAGTTAGCGTTATCTTCGTATTTTATTTGCACTGGCAAACATGCACAAACACCAATGATGTGAGTTTAGTGGGAAGACATTTCATGTCCCAGTCCTCCTCGCTCCAGTCAGACAGTGTTTGTGCAGTTTCCCCTCACAGCAAAAACATAAGGCTTAAATTTACTGACTCAACTACTAAATCATTTATACAAAACAGCCTAATACATTTAAGACAGGTGAGGAGGGGTGTGTGTGTGTGTGTGTATGAGGCCAAACTGGACCTTAAAGCCAAAAACAATTCCTGTACAGCTTTTTGCCCACACCTGTAGCATGGTTCTCTCCAAATCAAGGGAAAATTACTGTTGCAAACAAATCAAGCTGTAAACAGGTCAGACGGACTCACTGTGACTCAGACTGGATGGTTTTGGTGACTGTCACCATCAGTATTACATAGACTAAGCTTCTTTTGTCTGAATTGGTTTTGCCACACCAGAGTTGTTTGGTATGCATCAGAGTTTGATTGACAGCATAATAATAATAAAAATAATAATAATAAAGTCCTGAATGCCAACAGCAAGACTAGACATCTACCTCTTTTCATACATAAATGCCTAGTAGCTGTATTTGTACCTGCAGCTGTTGTCGTTGGGGTGGCCCTGCAGTGAGCTGGCAGCACGAGACAGTCCCATACGAGCGAAGGCGTGATAGTGGCTGAGCATGGAGTCTGATAGGCCAGCAGGGCCATCTGTTTCTTGCTCATAGATGTTCTCCCAGTACGCCTGGAGGCCCGGGGTGCCTGAAGGATATTCTCCAAACAGGTAGGAGTCTAGCTGACTGATAATTTCTTGACTGACACTGGCCTCAAACTTTCTGGCAAAGAAGGTGGGTCTTGATGCTTGCTGTGGTTGGGATACACAGGAGACAAGAAAGATTAGAGTAAGAACAAGTCCGAGTTTCAGTTAAAATATTAGCAAAGAGATTGATCCTTCCATTTGTTTTATAGTAGGATTACATGTGTAAATCACATATCTGCATTATACATATTTTAACTGTAGTCCCAGGAAGCAAGAAACAGACTTCTACACCTCATTAAATACATCTAATTATTAAAGTCCTACATTCAGTGTGGTCAGTGAATCATGCTGCCACAGACATGTTTATTCTCAGCATAACCACTTATGTTATTCGAATATATACCAGTGGTGGCCATGATAGAGGCCGCTGTTGTAAAACAACCCAGAAATAATGCTCACTGACACACCACAGCCTGATTCAGTGCTGTGTTTTAACTGCTTAGTTCCTATGCACCTGAGCACTAACTGTTGTGGTGGGAGACAAGTGTAGGACAAAGGATCTGAAGGAAAGGTCAGTGACCTCTGCTGCTGAAGCACTGCAGAGCTGATTCTTTCTACATGTTCACACTGACCTGTGGTAAAAAACTTTTGTATGCAGATTCATGCAAATGATTTCTTAAATGTTCAACATACTCAGTATTACACAACATTCACTACACTAATTCACTACACACACAGACACACTAGAAAAAGCAGGATTTTAGATTTCATCGTCTCACTCTGTCTACATGTCTAAACCTTATGATCTTAGAGTGACCACAACCTGGCAACACACACACACACACACACACACACACACACACACACACACACACACACACACACACACACACACACACACACACACACACACACACACACACACACACACACACACACACACACACACACATTCTGACACCATGTCAGAATATCAAAGGAGAAGTGAAAGGTTCCTTTTTTCCCTGAAATAACTTGGTGCAGAAAAAGAAGAAGGTGGAAATGACAGGGCAAAAAAATCCCCACTGAAACCAAAGACAGACACAACCTATAAAAAAAACCCCACACACTGAACAATCTAACGCTGTGAGTAAAACCTTAGAAATTAACATTTGGCTTAATTAACAAGAAATGTCTGTAGAAATCTTCCAGGTTAATTAGAGACCTGATCTCTTACATTAGCCCTCCAGAGTACAAGTTGATTTTGACACTGCAAAATGTTACTCTAGGGCTTCAACGAAGTCATTTTCATTATTACTTAATTTGCAGATGATTTTCAGGTTTTACAAATTCATTTTATGGCCAATAAATTGTCAGAAAATAATAAAAATGAAAATCAGAGTTCACATAATTAAACATCTTGCTTTATCAACAGATATTCAATCACAAATCATGCAACAATAAAGCCAGCCAATAATCACCTTTAAAGACATTTCTGAGTGTAAAACCACTAAAATAATGAATCCACTATAAAACTGTTGCTGATTTCCCCTCAACCAGTCCTGTAGTCGTTTCAGCTGTCAAGTGCACGTTATTGAGTTCATTCCAGGTCACGTGTTAATGATGTGGTTATGCTGCCATTTGTTTAAAACCTGACACCTCACTATGATCTCTACATTATATCTACATGAAATGACAGCACATCTAGGTATTCATAGACCCCTCACAGAAGAAAGATATACATCTAAAAACTCTCTATCCTGCTTCTTATGGGAACCTAATTAAATATTAGTCAGGTCCCACACACCACCACTCATCATGTGGCCCAGTTCGAGGAAGAAAGGGTGTGGTATTTGATGTAACCAGGAGGGTGAGGTCCCACCAAACTGACTAAAGACAACAGAAGGAACCTCTACTTACAGGGTTAGGAAGGATTTTGTAGCCTTCAGCATAAGATCAGAGGAAAGTTATATAAATGTGTTATAATGTTCTCTGCTCTGTCTAAAGGAAGTTACAGGAAAATATGATTTGAGGAGCTGCGCTCATGTTAAACAGGTTTTGACCTAACACGCTGCTTTGGATCGGACTTTCTCTCATTTTAGTTGTTTTAGGTTCTTGAATGCATAGCAGTGCTACAGCTAATCATTATTTTCATTCTTGATATGTCTTTCAATCACTTTCAGCGATCTTGAAAATGTCAAAGAAAAAGGTGTAAAATGCCAATCACAAATTCCCAGATTCCAAAGTGACATCTTTATATCATTCACACTGTCTGAGATAGTTTCAGGACTAAATGACCATTTCATTGCTGGTGAATCAGTCAGTCTTTTACAAGTCATCTACTTTAATCTATAAATGTAAAAAACAGAAAGATGGCAAACAGAAGAAGACACACCTTAATTTCACAGAAATGAAGCCAAATGTATTATACTGTATATACTGTACATGTGTGTTCCTGACCTTTACATTCAGGACTGAGTTGCCTACCCCGACATTATGATAATGACAACCTTAGAAACCTCAGTGGCTCTGAGCTAAAAAGCTCTAAAAATACTAAAGAGCACAGCTCTTTCCAGGATCAGCTCTCCTTATAGAAGCCATCAGTAGCTCAGTGGGGCCCGCCTCCAAGCATGGGAACCACTGGTGTACTCTAAAAATGAAATCATAGGGGTGGCTGTACAAAGACAGACTTTGAGTCTGAGTTAGACCTAGAAATAGTGAAACTGTCATCTGGGGCCACCTAATTTGCTTTGTATTGAGAACAACTCCTGAACAAACTGCTGGAAGAAACTTCAGCAAATGGTAAAGTGACTAAAAATGGGGAAAACATGTTGATCCATTGTTATTGCTTGCACCACACCATGCATCTATGCCAAAAATACATTATGAACCACATTTTCCAAGTATTTCGATCAGGTGTCGAAGCTCAAAGTACAAAGACGGGTACAGGATGGTGGCTCACTTTATAATAAAAATTGTGTGGAGTCAGTCATTGAGTCAAGAAAGTAAATTCACTGCTCTTGACTGGCCAGGTTTTAAAACCTCCCTCCAAAGGACATCAGATTTAAGCTAAACAAATTTGAAAAAAGTCACCTTTTCTTCACAGAGCAATGGAACAACATTTTATCACTGAAGAGAAACCAGGAGACAGACCTCTGCACTGGTTTGTGCTAAGCTAAACTAAAACATCAAGCCTATTTAGCTCTTTTATAGATTTAGTCACATCTTCATTAAGCCAGCACCTCATAATCAAGTCAAAAGCATTTGTTAGCAGGGGTTACTCCTGTATACAAGGATTTGGGGGCACCTAAATTTTGTGCTTATGCACCTAAAAAATAATAATAAAAAAGTGAGGTGCACCAGTGCAGCTAATGAAAAAGTTATTCTGGAGCCTTGGAAAGCTGTTTTTGGTTTGTCCCTCTTAGCTTGTAAATTTGAGAGATCCGCCTCAGATGTGGTCAAGACGTTCGAACAAAAACACGTGTCCCATATAGATTTTACATAAATCATTTTGCACACTGAAGCTCAATCATCCCGGTCAAAAGAAACAAGACTACATTCTGAGCGGAGGGGCACTGGGGTGGGATGGTTGGGACTCACCTGGAAGCGTGGCAGATCTGAAGGCTTAAAGTCATTTGGTGAGCAGCCACACCAGTCCACGATGTGCTTATACTGGCATTTACATCCCAGTTTGCGGTTCCAGTTGGTAAGCCTGAGGTTGTTGTCCACCATGGTCTCACAGTGGACGCTGTTCTCCAGCACAGTGTGGAAAAATGACTGGAAGCACAGAAACACAGTCAAGTTTATTCACATTTAATCTTCCAATCTCAAAGGCCCACACACAGGTGAGACAGTCACTACTTTCTCTGTATTTGTATAAAGATTCTGAAGGGTTACTTCAGCAGGCAGCAGTGTGTAGGCGTAGAAACGCTTCATGCTGCTGACCAGCTCGTCCCTGGCTCCAACCACATAATCCACAAAGGACCGGTTAAGCAGGAACCAATCGGAGCCTCCGTCCACTGCGATGCCTTCTGGGATTTTGCGGTCTCCCAGTCGCCACATGTGGGTGTCACACTCGTAAAAGAGACGGTCCAGGCCCTGTTTACGGATGAAACTGAGAAGACACAGGCGTTTTAGTGTCAACCTGAATTCTAAAACTGAGACACAAATCAAATATTCCCACTCAGGCACATTTACTGCCATAGTGTAGAAAGAGACAGCTAAACTCTATAACGTTATTAGTGAATTCAAGTTCACTATTAATCACCAATCAGTTACTAAACTAACACACACACGCACGCGCGCGCGCGCGCACACACACACACACACACACACACACACACACACACACACACACACACACACACACACACACACACACGCGCACACACACACACACCAACAGATCTGCAAAAATACTCCAGCTTCAACAAAATGCCAGGCTTCTGTCTATTTGGGACATTTTTACTACCAGTTTTCAAGACGTGTATAGTGACTCACTATAGTGACGCTAAAATGCAAATGCAAAAATAAGCGAGAAATGTAACCTGCAAATCGTGCAAACATTTAAATGTAAGTTTTGACCTGACTTTGGGGAAAATAATTGGACAATGTACTTTTCCATGTATATAAAAGAACTAGGCATGTTTCATTTATTCTGATTATTTTTCATTGTATCTACCAAAAAAAAAAAAAAAAAAAAAAAAAAAAGAAGACAGAGCTAATGACTCGTACCGTGCGTTGTCTCTGCCATGAGATTTGATGAAGTTCATGTTGCGGTATTTCGACAGGAAAGCCACCAGATGATCATTGGTCCTGAAGAGAGACAGCAGCTGTCAGTTACCAATTCTGACAATCAGACAGCACACACATCACCAGATCAGTCAGCTGAGGGTCATATGTATGAAGGTATGATACTGTGACTTTTCATTTAGCACCACCACCAGGTCAAATTTTTCCATTTGTCCAATACTGTGGTCTATGAAGAAGAAGAATAAAAACACAGCACTGAACCCTAAAATGAACATGTTGCAAAGTGCATTGCCAAAACATGTTTTCCTTCTGAGTGTGTGGAGGAGGATTTTTCCCGTTAATGGAGACATGTCTAAGCAGGATGCAGTTAAATATTTGAATGACGCGTCTCCTTATTTAAACAATGCAAAACAATCTTCCATTTAGGGCAGAGTTACTTCACATGACTCTGTTTGGGACAGCTGGGTCTCTTCCATCTGAGAGAAAACAGCGTGTGACCTGGGGCGGAAGCAGCATGTTCAAACAGCCAATCCCTGCATGTAGTGTGAGGGGTAGGCTTGACCCTGGCATTGTCCTAATGAGTGGACAGGACAGCAGACAGACCATTTTGATTACACTCATTAAGATGAACCGCAGGGATGCATGTGTGTGTTAGTGGGCATGTTTGTGTTCGTGAGTTACTGACACACATTAAACTGACTGAAACTGCAGCACTTTGCAGCTTTGTTATCTACAGATAGTTATATTTAAGATACTTATCTTTATTTTTGTTACAAATATTAATCTTTCAAATTGCCATAGTTTGGCCTTTTGACATTATCCCCTTAAAAAAAATGTTTGTGTGGACTGGCCAACACAGAGTTCAACAAATTGTATTTACATTCAGATAAGAGTATGAATTTTTTTTTCAGCTGAAAATCAAGAATAAAAGCTAAAAACTGGTCAAATTAATAAAGTTCTTCACTGAGTGTGACCAGTAAGACATATTCGTTAAAATGATCACATGAAAATCATGTGTATGCCTAGAAAAGTTCCAATCAGAGACAATTATTTAACCTGAATCTGCAATATAGTAAGTTAAAATCACGTAAATAAAATACATGCCAGCAATATTTCATGCAGTTTGGTGAACACAAACCCGATAATATTGTTTGACATTTTAAATGTTTATGCAACTTACTCCTACCAGTTCATGAAAAACATATCTACCAACACTCAAACATACACACATACATAATTCCTTTGACTCACACTGCACGTCACTGCTATTGATGGTGTGGTGCTAATTCTGTGGCTGCGCTATGGATTTTAGCTGGAAGGGTGTTCAGTCACTTTGATGGCACGACAGTAGAGAACAGATCAGTGTTTGCATGGATGTGTGAGTTACTGTGGGTTCTTGCTGTTCTATTCCTATAAGGACTCCAAATGTTAGAAAGATGAAGAAAATATCTAATAAAGAAAATATGACTTCAGTCTGTACCTCTTCAAAACGGCAGCTGGATGCTAGGACAAGCATTAGTTTTGAACTAAGTTTATATTAAGAAAGAGGTGAGCTCAGGATTAGGACCAGCCTTTTGGGACAAAATACCACTATCAACTTGATTTTAACTCAATTCAGAGTGGCAGGAGCACAGGTTGTCAGAGATTCATACAAAATCCGGTTCCAAGCTACTTAATTGTAAAGACAAAATACCAAAGGTCACCTGAGATTCTCTGTGTAAGCCTGCACTACATGCACATACATTAAAGGCCCAATGTGTAATATTTAAAGGAATCTATTAGCAGAATTGGAATATAGTACTCATAAATACGTCATTAGTGCTTAATCACTGGAAAATACTGACCATGACTGCATTTCTTAATCTTAATGAGCTTTTGAAATCTACAAGGGGAGCGGGTCTCTTATCACAGAGGCACCCATGATGCAGTGCCATGTTTCTACAGTAGCCCAGAATGGACAAACCAAAGACTGGCTCTAGACAGGGAATCATGTTTCATCATCATCACCTGCAAATGGGTGGGGTGGGCTGGGTTGATCAGAAGATTGCATTTTGCAATATCACCACTACATGCTGCTAAAATTTTACATCTTATGTTTATTTATTTATTTTCATATTGCACCTTTAAGATTTAAAAAGGTCATAGTTAAACTATGAAGTAGTTTTGGCAAATCTGATGGACAATTAGAACAAAGTTGGGTACTTATGTTTTAACAGTTTTAACTTTTCAGAATAATTTGACAACTAAAATTGGCAAAGATTTGCTGGTTGTTCTATAAAACTCTCAACTGAAACGTTTTCATTTGAAGAAATAAAACACTGGTAACTGTCGAAAAATCTGCTTCACAAAATGGCATAAATTGAGCTAATAGATTCAGGATTAGAAGAAAAAGTCTGGTCAATGTGAAATAAAGAAATTGGAATGGTCCTCTTTCCCTCTCTTCTGATATCCTACAGGACATACAATAAATAATGATAAAATAATCTTTGCTACCTCTGTAGGTGTAATATTGTTATCATTGATGGGGTGGACAAAAATAAGACCTAGGTTCATAAAAACAACGCACCAGAATTAGTTATAAATGGGACACACACAGAACAAATCACAATTATAGCTGCTGGACTCTAACAACTCCACAGAGGTCAAATCCAGTTCACAATTTATCTGCGAGAACACTGCCAAACCTACACTCAGAAGAACACAACCTAAAAAAAAAAAAGAATCAAAACATCTCTGCACAAGTTATAACAGATCACTCAGTGGTGAGCCAAACACTGACCATATCCTCCACAAACCTTTTTACTGTTGCAACTACAGTGAGTAAATCAGTCAATATCCACTGGTCACAGCCACATTTGTCTACAACAGTATAAATCACCCCAAATCCCCAAGCAGCATGACAGCCATTAATAAGCTCTTTTTCAAAGCTAGAGATTCTTAGTCAATTCAGAGTCGATGCACTCGTGGTCCTTTGGCCACGTAACCTGATTCATAGCACCTTAAACAAACCAAACACACCCAGCAGGCTGTGAGGCCACCGGGCATTGGCCATTAGCTGATGCAGTGCTTTAACAAATCAATGTGCTGTGTGTTTGACAGGAACTTGACATGATGGGTGAATCTCCTACAGTCTTCTGCAGCTGTATATACTGCAGCTGTATATACTGCAGCTGTATATACTGCAGCTGTATATACTGCAGCTGTATATACAGGGAAAAATAAAGGGATTTTTAACAAAACTGATGCCAATATATGGAATATGTTTCAGTAAGAAGACTTCTGTCGTTTGGCCCTTTGTCTTAAGCAAATTGTCAGGGTTGCAAATAATACTGTGTCTAGTTATCCAGATTTATCACAGCATCTTGTCCTCAAATGTAACTTTTTAAAATAAGGTAAAAAATAATCATTTCAACCCGACCCTTTCCTTGAATTTCAATTTCATGTTTACTTAATATTTGATTTGAACCTTTTTCAGTAAAATTAAGTGAAATTAATCTAATCGCCAACAGGTGACCCCTCTGCTTTTTGTGACTGACCCATTCTCTTACCTGATGGGGTAGTCAGCAGCACTGAGATTGATGAAGAAATCCCAGGACCAGTCGGTCATTTTTAGAAGGTCCTCCATGCTGCGTAGGTACATGGTCAACAGGCTGGCCCCACCCCAGATTGTGGCCATGCGCCATTGGCTGACCCGGACATTCGGATACTGGCTGGCCAGAGACAGAACCTCTCTGTGAAGGTAGTTTGACCTCTAAGAGCAGAAGGAAAGTGTTTTCATTTTCTAAGGACTTTTTACATCAACATTCAATTTCAACATTCACTATTTTGATATCAATATTGCATCAAGTATGCTCCCTGTTGTGCTCACTGGTGTCTGCATGCCCCACTTTTTATAAACCCCACACCCCCACGGGGGGTATCTAAACATGAGTGTTATTTTTGACATAGTAGCCCTTAGTTGTAGTGGTTTGTGGGAGCAAGCCTAACCTATATGTCAACTAAAGAAATATGAAACAAGTTCTTAATGACATTCAGCAGCCTCACCAGGTCTACATGGATGTAGTAGTAGTGGGAAGTATGGTAGATGGCTTTGAAAAGACGATGGAACTGACGTGAGGCTCGGCCATGGACAACCAGAACAAAGGCAATCCGTACAGGCACAGGTGGGGCAGCTTCTGAGTGGTCCTCATCCCACTGTATGTTCACGTTAGCCTTACCTAGACAGGGAGGACAAAGATGTCTGCTGATGAAACATACTGCACTGTTCAAGGGGTGGTTAACATGATTTAAATTGAATAATTTTGATAATGCCTTCATGTCCTGTTCCCTGTCTACAACGTTTCTCTCTTCAATTTCTTTACCTCAGACGTTGCATCAAAGACATATCTATAGTCTAGGATGGAAGAGGTTTACTGATTAGTGCATACACAGAACACTGACCTGCAGCAATTTGAAACAGACTATTTGCTGGATTTTTCTTTCTTGGTCTAAAGTGTGGGTTCTAAGACAGTGTTAATACTTCACTTCCCCTGGAAATATTCTGTCTATGGCTGGGCGAGTTCAATCTGCCGCGTGTATATACAGCACACACTATCTGACAGCCTAATGCTTTTCCATCATCATGCTCACTCTAAAGATGGTGCAGGTTGAAGCCTGCTTGGTCTAATTAGTGTGGGGGACACTAGAATTGGAGTTTTGAGGAAAAATCACTGTAATCAGACAGCCCAGTCAAGCATCGCTGTGCAGACAGAGGGAGTCAGAGGAGGGAATGGCCAGGGAGAAATGTGTATAGCCTGGGTGTGCTCTTACAGAAATACCAAACTTTGCTTCAACAACCCTTTTGTTCTCTTTAAAAGACACAACTTGTCAGTCAAAGTAGAACATCAGACCAAACCAAATGATCTGTTCCTACTCTTCTGTGGATATAATGACTAGTGTATCATCAAAGCAACCTATGATCATATAAATTAACCCTCAAATGGCCCAGGGTGGTTCCAAGAGCATGGCTACAAGAAAATCATTAGTCAGCCCTTCCAAAAATAAAACTACAAACCACTTGTATAATTAGGGTGTCATTAAGCTGCATGAGTTTCATCCTTGTGGTCAGCAGCCTCACTGTGTCCATTCATGCTTTAAGTTCTAAAAATAGAACAAAAACCCAATGGGATGCCTCTTCATAATGCTGGCACGTGTCAGATTAAAAATGTTTCTCAAAGGATAAATATTGGGAAAAAAAGACTTTTAACTTTTTGCAATCTGCCACTTGCAATGTGCCAACACCCGCCTCTTCTTCCCATTCCTTTGCATTCTGTCTTTCAGGTTGTCAGCCTTTCATTTGCTAGAGTACTCCATCACCAGTGCTTATTTTGTAAATCTGAAGGTGCCAGAAGACCAAGTGCACATGAGAGTGGTGGGGTGATGAGGTGGGTGAAGGTCCCAGAACATGTATAGAATATGGTGCTGAAAACAGCTAATGCCCACTTACTGGGCTGTGGGGCTTATTTGTCCATCCATTCATCATCTATACCCCCTTATTCATAACCAGGGTCACGGGATCAGCTGGAGCCTATCCCAGCTCTCTTTGGGTGAAAGGCAGGGGTACACCCTGGACAGGTCACCAGTCCATCACAGGGCTTATTTGATTCATTTTTTAATAATATGCATGATATAAATGTCACAGCAATAATTTAAAATGATTTAAGGCAACTCGAGCGTGAGTGTGTGTGGTTGTTTGTCTTTGTGTGTCTCTATGTGGCCCTGTGATGGACTGGTGACCTGTCCAGGGTGTACCCCTGCCTTTCACCCAAAGAGAGCTGGGATAGGCTCCAGCAGATCCCTGTGACCCTGGTTAGGAATAAGTGGATAATGGATGGATGGATTTAAGGCAACTCTGCAAAATGCATGTAAATTTTGAATTGAAATGCCCACATCACCACTTAACTGTGGGACTTGCACCAGTGGCAATCAGCAATTCATTTCCCAATGTATACAGGATAATGCTCAGCTGTGGTGGAGTATACAGTCTACTTGTCCCATGTGTTTGGCAAGGAAGTACTTTCTAGGAGAACGAAGATAATAACATTAATTAGCTTGGTGGGAAGTTACATTTGATGAGAGCAAGATACCAATTTACTTTGACTACCCCCAATCCACCCCCTGAGATGGTGTCTTCCAGCTTCTGATTGGCTGAAAAGACCTGATCCAGGTAATCAGCAGTGAGTAGGGCAGCGAGAGTTGGAAAACAAGCAGCACAGTGGGCCTGGAGGACTGGAGTTGTCCACCCCAAACCTTGAGTGACTTTTTGCACAGAAGGATAATTTTTTAAGTAGTGATGTTCCAAGTGGTAATATTCCCAACAACCTTCAGGCTAACAGGAACATATCATTACAAAGACAATATGATATCTGCAAGTAACCTTCTATAATATTACATACTAATAACTAGATAAATAAGAGTTTATCCCCCTAACTGAGTTAAACAGCTCATTTAAGTTCGTACAGAAGCTCTTTCACATATTACACAAATAATGCTAAACTGTGATTGGTGCATATTAACTGAGGTCATCTTTTTTCTACAAATACAAATCAGTCAAGTTAAAATACCAAAAAAGCATTTTACATTCAAGTAGGGTTCAGTTTATCTAGAAAATGGAATTTCAGAGTTTTTGAAGCTTGAATTAACTAGATGAACTTTGTTTAGAGACACTAAAATGTTACTTTATTACATCTCCCAATACAAAAATCCAACAAGTATATCATTAAGTTATTATTTATCTGTATTTTATATAAAATTTTGCCTCTATAATGCAGCCTATAATGCAGTCTGCTGATCTCACCTTCTATGGGACAGTACCGAGGCACTTTCTCAGGCATCAAAATGCCCTCTTTGTGTTTGCAGTAAACCTCCACTATCTGCTGCCGACACTCTCGGCTCTTGGCTCTGGACAGAGCAGAAATGGCTTCTTTCCCACTGATCTCACACTGCAATGGCTCCTTCTTCAGCTCCAAACCAGGTGGCGGTGAACTGGCCGATTTCTTCGACTGGTGCAATGGTAGGTCCTGATTGGACCCCTGGACTGGAGTTGGGATGGTTGGCACCTGGGGGTGGGATTTCCGAATGTGGGTGTGGTTATGGCCTATCCTTCTGGGATGGATGGGAGGGTATTTCAGAACCTCGTTAGCAGATTTTTCCAGGATACTCTGTGCTTGGCCCTTATCCAGATTGTGTTTGGCATTTCCGATTGGCACTCGGTGTTGGGATCGTGCACCCAAGTTGCTGTTGCTATCAATGGTGTCAAAATCTTTGGGGACCGAGTTCTCGTTGTTGTTGCTGTCCAGGCGAAGTTTCTCTTTGGGGCGGTGGGAGTGGTAGACATCCTGTGAGGGAGAAGGCAAAATTAGCGTTAAATCCCAACAATGACAAGAACTTTACATAGTGAACAAGTCGGAAGTCCAGTCTGAAGAAAGCATGAAAACTGCTGACATGCTAGTACACAAATAATCTGTGTATGCATGTGAGCCCTTTTATTTCCTTTGGACTGAACAATAGAGTTGTTCCTCTCCTTCACATTATCAATTCAGGCTCAGAGACTGGAATGCAGCTCCAGCAGCTCAAGAAGAAAATTGATGTTGCTACAGAGAATAATCACCAATGTGTGTCTCTCAAGCCACTGTTTGGTTTTATAGGAGACAACTGTAGTTTTTGCTCTCATCAACCTTATTTCCAGCAGCAACAGGCAGCTAATTTCAGGTAATAAGTTCTGTAAACTAACTGTGCACTACTCATCAACAAACAGCAGACAGACGGACAGAGTTAGCAACTAGTTGCTAGAGCATAGTGGAGCATTTAGCAGCTAGAGACCCATATATTTCCTCAGTAGCAGGTAGAGAACAAAAATGGAGCTAAAAGAGAGACACTATGTTATGCTAACAGCTCACACATGTCCAAAATCTAACTAAACCATGTTTTATCAGCCATAAAAAGTTGGTTCCATTAAAACCTGCACTTTTCGGTAAAGAGTTATAATTTTATTCTCACAAAGGTTATGATATAGTCTATCATCATACAATCATACAACTACTTGAATTCCCTCATAATCCCTAATATGTCCATACAGAGAATTAACTGATTTGCCCTTTATAGTTAAAAAAAAAAAAAAGGAAAAAGTTAAAAAACAGAAATCACATCGTCCTATATCTTCTCTCTCTTCATCTGTATTTTCCAGGCATAGTGTGAGTGCAAGTGAGTGTGTGTATGTTTGTATATGAATCTCTCACACGTGCACACTCACACACACACCAAGTGTCTCTGGGAAGGCAGTAATATCAGCTCTTGCCACCTGCTCTCCAGACAACCTTTCATTATCTCATCTGTAATATCAGCTTAGAGGAATGTGTGCGCGCGCGTGTGTGTGTGTGTAAACCTGAGTGGCTATTTTTGTGAGGACCAGTTTCAGATTTAGATTCTGGGAGTGAGGACATTTTGGGAGACTGACAACATTTTGGCCAGGCTGTTCAAAGGGCTGTTTGAGGGTTAAGTGCAAACCTGTGCTTGTGAGAATATTTTCAGCTCTCTTGTCACTGTCTGTGTAAACACACAGAGGAAATGTGAAATACAACCTCCAGTGTAGAGAGAGATAAAAGGCTCACACACATCAATACATGCACACACCTTGGACCAAATCATCATACTGAGGGGATTTGTCTTTTATTACAGCCTTACCAAAGGTGGTGTTAAAAAATAAAGCATGTCCTCAGGGTGGTGTGAGAGGAAAGTGGAATTCTGGAAATCTCGTAAATTAGTTGTAGTTGATAACCAAAGTTTAAAAATCTAGCAATATGTTAATCAGTAAACTGTTTTATCTATAAAACGCCAGCAAATGGTGGCACCTGTCCCTCACCACTGTCCACAGCCAAAGTTCACTTATTAACATATTTTTTTGGTCCAAGCAACAGTTCAAAGCCCAAAGATCCATCTCAATAAAACCAACAACTAATTACCAACTTGTTACCAGTAGGGCTGCAGCTATTCAATAAATGAATATTCTACCAATTATTTCACTGATTAATCAGAAATTAAATCATCTTACTTTTTTGAGCAATACTAAATATACAAAAAAGAATAAGTCTGGTCCCTTGAACCATACCAACTTTTTATTTAATTGCATACAAAAACATTATCTGTCAAACTAAACACATTTCTGATTGCGCTCGATGCTGCGGGACTGGATGTTTTCTACTGATAGGCTGAAGCTGGTGCAGGTCAGTTCAGCTTTACAACAGATAAACTTTCTGTCATCTTCTCTGGCCTGTCTTCTTTTCACTGCTCAATGTTTTCCTCTCTGTGTATTTTACAATCAAACCCACCGTCACGTCACGTGCCCACAGTGTGTTGTGTGAAGGTAAAAACCATCTGTGAGAAACACAGTGAACTGTATATAGTTATATAGATTTGGTAACTGAGTCACTCGAATTTCTCTAGGAATTGTTTCTGTCCTAGTTACCCATGAACACAAAGTTCATCCAGTAATCCACTCCTAATTTACTGTGTGCTCATAATGAGACTTGCCAGCAGCAGTGAGTGTTTAGTGTTTTCTTTTTTGGCTGTTTATCTTGCATTTTATGCTTCAAACAAATGGTTGCTTGAGGTTGATAGGGCCATAAGTAGCCTAAGAGAAAGATCTGCAGTCATGACGCAGGAACTGACAAGCATGTTTTTCAAAACAGTTTTTCCAGGAAACATAAAATGAGAAGTGGGATGGCGTGCCACAATAGTGTCTGGCCTGGATCAAATTAAGAACTTTACAATTAGATGCTAGGCATCTTAACTACTAGGCTATCGTGATGCCCCAGGGACTCAAACCATTTGTACTGGTATCTTGATTTAAGACAGTGTAATTACAGTATTGTCCTAAAAAGATGCACAAATTTAAAAATGATCAGAGACAATTCATGAAAGGACAGTGCATTTTCAGAAATTACTATTGCTTATAGTTTACTGCTGAGTATAGTTTGAGAGGGGGTTGGAGGGTACTGTGTTATAATAATCTTGGATGCTTGAATTTCCTCTGGGAAGTAATTATTAACGTTATTATTAAAGTAACACCTGCAAATTATTTCTGTTTTTTGTTATATATCATTGTAAACTACCTATTTTTGGTTTTGTGGTCTGTTGGTTGAACAAAACAGTTTGGGAGATGTCACCTTGGACTTCAAAGTTGGATAGGTACTTTTTCAGAAATTTCATAGATAAAATAATTAACCACCAATAGGCAGATGAATGAACTATGAACTATATACATGTAGAAAAGCGCTCCCATAGTTTGACGGGTTTCTTAACTATTTATTTATTTGGTGGACAAACACTGCACTTTGTTTTTCCTCTAATTGGGCAAAAACATTATCTGGCTGAAGATCCTGAAATGTGAGGATTTGCTGGTTTTCTGTGTTTGGACATTATTCTAAACAATGTGTTTTGGAGTGTTGGGTGGACAAAACAACATCTGGTATTCCAGAAAGCGGTTTGTTAACCATGGGTTAAAAGAAACTGTGGGTTTTCAGTTCTATAAACAGGAATCACTTTAACTCTGTGGCTCTCCTCCATTCCTGCTGTGCCATACAGCCCATATTAAAACACCTATTGTATCGCATAAAGCCTAATCTGGAGAAGCTTACACTGGGAGAAAATAATCAAAATCCCAGTTGCAGGCTGTAATCCAAAGTACTGCTTTACTGAAGTTATTTCTTTTTAAATCAGTGACTAATTAATGTAAGGACAGAGACACTAGTCTCTAACCTTACATTAGGCCTTACTGGGTTGAACTACAGGTTACAACCACAGGCCTATAAATAAACTTACATCTTATCTGTTTGTCCCATCAGGCTACAACAGATGACGAATTTCACATTTTAATGTCACACAGCTGCAGTAATATTAGAGCTTTATAATCTATTAAGGATATTCAAGTCTGCCATTATATTAAATAAAATGTAATATTGCTATTGACTGGTCTGCAGCTCAGGCTCTTTCACTGCTGCTATGGTTTTTAAAGCTACAGTACGTGTGCATTATCACACTCCACTGGATTAAAATAGTGGCCCTAATCTTTATTTACCCAATGACATGATGGATCATAGTATGAGAGCTCTGTTGATGGAGGGTTTTTATAGTCATTATGACTACACTTAACATGTTCAGACATGATTTAAATGACCCTGACTGGGAACCAAAAAACTGATGATTCCCACCTCACGGTCAATCGACCCAGAAGTTGTTAAACCTGCTAAAATACTCTCTGAACATTTCACTCTGGGTTCTGGGAAGTTGTTTCTGTTGCCCATCTTCCCCCTTTTTTGACATTCAATAGATAATTAAATAAAAGAAGTGCTGAGGCTAGTGAAGCTACTCGCTTAAGCAACTGGTAGGCAAGACATTTTTCTTAGTATTCTTTGGTACTAAACTGAGCGTATTTGGGTTTTGGCCTGTTGGTTTGACAAAACAAAGTGTCACCTTATGTTCTGAAAAACTTTGGTGGAGTATTCAATATTTCTGCACACCCCAAAAATGAATTGATTTTAAGGATCATTCACAGATGAATGAATAATGAAAACATTCACTAGGCAATTTATTTTAATAGTTTGGAAAAACCCACCCATCTCTTATTGACACCCACCCCTACAGTAATTCACTGCTCCTAAATAATGTCTCATAATACTAAAACTATCAAAACGGCCTTGAAAACTCTATAAAGCTGTGCGTTTTTTCCCAGAAGCCTGTGCATTCCGTGGAGACTGGCCATAGCTAAAATACCACTGCTTACCTACAAAGACATCATTCTTTATACTCATGCTCACACACACACACACACACGCACTGAGTCATTGCTTTCTTGCTGTGTTCTTTTGAGAGTACGTTTGCTCTCAGCCTCTCTCCTCAGCAGGTTCTTATTGAAGCTGTCTATGCTGCCTTCAGACCTCCTGCTGCTTGATGATAAAGGCGACAAAAAAGAGACAAGAGAGCCTGTTCTCTCAAGCGCCTGGGGTGAGAGACATTAAAAGAGGTGAGAGAGAGGGAGGGGAAGGGAAGAAAAAAGGAGACCCGTTGCTCTGACATCTGTTGATTACAGGCCAGGTTCATATTGCCAAGGATAAATCTGGAAATTCTAGCATTTTAGGCTTTCCTTAAAAAAAAAACAAAAAACAAAAACAGGTAAGCAAATGAAATGTGGTGCGTGGCTGTGTTCTCTTTGCGGTGACAGATTAATATTATTTTTACAAAAATAAGCAATAAATGGTGCTGTGTATGTAAGAGATGGAGAGAGAGAAAAAAAAACACCTCTGTATTGAGCAATAAAGAGCTCTTTCACCAGGCAGTTCACATCATCAAGAGGCCACAGTTATGCATTAATCAGACACTTGTATATGTGTGTGTCTCTGTGTGTTTGCACTCAGTGTACCTGCGGAAACAAATATCTTCGAATTCATTGCTGTTGTCAGAAACGGCACATTCCCAAAACATCAGGTTTTCAGAAAACACGGTGAAAAAGTGAAGTCTATCTTGATCTTGTTTTAGCAGATTTATGAATCCAAAACAGGTGGGAAAGACTTCTCATGAATCTATAGCATCTGAGAATTTGCTTGCATAACTACTCAAATAATCTAAAAGCTACAACATTTACACTGTCATTTAGTCTGTTTTCTCCTGGGACATTGGGATCAGTAACTTCAAACTGTGAGTGTAACTGATAATCAGATCCCATTAGGCCTGGTCTATGCAGTACATAAGTGTATTACTCACACAGCAAACCTGACTGGGCTGTTCCACTGCTACTTACTGCAAAGAAAACATACAGTGTGATCCATTACCCAGTGAGATGAATCAGTCAGTTCCTGAAGCATTTTATCTCTTTATCAATCGGGAAGTATCAGGCCCTTACTGAATGTAACTGCCAGTACCAAAGCTCTCTTTTCCCACATACGACATTTGCATACCTCACTGTGTAGAAGTCAGTTGTAGCTAATTTAAGGGCAGGGCTTCCTGTGGTGTTAAAAACTGAGTTGGTGGCAGACATCAGCCATGCCATTCAATCATGGCTGATGTCTGCCATAAAAGGAGGAATTCTCATATGTCCATGTCATAACGTGAAACAAACCTAAGAATCTAATCATCTCCCAAAGAAAATGGATGAAGTTACAGCAAAATGTGAAAAGCAGAAGTGAAGAGAGAAGACAGATGGACAGAAAGCTAAATAGACCATTATGAGGGACAGAACAGTGCTGTGAAACCTGGCTCTGGTCACCCAGGAACCTACAGGCAGACCCGGGATTACAGCGGGGATTTAAGCCTATATGCCAGATTTAGCGAGTATTATCTCCAAGAAAATAAAAACATAAAGCAGCTTTTTGGTTTTAACATAAGCGTGTTGTGGCAAACTGGGAACAGAGACAGTATCATTCTCATATGATGTGTGCTGGGCAGAAACGGAAACACTACGCCCTCCGATTATTCACTTTTCGCTAAGAAGAAACACATAATTTGTAGTTTCATTTACAATAACAGACACGTGACACTTGTGTCTGTTCTGCCTATCTCTTATCTCTTAAACTTCCAAACCTATTCACCCTATGAACAATGCTTGTATAGGCTAGCTTTGTATTGAACCTCATATAACACAGTGCAAAAGTAGTGATACCCCAGTATCTGTATCTGCTACTGGTATGGGCAGATTTTTTTTTCTGTTGATAGTGAATCCTTTGAAGTTTACCAGGACAGTATTTCTATGACATTTTCAAAATAAATTTTCAGTGCTTCCAAGAATTTTGGTAAATATTAACCACGACAACTAAATGTCCTCACTTTTAATCCACGTTCTCACGCTCAAGATTTAAAACTGGTCCTCACAGAGATAGAACAAGAGAGCACAAACACACACAGTATTTGGGGATTACTGAACAATCTAAACTAGATTATAAAGTATAAATCCCATCAGAGAAATCTGATCCAAACCAATCCTCTAATCTAATCTGACCTGGCTGATGTATGTAAGCTCACACACATGTGGTCAGCACAGTATGTATGTGTGTGTGTGTGTGTGTGTGTGTGTGTGTGTGATCATCCCCTTCAAAGGTGTGATAAATGTGAGAGTTGTGTAACCGTGGCGCCATCCACACTTGCTGTAAACACACTCAGCTGGACATCAACAGTCAGTACACATGGCGCTTCAGTATGAGGGACCACCACAGACACACACTGGGAAACTCTCACCTCCAGTGGTCTGGTTGCTGGAAAGTTGCACACTGTTGGTATTTTAATCAATATTTATGTGAATGTGAGAACTATGGGAGCCACTGCAGTGAGCTGAACTGAAGCTACGTCTCATTCTATCTAAGACCATGTTTTGGCCCCTAAAGTTCCCTTTTGGAAAAGGGCAAAATATCCTCACTTCCAAGGTCTAAAACTCACCTAAAATTCAATGATTTACATTTTGCAGACTTGCATTTTTTTCCCCCACAGTCCCCACAGTGTGACTGTATAATCGAATTTAAGTCCCAATAACATGAGCAACACATGCCATTTATGACAAGAGACCTTCAGGTGTCCCTACAGTTTTCTGCCTGGCACATATTTTGTAGTAATTTAATGGACAAACAAACAATAATTGCAATTTGAGGGACCAAAACATATTCAACTCACAATCACATGAAACTGATAAAAGCATGTTAATGACACCTTCCACAGACCAACCTGAAACTCAGTGTCTAAGTCCACCTATGTTCATTCCCATTCATACAAATTCGACCCACTTGAGACCAAAATCTTACTCGGACCAGCTTTATCAATTCTGGCTCTGTGTCCATACCAGACACACAGCATCAGTAGCTCTCTGTGTACTCACACACCCTTCCAAGACTAATAACACATTGTCATTGTATCTCTGTTCAGCCATGTCCTCACATCTTTCTAATTACTCACTTAGCTCTGACGTTGACCTGCTTCACCACCGCTTGTTTCATTTTATCCTTGTTTATGTCCTTTTCCATCTCAGCCTGTCTTCGCCTCCCAAACTCCTGCTATAAAAGACGTGCTGGCACGTATGTCTATGGTTTCAAAAGCCAATAACTGTCAGGACATATCACTACTCTCACACACACACACACACACACACACACACACACACACACGGAAAATCACAGGGCATCCAGTTAACTGTAATGAAAGGACGTATAAATGGCAATACAGCCCACATCTCTGCGTCTTTTCTGTCTCTCTCACAGAGAAGCAGAGCACATTCATGTCTTAACAACACGAGAGAACACCTGGATCCCAACATACACAACATACACACACTTTCTGAAGATAAAAAAATCTAGGAACCTCCTCCAGATGATCTAGGTGTACTGTACAGTAGTTAAAAGATTTCATACAGGTTGAAAAAGCAGGTGACAGGCGACAGTAAGTCTGCAATCTAATGGCAGTAAAACAGTAAACCATCTTGTTGGGATTTTTCCCTGTAAGTAAAAATCACAATTGTCTTTTTACAAGCTAATGTCAGCACTGATTAGTTTCAAATTTTCCTCAGTGCAGTCCCTGATTTGAGGCCACCCCCTACATCACAAACCTAGGAACAGACTTCTTTGCAGGTACCTTAATTTGAAAAGCCAAAATTGCTTAAGTATATAACTACATGAACCTTTTACAGTGAAAGTGATGAAACTCATTTTCTACAGGAAAGATGTTCTGTCACCAAAACTCCCTTAACAAAAGAGAAAACCGTAAAAGTTACTGCTTTTAAACGAATGGACACATATATAAGAACATGAATGAAGATATTTTTGAAACTATTCGTTTGACTCTTCACTTCGGCCTGTATACTATCAATAAATGGCATTTAATTAAACAAATATCAATACTTTTTAATTGTACTGCTTAGACCCATCTTCCACTGCATTTAAAATGAATGGACACTGTGTAATTGTTTCTAATGGCTTGTTTAAAGTTTTTCTTTTCCTCAGTACATTGGCAGCACCGACACGATGCCAATCAGCAGACACTGAGTAAGTGATCTGGCATATTGGCCAGAAACCTTAAATTGACAGATTTTGAAACTAAGTTTGGCCAGTACAGGAGACAACAGTGGGAAACTGTATTGATGCAGAAGCCAAACAACAGACGAGCAGCCGCTCAGTCAGTAGCGTCTCCTCTTTAGCTCCCATGCGGTTTCCCACTGGGAGACACGCTCGTTTCCCAGCTGATGAAGGAAATGCACGTGTAAAAAAATCTAATTAAGTCCCAATACACCTGACAAACCTGTTCCCCATAAATAATAAGGCAGACATCATCTAAACCTACCGCCTGCAGCTTGTGCCGAACGGCCGCCTTCCCGAGCGACAGCGGCGGGTCGCCCTTCTTCTGCAGCCCCCTCCCCGGGTGCTCCCTCTCGGCTTTGTTGAATCCTCCGGCTCGGTCCTCTCTTTTCTCCCGTCTCCTGGCGCCTCCGTCCCCGCCGGCAGAGTCCAGGCTGCTGAAGTTCCACACGATGAGAGTCTGGACCAGCAGGACGGCCAGAGCGGCGATCAGCAGAGCGGATCTGGACCGCCGGGCCAACCTGCGGGCACACGGGCTACTGCTCATCTTCCTCCTCCTCCTCCTCCCTCCTGCTCAAGCTGAGAGCCCCATCCGCTAAACGCCAACAGCGGGGTATGAATCCTCCCCTACGCCACCGAGAGAGGCTACTGGCTGGCAGACAGGAGGAGGAGGAGGAGGGAGGAGGGAATCTGGCAAAGGCATGAAATGAAGAAAGAGGTTTGCAGGTTAGCAGCAGCAGAGAGGACTCCGATGCCCTCATGTGGCCATGGACGAGTCAACAGCTTAGAGAAAGCGTCTATTTTCACATTGAGAGCACATGACGTCGCTGCAGTTTAAGATCCAGCCTCAGCCAGGGTGAGAAACATCAGGCAGGGCTGCACCCAGCATTCCTACAGACCTGGGCAGCATTTCCTATCCTCCCCTAAAGACATGCAGTTAGTACTAAACACCCTAAGAACACTTTTATTGACACCAACCCAACCATAAATAAATCAACCCTCATTATACTAAATTAGTTTCATTGCACTTTCCTTAGTGTTCTTTGTGAATCATACCATTAAAATCAAACACACCTTTAACCACGCAAACATGATGAAATGCATAAAACCAAATAACTTCACACACACAACCCAGAAATGTCTTTAGTTTATAAATATCTCTTACAAGAGTCATTTAATCAAATCTTCTTTCAGATAAACCCTATTGTTATGAACTCTGTTATCTTGATATATAAAATTCCTATCTGGACTAAAAAATGGGATAATTTCCTTTGTCTTTTTTTGGTAGGAAATTGTTTCAGAAATGGAAATGAACAACAAAGACTCTGTATTATTTTAACAAACTGGGACAATGCTTCTGAAAAGGCAACAACCTAAATAAAATAGTTTTCTCTCTAAATTAGAGAGGCAGCAGGTTTTCTTGGCAAAGAAATAAATACTCAGCAAATCAGATTTAACATGATATATTTATTTTGCAGGTTACAGGGACACAGTAAGAAACTACAGTGTCGTTTACTTGAAATCCAAACATATAAAAATACATTTGAACATACAAAATAAATTGGACAGAACTTGCTCACATGTAGCCCTCTGCAAAACCTCCAGGTTGGACTGGTTTTGGTTCGATGATACTGAGGATTTTGATTTGATTAGGATCCCAGACACAATCCTCCTCCAAACCACTTGGAACCATTCCACAGTTGGGTGGCACCCAGGCGGTGTCGAACACTGGGCCATACCTCCAGTCATGCCAGGTCTTCTGACGTGGGTGGCCTTGGCGATTAATGGCAATCACTCTCCCCACGTTGACTATAACTTTAATGACGACCCTGTCATTCTCAGGGTGATTGAGGGGATAGCGGCTAGCTTTCTGCAGGTCTCTGCTGAGGTAGACACCACAGCCAAGCATCCCATCTGGAGACTGGCGAAAACCTGCGGCCTTGATGGACCGAGCATGCATCCTAGTGGTGCCGTGGTACATGACGTAACTTCTATTATTAACTGGGGCAGCAAGGCCCAGTCGAGTTACTTCGCAGGGCAGATCAAAATCATCTTCAGCCCACTGGACCCTACTCATGTTGGTATCAGTTTCTCTGTATGAAAGAAGATCATTTACTTCATTTACTTTACTTACTTTCCTTCCATGGAAAACAACTAAACATCATTGCAAATGAAACAACACAGAAACAAAAACCACAAAATGAAGAAATAATTAGGCTGTGGATGTGTTAGCTTAGCACAAAGACTGGAAGGAGCAGTGGGAATGTGTTTGCCAGCTCTGTCAAAGTGAAACAAGACCAACAGTGTACGACCATGGTAGCAGCTCTGAGAGGGTCACTTTGTGGGTATTTAGCCAGAAACAGGGCAGGATGGTGGGTGTGTGTTGCCTCAGGTACCAGTGAGACATGAAATACAGTTGAGGAAGTCGAATTTGAGGAAAAATATCCAAGAGTTGGAAGGTCCATCATATACACAAATAGAGTTTTATATCAGAATGTAAACAACATTCAGTGTTAATGTTACAAAGTAATTTACTAAGTAATGTGTTGCTCAACATAACTAATAATAAATGAAGACAATCCCTGTTTTAATGCGTCTGTTAAGGCCTGAAAACACTAGTGTAAATCTGAGTCAGGACGTTCATAGTTGAGTCAGATACATTAACATATTCCACTGAAGAGTTTAGAGCACACATCGTCACACGTATAGTAATGATAATATTTACTGTAGAGATGTACATTTCTATAAACAAAAAACAACAAAAAGGGAAATACAAAGCACATACCTCTCTCCAGCTTCAGCCAAGAGTGCAAACTGAGTGTTGACTTCGTTATATATACGGGCCGACAAACTTTAGGAGGGAATTACTTAAATATTCTTTCACTTTCGTTTCACTCTTTGTTCCGTTTAATGACTGTTGTCTGCAGTCAGAACAGATGTGTTTACTTAGGCGTTGTCTCCTGTCCTGCCAGCCAGCAGCAAAGGATCAGTGATTTTTGACAGATGTGAGAATGTGACTCATGGGACTGTGAAAGTCTCCTTTGTCATGGCATAGATGCATGTTTTATCTCTGGGTGTCTAAAAAAGAGTTTAAAGTATAATTTTGGAGAAATGCTCAGGTACAGTGGCTGATGAGCTGCACAGCAGTGAACATGATTTAACAAGGACATGACTATCAAGAGGAAACCAGAGTGGCAGCTGGGAACTCTGTCCAGAAGAATATTCCTGCTATTTCCCTTACTGCTGCACAACGCTTTTCACATAATAACCTAAATGAAATCGATGTTATTTATCAGCCTGGTGTACTTCCTATGACTATGGGTCTGTGGTAACTTTCCCAGGGCTGCACAGATTGTGGACATCTGGAAAAACAAGGAAAAATACACTACAGTCATTCTGTGCATCTTTGTAGTTTTATTCTCATCTGTGCTCATTGTTTCTCTACATAGTTTTGATTTGCGCTGTGGTTGTTGTGTCTCTCTTTAAAGAATTTTTGTTTCTTTGTAGTTTGTAAATATTTGTTTTTTGTTTGTTTGTTTGTTTTTTGTTACATATTTGTAGTTGTTTTGTGTCTCTGAAGTCACTTTGTACATCTCACTGGCTGCTTTTTGTCTCCTCGTAGTTTAAAAGACGTCACACTCCTGTCAAAGTGAATTTACCTACAATCTTCATTTAAAGTCTTCCAGGTGATACAGATGTGGACTGACCAAGAGGAGACCAGAGACCAGGAGGAGGAGGAGAAAAAACATAGACAGGTACACCCTGTAGTACTCCTGTGTTACAGTGTGTACCTTTTTAATAACTCAGAAGCAGGTAAATGTTTTACTGCAAACTTTGTGTCATCATTGACTTTGAATAAACAGAATAAATATCCTTTGCCTGTACAAGTTAGACAGGGTGTGTAACTAAAAGCAGCAGGTACAGATGTGAAGATGAACTCAGATCATCAGAGTTGGGACAATATCTGAAAATAGAGCTCACCTTCCAGCCAATCAGAGTCTAATAAAAGCTAAGATAAGAATGGGAGCATCAGTGATTATAGAAAAATCCCTCTGATGACGACCATTTCCTGTCTAGTCTGACCTGATGCCTGTAAAGCGTGAAGCCTTAAAAAAACACACAGGAAGCCATGAAACCTGTTTGTGGTTTGAAGCTAAACTGAGAAGGAAACAGCTGCAGGTGGACTGACTTCATTCTTCAGTTTTTTAAATTGTAAGACTGTTTGTTTAATAGTTCATTTGAAACTAGTTTCTCTAATTTACTGATAAATCAATAATAATATCAGCTGATATTAGTTTTAAACAGTAAATTAGTATCAGCACATAGGTGCACCTGAGAGAGGCTACTGGCTGGCAGACAGGAGGAGGAGGAGGAGGGAGGAGGGAATCTGGCAAAGGCATGAAATGAAGAAAGAGGTTTGCAGGTTAGCAGCAGCAGAGAGGACTCCGATGCCCTCATGTGGCCATGGACGAGTCAACAGCTTAGAGAAAGCGTCTATTTTCACATTGAGAGCACATGACGTCGCTGCAGTTTAAGATCCAGCCTCAGCCAGGGTGAGAAACATCAGGCAGGGCTGCACCCAGCATTCCTACAGACCTGGGCAGCATTTCCTATCCTCCCCTAAAGACATGCAGTTAATACAGTTAATACTAAACACCCTAAGAACACTTTTATTGACACCAACCCAACCATAAATAAATCAACCCTCATTATACTAAATTAGTTTCATTGCACTTTCCTTAGTGTTCTTTGTGAATCATACCATTAAAATCAAACACACCTTTAACCACGCAAACATGATGAAATGCATAAAACCAAATAACTTCACACACACAACCCAGAAATGTCTTTAGTTTATAAATATCTCTTACAAGAGTCATTTAATCAAATCTTCTTTCAGATAAACCCTATTGTTATGAACTCTGTTATCTTGATATATAAAATTCCTATCTGGACTAAAAAATGGGATAATTTCCTTTGTCTTTTTTTGGTAGGAAATTGTTTCAGAAATGGAAATGAACAACAAAGACTCTGTATTATTTTAACAAACTGGGACAATGCTTCTGAAAAGGCAACAACCTAAATAAAATAGTTTTCTCTCTAAATTAGAGAGGCAGCAGGTTTTCTTGGCAAAGAAATAAATACTCAGCAAATCAGATTTAACATGATATATTTATTTTGCAGGTTACAGGGACACAGTAAGAAACTACAGTGTCGTTTACTTGAAATCCAAACATATAAAAATACATTTGAACATACAAAATAAATTGGACAGAACTTGCTCACATGTAGCCCTCTGCAAACCATCCAGATTGGACTGGTTTTGGTTCGATGATACTGAGGATTTTGATTTGATTAGGATCCCAGACACAATCCTCCTCCAAACCACTTGGAACCATTCCACAGTTGGGTGGCACCCAGGCGGTGTCGAACACTGGGCCATACCTCCAGTCATGCCAGGTCTTCTGACGTGGGTGGCCTTGGTAATTAATGGCAATCACTTTCCCCACGTTGACTTTAACTTTAATGACCACCCTGTCATTCTCAGGATGATCAATAGGATAGCGGCTAGCTTTCTGCAGGTCTCTGCTGAGGTAGACACCACAGCCAAGCATCCCATCTGGAGACTGGCGAAAACCTGTGGCCTTGATGGACTGAGCATTCATCCTGGTGGTGCCGTGGTACATGACGTAACTTCTATTATTAACTGGGCTATCAAGGCCCAGTCGAGTTACTTCGCAGGGCAGATCAAAATCATCTTCAGCCCACTGGACCCTACTCAACCTCGCAAACAAGTCATTGTTGACTTGGACTGGTTTTGGTTCGATGACACTGATGATTTGGATTCGATTAGGATCCCAGACACAATCCTCCTCCAAACCACTTGGAACCATTCCACAGTTGGGTGGCACCCAGGCGGTGTCGAACACTGGGCCATACCTCCAGTCATGCCAGGTCTTCTGACGTGGGTGGCCTTGGTAATTAATGGCAATCACTTTCCCCACGTTGACTTTAACTTTAATGACCACCCTGTCATTCTCAGGATGATCAATAGGATAGCGGCTAGCTTTCTGCAGGTCTCTGCTGAGGTAGACACCACAGCCAAGCATCCCATCTGGAGACCGGCGAAAACCTGTGGCCTTGATGGACTGAGCATTCATCCTGGTGGTGCCGTGGTACATGACGTAACTTTTATTATTAACTGGGTTATCAAGGCCCAGTCGAGTTACTTCGCAGGGCAGATCAAAATCATCTTCAGCCCACTGGACCCTACTCAACCTCGCAAACAAGTCATTGTTGACTTGGACTGGTTTTGGTTCGATGACACTGATGATTTGGATTCGATTAGGATCCCAGACACAATCCTCCTCCAAACCACTTGGAACCATTCCACAGTTGGGTGGCACCCAGGCGGTGTCGAACACTGGGCCATACCTCCAGTCATGCCAGGTCTTCTGACGTGGGTGGCCTTGGTAATTAATGGCAATCACTTTCCCCACGTTGACTTTAACTTTAATGACGACCCTGTCATTCTCAGGATGATCAATAGGATAGCGGCTAGCTTTCTGCAGGTCTCTGCTGAGGTAGACACCACAGCCAAGCATCCCATCTGGAGACTGGCGAAAACCTGTGGCCTTGATGGACTGAGCATTCATCCTGGTGGTGCCGTGGTACATGACGTAACTTCTATTATTAACTGGGCTATCAAGGCCCAGTCGAGTTACTTCGCAGGGCAGATCAAAATCATCTTCAGCCCACTGGACCCTACTCAACCTCGCAAACAAGTCATTGTTGACTTGGACTGGTTTTGGTTCGATGACACTGATGATTTGGATTCGATTAGGATCCCAGACACAATCCTCCTCCAAACCACTTGGAACCATTCCACAGTTGGGTGGCACCCAGGCGGTGTCGAACACTGGGCCATACCTCCAGTCATGCCAGGTCTTCTGACGTGGGTGGCCTTGGTAATTAATGGCAATCACTTTCCCCACGTTGACTTTAACTTTAATGACCACCCTGTCATTCTCAGGATGATCAATAGGATAGCGGCTAGCTTTCTGCAGGTCTCTGCTGAGGTAGACACCACAGCCAAGCATCCCATCTGGAGACCGGCGAAAACCTGTGGCCTTGATGGACTGAGCATTCATCCTGGTGGTGCCGTGGTACATGACGTAACTTTTATTATTAACTGGGTTATCAAGGCCCAGTCGAGTTACTTCGCAGGGCAGATCAAAATCATCTTCAGCCCACTGGACCCTACTCAACCTCGCAAACAAGTCATTGTTGACTTGGACTGGTTTTGGTTCGATGACACTGATGATTTGGATTCGATTAGGATCCCAGACACAATCCTCCTCCAAACCACTTGGAACCATTCCACAGTTGGGTGGCACCCAGGCGGTGTCGAACACTGGGCCATACCTCCAGTCATGCCAGGTCTTCTGACGTGGGTGGCCTTGGTAATTAATGGCAATCACTTTCCCCACGTTGACTTTAACTTTAATGACCACCCTGTCATTCTCAGGATGATCAATAGGATAGCGGCTAGCTTTCTGCAGGTCTCTGCTGAGGTAGACACCACAGCCAAGCATCCCATCTGGAGACCGGCGAAAACCTGTGGCCTTGATGGACTGAGCATTCATCCTGGTGGTGCCGTGGTACATGACGTAACTTTTATTATTAACTGGGTTATCAAGGCCCAGTCGAGTTACTTCGCAGGGCAGATCAAAATCATCTTCAGCCCACTGGACCCTACTCAACCTCGCAAACAAGTCATTGTTGACTTGGACTGGTTTTGGTTCGATGACACTGATGATTTGGATTCGATTAGGATCCCAGACACAATCCTCCTCCAAACCACTTGGAACCATTCCACAGTTGGGTGGCACCCAGGCGGTGTCGAACACTGGGCCATACCTCCAGTCATGCCAGGTCTTCTGACGTGGGTGGCCTTGGTAATTAATGGCAATCACTTTCCCCACGTTGACTTTAACTTTAATGACGACCCTGTCATTCTCAGGATGATCAATGGGATAGCAGCTAGCTTTCTGCAGGTCTCTGCTGAGGTAGACACCACAGCCAAGCATCCCATCTGGAGACCGGCGAAAACCTGCGGCCTTGATGGACTGAGCATTCATCCTAGTGGTGCCGTGGTACATGACGTAACTTCTATTGTCTTCTGGCACAGAGCTGCCCAGTTGAGTTACTCCACAGGGCAGATCAAAATCATCTTCAGCCCACTGGACCCTACTCATGTTGGTATCAGTTTCTCTGTATGAAAGAAGATAATTTACTTCATTTACTTTACTTACTTTCCTTCCATGGAAAACAACTAAACATCATTGAAAATGAAACAACACAGAAACAAAAACCACAAAATGAAGAAATAATTAGGCTGTGGATGTGTTAGCTTAGCACAAAGACTGGAAGAAGCAGTGGGAATGTGTTTGCCAGCTCTATCAAAGTGAAACAAGACCAACAGTGTACGACCATGGTAGCAGCTCTGAGAGGGTCACTTTGTGGGTATTTAGCCAGAAACAGGGCAGGATGGTGGGTGTGTGTTGCCTCAGGTACCAGTGAGACATGAAATACAGTTGAGGAAGTCGAATTTGAGGAAAAATATCCAAGAGTTGGAAGGTCCATCATATACACAAATAGAGTTTTATATCAGAATGTAAACAACATTCAGTGTTAATGTTACAAAGTAATTTACTAAGTAATGTGTTGCTCAACATAACTAATAATAAATGAAGACAATCCCTGTTTTAATGCGTCTGTTAAGGCCTGAAAACACTAGTGTAAATCTGAGTCAGGACGTTCATAGTTGAGTCAGATACATTAACATATTCCACTGAAGAGTTTAGAGCACACATCGTCACACGTATAGTAATGATAATATTTACTGTAGAGATGTACATTTCTATAAACAAAAAACAACAAAAAGGGAAATACAAAGCACATACCTCTCTCCAGCTTCAGCCAAGAGTGCAAACTGAGTGTTGACTTCGTTATATATACGGGCCGACAAACTTTAGGACAGAATTACTTAAATATTCTTTCACTTCCGTTTCACTCTTTGTTCCGTTTAATGACTGTTGTCTGCAGTCAGAACAGATGTGTTTACTTAGGCGTTGTCTCCTGTCCTGCCAGCCAGCAGCAAAGGATCAGTGATTTTTGACAGATGTGAGAATGTGACTCATGGGACTGTGAAAGTCTCCTTTGTCATGGCATGGATGCATGTTTTATCTCTGGGTGTCTAAAAAAGAGTTTAAAGTATAATTTTGGAGAAATGCTCAGGTACAGTGGCTGATGAGCTGCACAGCAGTGAACATGATTTAACAAGGACATGACTATCAAGAGGAAACCAGAGTGGCAGCTGGGAACTCTGTCCAGAAGAATATTCCTGCTATTTCCCTTACTGCTGCACAACGCTTTTCACATAATAACCTAAATGAAATCGATGTTATTTATCAGCCTGGTGTACTTCCTATGACTATGGGTCTGTGGTAACTTTCCCAGGGCTGCACAGATTGTGGACATCTGGAAAAACAAGGAAAAATACACTACAGTCATTCCGTGCATCTTTGTAGTTTTATTCTCGTCTGTGCTCATTGTTTCTCTACATAGTTTTGATTTGCACTGTGGTTGTTGTGTCTCTCTTTAAAGAATTTTTTGCTTCTTTGTAGTTTGTAAATATTTGATTTTTGTTTGTTTGTTTGTTTTTTTGTTACATATTTGTAGTTGTTTTGTGTCTCTGAAGTCACTTTGTACATCTCACTGGCTGCTTTTTGTCTCCTCGTAGTTTAAAAGACGTCACACTCCTGTCAAAGTGAATTTACCTACAATCTTCATTTAAAGTCTTCCAGGTGATACAGATGTGGACTGACCAAGAGGAGACCAGAGACCAGGAGGAGGAGGAGAAAAAACATAGACAGGTACACCCTGTAGTACTCCTGTGTTACAGTGTGTACCTTTTTAATAACTCAGAAGCAGGTAAATGTTTTACTGCAAACTTTGTGTCATCATTGACTTTGAATAAACAGAATAAATATCCTTTGCCTGTACAAGTTAGACAGGGTGTGTAACTAAAAGCAGCAGGTACAGATGTGAAGATGAACTCAGATCATCAGAGTTGGGACAATATCTGAAAATAGAGCTCACCTTCCAGCCAATCAGAGTCTAATAAAAGCTAAGATAAGAATGGGAGCATCAGTGATTATAGAAAAATCCCTCTGACGACGACCATTTCCTGTCTAGTCTGACACTCCCCACAAAGACCCTGTAAAGGGTGAAACCTTAACAAGA
This sequence comes from Mastacembelus armatus, assembly GCF_900324485.2. NCBI lineage: Eukaryota > Metazoa > Chordata > Actinopteri > Synbranchiformes > Mastacembelidae > Mastacembelus > Mastacembelus armatus. Next base: position 7,106,793 of record NC_046640.1, read on the forward strand.
CACACAGGAAGCCATGAAACCTGCTGGTGGTTTGAAGCTAAACTGGGAAGGAAACAGCTGCAGGTGGACTGACTTCATTCTTCAGTTTTTTAAATTGTAAGACTGTTTGTTTAATAGTTCATTTGAAACTGGTTTCTCTAATTTACTGATAAATCAATAAATTTGCAGGTTAGCAGCAGCAGAGAGGACTCCGATGCCCTCATGTGGCCATGGACGAGTCAACAGCTTAGAGAAAGCGTCTATTTTCACATTTAGAGCACATGACGTCGCTGCAGTTTAAGATCCAGCCTCAGCCAGGGTGAGAAACATCAGGCAGGGCTGCACCCAGCATTCCTACAGACCTGGGCAGCATTTCCTATCCTCCCCTAAAGACATGCAGTTAATACAGTTAATACTAAACACCCTAAGAACACTTTTATTGACACCAACCCAATCATAAATAAATCAACCCTCATTATACTAAATTAGTTTCATTGCACTTTCCTTAGTGTTCTTTGTGAATCATACCATTAAAATCAAACACACCTTTAACCACGCAAACATGATGAAATGCATAAAACCAAATAACTTCACACACACAACCCAGAAATGTCTTTAGTTTATAAATATCTCTTACAAGAGTCATTTAATCAAATCTTCTTTCAGATAAACCCTATTGTTATGAACTCTGTTATCTTGATATATAAAATTCCTATCTGGACTAAAAAATGGGATAATTTCCTTTGTCTTTTTTTGGTAGGAAATTGTTTCAGAAATGGAAATGAACAACAAAGACTCTGTATTATTTTAACAAACTGGGACAATGCTTCTGAAAAGGCAACAACCTAAATAAAATAGTTTTCTCTCTAAATTAGAGAGGCAGCAGGTTTTCTTGGCAAAGAAATAAATACTCAGCAAATCAGATTTAACATGATATATTTATTTTGCAGGTTACAGGGACACAGTAAGAAACTACAGTGTCGTTTACTTGAAATCCAAATATATAAAAATACATTTGATCATACAAAATAAATTGGACAGAACTTGCTCACATGTAGCCCTCTGCAAAACCTCCAGGTTGGACTGGTTTTGGTTCGATGATACTGAGGATTTTGATTTGATTAGGATCCCAGACACAATCCTCCTCCAAACCGCTTTTCACCATTCCACAGTTGGGTGGCACCCAGGCGGTGTCATACACTTCACCATACCTCCAGTCATGCCAGGTCTTCTGACGTGGGTGGCCTTGGTAATTAATGGCAATCACTTTCCCCACGTTGACTTTAACTTTAATGACGACCCTGTCATACTCAGGATGATCAATAGGATAGCGGCTAGCTTTCTGCAGGTCTCTGCTGAGGTAGACACCACAGCCAAGCATCCCATCTGGAGACTGGCGAAAACCTGTGGCCTTGATGGACCGAGCATGCATCCTGGTGGTGCCGTGGTACATGACGTAACTTTTATTATTAACTGGGGCAGCGAGGCCCAGTTGAGTTACTCCCCAGGGCAGATCAAAATCATCTTCAGCCCACTGGACCCTACTCATGTTGGTGTCAGTTTCTCTGTATGAAAGAAGATCATTTACTTCACAAGGCGTCCATGGAAAACAACTAAACATCATTGCAAATGAAACAACACAGAAACAAAAACCACAAAATGAAGAAATAATTAGGCTGTGGATGTGTTAGCTTAGCACAAAGACTGGAAGGAGCAGTGGGAATGTGTTTGCCAGCTCTGTCAAAGTGAAACAAGACCAACAGTGTACGACCATGGTAGCAGCTCTGAGAGGGTCACTTTGTGGGTATTTAGCCAGAAACAGGGCAGGATGGTGGGTGTGTGTTGCCTCAGGTACCAGTGAGACATGAAATACAGTTGAGGAAGTCGAATTTGAGGAAAAATATCCAAGAGTTGGAAGGTCCATCATATACACAAATAGAGTTTTATATCAGAATGTAAACAACATTCAGTGTTAATGTTACAAAGTAATTTACTAAGTAATGTGTTGCTCAACATAACTAATAATAAATGAAGACAATCCCTGTTTTAATGCGTCTGTTAAGGCCTGAAAACACTAGTGTAAATCTGAGTCAGGACGTTCATAGTTGAGTCAGATACATTAACATATTCCACTGAAGAGTTTAGAGCACACATCGTCACACGTATAGTAATGATAATATTTACTGTAGAGATGTACATTTCTATAAACAAAAAACAACAAAAAGGGAAATACAAAGCACATACCTCTCTTCAGGTTCAGCCAAGAGTGCAAACTGAGTGCTGACTTCGTTATATATACGGGCCGACAAACTTTAGGACAGAATTACTTAAATATTCTTTCACTTTCGTTTCACTCTTTGTTCCGTTTAATGACTTTCGTTTAGAGTCAGAACAGATGTGTTTACTTAGGCGTTGTCTCCTGTCCTGCCAGCCAGCAGCAAAGGATCAGTGATTTTTGACAGATGTGAGAATGTGACTCATGGGACTGTGAAAGTCTCCTTTGTCATGGCATGGATGCATGTTTTATCTCTGGGTGTCTAAAAAAGAGTTTAAAGTATAATTTTGGAGAAATGCTCAGGTACAGTGGCTGATGAGCTGCACAGCAGTGAACATGATTTAACAAGGACATGACTATCAAGAGGAAACCAGAGTGGCAGCTGGGAACTCTGTCCAGAAGAATATTCCTGCTATTTCCTTTACTGCTGCACAACGCTTTTCACATAATAACCTAAATGAAATCGATGTTATTTATCAGCCTGGTGTACTTCCTATGACTATGGGTCTGTGGTAACTTTCCCAGTGCTGCACAGATTGTGGACATCTGGAAAAACAAGGAAAAATACACTACAGTCATTCTGTGCATCTTTGTAGTTTTATTCTCATCTGTGCTCATTGTTTTTCTAGATAGTTTTGATTTGCGCTGTGGTTGTTGTGTCTCTCTTTAAAGATTTTTTGTTTCTTTGTAGTTTGTAAATATTTATTTACATACATTTATGTGTTTTTTTGTTACATATTTGTAGTTGTTTTGTGTCTCTGAAGTCACTTTGTACATCTCACTGGCTGCTTTTCGTCTCCTTGTAGTTTAAAAGACGTCACACTCCTGTCAAAGTGAATTTACCTACAATCTTCATTTAAAGTCTTCCAGGTGATACAGATGTGGACTGACCAAGAGGAGACCAGAGACCAGGAGGAGGAGAAAAAAAGTACAGGTACAGGTACACACTGTAGTACTCCTGTGTTACAGTGTGTACCTTTTTAATAACTCAGAAGCAGGTAAATGTTTTACTGCAAACTTTGTGTCATCATTGACTTTGAATAAACAGAATAAATATCCTTTGCCTGTACAAGTTAGAGAGGGTGTGTAACTAGATGATTTTCTTCAGATGAATTTCTGAAGAAATTGCGTTGGGATTGCTGATCGCCGCGAAAAGGTCGAGGCAAACCACGTCACCGAAGTACGTTTTGAATCGACTGACGCAGTTGCAATAATCGAGATATACGAACTGCAGTGAGGGTGCTTTTATTTTGAGAAAATGCTATAAAAAGGCTTTTATTTTGAAAGGACAAAAAGCTGCAGGAGACTCATGGGAATTCACAAAAGAATCTGGACTTTATTTTGAATATTCCTCATACTTTACAAAAATGTGATATCTTCCTATAAATAACTGTAGACTTTTATTGTAAAAGAAAAATGGCCTCACCTGGTGCCTGAAGCTGTATGCCGATAACCAACATCCGTTTTAATACTGAGTAGCTGTTTCAGGGCTTTTCTATTGAGAAAATGCTATTTCTGGGCTTTTATTTTGAAAGGACAAAGTGCTGCAGGAGACTCTTGGAACCTTATACAAGAATCTGGACTTTATTTTGAATATTCCTTATACTTTACAAAAATGTAATATCTTCCTATAAATAACTGTAGACTTTTATTGTGAAAGTCTCACCATGTCAGAAACTATGGCTGACATGGAAAATGGCCTCACCTGGTGTCTGAAGCTGTATGCCAATAACCAACGTCCGTTTTAATACTGAGTTGCTGTTTCAGGGCTTTTCTATTGAGAAAATGCTATTTCGGGGCTTTTATTTTGAAAGGACAAAGTGCTGCAGGAGACTCTTGGGACCTTATACAAGAATCTGGACTTTATTTTGAATATTCCTTATACTTTACAAAAATGTAATATCTTCCTATAAATAACTGTAGACTTTTATTGTGAAAGTCTGACCATGTCATAAACCATGGCTGACATGGAAAATGGCCTCACTTGGTACCTGAAGCTGTATGCCAATAGGCAACGTCCATTTTAATATTGAGTTGCTGTTTCAGGGCTTTTCTTTATTTTGAATATTCCTGTTACTTTACAGAAAATGTAATATCTTCCTATAAATGACAAGACTTTTATTGTGAAAGTCCGAACATGGCTTGCTGGGAGACGACACCATGGCTGACATGTAAAACAGCCAGAGTAAATTGCTCTAAATAACTGAGAATGGCCACCATGTGTAACAGCAGTGGACATAAGGCAGCCAGTCATTCTTAATTACCAACCACAGACAGCTGTTGTTCTGCTATTGCTATGGTGACCTAAGCCCAGAGTGGGGGGGGGTACATTTAAAACAGCCACAGAGTCACTTGCTCTATATAGCTGAGAATGGTCACCATGTGTAACAGCAGTGGACATTAGGCAGCCAGTCATTCTTAATTGCCAACCACAGACAGCTGTTGTCTCTGGTATTGCTGTGTGAGCTGTTGCTATGGTCACCTAAACCTAGAGTGGGAGGGGGAGTGACACAGCACTTTACACACGCAGATTGGAGAAACTGAGAAAACTTCACCTTACAAAATGGAGGACAACAGAAAAACTACAAGTGCTATCAATATAATTCTTTCACTAACAGTCCCAGGAGGCTTCAACAAAGAGACTGATCCACTTTTTGTGAAGATATTCCAAAAGATGAAGGATTGGTGGCGAGTTAGATACAGCCTTCATTTGTGTTTCTCACCAGAAATAGTAGAGCTCCATATAATGGGAGTGAATGAGAGATTGAGCAGTCACTCTCTGTCTGTTTGGCCACCTGGTGGAAAAACCATAGGACCTATCAGAATGAGAACAGCATTGCCTGAAAGAAGACAAAAATCTCTACTACTTTTGAGAAAATTGTGTATGAAGAGTCAAAATTGTGGCCGTGACAGTTAGAGAGAAAAATTTTCCATAAACTTAACAGCGTGGGAGAACCACTCTAGCAATGACATCACACACTCTAGCTCTCTCCCATACACACCAATGTAATATTCAGAAAATTCCTAAAGAAACCCATAAAACTTAAACTGCGATTAAAGAAAAACTGTAATAGATATCAAAAAGCTGAATACAAGACTTAGAGATTAATGCCTTCTGACCCGTTTAAAGGTTGAATGGTGTTTCTAGCTGAAAGTATACTGACACAGTTAAAGCTGAAAGAGGACAAAGTTGAAGGGTATTTTAACGTTCTCTCCATTCATTCCTATGGGAAAAAATTCCGACAAAACCTGGAATATCTCGGAAATTATGAAAGATATCGCTGGAAAAAAGTAGAAGCACCCCTCTCCTCATCGAGCTGAACGCGACGCGGCTTTGCACAGCAATCCCAACAACTAAAAGCAGCAGGTACAGATGTGAAGATGAACTCAGATCATCAGAGTTGGGACAATATCTGAAAATAGAGCTCACCTTCCAGCCAATCAGAGTCTAATAAAAGCTAAGATAAGAATGGGAGCATCAGTGATTATAGAAAAATCCCTCTGACGACGACCATTTCCTGTCTAGTCTGACCGGATGCCTGTAAAGCGTGAAGCCTTAAAAAAACACACAGGAAGCCATGAAACCTGTTTGTGGTTTGAAGCTAAACTGAGAAGGAAACAGCTGCAGGTGGACTGACTTCATTCTTCAGTTTTTTAAATTGTAAGACTTTGTTTAATAGTTCATTTGAAACTAGTTTCTCTAATTTACTGATAAATCAATAATAATATCAGCTGATATTAGTTTAAAACAGTAAATTAGTATCAGCACATACGTGCACCTGAGAGAGGCTACTGGCCTAATCATAAATAAATCAACCCTCATTATACTAAATTAGTTTCATTGCACTTTCCTTAGTATTACACCTAGAGGCACAACCATGCAAATATGATAAAATACATAAAACAAATTTTAACAATGAGCTATATAACTAAAACAAACTAAAACAGAATAAACACAAAATGCAATAATAAATGTAAAATTAATAATAAAGTCCATTCTCCACCTGTGTTTAACCAGCACAGTCATGAAATTGCAGATTAACATGAAATGATTCATTATGACAATTTTCCCACCTTTTGTCCTAACACACAGACACACACACACTGTGCGCAGTAATGTTTTAGGCACTAAATATATACAAGGGATGCTTTAATTATAAATTACATAAATTGTGTTTTTATTTATAAATTAACTTCACTCCAAATGCAGTGAATGGAACCAAAACTACATATTATTAGTATTTGTAGTTCTCCCCTTTGGCCTTAAACCAGCAGCAGTTCTCTTTGGTTTGATCTGCACACTGTTTGTCCACCTTGGAGAAGCTGCTGCGGTTCTTCAGTTGATTCAGGCTATCCTTGAGTCTTCTGTCTCTTCATCTGATCAGGGCTCTGTGGGGGTCAGACCATCTGCTGCAGGAAACTTGTTTCTTCTTGCCTCCTAAAATAGTTCTGCATGACCCCTAGTGGGTTTTTGTATGGGCTTGTTGTCCTGCATAATGACCATGGGATCAATCAGACACCCGATAGATATTTAAAGTCCCTAAAACTTCAACACAGTACTGTATGTATACACACAAGACTCTCTTTATGTGATCTAAGGAAATTATCCCTTCAGCCATACCGAAAACACACACACACCCCATGTTTCTGTCTCTTTTTATTAAGTCTTTCTTGTTCCAATTCCCGTATTGCTGATATCTTGGATATAGATCTTCATCATTTAGAGGATAAATGTTTGTCTTTTTCTCCCTGTATGTGAGTCATTTCATTCAGGTTTTGTCTGCTGTGTTGTTGTGTAGTTTATCCCCTTTCCAGGTCTTCTAGGTGAAGAGAAAGTGTGTCTCAAATCTTACCCAAGATATTTGTCACATTTCTATTATCTATCTATCTATCTATTATCTAATCTTAAATGCTAAATATTTCTCCATAGTGTAATGCTATTATTGTGATATTTACTCTTAAGGAGATTCATCTATTGTATGTCTATCTCATCAAAGCCTGAAGCAAACATATCATAAAACCCAAAATGAGCAACCTCGCAAACAAGTCATTGTTGACTTGGACTGGTTTTGGTTCGATGACACTGATGATTTGGATTCAATTAGGATCCCAGACACAATCCTCCTCCAAACCACTTGGAACCATTCCACAGTTGGGTGGCACCCAGGCGGTGTCAAACACTTTACCATATCTGTGATCATGCCAGGTCTTCTGACGTGGGTGGCCTTGGCGATTAATGGCAATCACTTTCCCCACGTTGACTTTAACTTTAATGACCACCCTGTCATTCTCAGGATGATCAATAGGATAGCGGCTAGCTTTCTGCAGGTCTCTGCTGAGGTAGACACCACGGCCAAGCATCCCATCTGGAGACTGACAAAAACCTGTGGCCTTGATGGACTGAGCATTCATCCTGGTTGTGCCGTGGTACATAACGTAACTTCTATTGTCTTCTGGCACAGAGCTGCCCAGTCGAGTTACTCCACAGGGCAGATCAAAATCATCTTCAGCCCACTGGACACTACTCATGTTGGTGTCACTGTCTATGAAAGAAGATCATTTACTTCAGAAGGCTTCCATGGAAAACAACTAAACATCATTGGAAATGAAACAACACAGAAACAAAAACCACAAAATGAAGAAATAATTAGGCTGTGGATGTGTTAGCTTAGCACAAAGACTGGAAGGAGCAGTGGGAATGTGTTTGCCAGCTCTGTCAAAGTGAAACAAGACCAACAGTGTACGACCATGGTAGCAGCTCTGAGAGGGTCACTTTGTGGGTATTTAGCCAGAAACAGGGCAGGATGGTGGGTGTGTGTTGCCTCAGGTACCAGTGAGACATGAAATACAGTTGAGGAAGTCGAATTTGAGGAAAAATATCCAAGAGTTGGAAGGTCCATCATATACACAAATAGAGTTTTATATCAGAATGTAAACAACATTCAGTGTTAATGTTACAAAGTAATTTACTAAGTAATGTGTTGCTCAACATAACTAATAATAAATGAAGACAATCCCTGTTTTGATGCAGCTTCTCACTGGGTTTAAATATAGTTTAGTCTTACTATAAGTAACTATAGTTACTATATAGACTTATATAACTATAGATCTTCAGTCACGTTAACTGTTAAGTCACAAGGTTCACAGTTGAGTCAGATACATTAACAGATTCCAGTGAAGTTTAAAGAGCACACAACCTCACACATAATATTATTCACTATAAAATATTGACTTTCTACATACCTTTCCAGGTTCAGCCAAGAGTGCAAACTGAGTGTTGACTTTCAGGGCTGTGAAGTTTTTGGAGGAAAATATTCTTTCACTTTTGTTTTTAGTTCTTGTACCCTTTTGTGACTTTTGTTTACAGTCAGAAAGGAATATTTCCTGGGGCGTTGGCTCCTGTCCTGCCAGCCAGGCCGTGGTAACTTTCCCAGTGCTGCACAGATTGTGGACATCTGGAAAAACAAGGAAAAATACACTACTGGGACAGTAGGCAGTTAAAAGTTGAGAGCAACACCGTTGAGAGCTTTAGTGAAAAGTGAAGTGAAAGTGAAAGTGACTTATGTGGCTAAGTATGGTGACCCATACTCGGAATTTGTGCTCTGCATTTACCCCCTCCCAAAGTGCACAGGCACAGCAGTGAACACACCCGGAGCAGTGGGCAGCCAGTGCTGCAGCGCCCAGGGAGCGCAGGGAGTTTAAAAACAAACATTAAAAATTTAAATCAATAGCAAACTGGGAGCCAGTGGAGAGTGTGTAGAATTGGGTTTGAACCTGAATGAGCTAGTTGCAAAAGACGAGCAGCTGCATTTTGCACAAGTTGCAAACGATGGCGTGAGGCCTGTGTAATACCAGTATAAAGTGAATTGTAGTTGCAGTTTTAATTCACTGTCAAAAATCACCCCTAAATTATTTACTGCCTGACTGACACTTTGGGTGGACAGTACATTATGCTGCAAATCAGTGGAACGAAAGAGTATTCACTCAGTTTTACTTACATTCGGATAAGAAAGTTTTGGGATTGTTTTATATCAGATAGGCAGCTATGCAGAGAGTCAAAAGCAGTTACATCATTTGGGAGCACTGGCATATAGACCTGGAGGTCATCGGCATATAGATGGAAAGAAAGATTTTGTTTATCAAAAATAGATCAAAGCGGTACCATGCACAATGAAAAGAGGACATGGCCAAGAATGGATCTTTGTTGCACACCAGAGGACAGAGGGGCAGTGGAAGATGAAGTCATCAATCATCAACCTGACATACATGTTTTTGTACTGTGGGATCAAACTGGACTAACTGGAGAAAACCCACACAACTCAGTCATTCTAATTTCTTGGATTTACTGCTAAATTAATAATAAAATCAGCTGATATTAGCTGATAACAGTACATCACTACATGGCAGATGGTAGGTAAGAAGAAATGAAAGCAGTGTTGCCAATTACACAAATTTCAGGACCTAGGTAAAGTGTTCCTTATTTTAGCTTTGAAATGTTCAAACATTAAATAAAAAAATTATAATTTAACTATTGAAATAGTTTAAACTTGTGGTGTTATATATTTTATGTGTTTTACTAATTAAATTAACATAGTGTGGTCAGTCTGCTGGGACACTAGGTATTTATTACTGTTACTCCCTGACACCACTACCTGCTCCTGATGATCATTATTATGACAGAAAATACACATCCATCCTTTATAGGAGTTACTCTACTCTTAGATGAAGATTTAATTTTACAAGTGATGTGAGCTGTGTGTGACAAAGTCAATCCATTCTCTAAACCAGTGGATCTCAACCCTGGTCACTGCACTGACAAGGGGAGAACACGCAAACTTCACACATGTTCAAACAGGTTTTGAACCCAGAACCTTCTTGATGTGAGGCAACAGTGCAAATCACCAATCCACTGTGCCACCCCATGACAAAGTCAATAAGTAAAGGTACACAATCCATCAATGTCAAATTATTGAAAATTTAAATGATAAACAGAATTTAAAATGTTTCTGTAACTTACACTTACCTGACTAAATCAAATTTTTTCATACATGTCCATAGAAAGTAATGCTACATGTCCAGGAAATGCAGTTCAGTGTTAGTCCCATTGACGTGCTAAATACGGTTGCTAGCAGTTCACTGCAGGAAACACTGTAAGTGCCAAAGAGGTTGTCATGCTGACATACACCTGTTTTCTCTGCTCTGTGACCTCTATGTCAACGAAACCTCAAGTTACTGCCAGAGTGCACTGAAGACATTCACTTGTTGCTTGTTATAACTTTAGGTGACTCAAATAATTTTTTTTCTATCAACTCTTATGGAGTAGCTTCTTGTTATAAATTAGAAAAGTGAGGAAAACATAAATCACACCCCCCCCCCCAATCCCCAGGGGAATTTATGCCTTTGGATCTTAAGTTCTGTCAGCTCTCGTGTTCCTCCACACCTATCTAGAGTCTAGAATCTGTCATAGAGTGAAAGGTTTATTGAAAATGTAGGAACAAACCACTTTATTCTCTGACACAATGGCAGGGGCTCACAGCTCTGCCAGCAGGAGATTCCAGTTTCACTCCACCGATCCTCAATTCTGGATATTTTTGGTATAATAAATATGTTCCAATGTCATGAGATCAACCTGCTATAAATGGAAGGATAACAGTCTTATATTTCAACCTTCACCACATCATTACATTGGTCAGAGGCATGTTGTGACTACACTGTATTGCATAAAACACCAAAGTGGCTGTTACTTCCTGTGCAAATGTGTGTTGACATAAGCTGAAAAAAAAAAGTTATTTCTGAGTGGTATGTAAGGGAATTTCTAACAATAACAGTGAAACTACACCATAGTGTGTTATAACAAAGGAATGTGGTAGATAAAACCTCAAAGTAAAATAATTACAGAAGTATATGAATGGATAGTGACTGGAAATATAAACACAGAAAAACACATAAGAAATTAGAAAAGTTAGCCCTGCATCTCTTCAGTATCCCATGTCAAATATATATTTTTTGAAATACTGAGCCTTAAAAAATAAAACTACTGTGATGTGATTTTTATGTCTTCTGTTGGAACCAACGGGCTCAGAGCTGACACATCAGAAGACATCAGAAAGCATTGAGAGATTGATTATTAAACTACATTCTTCTAGTTGACACAAACAACAGTCCAATGCAATAACGGCGCTCTGTTAACAATTGCTCCTTTGACATATTAACCAGAGTGATGATATGCTGAGTTTATAGTTTGCTATGCTGCTCTAAAGAGGCCAAAAGATATTTTTTTAAAATCTGTATTACTTGTCGCAACACCTCTCATATTACAAAACAAACAGATCATATGTGCTCCCAACTTATCAAGGGCCAATGACACATGAAACTTTCCAGTTTTAATAGATGACAGAGGTGAATGCAGCACGTTAAAAAGTTCCATTCAAAGTGTTTCTGCCACATGTACAGAATAGTCACTTCTCAGTGGTGTGGCTCTTCATGTGCAGTCTCACATATGTTTTTCGGTGGAAGCCTTTACCGCAGATCTCACAGCGGTGGGGTTTCTCCCCTGTGTGCGTGCTGCTGTGCTGTTTCAGAGTAGAGTGGTCGCTGAAACTTCGGCCGCAGACATTACACAGGTACGGCTTCTCTCCTGTGTGCGTCCTAATGTGTCGCATCATGTTGTGCCGGCAGTTGAAGGATTTGCCGCACTCGCTGCAGAGAAACGGCTTCTCCCCCGTGTGGATCCTCATGTGCATCTCCAGGTTTCCCTGGCTGTCGAAACACTTGCCACACACTTCACAAACCTTCCCGTTTTTGTGAGTTTTCAGGTGAAGTTTTAAGTTTTCCTGTGAATCGAAATGGGTCCCGCAAACACCACAGAGGTCTGTAGCGTGACTTTTGGCGTGGTTCACCAGAGAAACCATGGAGTGGAACATTTTCCCACAAACTTCACATATGGTTCCAGTCTGCTGCTTTTTTGTCAAAGATGTTTTTATCTTCTTTTCACTGTCATTGCCATTTTCATTGTCGTTTGTAGAACTATCATTTGGATCAAGGTTCGTCTTGTGGATATGAATCCGCAGGTGGCGTTTCAACGTGGAGTAGTCGTTGAAGCATTTGCCGCAGACAGTGCAGGGATACGGCTTTTCCCCTGTGTGTATCCTGATGTGTCGCATCATGTTGTGGCGACAGTTGAATGATTTTCCACATTCGCTGCAGTTAAATGGTTTCTCTCCTGTGTGAATCCTCATGTGCGTCTCCAAAGAGCTGGAGGTGCCGAAACATTTTCCACAAACGCTGCAGATTTCAGCTTTCACGTGTGTTTTCAGGTGGACTTGGAAGGTCTCTTCTGTCTCAAAACGTTCGCCGCACACGCCACAGACGTCCTTAGGGTGAACTTCCATGTGGTTCACCAAAGAGACGTTAGCGTGGAAGGCTTTCCCACATACTTTGCAACAGATGCGCCATTTTGTTTTTTTAGTAGGATGTAGTTTTGGTGCTGTGGGTAGACGAGCCCCCTTCTTCTTCTTCTTCCACTTGCCCTTGCTGTCGCTGTCGTCACTCTGAGATCCCATGGTTCCCCTCCACTCCTCGTCACTGTCGGTGTGTTCGGCTGTAGAACAGCTGGAGGAAACCTCGTCATCACTATCAGCCTTCGTCTGGTCCTGCCCCACTGAAGTGCTCGGCAGGTGATCTCCTCCTTTTGCACTGTGATAGCTGGACTGAAACTGATCAAGCTTGTTCTTTACATATGGGGGAGTGAAGATGAACCGGATGGTGTTATTGTCATCCAGCTCTTCAATCTGATGGCATTCCTGGCTGCCTGGAGGTTCCTCCTGATTTCTGTCAGTCTGTGGAGGCTCCTGGTCATCCTGGTCCAAACTGGAGCTCCAGTCTGGCTTACAACAATGTGCCTCCTGGTGCTGCTGCTGATGATCAGAGGGGAAGTCCTCATCCCAGACAGAGAGGGCCAGCTGTGGTTGGTCTGCAGTAAAAACAGGGAGAAATGTAATTATACCTGTCATACAAATAAAAACTAGAGAGTGATGCCAGACACCACACGATGTGACAGTTCATTTAATATTTAATCTACCACCTACTAAAATCATGGAAAATTTCCAAAAGATTAAAATGCAATCTCTAAATTGGCAAGCTTGCCAATGGACACATGTTGAAATATACTTTTTTATAACACTACACCTCTTCCATGACGACAATATAACCGCTGCTGGTGGTTGAGAAAAAGTGTATTTTATTTGAACTAAGAGCTGCTTGGGGGAATCAGTTATATGCCGAATATAAGAGTATACCTTTGCAATCAAAAACATATCTTAAATAGTGACATAGCACAGACATACAGTTGTAGAGAAACAAGAAAACATTAGATTTTAAATAATCTAGACGGAGTTTCAGGGGCTCGCCGTTTGTGCCATTAAGGCAGATATCACCTTACCCCAGAAGGACCTGACCTGCCGGATGTAAACCTGGTGATGGACCTGCTTTAGCTTTCAGCAGATTTAACCATCAACTTATTTCTGACTTTCTTCTTCTTCTTGTTAGAGACCAGAGGACACTGCTACTCTAACTTATCTCTTCTGACTCCACCACTTAGCTAATGTTCACCATTAGTCTGTGCAGAGCGATGCAATAACTTATTTAGTCAGAGCCAGAGACGTATCCACGCATGCCAATGATTCACAAACCGTCTTTGCTTGAGTTTATTTCGGGTCTCAGAGCAGTTTGCAGCATCCTGCGCTGTCGGCGGATCTCTCGCTTGGAGAGCAGGATCTCCTCCTCGTAGCCCGCGATGGTTTTTTTAACAGCCTCGAAGATTTCCTCGGCGGCCGCAGAGAGCCGCTCGTTGACGATCACTCTGAGCAGCTGAATGCTGGACATGATGCAAGCGGACACTCGGCTGCGTTAACAGCCCAAAGCGGAGAGATATTTGGTTGTTTTGTGCGTTTTTACCGCGCTAACAGCAGCAGCTCGACAGACATTTGGCCATTGGCAAGTTGGCGCCAACGAGCAGCTCGAACGAAACATTTCCGGTCACATATTATCCTTTTCAAAATAAAAGCGAAATCATCACAAACGTAACTTCCAATCATCAACTCATGTGCAACTGTGACTAGATGGATAAGCTACTGCATTGTCTCACCTAAAGATGTGGAGAACCACGATAGAGATTTCAGATGGTTAAATTGTATCTCTCTCTCTCTAGGTATATATGTATTCATGAGTGTGTGTGTATAGTATAGTATACTGTAGTTTTTTTCCCCAGTTGCTTTAGCTTTCTTTAGTACACTACCTAAAAGCACTATTATAAGCACAAACAAATAATATTGCCAAGGAAATGTTTTATTTGTATTCTAACTTATTGTTAAATTACATTTATGCAGAACCTTGAAATTGTATGTAAAGTAGTCCTGAGCTCTTTTGTTTTAAAAGAACAATGATATTTAAAATTCATATTTTGCATAAAACATTTGAAGGACCATACATTTGATAATAAACGAAATCAGAATGTCATACTCTTCTGTGTTGGTTTGTTTTCAATAAGAAATGTGCTGCCAAGTACAGAAACACAGATGGGTGTGTTTATCCCACCCAGCCTAGTTGTTAGAGATATCACTGAGAAGTATTTGAGCATTTAGTTGTATTCCTGCAAATTTTAAAATTAGAAACATGTGGCTTTAAGAGTTTTTTTTCCTGTGATGTGTATGTGTGTGAATTCCAGTAGATGGCAGCCTTCCTTATAAAAGCACATCAGTAGTTTTAGACATGCTTGACATGAAAAATATGCAAGGAAACAATTAACTGAACTAATTTCTTTGGGTGTTTTTTTTTTTTCATGCTGTTCAGTTGCTGTAGTGATTGTGTGTAACATGCTTTTCTTTTATGCAGCACATATGCTGTGGGCCAATTTATATTTGAAAAATCAAAACAAAATCTTACAAAAACAATCAGCAGAGAACATTCAATAGTTTTATTGTGAAAAAGCCTTTCTGTTCATACCCTCACCTTCAAACTGTACAATCAATAATTTAAAAACAAAAAAGAAAAATGTTCAGCTTGGTGTCTGAACACACACATACTCACATACACTTGCTTCAGATTTCTCAGCAGCTTTAGCCAAAAACAAGAATAGTGTTTTACAGGTGCTTTTTTTTGTCAAAGTTGTCATAATTATCACAACAGTCTGTTCCTTTAAACACTTCCATAACAGGCAATATAAGAGGGCAATCCCTGAAGGATCCCTAATCCAAAATCCCACTATCCTCTGCAAACACTTCCATCTTTAAAAAAAAAATGTCCATGGAAATCCAAAATGGCATCTTAGTTCAGGAGTAACACAATTATGTCTCAAACACTGAGAAAATCCACAAAAACATAAAGATGCAGAACCAAAGCAAGAAGAAAAATGGTTATTACACAACACAAAGGAACTGGATGTACAACACAATACAATACCAATACACCCAGTGAGGATTAATATGCTGTGAATGAAAAACAGCAACAGTGGTCACAACAACAACAACAACAAAAAAAAAAAGTATTTTCTTGCTCGTCACAAAGAGGGAAACCTCGTCTTAAAGCCTTGGCAACAATCTTAAGATTTTTTAAATTTCTCTCCTTTTCATAAAACAATGGTGGCGATTAAACAATGGCTCAAACAACATACAGGCTGTCGGGTATGAGTCAGCATTTCTAAATGTGTCTCTCGGGGACACACGGACAAAAATGGTCTTCAGGTCAGGTACATCAGTTCATTTTTAGCCTCTAGAAGGACCAAACTTGTGTTTCTGCAGGTTTTAACCCATTTACTACTAATCACATGGGAACAAAGTCACATTGGAAATGTATTTCATATTTATCCCTGTGAAATATGAGAGACAAAAACAAGCCTTGGTCAGAACTCCACATTTAGGGCATAATCTGTGACATGGGGTCACATTTTATCTCACATAATGCTTCATTTCAAATGTGTCATGAGTCAAAAAGTCTAAAAGTATAATAAAATTTGTCACAGGGCGGGTGCTAGAATAAAATATAAGGGGCTCCATAATATCTTCAGGATGCATCCTTAAGGTTCCACAAATATGTAAAGAAATTGAATAGATATGAGCTATTTAAGTTGTCAAGAAATTATTGGTGCACAAGATTCTGTTTTCATTTTAATTACACCCAAAAAAGCATTCATATAAAACCTGACTGCTGACACCCAGCAAACAAATGTTTGTGTCAAGCCAAAATGGCTGAGAATCACTCATGTAATGTCTAACAGATTTGTAGTAAATGGGCAAAATTGCATAAAAAATAAAAAATAAAAATAAAAACAGTGTCATGGTCCTTTAATGCTGCAGTAATTTGACTCTGGATCTGTGAAAATCTCCCCTAAAAGCAAGAGGACTGACTGTGTAAGTTCATTTTCAGGTGTGGAAGGCAACACCACTGAAGCACACACAAGCCAAACACAGAGCTGAACGGACTGGACCAGATTTCAGAGAACACATCTACTAAACACCTGCGGAGAAGCAAAATAAAAATAAACTGTAAAAACAGGCTAAAACTGAAAACCTGCTGCTCACCAAATTATTTATATTATAGAGGCAAGAAATGAAGGGAAGCAGAGAAACAAACCACACAGAAAGCACAGCTTCAAATCTGGAGGATGAAAGAGCAGCAAGAAGACACAGAGCAGGGGTGTACTGAAGAAGCCCTCCAGAGATATATGAAAAGAGCATCTATTATTTAGCGGCTATGAATCATGGGACAGCATGTGGAGGGGGTGGAACGGATCAGATGGGGAGAAAGGAAAACATGCTGCATTTATTCTTGTGGGAGATCCACCCTGAGCAGTTTTGTCGCTTAAAAAGCAGCAACTCGGAAGAGGTCACACGTCCGACTGTTTGCCCTGACTCATCACCTCCTCTCACATCAGCCGGGTGAGTGACCACAGCAAAACAACAGATGTTTCCATGTTGCTGAACATTTTTTTTGTCTGTCTTTTCCACAGAACATGCATGCAGCAAGTAGTGAGAACAGGAGGAGAAAACATGTGGTTGCTGAGCTTTTTTTTTTCTTAAGACCTTCTAACTGTTAATTACTTTGTTTAAAGATGACAAATAGTGCTTATGTGTAAGATCTGGTGATAGTTATGTTTTTCTTATTGTCAACAAATCCTATGAAAAGATACAAATCGACCTCTGAATATCTCCTACTAACAAGTACTGTGTGCCATGTTCCTTCATTACTGTAAACACAGACATAGACTACTGCACCAAATGTGGATTAATACGCCACTGAAAATAGTCCCCAACGTATGCACTATTTCTTCCTATTAATAATTAGTCTTAACCTGCAAGCTGCTCCAATCCTACACAGGTCCGCTAATTCCAGCATTGTCTCCATATGCAGTTACATATTTTACGTCAATGTCAGGACAAAGCCAGCCACACTAGTCAACTGCAAAAATGTTGTTAAAAACTGTTACGGTGATAGTGTAATGAATGAACCTTACTGTGCTTTTTCAGGTTTGATCTTTAGCAGGTGTCTAATACAAGAAGAAATGCTGTAAATCCTCACAGACACTTGATGTTTAGCATTTTACTACAATGAATTAATAATGGGTGACTAATATCAAAGAGATTTGAATGCAGAAATAAAACCAGCAGCTGCCTGGAGGAAAGGCCATGAACGACCTCTTTGGAAATCTACCAGCAGGAACGTAAAGTAAATGCACCTACGGGATAAAATACGTCTCAGCACCAGTTAGGTCCTTTTAGTTAAAACTGTGGGAAATGAGCAGCTGGTCATGAAGAGGAGTGTGTGGCATTCAGAGAGAACTGATAAACATGGGTTGCTGTTTAATATCAACACTGTGAATATTCCACTTTACCTGAAGACTTTGCCTGAGCGGTCCAGCTCCTCTAACTAGTTTCTATCTACACTCATCAGAGCTTTGACTGTGACTCAGGACAGGACAACAACAGGGGCAACACTGTTCAGCCTCACATATCTGTGCTTCCTTTCCCTCAGGGGGTCATGCCTGCTCCATGAACACTAAAATTAATAAATGTGTAATGAACTGGCACACACCAGGGTGGGGAGGAATGGGACACTCACCAAGGACTCCACCTCATCACATATTTTGCATGGATTATCACTATGAGGGAGCAGACAGATGGGAGTGTACGTGCCTGTGTGTGTTCGTATGGAGTCATCTTGGACAGATGGAGGAATGTGCATATTTTTTGACAAAGATAAGCAGAGACATGTTTCTCCCGCATGTAAGGGGTGAGGTGTGGGATGGAAAAAAGAAAGAGGCAGTGAGAGTGACAGTAAAATTCATCTCTGCATGGATCTAGACAGCACCAGGGTGATGCAGACGTGAAGCTGTCCTCCTCCATCTCATCTCCAGACTACAACTCCCAGAAGCTCCTGGGTTAAAATGACATCAATAGCTCAGAGACCCCAATCCAAGACGGACATGTCGATGTGAAGCATACACCTGCTAACGAATGTATCCCATTAAACAGTATGGTGTGTTCCGAACCTGATGTATCTTGTTTTTCTGTGCTCCATGTGACATATTCCTTCATTACCATGAACACACATTATAGTTTCTTCTGACTCCACACACACCAACCTGTTGCACCAAATACTCACTACAGCACCAGATGTAGACTCATCCACAGCTGAAAATAGTCCCCACAACATTTGTTTTCTTAAAGTATAGTGACCTGTTTTTTTTTTTTTGTGTTTTTTTTTAATGAAATTACTGAGCCTTTTTCAAAAATGAAACCATGTATTTGAGAGGAAAGGTTTAGGGCAGAGATCTGGTTCAGGTTGTGTCCTTCTGGGCTTGTGTTTGCTTGAACACACCCACTTCACTTAAACCAACACGTGGGAACCTTCACTCACCTTGTAACCAAGATTTCACTTCAGCAAGTGTTTCTTGTAGATCAAATAAGACATTTAACTTCAAAAGCACAGTGAATGTGCAAACTTTACTGTTTGAGCCAACTGTGCACAAACAGTGGTCAACAGACGACTGACAGATTCATAGTGTCTTGATCATTAGCTTATTGGTCATTAAAACAACAAATGAACAGAGGCGTGGACAGAAAAAGGGGGAATTATAACTGGACAGACAGAAGAAAGAAGGAAATATGTGACATAAAAGTGTAAGTATTGATCTTGAGGTGACGACTGATGCACGCAGGGGGCGTACATCATGTAGAGTAACTAAATATGAGTTGGTGAGGGATTTCTGTACATGTAGTTAACACTCCAGCAAACAGCCGTGAATCTGAAGTCTTTTTTCATTTTAGCTTTTGTAGTGACAATCAGTTCTGTGGAGACCAAAATGTTTGTAGCTGTTTTCCTCTGATATCCTGAGGCACCATTCAAACCACCCCCACCTGGAAAGTACTGCATACTCACAATCTCTTGAATGTGGTAGGTGGTACTCATTCATCCCTGTACCCTCATTGCTGCTGTTCAGGTCTACAGGGTCAGGGATGTGCTCTTGTGATCCAATTAACCTGTACATTCATCTCCTGGTCCCAAGCCGTCGACCATTCATTGTCTCATATGGACCACCCATTGAAGCTGTTAGGAGATTTTACAGTTGTTGCGGGTGCAATTCTGCGGTGGGCTCTGTGGTGGACGGATGGACTTGGAGCGCTTCAGGCTGTTGCCTTTGGAGCCGCCAGCAGGGTTGGCCAGCGAGTAGGAACGTCCATGCATCATGACAGCGTTCATGCCATTGGCCATGGAGAAGGATTTGAGGTGGGACTTGATGGCGACGGGTAGTGGGAGCTTGTCTATGAGGTGAACCGGTGTGCATGACACGATGGCTCTGCAGCAGAGGTCCTGGAGGCTGAAGACTATGGCGAGGACAGAAAGGGCTCGTTATTAAGGGACTTGACATTTTGATTCCAGCTGTCATTTATTTAGCACTAGATACAGTGTTTTTAAACCATTTAGAACAGTTACACTGGGTGGAGAAATGTCACAAGCCCAAATATCAAAATGCAAAACCTTCGAAAAGCCAAACTGGTCTGACAGCTGGAAAAAATGTTATATGGACCCCACTAGCTCAAAGAGCGTTTTCCCTATTCAGCAGTCTTGAGAACAAAGTGCCAGTGTGAGGTAAACAGGCCAATGCACAGAGAACAGATAGAAACCGACTAGTGCTAACATGTTCCCTGTTTGCTAATCATTATATCTCCAGTTACAGTCGTTTGCCAACAAGCCCTGTAAGCGATCGCTCTATCACCAAGCTTCTTATTTCACACAGAATTTTGTTGTTCATTTATGGTGTGAACAGGCCCACACATCCCACACAGTTTTCTGGGAACAGTTTAGAAAAAGTTTGATGTTTTTACAAACGCTGCTAGAGTTTCAGTTGCAAACAAAGACCAGTGGCAGCTCAGCTCGGGGTCCTTTTGTTTGTTTTACTCATAGCATACAGTGAGAAAACTAAGCAAAGATAAAAAAAACACTATTACCATTTTAAAAAAACTTTAGGTCTGCTTGTTTAAGATGGAGGATGACTTCAAACAGCTTCCTGGAGAAAAACTCAGACTTCTACCCTTTTGCTGCTGACACTACAGTCATTTAATACATGAAACGACTGGGGTTCTGCACAGCGAGCCTGCGTCTGTTCACTATTAAATTTCAGAGAACATGCAAAACCATCACTTCTACCTTCTTCCCTCTGTAATTACAGATGAGGGAGACAGAAAGATGACAGGAATGTGTGAGAAGAATTAGTGAATAAAAGAGTGAGTCTTGACAACTGCAGTGCAGCACATTAGCTCTCATTAATGTGTCAGAGACTCTCTACAGCACAGACCTCTTACTGGGCTCTCTGTTGCATTGAAAATCCACCGCAGTGCATTCAGATAATGCGCTTGAATTTTCTCCTCAGTAGCCTCTTTCCCACTCTGATACCCTGTGCTTAAGATTCTCTCACCTCTGTTGGGCCTCCAAAACTTCTCCATGCCGTGCCGCATCAAAACGATGCGTGACAGCTCCGTGAAAGACTCGATGACGTTGAAGTTGCACAGAGGGCTCACCTCGAAGAAAGTCATACCGTTCTTCTCAGCATACGCCCTTGCCTGCTCAGTGGGAACCTGCCGTTTGAAGGCCAGATGAAGCCGGTTACCCACAAGGATTCGAGGCACGCCTGGTGCATGCTGGGTAGAAAAACAAAAGAGAGTTATCCATGGCTGACAGCAGTATTTATGGAGCAAAGGTTCTGACAGTATTTTAATATTTAAGACAGTTCAATATTAAAAATCTGAAATAAATAAAACACTATATTTGCTTTTTGCTTCAGAATAAGGAAATGTATGCTGAGAAAAACTCTTAGATGTGCTGTGTTTGCACATTGAAAGGTTAAAAGCATCAGACAGAAAGGAAATGAATGGGAGACATTAGATTCATGCAAAGTGACCAGAGGAAGCTTGTTATTAATTCAAGTCATCCCCATCTGTCTGCCAAAATGAAGGAAACATAAAGGCAGTGAGAGGCCAACCTCACTCCTCCTTCATTCCCTTCACTCCTCCTGATTGCCACCACTAATTTGCCTCTGCTCAGTTTCATACCTCGGCTTTTCATGTTTAGAGTCGCTCAATCAAGTGTGGCTCCGTACTGACAGCAGACAGCCACAACAGCGGTGATGACGGTGGAAAAAAAAAAATCAATAGCAGCAAATACTAGGGATTTCTACAAATGTCTCAGTTGCTAGTTGTATGAATCTAATGTCTACTCTCATGCTACTAGGCACTAAGATCACTGCTGTTAAACTGGCTGATCTGTCCCGCATTTTCCACCAGAAAAAGAGCTTGATGGCTTGGGTTGTTCCGATCTACTGATAACTGGGTTGAAATTGATGTTTTTTTTTGCTGTCGCTAATGTACCTTGTTCTATGTGGGGTTGGTTTTTGCATATATTAATTTATGTTTTATGTATTTTATACAGTATATGTTCAGCTCTGTCTGTGTTCTGTGCTTCTCTCTGGTGACAATAAAGTTAAAGTTGAAGTATTTGTAATTCAATTGACATGTATTTGTATTTGAATAAAATCAAAAGTTTGTGGATGCATGTTTTTGTCACTGCATGACATATTTCTATGCATTTCAATCATTACACTGGACAACAGTGAACTGCAGATTTCTTTCTTTCTTTCCATCCTTCCATCCATCCTGGAGCCCAACCCAGCTCTCTTTGGATGAAAGGCAGGGGTCCACCCTGGACAGGTCACCATAGAGACAAACAACCTCACACACTCACACTCACTCCTATGGACAATTTAGAGTCACCAATCAACCTGACATACATGTTTTTGGACTGTGGGAGGAAACCAGAGTACCTGGAGAAAACCCACACAAGCACAGGGAGAACATGCAAACTCCACACAGAAAGGCCCCTGATGGGTTTCAAACCAGGAACCTTCTTACTGTGAGGCAACAGTGCTAACCACTCAGCCACCGTACTGCCTACCACAGATTTCCCATCTATTTTGGACAAAAATATTATTACATGCAATATATTCACTGACAAAAACCCAGGCTAGCAAGGTTTCAAATCTCTGCAAGTAGATTTTATTGGAATCCAGAAATTAAGGAAAATCAGCAGCTGTAACTGTAGCTATGGAAAAGTACAGGCAACTATTTATAGCACAGCTCTGTGCTTTGGAAAATATTCAACACTAATAAAAAGAATCTTTGATGTTTCTATTTGTTCTTTAGGAGACAGGAGTAGTAATAGAATAATAGTATGTGTTTTATTCATCTCGCTATATAAATACACATTCAAGACAGAGCTAAAAACAAACTGATTCAGTGACTTGACAACTGGCAGAAAAATGAATCATTTTGCTAATAATTTTTGTTATTTATAGAGTAAAAAATATTTTTGTGACACAACAATTGATGGTCACAGAGTAATCCCTAGTACATAGAGAAAACTGAAAACATAGTGAAAAGTAGTATCTGGAAGTGCTCTGTCCTTTTACATATGTTTCCATCTACACATCTTAAAACCTTGAACAGCCAGAGATTCTTCTCCATCTCCATCTCCACTCTATGTGGCCTTAAAACAAGTGGCCAGCCACTGCATGTCTGTGGAGGTGGAGCAGGAAAGACCAAACTGAAACATACATTCCACAGGCCAAAAATATCACCTCAACACACAACTACATGCAGAAACCTACAGACATGCACACAAACACAACAGAGCGGACATCCTTTTTGTTAGGAAGCACACGATGTGAGTAGCCCACACACACACACACAGACACACAGACACACAGACACACAAACTTTGTCTTTAGTTATTTACTACCATTGACCCTTTGTTCCATGTGAGTGTTTAATAATTGCTGAAGTAAAAAGCACATCACAACAACAATCCAGCTGGATCTTTCATTGATCACTGCAAAATTAGTACTACAAATAAATATTTGTAGTTGTACTACAAACAATACTACAAACAAATTTAGAAACACAAAGTGACAATGCAGCTCAGCCACATTTTTTTTTATTTTTAAAAACATAAGAGTTCACACCAGGAAAAATAAGTCCAACTTAGACTGGCTTTCTTATGGTTTCACTCAACCTAGCGTGAGTGATGCTGGACAGCTGCTACCTGCTCAGGAATGCTGTCAGAAATGAAAGAACCTAATTATAATTGCCTCTTATCTGATTGTTAGAAGAACTGTTTTAAACCCAGAGTGAACACATGGCTGTGTAAAAAACAAACAAACAAACAAACAAACAAACAAAAACCTTCTTCCCTCTATGACACAATTATCCTGGACAACAAAGAGACTATACTGAGCTACAATCAAATAAACGATCTCTATTGTCAAAACGACTTTTTTGCCAGTGATCTAACTGTTCAGTAGGCAGGCTGCAAATAGGTTTTAAATCTGGTCCTTTGGACCTCAACCTGCCTTGCAGCGCAGGTTACCATTACCCCTTTTTTGCAAACTTAGTGTTAGTTTAGAGCTGGTGCTAGAGCCAGGTCAGAGCTAGTTCAACTTGCGAACCTTTTGTTTTTCCACGGCTAGACAGCCTCCACAGTGCAATGTAATTATGTCACTGTTCCAGTCAAACACGCTCTGCATCTTCTAAGTTAAAACAGAGACGCAGAAATTTTGTTTGAATAGCTATAAACACTGCTCCATTTCTCCAGCATGATATGTGCAATGGTGTGACACACAGGTTGACCGAGCTGTGAGCACAGTGTGTAGGTGAATTAGCTCACATTAACATCTCTGCATCTCTAACATCTCTCTGCAACAACAAAGGACAAGGGGCTATGTCCTACCCCCAGTGAAAAAAAAACTATGTTTTATATGTTTATAATATAAACTATGTTATAATAAACTATTTCAGTAAACCAATGAGAAATAACATTTATCACAACAAAAGGGGGCGTAGCAACTCACTACGTTTTACCCATATGTCCAGTTCCTGCTCTCTCTCTTCTCGTCTTCCTGCACGTCATACATAACACAAATACACACGACAAACTATTTAATATCTTTTTTCTTCTCAAATACAAATCATTTTAACAATATTTTTAAAAAATAAATATTTGTAAAAACCCACTATCAGTTCTTTTCCAAATACTGAATTCGGATTCAGCTCTTATTGGTCGCCATAATCCCGCCCCCCCACTCCTGAAGTGGTTCTTACTTCTAGATCAGCAGAGAGTTGGTGCCAAGGTAGCGCCAGTTTTCCTGGCCCAGAGCCAGTTCTTTGGCTGCCTAAATGCAAAGACCTTTGACACAGGCCTGGAACTGCCTTGGTGGAAAAGGGGTACATGTTGCTCTACCCTGTGCTCCTGGAAAAAAAGCCCAAAGATGCCGGGATATCCCACTAATCTCGCTTAATAAGACAGACCCCTCACCTTCCTAAGCTTGTAGATACCAGCCTAGAAATCCTCATCGAACTCTCTCTGAGACTCACCTCATCAATCTCTCTGATCCACCTGTCAATTCCATCAAACGACCATCGGTTGGTGATGTCATACACCAGCAGGATCCCCTGAAAAGAGACAAGCACACAAACAAAATCAATCGTGAGTCTAACAATGTCATGTTAGCTGTTTCTTCAAGTATTTTTCCTCCACTATAAAATTCGATGTGGCCCATTAAGGTCAACACAGAGACATGCAATATCGAAGCGCTGGACTTTTAGACTCCAACGTTGTTGTTTTATATTTATTTTCTCACCTGAGCCCCACGGGAGTAAGAGCGGAAGATGGTGCAGAACCTCCCCTGTCCTGAGGTGTCCCTGAAGAAGAAAAAGAAAAGTCAAACAGTCACACAGTACATCTGTTGGCAATTAAAACTGGCCTAGACGTGGAATGGGTCTCAGCCTCCTCCTCCACTTTCAGAAGAAGTAGCACTGATCAAACTTTTATATATTATGGCCAATGCTAATGAGAAAACATAATTCACTTCCATCTTCAGTACCTTTGGAGTAAAATCCTATAGCAGTCAAAATGTGTAGTCAAAATCTCTCTTGTGATTTTGTGGAATACTTATAAAATCCTAAATTATGAATGTTTACAAACACGTATTTTCAACTTCTGGTTTCAGCTTTGACACAGAAAAATTATTATGTGACCTGGAACCTCTCAAACCTCTGTGACTTTGTAAACAGCTACTAAAAAAAAAAAAGTTACAAATACAACAGGAAACATAATCTGTAGGCCTTCATAGCCTGTTTCCTTCTCAGATTTATTTAGAAACTATTTTAGTGGAGATTTTGGAAGAAATCTGACAACAGTTTCAAACCAGCTGGCATGCTGTTCTGAAAATTAAATGCAAAGACTAGAGAGAGCCCAGTCAAATGAAAGAAGTGTTCACATTGTTAATGAATCCCGTCAATCATTGGGCAGTTTAGCAGAAATGACCCTGACCCTTACAGACCCTACCAATGAAGTGTTTGTGCTTCTTCGGGTGGGTGCAGCACTCGCTTTATGAATGACTGTTTAAGAGATAAATGATGCTCGACTGTCTTATTGATACTGGATAAAACTGACAGGCCGATATTCAATTTTTAGTAAAAGCTGCAATCAGCCTTCAAAATCAACAAACCTCTACATTAGTTGTTTTCTGACTTTATTATCTCTGTTAGAATGAGGTGTAAGATGGTAGAAAAAAAGCCACATAAAAGAATAACAGTACCCCATCACCAATCGGCCAAAATGGAGGCTGCTGGTGAATTGATTCCTATTACTGACCGTCCCCATGCTAAGTGCTTATATTGATTGTACCTGCACTATAAAGCCATTATTCTATAATTTTGGTACTGTCCAAATCCCAAAATAAGACAAAAACCAATATCTTAGTTTATCTCTTCAAACTTTCTGACTTCCCTGCCCTCTCTGTGGCTTTCAGGTTGAAGCCAATTTCAACTGAAGAAATAAATCTTTAGGAACAGCTCACAAATAGTTTCATTTTGAAAAAAAGTTCAGTAAGAGGATTCTGACTCATGAGGCAGAAATGAAAAGGAAGTCAAGCCACAGAAAAAGGACAAGGGATAGAGTATGAGCAAGAGGAAAAGTTGATATGTAGACAGTAAAATAGTGAGACAATGAGGAGAGGAGGAAAGACTGAGGCAGCAAAAAATAAAGACAACCCTGCATCATAGAGCTGCATTTAAACCTTTCTCTCCATGGGAAGACAAGGCGTTGGTTCTCCCCTGAGCAGCAGAATTCCTTGGCCTACTTTCACCGAAAAGGCCTCGCCTAGCACAGCAGCGCGTTTTTATACAATTACATGCATTCATTGTAGAAATGTGAACTGCATAAGGACTTGTACCCATAATATTGGCAGTAAAGTGCAGAACAACTTTAAGATGGACAGTTTTTGTGGGCTGCCTCCCATTCACTTTTGTGAAACATGCTCATGTAAAATATTTTCAGTCTTGAGTCAACAATACACATATTTAGTACAGTTTGGTGCTACTGGCAAAATTCTTTTACATGTATTCAGGTCTTTTGTATGTTTTTAAACATGAAATATGTCATAATATGAAAAATCTAATCAGATGCAAAAATCTTTGTCCAGAGGTTTTCAATACCAGAAGGATTTTAAAGATCTCAGACTGTAATTTATTTTACCTTTCATTGTAAAATTGCAAGAAAGAGTAGAAATATAACATTTTTATATTTACCAAGATGGTGAGCCTGCACATATTTGTAGGAGCACAGTCAAGCAGACGCTGAGCCAGATTTAACTTCTAAGGCAGGTGACCTAGAGACCTCGACACCAACATGATGACTACCCATTCAAATGAATGACCAGATGCTGCTGTCTGTCTGAACGTGGCCCACTATCTGTGTTTATGTTCAGTCAGACTCAGACTTAGTGTGGTTTGAAATAAAATCATATTGATTTAGGAAGCTGGAAGAAGCTCTAAACAAAAACTTCACAAGCTCCTGTTTCTGCCTCAAACTGATAACTGGGCGAACAACCCTATTAAGGTCCACCATGGTGCTGCACTGAGGTATTGAAGCACATACACCAGAGCATGGCAGAGCAGTCACACTCTTTTGCACAGACAGCAACGGGTCATATGTTCAGCAGTGACGTGTACCTACCAAAGCTCCAGCTTCACTCTCCTCCCATCCAGAAGAATGGTGGTGGTTTTATAGTCAATACCTGGATAGAAAAAGAGAGAGACACAAACACACACAAAATTAACATCAGTCATGATTACAACACCTCAGACAACGGCAAGCGGATGCCCAAAAAAAAAAAAAGACTCATTTGCTGAGACACAACACACTACAGAGGAAGATGACTTAAAAATGTGACAGCCATATATTTTTAGGGTGACAAAAAAAAAAAAAAAAAAGCTATCACAGTGGAGGTCTTTCACCTTCCTTGGTATATATTTTTCTGATGTAAATTTCTTGTTCTCATCAAGGGGTAAGAAAGTGCCCTCCAATTCCTGATTTTACAAATGCTGCTGAGCTACAGGGATTAAGTGTCTGATCTTGGAAGCTAAATAGGGCCGTGCCTGGTTAGCACTTGGATGTACGTAAACCGTGTCTAAAATTGATTATGCGGATCAGTTGATCCATTGTGGTGAGCCTGAATGGGAGCAGCTGAAAAAAAAAAAAAAAAGAAAACAGCTATAGCAATGAACAAATTGAGTTAATGAGAGGAAAACATTGAAATGAGAGCCACAATAGGTTATTTGGGTAAAGAGACAGTTTTGTTTGGTGGATGATTATTTAAGCGTTGACACAGTCCTTTATAAGTGTACACTGAACACAAGAAACACAAGAAATACACTCTTATAAAATGTTGTTACTTCTGAAATCTAATGAGCGTTTACTGTTGAACTGTCAGGATGACAGCCCACAGCATCAGCTGTCTGTTCTGGCCTATTGTTGGGCTCATCTCTGACAAACCTGTCCAACCGCTACACCTGCTGCTCCATGACTGAACATGTTTACTTCAGTGTACGCGCCAGGTTCCTATGGTTGTCAATGACTATGATAACACCTAAGGCTAAACAGGCGAACCACACAGCAATAATGAGTGTGTTCTGCCTCTGATAAGATCTCAACAGTTTTATATATGACTCTTTGGAACTAGTTAGGAAATGTGTGAGTAAATGAATAGACACATGCCTGTTATAAGTTGACAGACCTCAAAATGAGGTCTAAAAAAAAAAAAAAACCACAGAAAATCAAAAAAGTCATAAGAGGATGTAGGAAGAGATTCAGGTTGCATCTGAAGCATATGATAAGAAGTTATTTTTATCTTTACCCAGCAGCTGACAAAAAGGATTATCAAACATGTCACTGATTATTATCCAACCATACAAACTCTCAGGAACTGCAAATTAGGATTTCTAGAAGAACAAAACAAAACATTATGGTATTAGTATTATGTTAACAGCAGCACACCAAACAATTACCCTTCCCAGTTCCCAGACTCTCACACATGACTGCATCAGGCTCTGGCAGGTAGCAGCTGCTGGCTAACAAAATTAGCAATATCTTGCAATTTTCCAGGCAACATTAAGCTGCTGCTAAAGTGCTGAGCTCAGGCTGGTCTAATTGAATTGGAGTGAGTGCAGGGCTCCGTACCAAGTGCTTCCTTTCCTCTTGTTGCCAGGGCTCATTTAGATATCCTAGATAATCAATAGCCTCTCTTATGTCTTAGCTGAAAACTGCTGCTTCTATTCTGGGAGTTGGCTGACTTTGTTCTCTGGACGTGCTCAAAGCTGTGTGAAGCTTATAATGTTCAGCATTTGTTCAGACTGTGTCAGAGGGGTGTTAACTCTATGGTAAAAACTGATGACATTTTCTTGCCACAACAGTAGGCAGTATGGCTACAACACCAATACTAGCCTACTGCAAAACAGATGACAATGCCAGAAATACGTGACGGTTATTCAGAAATAGCTTCTTCATGACATTACATGCCTCCAGAAACACTAACAACTTTACTTTTAGTGTAAAGTTAGTTATCTGTGTCACATTTCTTTGACAAAATACATCTTGTTTACGTTATGCGTTAATGTAAATGAGTGCAACCATCGGGTACCACTGAATATAAAATTACATCCCCAGGGGGTAAACAGCATGTAGACTGTGAAGGGAGAAAATATATTGGGCAGGAAAAAGAAAGAGTGCCAAGTGCAGAAAATCTGATTTGACAGCAGTGAGGCTGCATTTCTAGCTCGGCTCTGTGGTAATATTAAACAGCCTGTGTGTCAGTCTGCGCATCTTTCAAGAGGATTAGACCAGGTTCAGCTTTTCATTTACCTTCTAATTCACTCTCTAACAAACACTCTAAAGCCCCTCTCCTCCAGCAGGGCAGTAAGGGGGTTATCTGTGAGCTGGCCTTCATCCAGTGGTAACTGTAGTGCCACACCACTGCATACAGAAACAATGGACTTCCATGCCTGCTCGAGTGCTGGGGAGTATTCCTTTGTTACTATATGCTGAATGAAAACAATATTTAAAAGTCTCACTTGTCTAGTAGCAGCCATCAAAAGTGTCTTTTATTTTCAACCTGCTTTTGAATTTTATTTTGCTTCACTCCTCCAAAGCTGGTGTTATCTGATGGATTACATCAAACATTATCACAGCGAGAAAAATTCCTTTTGAAAATCATCTGTTCCCAACACACCGGTGCACCCCCCCACCCGATAAAACTGAGGAAATTGTCAAGACATGCCAGTCATTTCAAAAAGGAACAAAAACAAAGCATAAGCTAAGGCTGGGCCAGGTACAGGTACACACACTGAGATAACAGAGCTTTGTCAACATGTTCAAATTTAGTTTTACTGTTAGCGGCAAGAAACATAACCCTTTAATATCTATTAAAGGTATTAGGCATTATGGGCATGTCAGAGCTCAACTGATTAATGCAATAAGGGAGTTAAAGGTTTGGGATAAAGAACTTCAAACTATGACACATTTAATTTCTTGCATAAATTGGTTATTCAATTTATACAAATTTTTGTACTGAAATTATAGCAAGTTTACTTCACCATCTGTGCTTAATGATGGTGTTCAGCTAGCAGGCAGGGCTACACCTGGAGCTGCAATAATTATTCAGTCAAACAAGAAAAAACAGATGGGGATTAGCTCTTTGTTGATCAACAACTTCATTAATATCTAATTGTTCCAGATGTTGTGTTAGTAATGCAAAACTACACACTACATTACAAACCCCAAAAAATCCATCTCTAGAATGTGCAGGTTCAAACCCTAAACTCACTTGATGTGTGGTGACAGTGTTAACCGCCAGACTACTGTGCCACACAGTCAACAAATTTATGATCAGTATATCCAAAAAAAAAAAAAAAAAAAGAAATAGATCACTGATAAGGAAATATGACCGTTCTGTTATGGCAGTCCCAGATTATCCAGAAAGCCAATCACAGCCCGAGGACAATGTCATCCAATCAAAATCTGTTCTCCTGTCCTGATTTCCTCCGCTTAAAATATTTAGGTTCCTCACAAGCATTCCCCATCTCCCCAGGCTTAACTCTCTTTGCCACAGGGACAGAAATCAATAGCAAAGCTTCTGTCTGCTCAAACATCCCAGTTGAAGCGCGTTTCACTCTTCCCTCCATATTTAATGAAGCTGTTTGAAGGCTTTTGATCTTGCTTTCATCAATTAGGATGGCTTCCTCTTTTAGAGACTTATTTGAGAGATGCTGGCTCATAAATTTAGCAAACACTTGCCTTTTTAAGAAGTTCTCAACGGGTTTGGTGTTCAGAAACTTCATTGCAGAGGAAGTTCACTCACATTGGGTAATTTCTATACTAATTTCACATAAATATGGAAAAAGCTGTTTATCTCTCAAATAGGACTCCTTCTGTCTGGGGTTGCAAATAATTTAGGCACCCAATTGACTTATTCATTATGTGGCCTAAAAAAATGTCATAAATAGTAAAAATCCATCACAATCTCCTAAAACTTGAGGAGAATTGATTGTTAGTAAATGAAATATACTGAATTTTATTATCAGGAAGAAGAAAAAGAAAAGCAGCAAATAATTTATATAGCAGTTATTTTGACGCCAGTCGACTAATTATGCGATTAGTTGATCATAAACATATGTCAATATATTGTCATTTTGAGTGGCTCAACTGATAGATTTACCAACTTATCTTTTAGCAATAAGCTGATGACTTAACTTCATAAAACCTTTTAGCTTCTCAACTGATGATACCGGTGCCTAAAGTGGATGAGCGGGTCAAATTTGACTGCATGCATGTCAAGGATGTACTAACTTTCTCTCTCCTCATTACTGTTTATTGACAAACACATACAAACTATATTAGCATATTCTCTGTAGCTACCTCATTTCAGTACATTTATAAAATAAAATTACAGATATTTGAAAACTCTCTGACCTTTACTTTCCTTTCTTATAAAAAAAATGCAGTGAAAGCTTTTAATTATTTAAAGGAGAAATAATACCACAACAAAGCAAATCACTACCATGCCCTGTAACATTTCAAGGCTTTTGTTATAAAAAGTACAGGAAGTCAACTATGTAATGGATTAGTTTGTGAATGTGATGTTGTGAAATGATTCAAACTTATTCTTAACCAGCAGAAACACTGGGTAACAAATGTGGAACAAAATCTCCAACAGTATGGAACAACTTGATGAAAATGGTAACTAATGTGTGTATGATTGTTATTACGCAGGCTAAAACATACCGCAAGAGTAGTAATGTGTGTGTGTGTGTGAGAGAAGAGCTGCAAAAAAGCACCCTAGTGCAGCAACAGAGTGATCACACATGGCTGTCAGCCCTGGAGCAATAGCAGCAGGAAAGACAGGTGATCTGAGCTTCATGGATCATCTGATTGGGCACAGCTCCATCAGCCTTCCCTTCTCTTAGCTAAAGATATTGGAGCCCTGCATGTACCTACTTTAACTCATACAGATAACTTATGAAATGTAATCTTTCTTATAGGTCTGGCCACATGTTTACAGAGGTATTTAAGCAGCTGTCAATCAGCTAAAATACATGTATGTACAAGTAGCAGAAAATACAACAGCTTTTTTTTTTTTTTTTATTCAGTTGGACAGAAGTGAAGCTGCTTAGAAAAAAAATGAGGAACCACCATCACGCTGGGTAGGATGTTGATTTGAAATAGTCAATGTGTAATACAAACATGAGTATCATGTAGATACAACTATTATTTTCTTGTTAGACTATGAGGTCATGAAAAGCACTGTTTAGCAAGGGATATAATCAACTAACTCAATAACAATCCACATTCATGACTGAGTGACTCACTTCCATATGAATGTTTTGTGTTAGGAGTGCCAGTGTATGTCAATGTATTGTTAAAGACAGTGAAGAGAGCTCATTGTGTATTCTCCAAAGTTAACACAAATGAAATGCAGCTGGTATGTTCAGGACCATTGCAATGAGCAACCATGGCACAACATGAAGAGCTTATCATCACAAGAGGACAAATCATCCTGATTGTTTGCCAATCAGCTGAGACAGTGACTCACCGCTACTGTAAGCGTAAGGGGACTCAGCCGAGCCATCCTGCAGGCTGTCCAGGATCTCTCCTTTGCCCACATCGCTGTCTCCAACCAGAAGAAACTTGAGCAGGTAGTCATAGCTTTTCACCGGGCTGCCCTGGCTGCCCATAGCGTCTCACCTCTGAGTTCAGGGGCGACGGAAAGTCAATGAAAACTTCTCGTGCTGACACAAGGATGGGTCACCCAAACAGTGTGTTTTCCTCGTCTCTTGGATCAAAACAAAAGCAGTGTTTGTTATGCCATGAATTGTTGAATGGGGGTCCACCAGCGTAAAGTCCTTGTTCAGTTCGTCTTCCAAACTGCGTGCAAGTAGCTAATTTTCCAAATAAAGGGTCAGCAACACAATCTCACAAGAATGTCTTACTCGAAAAACAAGGCGAGTGCTAAAAATGAAGCTGTGAAAAGCAACACAATCATGTGCTCACAGGTTGGGCTCACTGTCACAAAATAAACTTTTCCTCATCTAATCAGCTGGTACTGTCTTTCCAATTAATGATTAACAACTAAAAAAAAAAAAAATTATGTAACCACAACAAAGACCAAAGTTCTTCCTTAAGTTAAAAACCCTTTATCTTATTGATTAAAAACACCAATAACCAAAGTGAACTGAAGCAGTAGGTTTGGTGGCAATAGTCTATGTAGAGAAGAAAAACATGCTTATTGTCTGAAATATTTATAACAGGCTGGGTGGCAACTGACACTTTGCAAATTTTATTAGCAAATAAACACAGATATATTTTATATTGTGCAAAAAAAAAAAACAGACTAGAATTATAGGCTGTTGGTTTCTTTTTGTTCCTCTTTAACAGACCATTTGCAGCTAACTTAGCAGGGGCAGAACAAGCTAGCCATAAGCCAGCTAGCTTAGCTATTATCACCACTGCTAATGTTGCCAAAAACACGTACAATAATAATTATCTGACGACGGCGTCACTGGCAACAACATGCTACGCTGCACATAACAACATATAGCGTAATAAGATAACTTCGCAGTGGTTTAAAGTCTCATGGTATTTGAAAACAAGCTACATGCTAACTTAGCCACCGTAGCCCGTAGCTCAACTTCACCCGACGTCTGGGTAATTTCAGGCCCCCTTGTCTTTCTTCAGTCCGGGATGACAAAGATTCCTGTAACTTCACTGCGCTACGTCCAGAAAATTCCCACCTCTGCGGTCAAAAGCATGTGGCATCAAAAGGACGCGGCGCTGTTACGTCCAGTCCAAGTCTGTGTAGGTGTACTCAGTAATCTCAGCCGGTGATGTTTCCATTTTTCTCCATTATATTCAACCATAATCACGACGCTGCTGCTCTGCTCCGCAAAACAACACTGACTGACTGTGCTGCTGACAGATCGGCTGCTCTCTCCTCTGACCCCGCCCCCTCGGACCAAGCCCCGCCCCCTATCACGTGTGATTGGACGCTGGGTTCGCGGCGAGACACCGAGTGGCTGGGGAAAACGTCCATCAAACTTTGGTATCAACAACACGCAGATGGTGACAGGAACGTGGACAACAAAGGTAATTCATCAGTGTCTGCATATGTGCTGGGAATTCACACCTAAAACAGCCTAAACTGAGAATAGAAGGGATAAAAGACTTGATCATAATCATTTATATTTGACTCATGCAACAAATGTTCTATACAATCCCGAGCCCTTATGACGACAGATGCACACATTGCAGAGTGAACACAGTTGTATAAAATTTAGAAGTACCAGTCAAAATGTGAAAATCATTGTAATCTCTCTGTTAATTAAACGTGACATCATGAAACGCCTTTTAAGGGGAAAAATTACATTTGGACCCCTCCCTTTAGTTTTAATGTTGCATAATAGCAATATAAATAATATTATGAAATATGAAGTACAGTAGCTGGCTGAGTGTGTATGGTGGTGCTATCTGTGTAAGATCTGTTTTTGCAACATCACAGATCACCTCTCACTTCAGCTTTTCCAGCAATCTCACAACACCTACACAGTAACATACGGACTTGGCTGCACCAGCTACAATGAGATCATTAAATACGAGTCAAGTACATTAGAGTGGTTGCATGTTTGAAATGTAGGCAATCAGGCTTTATACAAAAATCCAAATGTCAAATGTGCTTGACTGATTGAAAGATTGGTTAAAAACAGAAAACAGAAACAGAAAAGAAATCTACAGCTTTACAATGTATTACACTGAAATGTTAATCTCCTGGAGCAACAAAACTTGAGTTGTAAAGCAACATGTGAAATCTAATCTTGTGCACATATTAAAAAACAAAAACAAACAAACCAAAAAAAAAAAAACAACTGAAAAACAGGATCACAGGGTTATTCAGTAATGCGTGCTCCAACAGTGCCAGGGGGATTCTCACTGCACACTTTATGCATCAGTGCAGTTAAAATAAATCCCATCAAATTTAACCACATACATTTAGGAATGAATTATTAACAGAGCAGCTCAATGTTTTGTCTCTTGTTACTTTACAGATTAGATTAAAGCATAGACTGTCATAAGCTCTACTCCAACTCTTTCGTTAGCAGTTTATGCAGATGAGCCTTATATCCAAAGCACAGACATCAGAATATTAAATACACATTAGTTTTATTAAACGGTAATGAAACATTTTGAATTAGACACTGAAGGATTAAAACACAAAAAATTAAAGGCCGAAATGGCAGGGGAAATAAAACGGCAGTAATTCACACAATATGCGTTGGAAATTATTAACCACATAAGTTTTTTTGTTTAAACAACAGCTGTTTCAGGTTGATTGTTATAAAGATCGTATGAGCAACACTTGACAATTACATGATTAGGTACATAAATAAAAAAAATGTCAAATGCTGACAAACTGATCCTGACGAGACTCAAACACACAGCATTAGTCATCTCCCTCTGTAACCAACTCTGTCAAACAGTTCCAGTGTATGGAGGAAACATGAGAACAAAATAAACTAAAATACAACATCAATCATTTCATTTAGATTAAAACTCCACTCAAAACTAAAACATTGCAGTTTAAAAAATAAAATAATCAGTTTTGTCAGTTAGTATCATTTGATGTAGGTTAACGCTAATTGAAAATTTAAATGATTTAGATTATCTATAAAGTAGTGCAGTGAATATATAAATACTTAATTTCTAAGAGTAAGTTTCCCCATTTCTTAGTTGACCTAAAGGAATAATTTGTCCATAAATGAAAATACTGACTTTTGTCTCACATAACACTTCTTTCTGTGCCAATGTCAGTATACATACATACATAGTGTTGCTTAACAGACACTACTGAGCACTTTTACAAAACAAGGTCCCACTTTCTAGCCTTTTTATAGAACCTTCACCTCTGTTTTTTTTTTTTTAATCCCTGATGGTACATACCAATGCAAACTGCCATATTGTGGTGGAGGACAGCCACACTGAGCACTGGGACATGTCACGTGTCAGCGGGTAGTAATAAGGTTTTTCAGGTTGGTATGTCAGCTGAACTGAACTAAGTCGAAGTGTCTTAGTGAGTAAATTAAAATGGGTTTTTTTGTTTTGGAATGCAGGTAGTCCTTTAAAGATCATTTACGATGTAAAGACATTTTTGGATCTTATTTACAAACTTGAAATCAATTTATTGAATGTTTTTTCTATTTTTTGTCCCTTGGTGATTTGTTTACCACCACATCTTATGTGTCTAATTAATTATAAAAAAATAAAATACCTGATGCCATGTAAAGGGAATGATTTGATTTCAAATAAAAGAATTTAAAAAAAGGATATTAAACAGTCATAGTTCTTACAACAAAACAACAGGACATGACCACTTGCTGGCTTTTCGATTTGAGGTTGACACAATTGCATTTGTTGAACTACAAAACATGAACTTACTCCTCATTGACCTTCAAGCTAATGAGGAAACGTCAAATGTGGTGAGTTAAAACACATTAACGTTCTTCCTCAACTCAGAGATCATACTGGTTTCACCCTTGCTTCACCCTTGCCCCATTTTTACCTCCATCTGTCCGTTTCCATCTTATTATTCATTTAGTCTCCCTTATCTTTCATTTCTGGCTGGTGTCTCTCAGTCAGTCTTGGTGCTTTTGTGTCTCCAGGGATAAATCAACTCCCCAACAAACAGTTTCTTGACCAGGGCAGCCCACGAGTCTTTGGGGTAACAGCTGTAAGTCGGGCTGCGATAAGTCTGAACCACTGTGCCGCACTTCAGAGGGTTAATCTGAGGAAGACAATAAGTACAGTATATGTAAAAGTGAAAAATGAATTGCTTACATACTTATATACCATGTTGCAAAAAATACTTATTCTTTTCCTAAAAAAGAAACACAAAC
Organism: Mastacembelus armatus; assembly: GCF_900324485.2. Lineage (NCBI taxonomy): Eukaryota > Metazoa > Chordata > Actinopteri > Synbranchiformes > Mastacembelidae > Mastacembelus > Mastacembelus armatus. The sequence goes on from NC_046640.1 coordinate 7,144,428, forward strand.
AAATAGACAAAAGCTCTAGGGCAAAAATGTAATTGCCAACATTAACTGACATTAAAATTTAATTTAACACAATTAGTTTATCCTATTTATTTATTACTTTATCATTTCATCTGTGGCCTAGCCACAAAAAAATACAAATGAACATCAGCCAAGCTGTACAATGCTAACAGTGTTTCTTCCATAATACATAAACCAAACTAAATTTATTGTACATAAATACTACCATGCTTCACTTATGAATTAGAGAGAGGAAAATAGCAGCAAAACAACAGACGCCAAATGTGGCTTCTTACCTCCATCAGCAGGTGAAGTGCTGTTCCAGGTTCGTCACACAGCACCCTGAACTTTACACCTTCTGTTAAGTATAAAATAAACAAAGTCATATAAAAGGCCATGTTCGACTGTGACCTGCAGGCACCCTGCAATGTGCTGTCACTCATCTGTCTGTCCAGTCAATCTTCAATGTTTTTTTTTTTTTACTATGAAACTTTTATTTGTGTGCACATGAAAGGTTTTCTTCTGAATATGTGAAAAAAAAGCAAATAGGAGTGCAAAGAGAATTCAGTCCAGTATTTAACTTTTTTAAAAACATTATTCCATAGCATAGCTTTCAAAGTTCATCTTGGTAACTCTGACTAATGCACTAATGAAATGGACAAATGATAAAGACGCTGTACCTGCCAGTCTGTAGGGCCGACAGATACGGAGGCCCACAGCAAACAGTGGAAAGGAGTTGATGAAGTCCACACTAAGGTGGATGATACCCTGGACAAACACCACCACTAGCCGCAACTGTGCAAAACAGGGACACACAGGGGTTTCACATCATATGTGAAATTATCAACTTTGCTCTTTTGTAAAAACTGGATATGTATCAGGCAGTGTTGTGGATTAAAAAGAATGGCTTGTCAATTCAACAGATTTTGTACATGTTCCAAGTTTGCACATGAGCAATTGTCCAGTTACATCAAGCGAATATTTATTAAAAGATACTCCACCCAGGATCTATTTCTATATCAAACACACCCTGTGCATATTTAAGAAGGCTGTACAATTTGTACCTAGTGGTGTCACATAAAAAAACAGCTGCTCTTAGTTTGAATTTATCTTACAACATAAATTTCAATAGTGACAGAGTCAAGGTGAATTGTAAGTACAACAATGTCCACCGGAATAAGTAAGAAAAATGAGCCATCTTGTCATTTGTGACATTTTTTTCTTTCACTATTTTTCTGGCTCTGCCACAGGAAACTGATGACATCATTCTTAATGGTGCCTACAAAGCTCTATTGTTTGTCCAACCTGAAAAGCAGCCGTCAACAGGTATGCTCTGAAACCCGACTGGCACACTGATTGTATCTGTCGGGCATGATTTCCTCGCCTTTACAAATCAGCACTTTATTTGTGCTAATGACGTTTGTTTTGTTTTGTTTTGTTTTGTTTTTTATTGTGAAAAAAATGCTGAAAAACCAAATGATAGTTTCTCAGAATCCAGGATGATATCTTCAGCTTGTTTGTAGTATATGCATAAGCAAACTGATTCTATTCTTGTCATTAACTTGAAAACCTCCTTACTTTATTTTAGTGCCTCAAACATTCGCACAGCATTATTTATTTATTTCACAAGGCTTGTTGTGGCTGAATCTACATGGAAGAGGTTGCTTCTCTGTCAAAGCTCTGAAGACTGACCAACCCCTGCTGCTGGAGAGATTCACCTCCTTACCTTTCACTTCCTGCACGCCACATAATTAGGCGTCATTGTTCTTGCCAGTATATAACAAACAGAAAACTGACAAAATGCCAAATGAACGGCAGACAATGAGAACAATACCAGACCTGTCACTATTGGAAGCTGTTGCAACTGAGATAAACTCAACCTGGCACTTTCATCACTTGTGGCTCGTCTTACCAGCGTGAAGACCAGGTAGTAGAGAGCTGTGGTGGGCAGCAGGAACAGCAAGATGGTGAACAGCAGCGTTCCAATGAAGAGCTGAAGCATTACAAACACACACACAGTAAATCTCTGTGATGATGATTAATATGGTGTGTGTGTATGTGTGTGTATGTCAGTCTGTGTGTGTGAGACCTGGTCCAGGTCATAGGAGCAGGAGTCCACTCTCTGCCGCAGGACATTCCACTTCTTCCCTCTGAAGAGCCTCCAGAGAGATGACAGGCCGTAGATCTTCAGACAGTATAGCCTGACAACGACACACACACACACACACACACACACACACACAGCTGACAATGTCGTCATGAACACACCAGTACACACCATAATTGAACTCAGCAGGGGCTGAATTAGAGAGAGAGAGAGAGAGAGAGAGAGAGAGAGAGAGAGAACTCAGGTGGGAGACAGTGGCAGAAATGGGTTGAGGTGTTTTTAGAAATTTAAAGAAGTCTGAATTTAGTTATATACTGTGAGAAACCATCTGAGAGCCAGATCAGTCAATTAAATGTTGATCACAATACTATTTAAACTGTATGGATTTCAGTGGTTTGTGTTGCATTATGTCAAAAGGTTCATCTGAAGGATGAAAAATAATAACTCTCCACCTTCACCTCTCATCTTAACAATCTTCTATTTTATTTCATTTTTAATTTACACATATTTCTCTCGCTGCTTTGATAATTACAAAAACAGGTATAACTTTTAAAAAAACAAAGAGTATAATAACAAGCGTATAATAACAAACACCTAAAGTATATTTTCTCTGACATTCTTTTGTAAGAACAGCCACCTGAACTGAATAGATTATAATTTACTCTTATTGTACTGTAGCACTCACACCAGTTCCCATTTTAGATCTGGTTCCCAGCAGACAGAACAGCTTGATTTGTTAAGTTCCAACATACCTTCTGTAAAACCTTTCTTATTGCTCAGCCTCTGTTATTATCAACGTGAACAATGGAAAATATACATAGCAGGCCTCTGACCTTTAACTGCTTGACACATTGGTGACAGATAGAATAGGGGGGTGAGCACTGGGGCTATTAACTGGGTTTAAAGAACAAATGCTTAAAATGTGGTCACAAAATATCCATAAGCTCTAACCTAAACAAAAAATAAATAAATATCTGCATCTGTTTACATCACATCACATTCGAGGCATTACATACTACTTTAATAAAACCTGTCATTTACATAGACAGAGCAGGAACATTTCTAAAGCTAACTCACACATCTTTTTGTCTATTCCTTTTCTCTAGTGTAGACAGTGAAATGTGATCACAGCAGAAGATATTTTTAGGTTCAGGCATACAGATTTAATAAGTCACTCTGACAAAGATTCTCAAACTGAATTTAAATGCACACTTGCCCAGAAGAGCTGATGGAGCATAAATATGTAACAAGTAAAGGAGGTAATATTTCATTATGCACCACAGGCAAGAGAGCCAAGTTATATTCAGAGCAAATGCATAATTTAGTCAGTCCTTTCTCCTCTAGCATGCAGGACTATTAGCACAGTGTTCAGACTTCACTCACACTGCGCGTCAGACTCAGCAGAGATCTACAGCAAATATTCCTCCTGCTTAAACTAGGACTGAAGGGAAGTAAGTGTACCTGAGATTCAACTCTGGAGCTGTCCTTTAATATTAAGAATTAGAATATCACCGGACTTAACATTTAATCCCCAAAACAGGACTTTCCAGTGAAGACATATGGGGACATGTTATTCCACCAGACTACAGAGTAGACAGTCCACAACCTAGAATAAAACCACACTGTGTGCAGCTCTGTGAGGCTGTACTACACATGTTTTTTTAAAAATGCACTTCTGGGACAGTGCAGAGAGTGACAGGAAAATTTCTTCCTTAAAGTGAAAACTTTGACAGGCTATAGAAAATTTCAGGGGATCAACAAACGTATTTGGATTTAACATCTGGGCACCCATATATAGCAGGTCTTTCAATTTGACTGCCAACATGCTAACATGCTAATAGATTTCACAAAAAAAAAAAAAAAATTCAAGACTCATCTCTACAATCTCTAAGAGATTAAATTCTTTGCCACTGTGGTCTCAGTTTGCAACTCACTTTTAGATGAGCGCAGGCAGCTAATAATCTTTGCCATCTCTTATTGTCAACGATTACATTGTTCCAAAGAGCAGAGGAAGAGCAAACATCTTGTGCAAGCTTGAGTGTGCACCAACTGAAGTAGACTGAAGTAGACACAACTCAAAACACACAAAAACATCCTGTCCTGCAAGTTGTGCTGCTGCACTAGATATAATTAAGTCGACAATAACAAGGATCATATTCTGTGCTTTTTCCATTATCTTGCTGTTGCAAAACTAACAATAAATTAATAAATTCTGTTGTTTGAGCTTTGGCTGATTTTATCAACTGCATGTCTATGTTTTGTTTCCCCATTTCCCAGTGTATGGAATGATTGTACATATTTTAAGACAATGTTTTCTTAGACTATACAACTTACTCTTTTCATATTGTAAGATCTTAACAGTCTGAAATGCTGTTGTATTTATTACTAATACACTTAATAATGAAAGGCCAGTGAACGGCAGGGATCAACCATGGTTTGTCCGGCCATCATTTCAGTCCACATAAAGATAGTTTAACAGCTATTTGCCAACTTGCTATGAAGTATACTATGAATAGTCACCCTTACAGAAGATGACTCCCACTGTTTTAGTGAACTTCTGATCTGAACACTAAATCACAGGTGAAAATATCTAAATCTTAGAGCAGACTAACATGAAACCCAGAGGGTGATCATTTTACATTTTGCATATTTTCCCTCCTGGTTCAAATGTAGGCAGTGTAATGGTTGTCATGTGCCCCTATCTCTATTCCAGCCCCACAATGACACTAATGTGTGGGTCAGTCAAGAACTGTAAATAAAATGTGTTCAGTAAAGCAAAAAGGAAAGCAAAAATTTGAACACAGCTGCCCTCTGCAGGTAAACAACAGTAAGGTCTCACACAAACCTTCAAGGTGTCAACTGAATTCTCACCCTAAGCATTTCTGTATTTAGTGTGTTCACACTGGAAATGTGCTAAAATTAAATAATTTTTAAAACTTAGCATGCATACTAAAAAAGTTGGATTTTTGAATGTGGTGCTGATGAAAAAAAAAAGAAATTAATTTTGAATGGTGGTGCTCTAGAGAGATTTAAACCAAAAAGTTTGAACTATTTGGGAAAAATATTCTGCTGTGCTTATTTTAATATGCATGTGCATTTCTGGTACACTTTCATTAATACATGCAATGATAAATACTGTCTACAGAAATAATACCTGAGAAATACGAGGATAAATACGATGTGTTTCAACTGAACGAGAGCCGAATTATCTCAGGGGATGTGTTACCTTTACACTGCTAGAACACTGCTCTTTGTATGAACTTGCTACAAGTTAAAATAATCTACATTGTATTTGAAGTGCTTGAGTTCATTCAATCTTTAAAAAACAAATACGGTGTCATGAGGTAGATAACCTGCTAATGTAAAAACTGTATCTCTGAAATGCAGTGTCAATATTTCAAACAGCCAAAATGGGGACAAACATGTTTATTTTTAATATAAGATTACTGGTTCTTTTGATTTTTAGTAGTGTGAAAACTAAACACAAGTGAAACATGAAGTGTGTGCTAAGCTCTCACCTGGCTCCATAGACGTAGAAGCAGTAGATGTGAAAGGTGAGCAGGGCCACCATGTCAGAGAGCAGCGACAGGGCAAAGGTCAGGCCAAAGCAGGCTGACAGGCCTCCGTACCAGAGGATCCCCTCAATGAATGGAGACATCAGGTGGATGTAGCCTGGATGGCAAGATTAGACAGGATGAAGATCCGACCAGAATACGCTTTTAAAACACCAATGATAAAGTCAGGATTTGGTATGAAGTTCGTTTTGTCCACTACTTTCATTCTGTCAGTTGGAATTACCATTCAAGCCTCTAGGGGCCACAATCAAAAGTTCTCATTTTAGCAAGAAAACATGAACATAGGGAATGTGAGTAATGTGTGCAGTTTGTGTGTTTTGTGCTGTGACTCACTGATCCAGAGGTGAATGTGGTAGAGGAAGAAGCGGCCCAGAACCTGGTCCAGGGCTCGGTTCATCTTCAGCCCAGCAGGAGCTCCCATCAACCACTGCAACAGCTCATTGAGCTCTTTAGCCACATGCTGCAGAAACAACACAGGAGTTTAATGATAGGAACAAGGAAATTTGCCATTATACTAAATGTAGCTGGGTTAAAAAAAATTCTACTCCCAGTGTGTCTGGAGAGTTCTGTTTTTTTGGAAAAAGGATGTGAACCCCTCAGCTAACGACATCAAATAATCAAAAGTACACAGTTGAAGACAGTTTAGTAATGTGGCTAAGCTCCTTAATAAAAAAAACACAAACATATCTATTATTAGCTTATAAAAATTACAGTGTATTGTTAGGTGATGCAGCAGGACAATGATCCTAAACATCAATATATGTCTATAAAAGAATGACTTCAAACAAAGAAAATCCACCTTCTGGAGTCCCCAGTAAGAGCCCTGTGAATTTTTAATGTGTATGTTCAATAAAGACACAAAACATAATTACTTGCTTGCTTGTTTATACTTGGATGAAGATCAGATCATATCTTAAAACCAATTAATAGAAAAAGAAATCAGATTATTCCAAAGGGAATGATGAAATCAGTCCCTAAACAGGATTTTTAAATTTTCAGTAAATATCAGATTATTTTGAAAATAAGTTTTGAGACCCATAGTGTGAGATAATGATGTAAAACAGTTTGAAAAGAGGTCAAAATGTGGCATGTGCTCAGTGTAATTATTGTTTTATAGAGTGTATTCATGCACACAAATGCACACACACATGCACGTTTGTATTTTTATCTCGTCAACACACTCTTTGTATAATAAGATTCAAAACTCAAACTGGGCCTCATAAAGGTAACAACACACACTTACATCAGCTGCAGGCACCAGTGTATTGGCTAACATGGTGATGTGGTTGTCTCTGTAGAGCCACGAAATGAGCAACATGCCGAGAGCCACATCCACCAGAAAGGACACCAACATGTTGGCTTTCCTACACACAGAGAGAGAGAGAGAGACGTGAAGATGACAAGAAGACAAGTAAAACCTGAAGTGAGCCACTGCTGTCATGCAGTCCCAACAGTAACCCATTAGACTGACAGCAGAGTTCAGTGGAGAAAAATCTATGTCTACATCTCAGAGTCTAAGCTCTGGTCTACAACATGTTTCCAAAAATTCTTATGGAAACACAGAGGAACCACAAGCATAGAAAACACAAGCAGGTTTTTCCACATACCCACCTCATGAACTCTGTGTGTCCGATGGCTGGTGTTGGTGAGCTGAGTGTTGTCATGTGTTCGGTCCTGTAGTTGAGCTGAACACATGTGGACAGTTTACTGGACAGGAAGCGCAACGGGTACAGACTGAAGATCCTGGAGATGAAACATAATAATGACAACAATGATGGTTCTTAAAGGAAATGTGGAAGTTTGGTGTCCTGCTATGTCTGAATATGAGTGAATCTAATATGGGTCAGACATTTTTATCTACTTTTGATATAGGTGATATGACGGTTTGAACACATATCTGTTCCAAAACTGATTAATACTACATCTAGGCTTAATAAACTACGATAAACTACTGGCTATATCCACCATTTAATCCACCAAAAGGTCCAGATGTTCTCTATAAAAGTGTGTGTTTCCACATTACAGACTATTATATTCATTATTTATTTACTGATTGACCTATTCACTGATTAATCATTTTATCAAAAAAGTAAAAATTGTGTGGGCAGCATGGTGGCTGAGTGGTTAGCACTGTTGCCTCATAGCAAGACCTTTCTGTGTGGAGTCTGCATGTTCTCCCTGTGCTTGTGTGGGTTTTCTCCAGGTACTCTGGTTTCCTCCCACAGTCCAAAAACATGTATGTCAGGTTGATTGGTGACTCTAAATTGCCCATAGGAGTGAGTGTGAGTGTGTGAGGTTGTTTGTCTCTATGTGGCCCTGTGATGGACTGGTGACCTGTCCAGGGTAGACCCCTGCCTTTCACCCAAAGAGAGCTGGGATTGGGCTCCAGCAGATCCCTGTGACCTTGGTTAAGGAATAAGCGGGTATAGAAGACAGATGGATGGATGGAAGTAAAAATTGTCATATCTGTAATCCAAAACCCTTTGGAGATTCTCATCTCATATCAAAGAAAAGCAGCAAATCCTCACAATAAGAAGGCTTAAAAAAGATAATGACAACTTTTCCTTAGCTGATAGACTAAATGTTCTTCTCACCGCATGTTACAGATCCAGGTCCATATGGACAGCAGCCAGGTGATGAGCAGGCAGAGCGGTACAGAGGCCTGTTTGAGCAGCTCCACAATGATACTGGCTTCTCGGCCTTCAGACTGCCAGTGAGTCGACCTCAGCGGCCCGTCGTCATATTTGTCTAGGAAGAACAGAGGCTGGCTGTGGGCAACTGTCTGAAACATCTGGACCAGAGGAGACGTGGCATGTTAGGCATAAACATGTCAACACTGACCTGACACATCTCACAACTCCACTTTATACATGCTCTATATTATACTCAAAATGTATTCTTGCTAAATATTAAAATTTATTCCACAGGCCCCTCACACATACAGCTTGAAGCCCACAAGTGTAAAGTTTATCTGAAATGTGTAATAAGCTATTTTGGTCATCTGGTAAATAAAATCTAGCATTATTACCTATCATTATTCTTTTTTTTTTATAACTTTTTTGCGGAATCGTAAAAAAGCAAAAAAGAAAATTGCATCCTATGAGCAGAGCACAAAGGAAAAAAAAAATCCACATTCAACAAGACTTTTTTCTTTGTCACTGCTATTTTGTACCTGTCTCAGCTCAGATGGTGCATCAGTTTTGGGACTGGGAACTCCATTCTCGACAGGGTGAAGCTGCGACAGCATCACCTTTCTCTGCTCGTAGTGGATAAAAATCACCTTCTCCTCCACCTCCTCCTCTTTTTCCTCATGTTCAGCATCAACGTCACTTTCTGTATCCTCATTATCCTTTTTCTTTTTTGCCTCCGGCTGAAATGCTTTTAAATCTGGCAATAACAAAGAAATTTGATGTAAATTCATGTTCAGTTTCTTTATTTAAAAAAATGAACAGAAACAGCCTTCTTTTGGTTCGTAATGCTTCACCATAGACAATAAACCAGGCAAACTTTATATGAATCAAAGGTAACTGATGAGAATTTAACATCTGGCATTTTTCTATCCTAAAGCAACCCAGCAGAGGACTCCAGTACGGTCTAAATCTTACTCTGATCCCAGGTAAGGACCTCGCAGGTAAAGCCCATCTTCCCGATCTGGCGGCTGATCTGGAGCCAGCGATCCTGGGGGAAGATGGTGCTGAGGTCTCTGAGGAAGCTTTCCATGCCCTCCTGACCCTCCTTGGGTAAACTCCACGAACCGAGCACTGACAGTTCCACTCCACTCTGATCCTGCATCTGGGAGATTGGTGGGAGGAGGCCCAAATGGTGATGAACAACTTCTACTAACCTCTGGGTTTTTCAAATATCATTCCAAACACACCACTCACTGAACTCGAACTATTAACTTGTTGAAAAATCTAATCTCTGACATGAATGTAATAATACGAGAGGTACAGTTTGAAGGTAAATTAAACCTCCATCCAGACCTGTTGCAGCACTGACCTGCTGGATGTACCGTTTGACCTGTCCAGGGATGAACGGATAATGAATGACAGCCAGCACAACGGCCGAGCCATGTCCGGGGATCCATTGGCCGACCAGCAGCCCACTGTCAGCACGGTTACAACACTGTGGGAAGAAGATCTTCAGTACCATGGCTTCACTGCAGCTCGATGTTCAGCCTCTGAGCAGCTATAATGGTCTGAGAGAGACAAGAACATCATCACCAGGATCAGTACCATTTCTAGACACACTAACAATAAATACTACAACAAAATAGTAGCATTACACAGTTAAAGAAAAATAAATGACTTAAAGACTTCACTATTTACAACTATTATCACAACTATTTATACTTTTCTATGATGCATTTGTGCAACTTACTCATATTGTTTCCAGACCTGAAAGCGAACAAACCGAATAAGTATATATATAAGTATATATTAATAGATAATACCTGCTGTATGCCGAATCAACCAGAAGATCCTTATCATTCATAAAGTATATTCCTATTTACGACGGTGTTTACGAGATAGCGCTGCGGTCGACGAACATACTGAGTTTCTGAGATTTTGTACAGAGTTTGGAGAATAAAATAAAAGCAGCGAGGCTACGCGGTTGTCTCCTTTTTGCCCTTCACACATTGAGTTTGCAGCGTGTTGTGACAACATGCAACGCCCCTGGCAGGATAACCATTGATTTTAGCGACAGCATGAAAGTGGGTTAGCTCTAGTGTTAGCTAGAGAAAAACAAATGACTGACAGAATAAGACAAATCGACCTAACAGTGCATGAAAAACGATGAAGAGTTAATGCTGGATGTTTCTCTAGTTTACTGGTTCTTCATTCAAAATAAAGACATAAAGACAAAAAAAATGTCTAAATGCGTTTGAAGCGAAAGAGGAAAACAGTAGGACGGCAGTGTGGACGCAGGTTATGGATGTAAAAAAACAAAATTACCTCTTGTTAACACCAACACAAGCTTTCACCTTTCATTTCTATCGCCGACCCTGCGATACAGAAACCCCCGCCATATTCTTTGTTGACAGTCCATTGCATTAACTGCTCCGGTGGGAAACAAACGTTCATGTGTGTTCCTCTACTCAAAAACACCCTGCAGTGAAACTGCGTTAAGATTGGAAATCTCAGTTTTCTAAGGCAAATTCTAAAAAGTAAAATCCAGTGAATTTTTCTATTTATTTATTTGAATCTACTTGACTTGAATCGTCTCTCACAATTGTGTTTCAAACGTCGTCAGTCTGGTGTCTTTGAGTTCACAGGTTACATTGACTTTCAAAACAAACAAACAAAAAACAATTAAAATAAGTTAATAATTTTGATGTATATGCATAATTCTACTTTTTATGTTTTGCATTTCATTTTAAAGCAAAATACTTTTGCAACAGTGAGGATATACAACTACTTATTTGTTAATAGTAAGGTAAACAGAAATGTCTGTATTTATAAGGCTACCACTGTGAGAGTACACTAACTCTGTGCCTGATAAACACGAACGTAAAAATTATCTACTATTTCTAAAGCAAACTCAAATAATGCAGCTACTCACCAGTGAATGCTGAATGTGTAAGTTGCTGGAGTTGGGTTTGTGGTGAATGAGGAGTTGACCCAACTGTAAAGAGATTTATCTTGTCCTGCAGTGACTCAGCAAGAAAAGAGCGGGATGAAAACCTCCAGTGTACTAACCACAACAAAAATGTTCTGCTGATAACACAGTAATAGAATTAAAACCAGTCTTAATTTTGAAGGTATCTGTAAATGAAATAGATTGTAGCCTGTTTACACAATGAACTTAAATACAACAGTCCAGCAAGAAATCCTCCGTTAAGGCGATAAGAGGTCATTTTCATTGAAAACACTTAGAAAGATGTTGATTTAACTGTATGGCCATTTAGGAAATATATAGAGTTTGTGTTAGGAATTGTTTTGTGTTAAACAAATAAACTTTATTTGTTGTACTATTGCTGAAATTATTAAGTGCAATTACAATAGATCTAAATATAAATACATAAAAATAAAAATAAATATAATCTAAAGTTGAATATTTGAAGATAATAACTTAATACTGATTACTTAATAAATACAGTACAGCCACAGTATCTGACCAGCTCATTGCTGAAACTGTAATAAACTAGCCAATTTCAACTTCTGTTATCTTTAAGATTGTTTACAGGGATTTTAGAAGATAAATGTTTTGCCAGGTGTTTGTTTTTTTATTTTATTTAAGCCTGTCATTAGAACTAAGGTGATGAAGGTGAACTACATTAAGTTTAATTTTAAACTACATCATAAATACATCAGGTTTTATACATAAGAACATCTTTATATTGTTTTTTTTTTACTTAAAAAGAACTTAAAATGAAAAACTACAATACCCAGTAGCTCTAACGAAATACGCCCGTGGTAGATTATGGGTAAGCAGGAAGTAAACAAACACACGTTGAAGATGGAGCACTCGGAGAAGGATCAGACCGCAGAAGACCAAAGAAGAGTGAAAAAGACGGATATTTTAAGGAGTTTCCAGGTTTCTTTTTTCGCTATGAGTCGTCTGGCGTCATTGCCGTGGACTGTGAGTATAAGACATCCTGTGTGGAGACAAAGGCCAACATTAAAAATGTGTCTGTAATGCTAAGCTCACCGGCAGAGATGCTCATTGACAGTTTGACAGATCTGTTCCGTAAACCAGCGAATCTAAAACTAACCCATGAAAAGTTTGAAGTAGAGAAGAGAGAACTGGGTGAACTGCGTGAAGGAGAATCACAGTCACTGATCGTTTCTTCTCTTACAGTTTTTAGAAGAAGACCTTCGGAGCAACAAATCATCAGAACTGGTTTCTGATATCTTGAAGCAGGTGAGTGTCTGCACATAAACCCCCCAGAGTTCATGTCCCTATAACCCAACAGAGTCCTCATGTGTCTGTGAAACTAACAGCGATGAGTCTTTCAGACATGTCTTCACTCACTGTGCAGAAAGTTTCCACCGTCAGGCAGATACAGGAGGCTGTTCCTCTCTGAGCTCATCAGACAGGTTAGTGCTCTGCTTTTAAAGTTGGTTTAGTTTAGTTATTTTGAGTTTAAATGCTAAGTTTTGAAATATTTATGTATTATTCATTAGTAGTTAAAATAGTTGCTTGTTATTATTCTGCCAGTCAAACTGATTAACTGACTAACGTGTCAGCCCTATAGACCAGATGATGGGATTTCATTAGTCAGTAGGACCATGAATGTTTCTATAAAATATGGCAGTCCATTACTTTGCTGTGCTAACGTCACACCAGTAACATGGCTAACTGGTCACAATATGCAAAATGATATACTGAGAAACATGCAGCATTTTCTCACAGCAGGAAGCCGCAGACGGTGAACCTCTGGATGAGCTGTACGACGCTCTGGCTGAGGTGGTTGGAGCTGAGGACTGTACTGAGTGCTACAAGAGCTACATACTGGTACCAAACACACAGCACTCCCTGTGCTTAGGCTCTTTTTTTTGTTGTTGTTGCTGTCATGGCTTATTTGCTTGTTTTTTTTAGCTTATTAAAAAAAAAAAGAAAAGTAGTTGAATCATAGAGATCTATTTTTCCAAAGAGCTCACCTTCACTAGTCTCTCTCAGAGTATCCTGGATACTCTGCGCCAAGCCCTTTTGTTCCTAATGAGGACATGAACCTTAAGAAAATGCCTCACAAATGTATGGGTTAATTTTTTTTTTTTTTAAGCCCGAGTAATTACCTCAAACAGGAGGACAATTTAGTTTTTATCAAAAAAAGGAGAAAGCCATGCAGCAGATTAAGTCACACTTGGTGCCCAAAGTAGTATTTGGAATGAGGAATCAAGACACTTTCTGCTTCTCGTTTTTGTCTGGTCATTCTCCAATTTTGTTAAAATGTCTAATATAATATAAAACAAAACCGCGTCAGTCCTGTCACTAACATGTTGCTTTGTGCCGTGCAGCCTTGTGGTGATGCTGTCAGCCTGTTGGAAAATGTTGCTTTGATCTCAGAAGGAACTACTGGCCTGGTGACTTGGGAGGCTGCCCTCTATCTAGCAGAGTGGGCTCTGGATCACCAGCAGACCTTCCTGGGAAGGTATCCAAGCCCTTAAACTACAACAAGAACTTCATTTTATGAGAGAAAAGCCCTCCACGATTTAAAAATTTATATGATTTCATCCCAGTACTGTAATGGGAGTGATTTCCCTCACACAGGTTCATTTCAGGTGTAAATGGTGTATAAATCTGCCCGCAGGACGGTTCTAGAGCTGGGCAGCGGAGTGGGGTTGACTGGTATCACCATCTGTCGCTCCTGCAGTCCAAACAGATTCATCTTCAGCGACTGTCACACCACAGTCCTGCAGAAACTGAGAGACAATGTTCAGCTGAACGGTCTGACTGAGCAGCTGTGTCCTGCAGTCAGAGTGGAGCAGCTGGACTGGACCACAGTGACGGAGGAGCAGATTAAACGGGTCAGGGCTGACACTGTCATCGCTGCAGGTCAGCGTTCAGTTGTGGTAACGTGCAGTTAAATATCCAGGTTACAGTCGTCTTTATCCAGCAAGCTGATCTCTTAACTGAGAAGCCTGTTTTCTTCGATCAGCAGTAGGGCTAAAAATGCTAAATATCTGATTCTGCTGACTGAAGATCATGAGATATGATAAACAGCCTAATAGTTACCCATAGACCAATAGACCTTGTGGTTCTTAAGGGTAGTTATCAACTTTTACACCAACATAGACAAGAAGTCCTTAAGTCTCAGTGTTAACAGCCTCCTGTCTCATTCAGCAGTGGAATGAGAAAAGCTAACAGGTGTCCCTCCTGTTTTGCAGATGTGGTGTATGACCCTGATATCATAGAAAGTCTGGTAAAGCTGCTGTCAAAGATCATGAGATGCTCATCTGCTGAAGTCCTCCCCGAGATCCTCATCTGCTCCACCATCAGAAACCCAGAGACTTACAGTGGCTTTAAACAGCAGCTGGGTAAGAGACCACTGACAGCAGGGTTGGTTTCTTTACTGTATATTTCAGGGTGACATACTGGTTTGACAGTATTGCCAGTCGTAGTTTTGATCTTAGATGAATCCGATACAAGTCCAGACAGCTGCATAAAAGTAAAAGCCTTGTTAAGAGACCGTGTTATTTTTAGCCCTAAACACAAATCCATTTGTTTGTCAGTAAAAACAGTCTGCTTAGATTAGATTCATCCTCTGAGCCACAAGTCTCAATTGTTTTAGATAAGTTCTTTAAAAAGCACTGCTTTGTGTTTTCTTCTAAAGGGAACTCTGAAGTTTTTTCTGATGGTTTTGTTTTGACAGAAAAGGCAGGAATCGGCCATCGTGTGATCACAGGACCTGTCAGCCATGTGTTTCCTTACAACAGAATCTCCTCCATAGAAATGATCAAACTGTATAGGTGACACCACTGTAGTGCAACAAAGTTGTATTTACAAATGTACATGGTATCAGAGTTTTCTTTGTACCTTCAAGTGCTCTGAGTTAGGAAATACTGGAATGAAAAGTTCTGTACAGGGGGACTTGTCCCTTAATCCCTTGATTGTTCCATTTTACCCTGGTTTGTAAATGAAGTCCTAAACTGAAACTTATCCAGTCAAATGTTAGTTTCAGATGGTTAAAATGCTGAAGTTACAGATCAATTTTACATGTATTAAGGTCTGAATATTTTGGAATTGGCCTCTAGTGCTACACTGGTGTTTATCATGGAGCAGTGATCAAAGGCAGGACGTTCTGGTTCCAGTTGTCATCCCAGGACTGTCCTCTGCTGGCTCGGAGGTTTCTCCTGAACAAACCCAATCTGCCATCTGAACTGGGAAAATCTGACAGGAGAGACTAAAAACAAAAGGCCAAATCCACATCAGTCATTCAAAAGAAGTCAAAGATTCTATAGATCAAAAAACCTCTTCAGTGATTAAAAGGAGGTGCAGAAACTATAACCATGTATGTTATCTAAACAATATGTCCCATCCATTATGAAGCCTCTGTTGTCGTCTTTGTTTCTTGTTGATCTTCATGCACATGCTCAAACATCAAACAACAACCAGTATTGCTTAGGCAGACATCTCTCACCTTGAACTGCTCGGCAAGCTCATGAGAGTCTTTGAAGATCAAACCATTCTCCTCGTGTTTCACCAACTCATGTAAACTGAGGAGCAGAGACAGCCATGCTAGCTCAGACACTGATATACACTTCAATTTTAAAAATGAATGGAATTCACAAGGACAACATTATACTTATTGAGTCTTTCAACATCTTATATGTGTATGTAGTATACATATTTACAGTACGACTATAACCTTAAAATATTATTTCCATTAGGTTTGTGTATATGAGTATGTACAATGTCCCTCACTGTACGCTGCTCACCAGCTGAAGTGGATGGCACACACAGGCAGACAGCAGCCAAACATGTCCACAACCTTCATGGGCAGATCCAGACCGCTGGACGACTTGTGGAGACAAACACCCAGATCTGCTGAAGCTGCAGGACCAAGCACAGTCTGATTAAAAAGGGGTGGCTGGAGTTTTGCAGTTCAATGAGCAAATATTTCCTATGTATGGTATTTTGCTGTGAAATAAAACCACAAAGTGAATTGTCCCCACTTTGAGGGAGATGTGTGCAAGTGTAAACACCATATGACTTAAATAAACGTTAAATGCTGATTCCAGATAGAGTGTGGAAATGAAATTTTCTCTAACTAAATGCTCGATGAAGAGAAATTGTTTGTTTAAAAAGTTTAATCACCGGTTAACACACTAGTACACATTTAATACTATAATACTGTAAACACCTTTACAGACATCTACTGTTAATACTGCTGGTTAAAGTCAGTTAAAGTGGTGTGCTTTTTATTCAGAACCATTATGAACTGAAATAACTGTTTGACAGAACCTTATTCTGACTTTCACGTCTTTAATTAATGATTACAGTGGATGATCACCTAATTCATTTTTACATTTGTTTGAATCACAGATAAAAAAAATAGCTTTTCATAATGTCCAAAAAACAAACAAACAATGACTAGAACGTTGGATTCTGATTAATTCTTATTTGGCCACATCATCATCATCATCATCAGTCTTAATTACTGTGTCTGTAGTGAAAAGGGCTAAACACAAGCACACAATAAGTACAGTATGGAATATATGTCTGTCTTACCTAATAAAACTGGATAGTCTTCTGCCTCCAGCCAGGGAGTGCAGATCTTCACATGTTCTAAATGTAGAGAGTCTATCAGCTTCCTGTAGTGCTCTTTTTGAGGGCCTTTACCTGCACGCACGCACGCACGCACGCACGCACACACACGCACACACAACTATGAAACTAAAACCAATTTGAATTAGAGATGTAGATTTAGAGTGAGGCAGCATAGGAGTGTACCTGTGATGACACAGACTAAAGATGGTAACAAAGCTCCTCCATTGATGAAACCTTCATACTCTGTTGGAAGAAACAGGTGTGAGAAGATGAAACAAACAGGTCTGTGTTTTAGGCTTTGTGTGTAACAGAAGCTAAACAGCAGCAAGTCTAAACCTGTCGTACCTTCAAGAGCCGTCAGTAGGATGGAGAAATCTTCATCTTCTGTAGAAAAAAAGGATATGTTTTTGATTATAAACATTTAAATACAGTGTGTTGGATTCATTTAAAGTAACTGTCTTACTTTGATTTAAACATGTTTCATTTACATCTTGCTCCATTTGCAGAGCCCAAAATCCCCAAATATTGTTTATATATTAGAAAGTGTTAAGTGCTGAGATTGAGGAAGGTGAAATGACTAAAACACCGCTGTGTGACTCATGTACAACATAAAGGAAGAATTTCACTTTACTGTGTTGCATTTATTAGTTCTTCTCTATAAGAACAGATTTCCTGCTGACTGTGTTGCTCTTTATAATCCTTACCTGTTACTTGCATTAATTTGGAACTGCAAACACACATCTATGCTCTCCAGTTATATTCTTTAGTTACTAAAACTAAGACTTGAGAACCTCAGTGGTGATTGTACAATTTATTTTATTGATTTATAGCTTAAATAAATGATATACAAATTACATGTGAATGCATATGCATGTTTAAGTCATCTCATTGGATTATCATCATATTTTCCTCTGACCTGTCCAGCTGGTGCTGCTAAGCAACAATGCTGGCCGCTCCGCCCTCAAGGTTACTGTGTTGTCATCAAGGTCACGGACTGAGAAGATTGTCCTCTCAACCCTGACATTCTCAGAGCTGGAAAATAGCAGTCAAGGCAGCATGTTTACTTCTGTGTGGCACTACAGCTAATGGAAAATCTTTACCCTCTAAATTTCCTTTAACTGAAAATTGATATATATATATGTGTGTATAAAAAAAATATACCAGTGTTTGGACAAATATCTTTTTTTAAAATACTGTAAGTTTGTGGCGCTAAACAGGAATTATTTGTCGGCACAACGCTTCAGTCATTTGTAATGTCGCAGGGTAGCTTATGACTGAAATGCTTCGATGAAACTTTCACAGTTAAATATGAAATGTTTTTGTGGTGCTTTTCTTTAACCACTCACCTACTGTGCTGGAACTGAGGATATGCGTTGGCCAGTCTCATGAAGAGCTCATGCTGCAGCTTCAGTGGAGTCTCCCTGAAGATGGAGGCTGGTCTGTCATACAAAGTTGTCGCCCTGCAACATTTCAACACTTGCTAAACTGTGGTTCAACATCACTGAATCTTTAATTTGCTACAGTGCTACTTATTATTGTCACTACTGTTTTCAGTAGTTTTTCTGCCGCACTGGTCAATCAGCAGTGATTATGCAGGTCCAGTAGCTATTTGTATAAATTTTCCATTCCACCTCATGTTTGTTATGCCCCTGTTGTCCTACAGCATGAGCTCAAACTTTCAGTGAGGCTACTTTTCTTCTATTCCAATTGCATAAAACCTCAGGTCAGTACTTTGGTGAATCAGGACAAATGTAATTAGAATATTTAGCACCTAAAATATGACCATAAATCATTATCAGTCCTTGTTTATTTATTTATTTAGCTTTAAAACCACTAAAGCTTTAGAAGGCAAAACAGATCATACTTGATGCCCCAGTTTTTCTGCAAGTCGTCCTTCATCGCGTTGGTAACACATAGGTTGTGAGTTGCCATTGGGCCAAAGAAATGTTCATACCTAGAAGACAGGAATAAACATTTTTTTGAAATTTAGTCAACTATACATCAATTTAAAATCTTTTCAACCCAATACACCCATTGCAATCCCTGGGATTATCCAACATATTCATAGTAAGCCTGACTGGTGTAGTACTGACCACTTTGCCAGTTGGACCACCGGGTGTCTCTGGCCGTGGTTCAAGGCCATGATGGTGTAGCCATAGTTGTGCCAGTCGATTATAAGCCTGCTGCCACGCAGGATACACACCAGCCAGGCCACTGCAATGCTGGGTAAACCAGGGGGGTTCTGTGATACAAACATTATCATTACATGGAACAGTGACATCTGCCAGAAGCTAAGTGACAGTACATATCACAGTTTTTACAGATAAATCCTGATACCAAGTGGTAACAAACCTGCATCAGAATATGAGACTGTAGCTCCATCCTTAGCAGCACATAAAGGAGTTGCAGAGACTGAAAGATCACCTTTGTCACATATGTGAGGATTTTTGGTCCCACTGAAAATCAGCACAGCACAATGGGTATAATCACTTTTACTTCATTTTTTTTAAATCACCCATAAAAGGATGGAGTATCAAACAGAAAACACAGCAAAACATGGTTCCAGTTACCTTGAGCACCTTTCACCTCCGTTATCGGAGCAATCCTGATTTTCTCCTGTCTCAAGAGGTCTTGATGAGGTTTGGTGTCTGAAATGAGAATGTTTCAGAGTAAACAACACTCATTTTTACAGGCCAAATAATCTGGGATTTTTCAGAATTCTTAAAATAAAGATGAAATTCAACCAACAACATCATCTGGATCTGTGGACCATTGGTCCGCACACCTAGATCAACAAAACCCTATTTTTTTTTGTGTATTTCCAGCACTTAAAGCCGAACAATATACTGTTAGTGAAGTATTTGTATGGGTTTTGTACACCTTTCCACATATTTATCAGAATCCAAAGTGTAAATTTGAAGTATAAAGTTGCAGAAAATGGAAAGTAAAGTACCTCATAACTGTTTTTAAGTAAATCTAATACTTACCAGGAGTTACATTTAACTCCATTTAGCATTCATGGTACATGTACATGTACATTTAGCTCTACTGCTTGTATGTGTGATAGCCATTTTGGAAACAGTGCATTTCATTGTGTTATATACATGTTTTTTTGTTTTTTTTTTAAGTAATACATATATAACCTGTTGTAGTTTTTGTACTTCGGCTGCTGTGACACATTAACATCCTCAGATAGTCTAACATGAGAGAATGAGACAAACGAATCAAAAGCAGTCTGAAAGCCTGTGGCTGTGTGATGTAGTCTCACCTAAAAACCCGACGAAACTAACATAATATCCGTGTTTGCTAAGAGACAAGCAGTGATACTGCATCCGAGGACTGCGACCGACGTCCCCTAAAACCAGCACACATACCCGCCGCTCAGTCCCACAGTCCCGCTGCCTCAACCTCCGCAACCACAGCGACAAGAGCACGATAAAAATATTCAGACACACGAGGGTCCATATCACATTTGAACCAGTCAGATAGAAGAACCAACAAAAAGCCACAACTAGAGCAGAAAGTGTCAAACAAGCCGCACCGGCGCCGTGGGTCGCCATATTTGTTTGTGATGACGTGGCTGAGATGGGGAGGAGCTTTAGATTTAAAGGGGCAGAGTTTATGATGCGTTCAGGGACAGTCTGAAAACGTTACACTTTGGTGCATCCATCTCTTTTTATTTTATTGGCCTCCACTTTGAATGTCAGTTTTATTATTTCCCCAAACACCCGAGAGCAAACAAATGGTTACACAGTTAATGGGCCATTACTGGTAAATCGTTTAAGGTGTTTGGTTTACTTATTCTGCCCCCCCTAATGTGAATATTTGATGTTTTCCTTAGCTTTAATTTTTTTGAAATTTAATCAGGCAAAACAAGACATCTGAATATGTTAAGGGAATATTCTATGCATTTTCCACTAACATTTTACTAATATTTTTTTTAGTGACCAAACACTCCATTATTTAAAACAATATAATGAAAATAATTGTTGAGTGTGTGAGGTTGTTTGTCTCTATGTGGCCCTGTGATGGACTGGTGACCTGTCCAGGGTGGACCCCTGCCTTTCACCCAAAGAGAGCTGGGATAGGCTCCAGCAGATCCCTGTGACTAAACGGAAATAAGCGGGTATAGATAAAGGTGATAAAACTATGTCAAAGCTTAGGAAATAACACTACTATTGTCAAGTTCAGTTGCACTTTCCCATTTAATTCATTGGGAAAGGCACTATACTTTATCCAGATGAGGATGAACTAACACCATCTATCCTTACAAGATGTCTGATATGAGAAGAATCTTCACTGTCCTGGTCAGTATCTGGTTCCCGTTTCCCTCTAGAGAGGCTGCACCAGCCTGCTGAAAGGCGACACTCGAGCATCCAGAACCAACATGACTGAGCGGAATTATGAGGAGATCTTCTGCTCCAACATGATGAAGAGCAACCAGGACATCATCAAAGATGGCTTCGCTGAACAGATGGCCGACCTCTTCATTGAAAACAGTGGGCATTTCCAATTCTGGTAGTTTACATGCTTTCAGAAGAGTAGGAAGATAACTGAAACCTCTGTGGGTTTTACAAACACCTAGGTTTATAAAAATAACTGGAGAATGTAAAAATGCACCGTCCAGTTAATAATGCTAAGAAAAGTTGACCTCTTGTTGACATACTGAGGTACATCTCTAGAAAAATTCTAAAAAATACGAAACAGCTCTGATATCAAATGTATTTACTGACTGGAAGGATTTGTCTTAAATTTTTACATGTGTAATGAGAAGCTAAACAACATGTTTAAACTGGATGACTGACTTGAGTTCCTTTGCTCTTTGTCTGCAGTCATGTTTTGTGGATTGGCTGGTTTCTCTGACTTCTACAATGCTGACTGGCTGCAGCACATCCTCAGGCTGCAAGATGAAGAAACTGGCTGCTTTGGGAGAGACAGTGAGAATTATGATAATCATAAATAATCATTTAAATCTGTGAAACCTGTTGCTGAATCTGAAATCTTTTGTGGGTGAATCTCCTACTAAGCCACATTGCCTTAACAACTCAGTTAGTAGTGAGATTTAAACACATCACCTTGTGTTGCACTGCTTTGACCTGCTCTTGACTGGCAGCCTGTGCTCACACAGATCTGCAATGTAGCCCAGTGGTTCCCCATCTTTTCAGTGTGATCATTTGTTTAGATCACAGTTGATGTCTATACATAAATGAGATTCAAAACAAGAAGAATATCAGGAATACATGGCCTTTTACTAAAGTGAGCCAGACTCTAGATTGCAACAACTAGTGAAAATCTAGGTTTATTTGTTACTGAGCAGGTGAGAATAACCCAAGCCAGAGTAAGAACATTATTTGAGATGCTCTATGCAGAAGTTGGATGGATTCTGTTGTTTCTGTCCTCAGGGAACATCATCTCTCAGATCATTGGAGACGAGCTGCTAGAACAGCTGCAGCCTCACAGGAGAGTGAAGAGGAGAGAAAGAGTACTTCAGGGTACGCATAGTTTTCAAGTTCATTTTGTAGGTTACATACAATGGTAAAATGGCCACTTCACTGAAATTCACAGTGATGATCAGTCATAATCTCAAAACAATCAATATGTGCATTATTACTTTGGATTTAGTTTTGTGACATTACTAGTGTGTTACTGGAAGGTTGTGACTATGGTAGGTAGATTTGCTTCTTCTCATTTTAATCCTTTCATTTCTTGTCTCACAGATGGTTGTTCCAGTCACACTACAGCAGTGGCGGTTGGTGCTCTGGGAGGATACCTGAACTACTACCTGACAGAGCAAGACATAACAAAGAGGCCGCTCTCGTGAAGGCCCCCATCCACCCTTCCTCACCCTGCTGCCACACAGCAGCGGTGCAGTCACACAGTGTTGTATATTATCAGGTAGAGATTTATTTCATGGCTGGAGATTGACCCCGGACATGAATATGATCAAATAAAAAGATGGGTTGTGGCTCGTAATGAATTTTATGAATGCTGACAATAAGCATCTCTATAGACCCCTGTATTGTTGAAAATAATTACAAGCCATGTGCCTTTTAAATAGCTTCTTGAAGTTTATCTTATCTTTTTAATTCAGTGATGCTCTAATTCTAAGAAAAACAATCTGAATCCAGTGATACTACAGGTAACTTCAGTTAAAAAGGGTAAATCTGATTTTCAATAAAAAGCTCTACTTGGACTCCAGATGGTGCTGTTGTTTCCATATATAGTCAGAGAGGAAGAATCTTCAGATTGTTTTCAGACTCCATCCATCCATCATCTATGTTCGCTTCTTTCCAACCAATGGTCACAGGGATCTGCTGGAGCCTATCCCAGCTCTCTTTGGGTGAAAGGCAGGTCTCCAGTCCATCACAGGGCCACATAGAGACAAACAACCTCACACACTCACACTCACTCCTATGGGCAATTTAGAGTCACCAATCAACCTGACATACATGCTTTTGGACTGTGGGAGGAAACCAGAGTGCTAAGCACTCAGTCTGCCCTTGTTATCAGAAACTCAAATTCTTAAATTCCTTACACCCACTGAATCTTTGACTGGTACTTCTGTATTTATACGTTTTGTGGTGTGTATGCAAATGAAAAATATTTATTTTAGTTTGTAACTAAAGTTAAAGGCATACACAAAATGCAAATATACAGAAAATAACATACAATGTGGTTGATGCTGCGATTAGCACTATCGCCTCATAGCAAGAAGGTTTCAGGTTTGAATGGCATTCAAACCTGGGGTCTTTCTGTGTGGAGTTTGCATGTTCTCCCCATATCTGTATGGGTTTTCTCCAGGTTTCCTCCCACAGCCCAAAGACATGCCGTTTGGGTTAGGTTAATTGGTAACTCTAATATGTCAATATGGACCAAAATCTCTATTCTAAAGGCAAAAGGGGGTCCAAATTGGCACTAACAAGGTGTACCTAATAAAGTGGCTGGTATGTGTATATTTACTTTTGATTCAGTTTAGTAGAAAAACATCCTAATAAACCTGTAGGATTATGAATAGCATCTTTCAACATCTTATATGCATATGTAGTATACATATTTACAGTATGACTATCGTTACAAAATATTATTTTCATTCAACAACACTTTCCAGATTGAGTTGAAGTTGTTTTGAGTCATTAGGTTTGTGTATATGAGTATGTACAATGTCCCTCACTGTACGCTGCTCACCAGCTGAAGTGGATGGCACAGACAGGCAGACAGCAGCCGAACATGTCCACAACCTTCATGGGCAGATCCAGACCGCTGGACAACTTGTGGAGACAAACACCCAGATCTGCTGAAGCTGCAGGACCAAGCATAAACACTGTCTGATTAAAAAGGGGTGGCTGGAGTTTTGCAGTTCAATGAGCAAATATTTCCTATTTATTAAATTTTAATTTTCAATTTATTTTATTTGTATAGCTCCAAATCACAGTACAATCATCTCAAGGCACTTTACAAAAAATAAAAACAAACCCAACCGAACCCCAAAAAATCCCTTATGAGCAAGCACTTGGTGACAGTGGAGAGGAAAAACTCCCTTTAACGGAAGAAAAAACCTCCAGCAGAACCGGGCTCAGTTTGGGCGGCCATCTGCCTCGACCGGTTGGGGTGAGTGGATAGAGCAGAGAGAAAAGAACAGCAACAATAAACAGCAAATAGAAACTGCAGGTTGGTGGGACCAGTAACTGCACATCAGCAATATACAGCTCCAGGACCAGGGACACCTGCAGAAGGTACAGAGAGAACAGAGAGAGAGGGAGAGGGGGAGAGAGCACAAACTAGGGGAGAGAGAAGGCACAAAGTTTGTGACATTCAATGGAAACATATGCATGAGAGAGAGAATAGAGGAGAGGACTGTGTCATTTATAATCTTTACCTACTTGCATTAATTTGGAACTGCAAACACACATCTATGCATATGCAGGTTTAAATTTATTAAGTCATCTTAATGGGTTCTTAAATATTTAAATTTCATCGATTATGGGCATTTTTCACAAATATTTTCTTTACTGGCCAAACAATCAATGATTAAAAAAATAGTATGCAAATTGTTGGTTACAGTGTTACAGTGGAATAATTGAACGCAGATCAAGATAATTAACTAACATGCAGAAAAACAAGTGGAAACAAGTTGAGAAAACATGAACCACTTCAATATAAAATACAACGAAGGTCTTGAAACGAGATTTTGACACAGTCCCTCTACAAAATCAAGACTATAAGATGGATTAGAGATCACCTGACATAACTGACTTTGTATTCAGAGGTACAAATTTCTAAAAAAATTGATATGGAGTAAATGTAGGGCTTTTGGGGGCTCTGAGGTCTGGGGCACCTGAGCAAGTTTCTTCCTTTATCCAGCTGCTGATTCATTGTTGCTAGAAACCAGCTATTCCTCAAATGGACAAACGTTTGATAATAACTGTAAATAAATGTAGTGGAGCACAGTGAGGTACAACAGTTCCATCTGAACTGTGTGTAAAGTATAAAATTAAAATGCCTACCTCAAAACTGATATATACTGGGATTTCATAATAGCAGCACCCTCTGACGTCACGGTTGTTTCCTCCCTCCGTCTCCTCACTTTACTCCCCCATTAGAGGAGAGGCAGCAGGACTTCCCCGCTTCTCTCCTGTTTCTGTCAGAGAAAACTGTCCCGCTTCTTTCAGGCTGGATCTGTCCGAGTGAGGACATGCGGGGTGCACGGCTCCAGCTGGCCGCGGTGCTGGCTCTGTTTGCCGCAGTGTTCGGGTCGCGGGCGGAGGTGATCGATGAGATCCTAAGCAGCCTCTCCAGGGGAGCATCCTTCCTAGAGCGGCAACATGAGCACATCAACCTGGACGGGGTGGTCGGGTTCTTCATGCTGCAGGGTAGGTTCCCAACTCCTGCGCTGTAAGCAGGCTGCAGCTGCACAGGTCCCCTGTCTGAAAACAGACTCCTTTCAGCTGCAACCTGGCAAATGTCTGTTAGTTTGTCACGGGTGGGTTCAGCCAAAGTGGGTGCGAAAAGTAAATGAGTAGACCTACATTTACTGAGGTTTTATACTGTGCTTATTTCTGATGAGGTACGATTTACAAATGTCCTGCAAGCTGTAAATGATGGCTTCACTAGTGGTTAATAAAACATTAATGCATTACATATCAGTTATATGCCATTAAAACAACTTGTGATGAAGAAAAGAATGACATCCGCACTTTTAAGCTAGAAAAATAAATATTTCACATTTGTTCACTAAAATCATTATTTGATTGGCTTTGACTAAATCCATTTCACAACAATGCATCATACTGTGAATGTGAACAATCAGTTTACAAATGAATTTTGGTCCTGATGTCTTTCAGACCTTTACCAGAAACAAACAGTCCAACAGTCCCTTGGACAGGTCTCCCTCTAGTTCTGAAAAGACCATGTGCCATGCTGGAAGAGGGTTTTCTACAACCTGGCAACCTAAACACTGTTGTTATTAGCTATTATTAACTGATCTGGAAGGCATTAGCAAATGATATTTTTAACCAGCAATACAGACATTAACCTCAGCATATAAACCTTTTATGTATTTCCATTTATACAATGGAGCAAGTTCTGAGCAAAATCTTGTAGTTTCTACTGCATTACATTTATTGGTAGATGTAGTTTCTGGTTCCTTTTGAGATAAAGATTTTACAGATGTATAAAATATATAGTCTATTTGACAAACTTATGAACTACAATGCATGGTTTAGGGATTAAACCAGTGGCTTCCAACCTTTTTAGCTTGTGGTGAAATCTTAGTAATAGTAGCCTACATTTACTCAAATACTGTACTTAAGTACAGGACTTTACAATACTTACTTATCTCAGTATTTCCATTTTACTATACTTTATGCTTCTGCTCCACTGCAGTTCAGAGGCTGAAGCACTGATGACAAAACATCTAAAACAATCTAACAAAACAAGCCAATAATGTTGTCAATAAACAGAAACATTTTACTGCGGAACAATTTTGTACAGTAAATAATCAGTATGTGTTAAATAAAAATGTGTTTTTGTTTGACCAACTGCTTCTGACTCTTGTCTGTTTTGTGTCATAGCTGAACTGAAAGAAGCGGTTCGGACGTGGCCTCACACTGACCCAGTCAGTTGGGCTCAGAGAACCTCCACCGTTGCTCTGATCAAACGTCTTGAGGAAAGTCTTGACAAGGCTGTTGCTGCCCTGCAGCAGGATGACCCCAAATATTACAGAGGTGAGATTTACAGCTTCATAGATTTCCCAGAAATCCTGTGGTATTGTGTCAATTGCTTTGGGAAAAGGCAAATTCATTATCATATTAAAGTATACGTATATACCTTAGAGTATAAACAAGTTAAAGACTTGCTACGTTTTCTATAGTAAATATATTACTGTAAAAGCTACTCAACAGTCATACAGGAGAACACCCCAAACTGGAAATACATAAGAATTTAAATAAGTGGAAAGGGCTAGTAAATCCAAAAAACACAAGTAAATGGTGGCAGCGATTTTCAACCAAGTCACAGTAAGTCATGCCTTTTTTGCAGTGAAAAATGGTATTAAACTGTTTTTTAAAGGTATTGCGTTATGGTCCAAGCCCCTTTCTGGTCCCTGGCTTTTATCTACCCATCCATCCATCCATCCATCCATCCATCCATCTATCCATCATCTATACTCGCTTATTCCAATTTAGGATCACAGGGATCTGCTGGAGCCGATCCCAGCTCTCTCTGGGTGAAAGGCAGGGGTACACCCTGGACAGGTCACCAGTCCATCACAGGGCCACATAGAGATAAACAACCTCACACACTCACACTCACTCCTATGGGCAATTTAGAGTCACCAATCAACCTGACATACATGTTTTTGGACTGTGGGAGGAAACCAGAGTACCTGGAGAAAACCCACACAAGCACAGGGAGAACATGTAAACTCCACACAGCACTTAGTTAAAGCAACCTTGGCAGCAATCACAGCCTCAAGTCTATTTGGGTATGATGCAACAAGCTTTGCACAATTGAACTATGGGATTTTCTACCATTGTTCTTTGCAAATCCTCTCCAGGTTGGTCAGGTTGGATGGGGACAGTCAGTGGACAGTCATTTTCATATCTCTCTAGAGATGTTTGACAGGGTCCAAGTCAGGGCTCAGGCTGGGCCACTCTAGGACATTCAAAGTTGTTCCTAAACTACTCCTCCTCTTGGCTGTGTGCGTAGGGTTGTCATGTTGGAAGGTGAGGTCCTGAACACTGGGGGACAGGTTTTCACTGAGGATATCTCTGTACATTGATCCATTCAGCTTTCCTTCAACCCTGACCAGTCTCCCAGTCCCTGCTACTGAAAAACTAACACCCCCACAGCTTGATGCAGCCACCACCATGCTTCACTGTTGGGATGGTATTGGGCAGCTGGTGAGAGTTGCCTATTTTCCTCCAGACATAATGTTTAGAACTGAGGCCAAACAGGTCAATCTTGGTTTCATCAGACCAGAGACTCTTGTTCCTCACAGTCTGAGAGTCCTTCAGGTGCTTTTTTGCAAACTCCAAGTGGCTTTAAAGTTTTTTGCAGGACTGGCTTCATCTAGCCACTGTGCCATAAAGACCAGGTTGGTGGAGGCTGCAGTGATGGTTGTCCTTCTGGAGCTTTGTCCCTGTCTCCACACAGGATCTCTGGAGCTTAGTCAGAGTGACTTGTTCTTGGTCACTTCTATTACTAAAGCCCTTCTCCCACAATTGATCAGTTTGGCTGAGAGACCAACGTTTGGAAGAGTCCTAGTTGTGCTAAACTTATACCATTTGAGCACACTGTGTTCCTGGGAACCTTCGGTGCAGCAGAAAGTTTTTGTAGCCTTTCCCAGCTCTGTGCCTATCAACAATCCTGTCTCTGAGCTCTGCAGGCAGTTCCTTTGACCTCATGGCTTGGTTTTTGCTCTGATATACATTTCCAGCTGTGAGCGCCAATCAAGGTGTAGAAATGTCTCAGCAACGATCAAGAGAAATGGGAGGTCCTGAGCTAGTGTAGATTAATGACCCTAGAGGTGTACAGGCCCTCGATGGTAGGTAGGTTGGCAGCAGTGATTCTTTCTGCAGCCCGTTGAAGTCTGTTTCTGTCGTGTTTGGATGCTGAACCAAACCAAATAGTGACGGACGAGCAGAGAACAGACTTAATGATTCCCCTGTAGAACTGTACCAGCAGCTCCTGGGGCAGGTTATACTTCCTGAGCTGACGTAGAAAGGACATCCTTAACTGTGTCTTCTAGATGGTGGAGCTGATGGTGGTTGTTCACTTCAGGTCCTGAGAGATTGTGGATCCCAGAAACTTGACGGTCTTCACTGCTGATACAGTGTTGCTGAGTGTGGTGGTGGTGGTGGGATTGCATTAAGGGGGCTCCTCCTGAAGTCTACTGTCATCTCCAGTTTTTTTTAGCGTGTTAATCTCCACATTGTTGTGACCACACCACAGAGCCAGCTCTTTAACCTTCTGTCTATAAGCAGACACATCACCATCTCAGATAACACAGATGATGATACCTGCTGCCTCTGGTCTGTCAGAAAGCTTGTTATCCATTGACAGGTGGGGGCTGGCACAGAGAGCTGGATGAGTTTGGACAGGAGGATATTCGTTGAATGCCAACCTGAAGTCCACAAACAGGACCTAAGCATAGGTCCCTGGGGAGTCAAGATGTTGCAGGATGTAATGCAGTCCCATGTTGACTGCATTACACCGACCTGTATGTAAACTAGAGGAGGTCCAGCAATGGGCCTGTGATGTCCTTCAGGTGGGTCAACACCACTCTCTCAAAGGACTTCATGACCACAGATGTCAGGGCAACAGGTCTGTAGTCATTCAGTCCAGTGGTGGAGGGATTCATAGGAACTGGGATAATTGTGGATCATTTGAAGCAGGATGGCACTTCACACAGTTCCAGTAATGTGGTAGAGCTATGTGTAAAGATGGGTGCTAGCTGGTCCTGTTTCAGAAAGGAGGGGGACCATCCAGTCCTGGTGCTTCCCTGATTCTCTGCCTTTATATATTGTCAGGGGTGAGCTTCCAGAAGTAGGGGGAGAGGGTGAGAGATGTTCCTTCCCAAATCTACAGCAGAACTCATTCAGGTCGTCTACCAGCAGCGTGGAGGACAGAGCAATAGGTGTCCTTTATTACAGTGTAGCCTTGGTCCAGTCTGTTTTTGTCCCTAGTGGGACAAATGGTGTGTTGTTTGCATTTGGTCAATTTAGGAGTGAGATTTGCTCTGTAAAATTCCCTAAAACAGTGAGCAGGGAGTCTGAGTGTTTTTATTCCATCCATGTAATCTGGTCGGCCAGGTGCTGTAATGCTGCGCTAACGCAGGCCTAAGGCAGGATGTAAACACCGACCTGAATGAATGAAGAAAACTCCCATAGCAAATAAAAAGTTAAAATTAATGGAAAGGGCTTCCAGGTTGGTGCTACAGATTTTTACCAACATTGTGATATCAAGTGTCAGGGGAAGATATTTTTCAACTGTGTGTTTTCTCAAGAGAGCACATCACTTGCAGAAAAGAATATTGTTGAGTTACAGTTCACTGACAATTTTTCCACCCCCGTGTCTTGCGCAGAGTTTGAGCCACTGCTCTCATGGGATTTCTGGTTGATGCCTCAGGAATGGAGCACAACAGATCACAGTCTGGTCTACCCCTCCACCATAACCAGTGACTGTTATGACGAGCTGCTCAGTGACAAATGTCTCACCCTGCTGCTGGGAACCTGGTACAAACACACACTACCATCACAACAGTAACACAACAACACCTCCAACGTGTTACCTGCAGAAATAAAAAAGCATCGGCTATAGATATTGTTTGGAGTTTTTCTGCCATCAGTTTCACTTTAAACAGTGTTTTCTACTTTATAACTTTTTTAAATCTCAACTTTAGCTTGATGAGACTTCATGCAGTATAAGAGAATTTGCACATGCTAGTAAATAGTATACTAAGAAAATCCACCCTTAAGTATATTTTCATTTATAGATGATATAGCTGGTAACTGCAAAAAGATTCCATTAATATAATAAAAATGTCAAATGTGTCAAAAGTAAATATCAATTGAAAAACAAACAAAAAAGTCTGAATGAACTCACCGGAGTGATGTGTGTACATATCTGAGCAGGAAAATTAATGGAACACCCTGCATTGTCACCAAGCCATGTCGGGACCCCATGACTCGTTTTGGTTGTCCACGCTACTCTCTGTCCCACCAGCTGCTCTACTTCATCCTTGGAAAAATGGTGAGTCTTCCAACAAAACAAGGCAAAAAAGACACATAAAGCCATCCAGCCTCTCCTGACCAACATGTGTGTTATATCTTAATCCTCTGTTGCACAGAGCTATAATATATTGATCTCTTTCTTGGAACATTGTGTGAGGATCAAAGGTGCAACCTTGAAGTGGTTCAGGTCATACCTATCTGAGAGGAGTTTTAGAGTAAGCCTTGGGGACCCCACCTCATCCACTGTGCCACTCACATGTGGTGTACCCCAATGCTCGATTCTTGGGCCCATCCTGTTTTCTTTGTACCTGCTTTTCTTTCGCTCTGTTTTAAGAAAATATGGTATCTCTTTTTATTTTTATGCTGATGACTCTAGGATCTATGTACTTTTAAAAAAGAATGACAGGAGCTCTTTTAAAATGTTTTAGATTGTTTTAATGATATTAAAGCCTGGCTGGCTCCTAACTTTTTAAAGTTCAATGAGAGTAAAACAGGTAATTGTTTTTAGCCCTAGGAACACCTCCTCTGTTTCTCTTTCGGACCTGGGCCCACTTAAGCCATATGTCAAGCCTATGGTGACAAACCTTGGTGGATGGACCCTCACTTTAAACTGGACAAACAGATTAACAATGTTGTTAAAGCTGTTTTTTTATCAACCGTGACTTTTGTACAAAGTAAAACCATTTTTATCTATGTCAAATTTTGAATCTGTCATACATGTCTTTGTCAAAACATGGCTTGACTATTGTAATGCCTTGTATACAGGTGTCAGTCAGTCTCCACTCTCTGACTTACAGCTAGTACAGAACGCTGCAGCCCAATTCTTAAGCGGTACCCTAAAGCATGAGAATATTATACCTGTCCTTGCTTCTCTTCACTGACATCCAGTCCAATTTAGAGTTGATTTTAAGATTTTATTGTTTGTTTTTAAAGCTCTTAATAGTCTTGCCCGATTTTATATCTTGGAGCTTTTAAATACCCACACCCTTGCTCAGTTCCTCAGGTCAACTAATTAGCTGCTCCCAGAGATTCCAAAGACCAGAATCAGGAGCAGAGGAGACCATACATTCTCAGTCATGGAGCCTATGCTTTGGAATAAACTTCTCCATTTGAGATAAGCCTCTAGCCTGTTTTTAAAAAACATCTCAAAACCCACAAAAAATTCAGCGGGTTCATTAATTGGAAATAATTGGAAGTGAATATCCACAGTAAAGTTTATAGAACTTGGTTATCGAAATGTCAATGCTGATTATGATTAAAGATCATAAAACTATGTCAAAGCTTAGGAAATAACACTTCTGTTGCCAAGTTCAGTTGCACTTTCCCATTTAATTCATTGGGAAAGGCACTATACTTTATCCAGATGAGGATGAACTAACACCATCTATCCTTACAAGATGTCTGATATGAGAAGAATCTTCACTGTCCTGGTCAGTATCTGGTTCCCGTTTCCCTCTAGAGAGGCTGCACCAGCCTGCTGAAAGGCGACACTCGAGCATCCAGAACCAACATGACTGAGCGGAATTATGAGGAGATCTTCTGCTCCAACATGATGAAGAGCAACCAGGACATCATCAAAGATGGCTTCGCTGAACAGATGGCCGACCTCTTCATTGAAAACAGTGGGCATTTCCAATTCTGGTAGTTTACATGCTTTCAGAAGAGTAGGAAGATAACTGAAACCTCTGTGGGTTTTACAAACACCTAGGTTTATAAAAATAACTGGAGAATGTAAAAATGCACCGTCCAGTTAATAATGCTAAGAAAAGTTGACCTCTTGTTGACATACTGAGGTACATCTCTAGAAAAATTCTAAAAAATACGAAACAGCTCTGATATCAAATGTATTTACTGACTGGAAGGATTTGTCTTAAATTTTTACATGTGTAATGAGAAGCTAAACAACATGTTTAAACTGGATGACTGACTTCCTTTGCTCTTTGTCTGCAGTCATGTTTTGTGGATTGGCTGGTTTCTCTGACTTCTACAATGCTGACTGGCTGCAGCACATCCTCAGGCTGCAAGATGAAGAAACTGGCTGCTTTGGGAGAGACAGTGAGAATTATGATAATCATAAATAATCATTTAAATCTGTGAAACCTGTTGCTGAATCTGAAATCTTTTGTGGGTGAATCTCCTACTAAGCCACATTGCCTTAACAACTCAGTTAGTAGTGAGATTTAAACACATCACCTTGTGTTGCACTGCTTTGACCTGCTCTTGACTGGCAGCCTGTGCTCACACAGATCTGCAATGTAGCCCAGTGGTTCCCCATCTTTTCAGTGTGATCATTTGTTTAGATCACAGTTGATGTCTATACATAAATGAGATTCAAAACAAGAAGAATATCAGGAATACATGGCCTTTTACTAAAGTGAGCCAGACTCTAGATTGCAACAACTAGTGAAAATCTAGGTTTATTTGTTACTGAGCAGGTGAGAATAACCCAAGCCAGAGTAAGAACATTATTTGAGATGCTCTATGCAGAAGTTGGATGGATTCTGTTGTTTCTGTCCTCAGGGAACATCATCTCTCAGATCATTGGAGACGAGCTGCTAGAACAGCTGCAGCCTCACAGGAGAGTGAAGAGGAGAGAAAGAGTACTTCAGGGTATGCATAGTTTTCAAGTTCATTTTGTAGGTTACATACAATGGTAAAATGGCCACTTCACTGAAATTCACAGTGATGATCAGTCATAATCTCAAAACAATCAATATGTGCATTATTACTTTGGATTTAGTTTTGTGACATTACTAGTGTGTTACTGGAAGGTTGTGACTATGGTAGGTAGATTTGCTTCTTCTCATTTTAATCCTTTCATTTCTTGTCTCACAGATGGTTGTTCCAGTCACACTACAGCAGTGGCGGTTGGTGCTCTGGGAGGATACCTGAACTACTACCTGACAGAGCAAGACATAACAAAGAGGCCGCTCTCGTGAAGGCCCCCATCCACCCTTCCTCACCCTGCTGCCACACAGCAGCGGTGCAGTCACACAGTGTTGTATATTATCAGGTAGAGATTTATTTCATGGCTGGAGATTGACCCCGGACATGAATATGATCAAATAAAAAGATGGGTTGTGGCTCGTAATGAATTTTATGAATGCTGACAATAAGCATCTCTATAGACCCCTGTATTGTTGAAAATAATTACAAGCCATGTGCCTTTTAAATAGCTTCTTGAAGTTTATCTTATCTTTTTAATTCAGTGATGCTCTAATTCTAAGAAAAACAATCTGAATCCAGTGATACTACAGGTAACTTCAGTTAAAAAGGGTAAATCTGATTTTCAATAAAAAGCTCTACTTGGACTCCAGATGGTGCTGTTGTTTCCATATATAGTCAGAGAGGAAGAATCTTCAGATTGTTTTCAGAAACTCAAAATGTTAAAAACCCACACCCACTGGTTTCTATGTAATTGTGCTGCTGGTGGAGCACTAATGGAGTCCTGTCCACAAATCAGGACAGACAGGGTACTACAGGACCTTAACTAATACTTCTATCTTTGTAAGGTTTGTGGTGTGTTGCACTTATAAAGGAAAAATGTTACTTTTAAAATAAGAAGTTGGTAACTTCAGTTAATGGCATTCATAAAATGCAAATACGGAGACAATAATATACAGCGTGGGTGATGTGGTGGTTATCACTTTCACCTCATAGCAGAAAGCAGTGAGTGTCTGTCTCTACATTGGATGGTGGATGGATGAATAACACACAACATGATTCACAGTGAGAAAAGGAAAGTGACTCAGGTTCCTGCTAGGTTTCTGAGTTCAGTCAGAAACTGAGCTGTCACTTCAACACATACAGGCACATTCACACATATACATTGTTAGCTACAGTATCCTACATCTTTCTTACAGGACCTGATTTTTTTCTGTACCTTGGTACTGATATTGGTCACTGAAAGCTTGATTGGAAAATCTATATTAAAAATTCCACTTTTGATTCCACTAAAAAGAAAAACATCCTAATAAACTGGTATTTTAAAGATAAAACTTTGGGGCACTTTTTAAAATTCAAAATAATAATCTTTATTTTCTTTATGTGTTTTTTACATTTTATGTTTTTTTTCTTATCATTTTATGTATTGCATATAAATATAAAGGCGGCTATACAAGCAGCAGTGACCAAAGAGGGGCTGCATGAACCCTTAATGTACTGTATTTGGTGTAGATGAAATTGCAATATACAATATACTTTCATGTACTACAATATGTTAGCAGAATAAACACATCTAGAAAAGCTTGAAAATCTGCTCCATTTCTTTTTTCCTCTGTAACATTGAGTTTTGGTGATAATTATCTATGATTACATTAGTACTCACAGGACTGCAGTGTAGCTGGGGTCAAAATGTGAAAAGAACACAAACTGATTATGTAACATGCTGTTGAAGCATGTGAGGATTTTATACTTCAGCCCAAACTTCCCCC
The DNA here is from genome assembly GCF_900324485.2 of Mastacembelus armatus. Taxonomy (NCBI): domain Eukaryota; kingdom Metazoa; phylum Chordata; class Actinopteri; order Synbranchiformes; family Mastacembelidae; genus Mastacembelus; species Mastacembelus armatus. The sequence continues at coordinate 7,179,985 of NC_046640.1, forward strand.
AGCAGAATTCAACTTCTCTGGGTTGAGAGACAAAATTAACCCCAAAGCTGCTCAAAGGAAGAGAGTAAATGAAAATGGTTGAGGTTCTAAGAAACATAATGTTGCAGAGCAGGTCTGACTCATATCAGCAATTTTAAGTGATACAATCATTACTGATTAAGCTGATTGATTCAACTTTAGTTCGCTTACCCTTTGAGTTGAAGACATTAAAAAAGTGACATTACTGATCTAATAAATGAAGGTCAGCAGACCTTAGAAGTTTAAAGTTTATTAGAAGTTGACACCTGTGTGTCACTTGTTCCAGCCAATGACCTCATAGAACAGTGCTTTGAGTAGTCGCGCCTCATAGGTGACCGTGTTCTTGCCGATGTGAATGCGAATATCCTCAAGAGGCTGCTCGATAATGGCTGGCACCTCCTTACCATAAACTGCAGGTGAGACAGAACAAAACCCAGAGTGTTACAGAAAAATATGAAATATCTTAAGGCCCAGTCAAAGGCTCCTGAAATCATCAATATGTAGGCAGACCTAGACGTGTAATGACTGGCCTAAAGGTAGCAGTAGAGGAAAGGTCACACACACACATATACATATATATATATATGTGTGACCTTTCCTCTACTTTCCTTTTCTCTTATATATATATATATATATATTTTTTTTTTTTAATTTATTTTTTCACTTTTTTCATCTTTTGAATGTAATATTATGTAATATTAAATAACATTTATGTGTGTCAGAGACTGTTACTCACCCTCGCAGTGCTCTAGGAACTGAATACACTCCTGTACCACAGCATCTCTCAGCATGACCATGTGTTTGGACATGTTCTCCAGCAGAGAGAGGAAACAACGCTTGGCATAGAACCATGTGTCTGTCCCCAGCTACACACGCACACGCACGCGCACGCACGCGCACGCACGCACGCACGCACGCACGCACACACACACACACACACACACACACACACACACACACACACACACACACACACACACACACACACACACACACACACAAACTTTTTACTCTCATGTAATCTTAAAATAACAGGACTAAAAGCCTGTCTTTCCTGTGTCATTGTTTTAACTAATTTTTCTACAAGGACGATATGTGATAGTGCCATTCGCGAAACTGCCTGATGGAACAAGACATGGTGGTCAGGAAAAGTTGGCGTGACTGTATGTCTCATCAGGATTCACATTCCTGAGCTCCTCTCAGCTTTGACTGAATGCAGCTCTATGGTGGTGACTGTTGTGAGGATAAAAGGGCAAACACTCAGAATGACGGCTTGTGTTCTCAGCTGGAGCTTAGTGGACTCAGCTGCAGCCAGAGTTGGGACTGGATGAGATTAAAGGTCCCAAAAAGAGCAGCTCAACTTTGGAGAAAGCCCTTGGTGAGAGGATCATGGCCGGCTCAGATAGTTATTTCTTGTTCAAAACTGACATTATCTGATATTCATCTTTCAGATGGAACACTGTAAATCTAAACACTTTTGATAAAATTATTTTTGTATTCATTTATGATCTCCTGTCCATCTCGCAGCCTGTTCAAATACTGCCTACAACTCTTGAAAAACAATGGCCTGAAAATCCTTAAAAATGTGTTACTGTTGCGACAAACTTTTTCGGGAAAAAAATCTCACAGAACAATAAAATGGCTGACCTTCTTATTGTATGGCTCCAGGCTCTTGATCACACGAGATATACCAAAGTCATAGTTCCCCTTGGCACAGTACAGTGTCCTGAAAGAAAAACACAATTTCAGAATGCTATTTTTATAAAGCTCCTATTAATCATCAATTTGCTCCAACAGACCTGAACTGAACTAAAAATTGAACTACTTACAATTCCCTTTGCAAGAGCAGATTTTCAGCATAGAGTTACTGTATGGATTCAACTTTATACCACATACTGTACATTCACTTTACAGGTCTATCCAATTTGCCATTCTGTTATGTGGTGCATAGTGTTTTCTTGATTTGCCGCATTTGCCATTTCCAGGTCAGTAAAAGTGACATGCAGTTTCATGCGCTGAATTTAAATGGAGCAGTGACTATGTCCATGCAGCACAAACTGGCAATGTGCCAGTCTAGCTTTGGTATTTACCCACCTTCATTGTCCAAACGTTTGACTGGTACTGTACACAATGTATAAAGAGTGGTCTGTAAAAGTGAGTACTGATATTTCATAATTTATTAGAGTTATGAGGATGAAAAATAGGAATGAAACAGAAAAGCAGAAGCAAATCCCAAACAGCTTCCATCATAACCCTCTGCTGCCAAAACGTGTGTAATCAGGCCCTCAGTTAGTTTTTACAGCAAGATTAGCGAAAGACAGCAGCTGGAACTCACCCAATCACCAGGTTGACAATGCAGAGGTGGAAGACCTTCTTATCTGGGTCATCATAGGAAATCTGCTCCTCCTCTTTCTCTATCTTCCTCATCAACTCTTCAGCCTGTTAGATCAGGGCATGAGAGGAAAACAAAGAAGTGAACAATTATGACATTTTTAAAACTAAATGACCACCTTCCCCAAATTCACCCATTGCACATAATGTACCAATGTCAGTGACGGCTGCCTGCTTGTGCTGATACAAAGCAGATTGGGTTTAGCAATTTCTCAGCAAATTTTGTCACTCAGCATATACAGATTTAGACTCACCAGGCTAATGGAGTGCATGTAAACATGTTTACATGTGTAACCTGGTTTCTCTGATAACCTGATTTGAGTGCATATAAACCTATAAAATGAACTAAATATGAAACAAATGAACAATACAAGAAGACTAGGATAATAAATTTACTGCTCCATAGTCTGAAGCTTAGCAGCACCACACAAAGCAGAATGATACTTCATTTCTGTTAATGCCTCAGTAAAAATGCTGTTTTTCTATGACCAAAGACACAGGTACAGAGTGGCCATACACAACTGCCATTGTCTCAAATGGTAGCAGTATTGCACATTACCTCTTCATTCTGGCTGGTCATGATGTAGGACACACACAGGTTGGCCAGGACCACAGCGCTAACGTTCAGGATCTATACAAACACACAGAGGAAGACACACAGATTTATCAACATTTCCAACATCATTTGTCAAACAGTACCTACATTTCTAATGCATGGCTGCTACCACTTATTTTTGTGTAATTTATTGTATATTTTCAGTCAGCACAATCAATTTTCTCAACATGGCTGAGATCTTTTGAGCCCTTTCTTACTTACATTAATTTCTTTAGTGACAATCATTCACATTAGAAAATAAAAGCAGCTGCTGAGATTTTAGAAGATGCAGTAGTTGACATGACTGTCAACTGTTCTCCAAAGAACAGCAAAGAATCAAACCACTAGAAAAAAACTGAAAATGTAGATGTTAGATGTAAAATGCAATACCAAACTCTGACCATAACTTCACAGATATAGGAAAACAAGGGTGTCTGAATAATATTAGTAATTTTCTCATTTCTTGTGCCTTTTCAGTGAGGAAAAGAAGCCTCAGTTTGTCGTGACTTGATTTTATGTCAAAATTTTCAGATGCAAGAAATTTAAGAGGTACCACAGCAAACAAACCAACAAATTAAAAATCCCACACAAAAACATCAAAAACAGAAAATCATGGGCACAGATTTCATGCACAGATGTGAAGACACAGCAGAAAATTTAACAAAGAGCTGCCTGTTCTCTAGTTTTACCGAGGGTTTACACTTGCAGGGACATTCCTGAATGTTACACTGCTCCACCTGAACAGAAGGGCAAACTGTCAATGTTTAGTTGTAGTTCAATGACAGTGGTGTTGACAGGTAAATGATCATGAGGCACTCACATTATCGTAATGCTTCTTGACGATGGGCTCGTAGAAGCCGATGGCCTCCTTGTACTTGTTCTGCATGAAAAGCACGTGTGCCACGTTAAGCTTCCAGGTGTCATCCTCATTACAAACCTCCACCGACTTGCGGAAAATCTTCTCCACCATCTGGAAGTTCTCCCGATTCCAGTAGATCTTGGCCTGAGCCATCAGGACTGCAATGTACCTGAGACAATGTCAAGACAATCAGAGGTCCTTGGTGAATTTCCATCTACATGTGACTGTGGATAGAAAAACCAGGTGAACTGATTTTTAAGTTAAGTTCCGCTATTTGTCTAATGACAAAATTATCATCTGTTATTTAATTCAGTGGACTGAACACACCAAGAATATTTCTTATATTTACTATTTTTTGCAGGGCATGAATGCTTTTTATGTTTTTGTCACCTGCCTGTGAAATTGGTGCCATTAAATACAGGGTATACTGCTTTTGAGGCTTTGATAAAAAGACTAGATCGGAAAACATAAAAATATCTGTGCCTCCTTACTTCTCCTGCATCAGGTCGTAATCCTGCAGTGCTTTCTTCTGTGCTTCGTCATCTCGAGCCAGTCTGGCCTCCTGCACCTTAGATAAGAGCAAAACTAATTTGAGCTAAAAATTCTGAACTTCTCCTCATCAAATAGAGTATTCATTTTGCCTTATGAATCAAACCTAGTGAGTGTTTTTTAAGAAGTACACTTCAATCAGCATATAACAGTTTCCTGCTATTACAACTCAGAATCCAGACTAGTGTTTCACTAAAAGTTTTCTGGAATGGATAAACTGACAGATTAGGCAGTATTTGCAAAGGTTTGCAGTTGATTATAGGACAAGACATATTTGACATACATCTCAAAATAAGAGTATTTACAGTAAACAGACCTATAGAAAAATAAACATATATACAGTACAATACATAAAGAAACAAAGAACGTTCTATAAATGTGCATAGTGGAAGGGGAGGGGATAAACAACCTGTTTGGCCAGCTTGCGTAGCTGTTCAGTTAGTTTGGCATTCATCTCATCAAACTTCCTAAAAGCCTGTGAAATAAACAGAGAAATACAAAGATTGCCATTATCGGAGTCAAGATTAATCGATGTTATAAGTGGATAGAAAACAACTAAACAGTTACACAACAAGGTTTAAGCAATTTGATTAGATTTGATACACAATATAGAACTGAACTCTTGAGTTAAATCTGCATTGTGCAGGTTTTTATGATGTAAAAATACTTATCAGAATACATATACAGGTATAGGCATAAATAATGGGCTATGAGCAACACCTTTTAAATTACATAGCCCATCCTCTGTTTACATTAAAATAGTTATTAACACTGCTGTAATTTTAAAACATTTTCACTTTGCTATACCTCCTCTGGTGCTGTCTGGCAGGTCAACAAGGCATCTAGAAATTCATACATGTACTGAAAAGGACAAAAACAAAAGGACAAAAAAAGAAAGATTAATATTTTTGCTAGTTATAAACAGGAAAAGTAAAGAAAACAACAAAAAATGTATAAATCACAAATAATAGGCCATGCTGTGACTTTTTATTAAACACCCTAGTATGAACGCAGAGTGCAACTTACTGGGGCGAGGAACTTGTAGGTGAGATGGGCATTTTCTGCCAGGACATCAGCCGCGAGGTCAAAGTACTGGAGAGAGTGATTGAATGCAGCCGAGACATTAATACCATTTTAATTAAAACTCACACCTCTCTGCAGTTCTCTGTGTTTTGAGGTCTTTCCACTAAGACTCACACCACATGAGTCCAAATCCTTTTAAAAACATTGCTACTCCCTGCAGAGACCCTCACTGGTGTACAGTATGGTGGAAATAGTGCACTCAGTTCCTCATGTACTAGAGGGTGTCATGTTTTTGAAGGAGAAACCCAATGATAAAACTCTGTATGATGAAGACAGCTCTACAGTGCTGACACTGTTGTGAAGTCCTGTACAATCTTAAAATAACCTGTATAAACACAGTTGTTTTTTTCAGTTGCCAAATGAGATTAATTGAATGGAAATTTTTTTCTTTATTCACACTAATTAAAGAGTCTAATAAAACACTTTAATAACGTACAACAAATAGTGTACAACTGTATACTTTTTATTCAGCAGAGCAGAAGTTGTTGGAAGCCTCATTAGCATCCGTGTGAAAAGTTTGTCCCGTATTCAATAGAGACAACACCCATTTAAAACCACCCCAATATTCAAACACTTTGACCTAATGAAGATCTAACTTCAAAAAGAAAAATAGTCTTTTTGTAGTAAGTGTGCAGGTGTCACTTTTTTTACTGGTGCTGTTTTTAATAGCCTCAAACCTACAGTATATATGATGTGCATATAATTACACATCTAGTGTTAAACACAGTGACAATGAAAGCATAGATGTTATCAACTGCAGTTAGTAATGACCATTCTGACAGAAGATATGAGATGTGTGAATGAGGTGATTTGAAAAAACACTACTGTGAATAATACTCAAACATTAACAACGTTTGTTGAGCCTCCACAGCCTGAATGCAGAAGTTCTGAGTAGTATTTAAGACCAGTCATGTCTGTTTGCTTATGATTATAAATTATCAATCCTGATTTACTATTTTTTAATTACTGTAGATGAAATTAATTTATTCATTTACTAGAATATCAAAACATATGAAACTGCAAATTTGACTGGGCTGACTACAGTTCAACATCTTCCTCTGCAGACAGGTTGCTTGGTCTTCAGTAATGAAATGTGGAAAATTGATTTCATTGGCAGAGAACTTTTGCTTTTCTCTTCTTGTTAAAGATGATGTTTATTATTGGAGCCTAGTAGGTTTAGTTTGGTGATGTGGAGATTTAAAGGATGCCTCGTGCCTCGTACCTCGTGCTTGCAGTACAGCAGCAGCAGGTTTCCAAAGGTGACAGGGGGGAAGGAGGGCTGCTGTAGCAGGAATGCCAGCTTTTCAAAACCCTCAGATGGCTTTGTGTCCATGTTCAACAGAGCCTGATTGTGGAGTGTCACTGGGTCTAGTTCCTGGCAAAACACATGCAGGCATCAAAATATTTAGCATGGGAACACTACATTTAGTGGCCAGTTAATTAGGTACACCTAGCTAAATTACATTACAACATCCTTCCATCCATCCACCTGCTTATTCCTAACCAGGGTCACAGGGATCTGCTGGAGCCTATCCCAGCTCTCTTTGGGTGAAAGGCAGGGGTCCACCCTGTACAGGTCACCAGTCCATCACAGGGCCACATAGAGTCAAACAACCTCACACACTCACACTCACTCCTATGGGCAATTTAGAGTCACCAATCAACCTGACATACATGTTTTTGGACTGTAGGAGGAAACCAGAGTACCTGGAGAAAACCACACAGAAAGGCCCCTGGTGGATTATGAACCCAGGGCATTCTTGCTGTGAGGCAACAGTGCTAACTGCTAAGCCAGCGTGCTGCCATATATAACAACATTATAATTATAATTATTAACACTATAATCTCATGAGTAAATCCAGTGCATTGCTTGGCTGTTATAGTATGGGTGTACCTAATAAACTGACACTCACTATATGTTTGGCAAAAAAAAAAAAAAAGAATTCTCTGTAAACGTACTAAAAAAAAGTGTTTGATTTAGGCAATTATTTAATTTTTTATTTTTTGTTTGGCAATAGATGACTCTGAACATTAAGTGAACAATCAATGCTTATGACACCGACAGACATAATAAAATCATTAATTTCTTTTCATTCTCCTTACAAAGATGCAACTAAGTTCCACTAGGGGGCACTAGTTGTGCACCTCTCTGGTTGAAAAGAGTCATGAGTCAGAGGCAGTGACAAACTAGTCTAAGGACAGTGCCCCATCTGTACATTATAATTTTAATGAATCACTTTAAAGGCGATAACTATCATCATTACTTCTATTTAAGCCTTCACATCATTGTCTCTATTTTAGTATTCTATTGAGATTCCTTATCTCCAGGCATTCAGTGGGGCAGGTCCAGGCAGGTTTAATGCAGATTTCAACAGAATAATCACACAAAGCCAAAGGGTGTAAAGAATCCAGATACACACAAGGAGATACAGTGGAAGTAAAGAGGTGATGATTGTTACCTCCTCCGATCTTGGAGGCATGTCTGTCAAAGCTTCCTGAGCTCCTTTCACTATAGGAATACACAAAAGCAAACAGAAAATCAGTGTTCATTTTAGCACACATAGCATCAATGTTTCACCTACAAATTACTTTAATCCACTTAATCTGCCATTAATCAAAACTTATATGAAGGATTATGGTTTTTTTTGTAAACAAAAGATATTGTATGTTTACATTCACAGGTTCTCACCAAAATACACTGTGTATCTTTGAGTTCTGACAACTTGTTGAGCACATTTCCTTCCTCGTGAAACATTTAATGTTTTCCTGATTACTGACTCACCGCTTTGTTTATGTCCATGTGCGCCAGCCCACAGACTTCTGCCTTAGCTCATAAAACATTTCACTGCTAGTGTTCAGAGACTTCACAGAGTAACTTTAAATTGGTGATACTTTAAGTAGAAGGTTGAATAAAACAGATCAACGCAAAAGAGATTCTGAAATTTTTAACACAATTTAAGATGAAAATTGAAATGTAAACTATAAAACAATGATTGTAAACAGAGCAAGTAATTTGGAAAGGGACTGTGCAGTTATAGTTAGTAAGCTCCTTAATCACTAGATTACCATGACGTTTTCTTCTTCAACTTCTTTTAAAATCTACATCCCTAAAGCTTGGATTCAGATCTAGCCTGGCCTCAAGCACCTTTATCTTCCTGTCCTGTCTTAGAAAGAACATATTGCAGGTGATGTACTGTAGCTCCCTGTCATTCTGACAAAGCAGTTGTTTGATGTGGACTTCAGACACCCTCCTTTCCTGCTAGTTGCCCTCTGATCACTATTCTTTAAAGCTTTACTTTAATAATGTGTCAAAGAATTGAGCAAGGAGGGAGCACAACTTCTCTTTTGAAGATAAAAGTATGCGGTACAAGCCCTTTTCCACATGATTTCTATCGCTCTCTACCAGTTTCTCTCTTCCATTTACAAACTTCTCAGTTCTGTGAAAATGGTGGGATTTGGGCTTGAATGAGAAAAAAAGAATTTCCATGACATGCTTGACTAGCTACAGGTGGTAGCATATTGTGAGTACAGTCACTGAGGATAAGCAAGTTCAGCTGACATGTGTAAATTAAATTTGTTTAAATTGCTGCTGGAAATCTGTGAGCGGTACAGTGGCTGTAGAGTTTTTCTTTAATAAATAGGTTGCTTTATCTTCATCAAAATCATAGAGATTTTGATGGAGATTCCAGTGGGAAGGTATCTTTTAATTTAGCAAAAGATTATTTTTTCTGGGATTTCACATATAAATTTGTAATTGCAGAGAGAAACTAAAATATTATACAGGACCTGCAGGACAATTCTAACTTGGAAAGGCCTTAAGGAAACTGAGACCTTACTTTGACAGTCCTATTTGACTAATTTCAGGTGGATCTGGAGATTTCAATGATGAGTGGCTCTGCAGTGCAGAATTATGGATGAAATGTTGGAATTCATTTTAGTCACCAAAATCTTATCCCTATCTTTAGTGCTAACTGCTCATTTATGTAGCAATTCTGTAAGTGATGCTCTTTTTAATTCCCTCTTTAGGTATGACTATCTGTGCTAATACTCCTCTGCAGCATAATGCCACAAAGTAAAAACATCCAGCACCTAGACTCTTACTTAGTAAGTAATAAAATGTAAGAAACTACTATCAGCAAAAATAAATTGACTAATCATTATAAGCATCATATTTTATAGACATTACACATTTTTGTGTGAAACATCCTTATCTTGAAATACTGAAGTAAAGTCCAGGTTCCCCAAACTGTACTGTCCTGGAGTGTAAATTACTTTATGGAACAGTTTGTTGTTCATGGTAAATAAAGCAGATACATAAAATATGTCCTACCCTACAGTTGTTTTTCCCAAGAAAGAACAACCTGATCCTTAAGAATAACAAATGTACAAGCACTCAAGACAAGGCTATAGATTAACTCACTGCTGTGTTGTGTTAGCAATGAGGTTTACTCAGAATTATTAAGTCTGAGAATCAAACAAACTGTGACTGTAACTGTTTTTGCATAGCTAGCATATTTTAGAAATAATGAGCCCTCTGTTCTCTCTATCTATTTCTCTGTTTCACAATGCATGCCAAGTCATAGGCATTGAGTGGGGTTCTTACAGTTCTTCAGTTGGTATTCAACTGCAGCTTTGAGGTTGAATGCTTCAATCAGGGCTGTCTGATGGAGCACCAGAGTGTTGCCCACACTGTGGACATCAATGCCTTCAGTTGTCATCCCAACGCTCAGCTCTGGTGCAGAGAAAAACAACATGGGTCACAAAGACATGAGCAAATAATGTAACACAAACAGACTGCTAATGTTAATCTTCCACTGAGATGTAGATTTTACCTGGATGTTCCCTGATGCCTCGTTCAATGATTTTTTCTATGTATTTAAGGGCTTGATTGTAGTTCATCAGGCTGTAGTAACATAGGGCGATGTTGTAGGACAATGCTGAGAGAGAGAGGAGCAGACAGACCAAAAAAACAATAATAATATTAAATGGTGTCTCTAACCTTGTCAATGTCTAATCCAATTTTGATCTGACAATCTATCAAATTTCTCCTTAAATTTTGATAAACAATTTAAATTACAAATCATATTATAGCTATTTTGTGTTTTTTTCCACATTTAATAATACATTCTGACGAATGTGGTGCATAACTTAAAACTTCATTTTGATCTTTGAAGAACTAGAATAAATACATCTGAGTTCACAGCCATAACATTAACAATAATGAAAGGCACTGTATGGGAAACAGGAAAATGAAAAACTTTATAGAACTACAGCATAAATAAACAGTACAATTTTTGGGCACTACTAGATGTTTTTAGTTTTATACATCACATATTCACCACCAGTGAGGCATCTGTCCAGTACAAAATTCATTCTGCAGCATGTCAATGAGCCCAGATATACAGCCAGAGTCATTAAGAACTACAACTTTTGCAAAGCACTGTATTGTTTATCTTTAAATAAACAATATAAACACAAATACTTAAAACATAATTGCGGTTAAACTGATAAACGGTTAATTGTTTTCAGCTGGTGTGTTCAGATTTCTACAGCCAGGTCCTATATTCTGTCTGTGTGACAGGTGGTCGATTCACAGGATTTTTGAGAGAAGCAGAAAAAGCTGTAAAATTAACTCAAAGACCTGCTTTGCTGATATTACCTAGTTGATGGCAGGTAGTCAGCTGATTGCAGGTGATCAATACTACTGTAAACTTTAAACAGAATATCAACCTAACTTCAGCCTCATATATGACTGTTTGCACTCTTTTGTCTGTGTGCGATTAGCTTCTCCTCACACACCTCCTACTGAACAACAGACTGAGCTGTTTGCCGACAAGTTTCCAAGACTACAAAATCATTCAATGAAACAATCAATCATTGTCACTTCAGCTAAATCAGATCCTAAATCATCTTGTCTTGTTATCAATTTAGTAATACATAAGGGTGTATGTGCCCATCCTTGCGTGATGTAGCAGGTCTCTGTCTCTGTGAAACATGGCAACTTTCTCATATGAACGTGACTCCTCCACAGTGGAGCCAGCAGCAACATGTTGCAAATGTGGAAACAGCCAGTAACACTGAACGTGTATTTGTGTGTATCTTTGGCATCTACCTGGCACATATCCCAGCACTTGCATGGCAGACATGAACTTCTTGCAGGCCTCTTCATATTTTCCATCTTGGTACAGTAAACAGCCCATATTGTAGACATAGTCTGGATCATCCTGGGGAAGCTGCTCCAACAGTGACTGTACGCATACACACCCACACGCACACAAATGCACGCACACACGCACACACACACGCGCGCGCGCGCACACACACACACACACACACACACACACACACACACACACACACGACGTATGTCTAACTATCCATCCATCCATTCATTATCTATATCCACTTATACCCATTTTAGGGTCACAGGGATCAGCTGGAGCCTATCCCAGCTCTCTTTGGGTGAAAGGCAGGGGTACACACTGGACAGGTCACCAGTCCATCACAGGGCCACATAGAGACAAACAACCTCACACACTCACACTCACTCCTATGGGCAATTTAGAGTCACCAATCAACCTGACATACATAAAGCAGATCAGGAGACTTGGTGGTGGAATGAGGAAGTTTATGAGTGTGTTAAGTGGAAAAGGTTAGCTAAGAAGAAGTGGGACACTCGGAGGACAGAAGACAAGAGACAGGAGTACAGGGAGATGCAGCGTAAAGTGAAGGTAGAGGTGGCAAAGGCCAAACAAAGGGTGTATGAGGATTTGTATGATAGGTTGGACACTAAGGAGGGGGAGGTGGATTTGTACAGGTTGGTGAGGCAGAGAGACAGATGGGAGACAGACAGGATGTGCAGCAGGTTAGGGTGATTAAGGACAGGGATGGAAATGTGTTGACAGGTGCCACAAGTGTGATGGAAAGATGGAAGGAATACTTTGAAGAGTTGATGAATGAGGAAAAGGTCAGAGAGCACAGATTAGAAGAGGTGACTGTTGTGGAGCAGGAAGTAGCAAAGATCAGTAAGAATGAAGTGAGGAAGGTGTTAAAGAGGATGAAGAGTGGAAAGGCAGTTGGTCCTGACGACATACCTAAGGAGGTATGGAAGTGTTTAAGAGAGGTGGCAGTAGAGTTTTTGACTGGGCTACTTAACAAGATCTTGGAGAGTGAGAGGATGCCTGAGGAATGGAGGAGAAGTGTACTGGTGCCCATCTTTAAGAACAAGGGAGACATGCAGAGTTGTGGAAACTACAGAGGAATAAAGCTGATGAGTCACACAATGAAGTTATGGGAAAGAGTAGTGGAGGCTAGGCTGAGGTCAGAAGTGAGCATTTGTGAGCAGCAGTATGGTTTCATGCCAAGAAAGAGAATCACAGATGCAATATTTGCTTTGAGAATGCTGATGGAGAAGTACAGAGAAGGCCAGAAGGAGCTGCATTGTGTCTTTGTAGATGTGGAAAAAGCGTATGAAAGGGTGCTGAGAGAGGAGCTGTGGTTTTGTATCAGGAAGTCTCGAGTGGCAGAGAAGTATGTTCGAGTGGTGCAGGACATGTATGAGAGCTGTAAAACAGTGGTGAGGTGTACTGTAGGGGTGACAGAGGAGTTCAAGGTGGAGGTGGGACTGCACCAAGGATCGGCTTTGAGCCCCTTCTTGTTTGCTGTGGTGATGGACAGGCTGAAAGATGAGGTTAGACAGGAATCTCTGTGGAGAGGGACTCAAGTAGAACGGTGAGGTCACAGGGAGCAGAGGTGAAGAAGATGGAGGATTTTAAGTACCTAGGGTCAACAGTCCAGAGCAACGGAGAGTGAGGAAAAGAAGTGAAGAGACGTGTGCAAGCAAGTTGGAACGGGTGGAGGAAAGTGTCAGGTGTGATGTGTGACAAAAGAGTGTCAGCAAGAATGAAAGGAAAGGTGGACAAGACAGTGGTGAGACCAGCAATGTTGTCTGCTTTAGAGACAGTGGCACTGAGAAAAAGACAGGAGGCAGAGCTGGAGGTAGCAGAGCTGAAGATGTTGAGGTTCTCTCTGGGAGTGACGAGGATGGATAGGATCAGGAATGAGGACATCAGAGGGACAGCTCATGTTAGATGTTTTGGAGAAAAAGCCAGGGAAGCCAGATTGAGATGGTTTGGACATGTTCAGAGGAGGGACAGTGAATACATTGGTAAAAGGATGCTGAGGTTAGAGCTGCCAGGAAGGAGGCCTAGAGGAAGACCAAAGAGGAGGTTCTTGGATGTAATAAAGGAGGACATGAGGATAGTTGGTGTGGGTGTGGAGGATACAGAGGATAGGGTTGAATGGAGGCGGATGATTTGCTGTGGCGACCCCTGAAGGGAGCAGCCGAAAGGAAAAGAAGAATCAACCTGACATACATGTTTTTGGACTGTGGGAAGAAACTGGAGTAACCAGAGAAAACCCACGCAAGCATGAGGAGAACACACAAACTCCACACAAAAAAGCCCCTGATGGGTTTCGAACCACGAACCATCGTGCTGTGTCTAACTAATACAAAATAAATCAATATGTGTCCCTAGAGACAGATAATAATGATTACAACGTAAAAGATTTGTATCATTTGTATGGTTTAACAAATATTGTGTGAGAGCTTGTCACCTTGGCAGCAGAGTAATCTTCCTCACAATATTTGATACAGGCTTGTAGCTTGAGCATCTGTGGCAGAGAGAGAGAGGTTAAACCAAAGGAAAACAAGGACTTGATGTGCTGGTTTGGCTTAGGGGCAAAAATGTAAGCACTTACATGACCGACAGATTCTAAGAGACCCAAACTGTTATACATAAATCATTTTCATTAGCTTGAACCTGAGAATAAATTAACGGAAATAACAAAATGTTTCTACTTAATTTGATCCCATTGGCAAGATGAATATAGATATCCTCTTGATTCAACTTGAAATCAGTATTATTTTGACTTAATAAAAGGTAGTAAAAGGTTAATAAAAGGTTGCTCACTATTGCTGAGCTATACACACTATACACTGCTCTCTTTATTTCTTTTGATGTGCATTTATGGTCCATCTGCATTTGTCAGAGCACTTCTGTTGAACAAATGCTCGCAGTGATGAAAAGTGTGTAACAGATGGAGGGAAAAGTGTGAAACATTTCATTGTAAAATAAGGTGTTTTTTTTAAACTGCAACTTTAAAGCAGGCAATGATTGAACACCTGGACCAAAACAGTTTCAGATTCTCCATAAAAGCACAGCAGTATGTTTGTGCTGTACCTTGGTGTGACTGCCAGGGTTGTCCAGTATAAAGGAGGCCTTTGTGGCCTCAGGATAAGCACCAGCTTTGTACAAGGACTGTGCGTAGTACACCTTGTATTCCTCAACATCTGGGTGCAGCTGAGTGAGCTGCTCGTAGCACTCTGCAGCATTGGTGAAGTCCTGGATGTGATAGTAGCAGTAACCCAGGAGAGACAGTGCTGCCCTGGACTGAGACATAATTAAAAGCAAGACTGAACTATACTCACTGTCATCTGTGGTGATTTGTAACAGAAGAGTGGTTAAGAAGAGTATCAATGTCACACTTTAACATAAAAAACAAAGTATAAAATAAAAAATATCAAAACACATAATGTACTTTTATAAACATTTGTAAAATAAATGTTAATCTAAATAATTTTATAAACATGAATCCCCATAAAAATGACATGATCGTTTTTATAATTTAAGCAAGACATGGCAGCTTTATCTATATAGCACATTTTAAACATTTTAGGCTATTCAAAGTGCTTTACATAGGTATAATAAAACATTTCATGTTGTAACATGTCTGTAAACACAAACCTACCTGTTAACCATGGTTACTAATTAGAACATTTCAAGGGAAATATTTATTTTGTTTATTCACTTATTTTATTATATTATATTGATATTGATTAAAAAAATGTTATATCACTCTTAAATATTTCATCTGTGTTTATTGTCTTAAATCTGGTCTTAACTCTAGTTTTATATTTTATCTTTTCCTCGCTTTTTATAATGTTCGATTCCTTACATGTCTTTTTTAAAACCTGTCATGTGCATTAGTCTTTAGTCTTGTTTGTACAACTTGGAATCACATTAACATGTAGTACAGATACTACAATACAAATTGACTGATTGATTGACATATTACAGGCAACTCAAAGACATACAGATAACAGATAACGGTGTATCTGTCCATATTTAGTCGCTTATTTCAATACTTTTGTCGATGAAATGTCAGAAAGCAGAGCTTATCAGTAACTGAAGATTAATTTTCGGGCAGATTAATTTCCACATAGTTTCAGGTCTAGTATACTTACTGTATGTTCATACATGTTTTACATGAACACCACTCCAGACACTTACCTTAGTGTGTTTTTGAAGCTGGCCGTTTAGTATGTGGATTGCTTCTACATACTGGCTGTCTTTAATCTAAAAGACAAGTGATTTCGTTTTTTAATAACATATTATCAGAGTTATCAAGCGAAGAATACACTACTGCAGCCAGCTGTTGTCAACAAGCTGTTTAAATGACGTTACTGCGTTTAACGTTAACTTTAGTTCGTTCACCAAACATCATTAGCTTACTGTGATGCGTGCAACGTTACATCAATGACAACAACAGTTTTAAGACTAGCTAGTTAGTAGATCCAGTAATGTAGAGTGAAAATCACAGTGAAAAGAATCGAAATTGTATTACATTTCGTTAAGTCTGTTATATTACACTTATGCCGAATTTATTGACAGTTTAACGTAATGCCAAAGAAGTCTTATGTGTCACTAGTTTCTTTGTCAATAAACAAGAACCATTAAACTGAACTAATTTTAAGTGGAGATTCGGTTAGCCTCAAATACATCATCTTGCTAGCTAGCTAGCTGAGCTAGGCAGCAAACCGCAATTAAATATTCTCACCAGTTTGTAGATTGTAGCTGTGTACTCGCCGTCTTTTATAGCAGTCATGATTTCAAACGGGTAGCTTTAAGAGCGACAGTGTACTTGTAACTTTGTGTTTTCCCAAGCTCTTAAATACAACATTTCACTGGCTTGTAGTTAGCTAGCAGACGTAGGTAGTGCATAGGAACTGTTACTTAGCAACGGTAAAGCTCGTGGGATTAACAGACGTGTCTAACAGCCAATCATCTTAGAGGATATATCTACGTAGACCAGACCCTTATTTTTTTAAATTCAACCTTTATTTAGAAACTGAAGACTTTCTTTCTTTCTTTTTTTCTTTTGTTTGTTTGTTTGGTTCTCTTTCTTGAACAACCCACTTTGAAATAAATTACATGTATAGGCATGAAAATAGACAAAATATATAACACATTTTTTAAATAGAGGTTTTCACATTAAATATTTAATTCTTTGCTGCTTCATTGTTTTTGGGGACATAGTGTCATAAAAGTTGCTAGAAAAAAATTGAAATTTATGACTATGTTGTGCTTTTTATGGTCAGTGTAATTAGTTTGTTGCAAATACAGCAAGCCAGTCGGACAGAGTCCATCACTGGCTAGAAAATTATTACAAATAAAACTCATCATTGGAATCACTGAAGTTATGAAATAAATTGGGGGAAAAGAACATTTATGATAAAGTCTGCTGAAAAGGTGCAAAATAGATCTGCAAAAAACTTTAGTTCTGAAGAGAAGCAGAACATTTTTAGGCTAACAGTAATGAGATTTTTTTGTATTCAATAACATCTCAGTTTTCTTATTCAGAAGTTGTTTATTTTATAATGCCTACAGTTTTCTTTTCTTTCTTCATAATATCAGAGCACAATCACAGACTAGTAAAGTCCATCAATGATCTCATATTATATGAATCCAAAATGTGACTTCATGCAAGGGTAACAAGAAAAACACACACGCACACGCACGCACGCACGCACGCACGCACGCACGCACACACACACACACACACACACACACACAAACAGATGAAGGTGATGGAGCTGTGCCTCAAACCTAAACCACATTGTGCTGACCACAGGGCCTCCATAATGATGGGGAAAAGGGTGGATGCTGTGTGTTATGAGTGTGAGTCTTTGTGTGTGTGTGTGTGTTTGAAAGTGAAAGTGTGAGTTTTTGTGTGTATGCATGTAGATGCATGCTTGTGTGTAGGGGTGTGTGTTTTCTCTCACTCTCTGCAAGTTTTTTATGACTGTCCCTGCCTTCTATTCAGATTATTGCGAAGCTTTGCAGCAGAGGAGAAGCAAAACAACAGGTACAACACACTATCATCACACAGGTATGCACAATCTAACCTGCTGTTTAACAATTTTTAATTTTGTAGACTTGTAGATGAAAACGCAGGGATATTGAGAGAAAGAGAGAAGGGTCTGCTTACCTATGATATGAAGTGTAATTTGTATTACTTTATTTCTTGTCTTGATTTCTTAGATTTTCCAATTTACAAAATTGCTCCATTTTGATTTGAACCAAACAAAAGCAAATCTAACAAGCTCAAGAAAAAAAAATCTCCACACTCTAGCTCCAGTGGAAAATATGTATCTTTAACTTTGCTGCTGTTTTGAAAGAAAATATGAATGTATGCTGCATTAAAAACACATAAAACACTTTTAGTTTAATATGTGCTTGAGATGAAACTCAATGGAACTGTTTATTAATGTTGAAATGAATATGAATAAGGCATCTGCTGTTTAAATATTGAATGACTCTAGGAAATGTGCCGTCTTCCACTGCAGGGCCAAACTTATCTCATGGTTTCCAGATTGTGCATGCTTAGAGCTGATGAGATTTTGGCTGTTTAAAAAAATTAAAGATCCTTTAGAGAAACTCTGCTGCAGATAATACATAGACTACTTGGTAAACAAGTTTTGGGGTGATGGTTAATTTGGCAATAAGTACTGATATTACAAACACAAAAATCATCTACATGTAAACTACAAATATTCAGCATACGTTGTGTTCAGTAATAACAGGAGGCCAAAATCAGCAGAGAGATGATTTTTGGCAGTTTGCAATTTTAATCATGCTGTACATATTCATAATATGATGATTATGGATATTTTAGTATGGTTGATACGACCGGGTTTATGTTTCGATAACTGTGAAAGTCCCTTGTAGTTCTAGTTGATGCAGTTGTGACATACTATCATTAAATCTGATTAATAGATTTTTTTTGACCACTTGTGGGCAGCAAAATCTATAAACACTGCCATATTATCACCTTAAAAAGATATTATGAAGAAAGGATCTGCATGCTTACTATACTTATACATCCAGGAGTTATGGTACAACATTGATTTTGAGTAGTGTTTGTGTTTCTCTGCTGTTTGGTGCTGAGCAGGTGGTGTAGAGTATTTTATTCAAACTTTTTGTGCAGACAACAGTTACCTGCTGTGGAAATTATTCTGCTCTGTTGAAGTGAAACTGCAGAGTTAGGTGGTATTGTTCTGAAGTTCCTACAGGGTTGTCAGTCTAAGTCACGCTTTTCACGTTACACATAGTCATTTGATCAATTGTTATCACAGTAAAACGATATTGATCAGTGCAGCTTGACATAAATGGGAAAACACCTGTCTTAACATACAGGGTTACTGTAAAGTTGTAGAGGGGAAAAGTGTTTCGAATATAGACAGCACATAGATGGACAACAGAAATCTACTATGCTGCAAAAGTGGTTTGAAAAGTAAAGTTAAAAAAAAAAAGTTAAATACTTGTTATTTCTAGAGTACAGAAACCACTCTCCCTTTTTGGGAAAACTATTTACACTGTTTTTCTGACAGCAGAAGGATTCTCTCATCACAGTGCTATCCCAGCTTGAGCTGACCAGCAAGTCCATGTCTTAAACACACAGCCCCAAGATAACCAACTGTATAGTCTACTAGAGAAACTGTGTATTATTGTAGGTACAGTATGTGTCTGATCTTGTGTGTGTTAGTGTGCATCACTGGAACAAACATAAACCTGCTGAGGTAGTTTGTACTCTGCATGTCTCTGCAGCTCTCCACCCAGTTTTCCACAGTTGTGTTGTTTCAGTTTTGTATATTATCTCTCTGACTGGAGATTTTAATGTGAGTTGACTGCAGAAGTCGAGAGTTTAGCCCCCAGGTTTCTTCCTCTGCTCCACCCTCTGACATGCCTGGAAGACTTAGAAGTTTGTATGCCTTGCTTTCCTTTTTCTCTGCTTCATTAGGATTGACAATCACAGTAATAGCAATGCCAAAGATGTTTTTACTGTGGAAAGTGAAGTCCCTCCAGCATTCTGACCCAGACTGCACAAAACAACCGTTTTAAACTAAAAGAAAGACTTACATACAGAACGCAGTTGATTTGTTATACTAATTTAGTAATATACTGTAGTACAAATAACTAAACAATAGAATCACCCTGCTTATGGTCTATAGAGTCTGATAAAGATACTAGACATGTTGACTCACTGGTTTGTAAGTGATATATCTGAATTACTCTAGTGCCTTTGGGTGGAAACAGTGAAAATTCTTGAAATCAACTAACCAGGTTTTACATAACACAGTTTATGATATAAAGATGTAATGACAATATGTAGTAGATAAATAAACTGGTAAGCCAAGGCAAGTTTAGTTAACTCACATTGCACATTTCAACAACAAGGGGATTTCTTACAAAACATATTATTCATTTAACCAGTTAATGGAGCAACAATGTTATTTGAGCGATAGAGCACCTTTAACTGATGCTGAAAATAAATTTGGTTTGACGCTGATAATAATATTAAAGTACTTTCTCTACTCCAGGTACTGGTTTGACCA
Source organism: Mastacembelus armatus (assembly GCF_900324485.2). NCBI lineage: Eukaryota > Metazoa > Chordata > Actinopteri > Synbranchiformes > Mastacembelidae > Mastacembelus > Mastacembelus armatus. The sequence continues at coordinate 7,200,217 of NC_046640.1, forward strand.
TGGCTTCAAAACTGAGCATGATTCTGGTGTTACTGGCTGTCACCATGGTAACAGTGCTGGCCCAAAGGAGGCGCCCGACGTCGACAACAACCGACGAGTGGAACCACAAGGATGGCTGTGAGCACCCAGATTACTCTCTGTTTACTCTGGGTCAAAGGTCAAGTTCAGGGCTCATCTTGATGATGTCAAAGCTAGAGGTGAAAGATTACGCTGTAACCTCGCTCTTCAGAGCCAAATTGTCTGTAAATATGTGAATACCTCTGTTTTGATTTAAGCGTTATGGATCCCCCTGAGATTTAGGGTGTACAGACACTGTCAATACTGTTGACAGAGATGCTTTTGGCAGAGCTATAGTAGTTTCCCATTATGTTTGTTGTCTACCAGAAGACCTTATATTTTCAGTTTCTATAGAGCAACTCCGTAAAAGAAATTTGACATTTTGTGGAGTTCACATCCTGCCATAGAAGTGAAAATCAATACTACTGTCTCTGCGAGTAAAATGCTACGGCCATCATTTGGGTAGCTTAGCAAAACGCCTGGACTCAGGAAACTTGTCTAAGTTTGTTCAAAGTGAGAGACTACACTTACCAGCACCTTTAGGAAATATTGCAGTCCGAAGTTACAGTTTTACAGTTGTCATTTCTCTGCAGTTTAAACAAATGAGATGGTAATTAGGGAGCTTTACAGATTCCAGTAGGTGCATTTTTGAACTTCTGAACACAGTTAAATTAAAGTTGTGTGACTTGTGGTGTGTTGTGTCAAACACTCATTAGTTGTGTGTGACCTCTTTCTGTCCCAGCTGACAGAGTGAGCATGCGTGGTGTGGCCAATTTGACTCAGGTCCTGGACAACTGGAGGTTTGACATTGTTAACCAGATGAAGGGACTCCTGCAGAATGATCACCAGTCTCTGCTACCCGACTATGCCAGGTATGGAGAGAGAGGAGGGGGGCACAAGGTTTGAGGAAGACGTAATAATTCAACATTTTGGGAAATATGGGTTTTGTCGGTAGCATGGTTGCCTCACAGCAAGAAAGTTCCTGGTTTGAAACCCAGCAGGGGCCTTTCTGTGTGGAGTCTGCATGTTCTCCCTGTGCTTGTGTGGGTTTTCTCCGGGTACTCTGGTTTCCTCCTACAGTCCAAAAACATGTATGTCAGGTTGATTGGTGACTCTAAATTGCCCATAGGAGTGAGTGTGAGTGTGTGAGGTTGTTTGTCTCTATGTGGCCCTGTGATGGACTGGTGACCTGTCCAGGGTGTACCCCTGCCTTTCACCCAAAGAGAGCTGGGATGGGCTCCAGCTGATCCCTGTGATCCTAAATAGGAATAAGTGGTTATAGATAATGGATGGGTGGTTCTTGTCAAGTTAGCTGAAAAGATCTTTAATGCACATTTATAGCATATATATCTTTGGTTACAACTGTCAGCTGTAACTTTATACTTCATTAGCTTAGCATAAAGACTTGAAGTCTTTCACTTCATTGAAAGTAGGGGAAAATAGCTATCCATAACATAGATACATCATGAACAGGTTAGTTCTTCATTTTCCAACAATTATTTTTGTGACAGTTTAGCAACATATATGGTCTTTAGATTGGAGGACTTGTTGTTCCGAAGCTGCACTGTCTGTAACAAAATCTTACTTTATGGAGTCAAATTATTAGCACTTCGGATTTCAGCAAACTGAAGACTATCTATTGAGGATTTCAGTTTTTCAACATAGGGATTCAGGATGATTAATGTTAGGGTAGCTGAAAACACAGCAAGAGGAAGCTTGATTTTGAAAACAGATAACACCCACCCTTTGGCTCTGACTTCTCTCCAAAGCCACTCCTCTAGAACGCTATTCAACTTCTAGCTATAGCTATAAAAACACAGCAGTAACCGATTTGCCTGAAAAGCCTTTTTGGGAGACTCTTGGCTCATGCACTAAGTGCAAAGAGTTTGCACAAGTAGGAAGTAGGTTGACAGGCAGATGGGCCACCCATTGTTTTTGTTTGGGTTGAGTAAAAAGGTTGGTCAGGCTTTTTTCAGCCCTGCTGTTGTCACTGAAGAGTCTCTAAGTGCATTTAATTAATTCATTTCCATTGTGATGAAATTCAAGAAACGTAACAAAAGAACAAAGACGCCAACCCTACCTTTAAATTCACAATAAGGCATTTAGTTCAAATCCTAATGGTCCCTTTTTGCTACCCAGCAAGACACACTGTATGAACCATTATGGGAAAATGTGAAGAGCAGGCAGTGCAGTAAAGGCAACAGCTGGGAGTTTAGTTTAGTGTAAATCATCTAAGAGATCTTTATAACTTTCATCACAAATGACACAGGAGACGTCTTTGTCCTCCTGCATATCCATGAGTAAAATTAAACAGTCTGGGTGTAGAGAAATGCCACAGGAATTTGGTTCATGCTTCAGGCTGAAAATAGTCAAGAGTTTCATGGGTACAATCTGTGGCCTATGTTGTCATAAGAAACTGCAGTTTTAAAGTGAAAATAGAAACATGCTTTCATCCGATGTGAAAGAAAAAAGCTTGCGTTTTCCACAAGGAAGTCTGGTGTTTCCTCCTCCTCACCACAGTTTAGATGAGATGTCATTAGTTACATAAACAGATCGGTAGCTATGTTTAAAGTGAGGATCTCTCACTTGTTTTTACTTGGTCTCTTAGACTATAGTTCTTTTAGTTCTCATGATTTTCTCTCATCTTTCTCCAGTGAACTACATTACATCAGGGTTTAAAATTTAGACATGATCTCGAGTATTATATTTTTGAGCAGTTTTGTACTGAACTGAATAGACTAATACATTGTTCATTGTGTATTTGTTCAGGATCCAGCCACTGTCTGAGGCTTTAGATGACCTCTACAAGGAGTTTAATGCCCTCAAATCTCACCTCGGTGACCTGACTGAGAAGTTCGCTGCCATAGAAACCTTCATTGATGAGATGAAAGCTGCCCGTACCAACAACCCCAACGCTGATGCAGCTCCTGGCCTGACTCCTGCTGCAGCTCCGGCCTCCATCCCCAGACTGGGCACTAGGAGGGTGGTGAGGAAGAAGAATGTCACCCCAACCAGCCAGTGACATGCTACTTCCATACTCATGATTGCTTCTTCTCAGGCTTTTCTGTGCCTTGGTTTGCCATACCTGGCTGTGCTAGCACTTTGAAGCTAATCCTCCTTTAATTTCATCATTATCATAATAAATGAAAACTAGACTTGTAGAGCAGCATGTACTAACTTTTCAGGGTTTTTCAAGGAGATCCAAAAACATCCACTCTTAACGGTTATACATGTGCAAACCTGAGTAATCTATGTGTACAGTTAACTAAAGACTGTGCACATACTATTTTCATTTTCAGTAATGTAATTAGTGGATACCGGGTGGTAAGACAATTGGTTGCCTGTCTAAACTTACACCCACTGTCACTTATCCACTGCTCCCTAAATAAAAGACAGTTTTCTCTAGAGTAAACAATAAAGAGAGAGATTTAAGACACTTATTTTACATAATCACTGTGTGTGGTGAGTTTCACACAGCTGCATTTGTCATATCCCTAAAATGCAGCATTTTATTCATACACTATACTATAGACACTACTTTTTCATTCCATTGTGGGATTTTTTTTTAAATTCCAAATGTAACAATGCAAATAAAAATAAAATGGTGAACAGTAAATCTAGTGCACTGTATAGTAATAGGGAGTGGTATCAGGCACACCCACAGTTCCTCTCATCTGAATGTTTTATGGTGTGGCCTCTGAATTTGCATCACACCAATCTACAGGCCAACTCTACAAAAGATTTCAGGACCTTTTTTCCTGATTACTGCCCCTAAGTGTGTTTTACAGCATTTGACTGATGTAAAACAACTTCTCTTTCTGTTATTTCTGTTTTGTTGCATGCTTGGTGGACAAATAGCCTACTTGGTTTAAGGTTACAGTTAACTGCGCCGTTATATGAGCTGCAAATAAATTCACTTTTTGCATTCATCTTTTTCTTTATGTGATGTTTCTCCAAAACATCTTTCAGTTTGACCTGCAGAGCTAAAGCTGGTGAATGATTGTCAGCACATCCATCCATCCATCCATCCATCCATCCATCCATCCATCATCTATACCCACTTATTCCTAACCAGGGTCACAGGGATCTGCTGGAGCCTATCCCAGCTCTCTTTGGGTGAAAGGCAGGGGTACACCCTGGACAGGTCCCCAGTCCATCACAGGGCCACATAGAGACAAACAACCTCACACACTCACACTCACTCCTATGGGCAATTTAGAGTCACCAATCAACCTGACATACATGTTTTTGGACTGTGGGAGGAAACCAGAGTACCTGGAGAAAACCCACACAAGCACAGGGAGAACATGCAAACTCCACACAGAAAGGCCACTGATGGGTTTCAAACCCAAGACCTTCTTAAGACAAACAGTCTTAACCACTCAGTCACTGTGCTGCATATTTTCATACCACTTGTAGTAAAGTCACTAGCAACTCCAGCTGACAGATAAATGTCATGGATTTGACAATGGAGTAGACAAATAGAAACCGAAAGTAGCAGAAATTGAAAATACAAGCAAAGTACCTTAAAATTGTACTTAAGCATAATACTTGAGCTCTATGACAAGGAAAAGGGAAACATTTAAACATGTATTTGATTCACATACAGACATTTTATAGGAACTTCACAGATAGACGTCCTAAAAGTATGTCAAAGGCTTCATCTCAAAACTCTTACCAACAAAAGCTGAGACAAAACTCCACTGTATCCAAGTCTCTGAGCTGTGACCCAGTTTGTATTACATCAGAGGCACTGAATGAAACATCATTAATCCCATATATTGTACTGCAACATACAGTGTGTAATCTCTCCTTGCTCTCAATTCTGATTTACTGCCAGAGATGATGTGGGACAGATCACACAGGGAAGCGATGCACCAGGGGGAAAATACTGTGACATTGAAAAGACACAGCTGTTGAATAAATACCATGAGGCATCACATGCAAATTACAGGCAAAACATATTATAGTCTAGTCTATTTTAATATTTTAGTAATTTACTATCAATTATTTGTAATTGTTGATCTGATCTGGTGATGTGTCCAGTCTGCGTCCTGCCTCTTGCCCATTGTCAGCTGGGACTGGCTCCAGTGTACCACCACCTTGAACTGGACTCAGTGGATGGATGGATGATATACCAGAAAAGCAAAAGATAATTCATAAACTGATGTCACAATCCATCCCAGAGTTTCCCAGAAACACAACTAAGAAAATATATCAAAGTGTCTAGACCTGTCTCGAAAATATCTTTAAAATTTACACCTACACTGGGAGGACATATGAGGAAGGTTTAAGGGAAATTATTGAAGAATAGGGGACCTGAAAAATCAAGCAAACAGACCTGTCTTTACACTGCTATTTGCATTTGTTTCCAGTGAAGGACATTAACTAACCAGAGTATCTCAAAAGATGGTAGATTAGTCACTTTAAAAAATACAGTTAAGGAATTACTGATAATTTGTTGATAAAAGTGACATTTACTGTCCGGTTTTGGCAATAATAGATAATAAAAACAAGAAAAAATCTGCTGGATCAGCTTCATAAAATCGGAAAATCACCTTTCATCTTCCAGCAAGATGATCACACTATACAGGAAAGTCTCAAAAACCAGAGTGCTTCTTCTTCAGGCCTATCATCACCAGGGCAGTGCATCACTGACACTAGAAAGCATGAAATTTGTTATTGATCTGAGTGCACCCACTGACACAAAAACGTGAAGAGGACCACAGAAGCGGTGCAGTCAGTGTATCCACTCATGAACTGGTCAAGTGAAGCAGACCAGTAACACAATGTGATGATAAATTATGGCATGAATGTGATCCATGGTTTGGAGTTTTTTTTCCCCCACCACCTCCTCTCATGTTGTATTCATCAGGTGATTCACTGTACAGTCAGCTTGTCAATGAACCGAGTGAGTCTGGGGTTCATTGCTCAGTTTGGGAGTTTGGGAGCATTTACACACAAATCAATAAATCAGCACAACATTTTGATTCAGGGTGATAACCTCAATTTTAATGTCAGCTAAAATCACAGGCTTGTTTCATATTTTTGCTGAGAAGAGTTATGTGGTATTTGTACCACTGCCTGTAAAACACAAATTTCAGTCTTAGCTGCCTGCGTGAAAAACAAGCTGATTGCATCATTTTTCCCTGGTGACGGAGCCCTTTGCGTTCACCGGATTTAAGAACAGAAACCTCGGCTGATAGAGTAAACAGACTTTTATTAGCTATGGCTTGATGGCCATATTTTTCTTTACAGCTTGTGTTATGATTTAACAGAAAAAAAAAACAACAGAAGAAAGATGAGAACACACTTTCATAAACTCTAGCAGGGGAACATTAGACTGGAGTTAGATTTTTCATCTGCTCTAAATGTAGTGTGTACAGGGAGGTGTGTTAGTGGAGACCAACATCTATCTAAGGTATTCTGGGTTTCTGAAGTGTTAAATTTCAGCATCATCTTACATTATAAATTAAAATAAGACTCATTAGGACTATGCAGGAAAAAGACAGCTGCTGACTGTTTCTGTCTCTTCATGGTGCAGTATCTTCTGCTTGTTCTGTTTGATTCCTGCAGTTTGAGGATGATGGAGCTCTTGGCCCATTTTTAGGCCACATCCAAATCAGAGGATAAATCTTCAACGTTCTCTGGGGAGGGATGTGACAAGCTTGCCTCCTCCCCTTAATTTTAAGATCTTAATCTGCCAGAGCTTGAAAATGCTTTGCAAACTGTTTGCAGAGTAACTGACACAATCTCTCTATGCTGACTTAAAGTGACATGCCTGCTCAAAGATGTGCAGCCGCAGCAGAGCCACAATGAAACCTAAGTGGAAGAAGAGCAGTTAATAAGCCAGCTGTCCCTGATGCTGCTTTTATCCAAATTCTACTTGATTCAGTGGTGGAACTGAACATGTCAAATTAGTCAAAGGAATTAGAAAAAGTAGGACAGGAGAGGACCTCTGTACGCCACAGTTCAGTCACTTGGTGAGGTCGTGAAATTAAGTCTGATTGTATATACATGTATAGGTAAACTGAACTGGCCCAGTGTTTATTATCTATGTATTTCATATCATCTATTAAAAATTAAGTTTTACTCCAATTATATATATGTATAGCATATAACATATATCATATGTATATCATTATTATGAAGAAATCCAGCAGTGTTATTGGTGCTTGCAGTGAATGATCATTGTTTTATAGCTGAAACTTGTAAAATCCAACTCAAATCTTAAATCAGTTTACCATTACTGCAGAACTGCAGAACACAGCCCACCTTTAAATATTTTCCTTAAATACTGTGCACATACTATAACATGTCAAAGTCCAGAATACAGGCAATAAACCCTCTCATTTCACTTTACTCATTTCACGCTATAACCTCATTATCAGACTGGTTATAACAAAACTGGCATGAAGAAACATGTTCACCTGTTGCATTTTCATCTTCAAATTGCTTTTGAACAAGTAGATGCCATTGGTGGTGTAGGTCACCTTTAAATTTTCTTAAATTTTGCCACTGTCCCGCTCTGTCCCACTGACACAGTAACAGCAGCACCATGTTGCCACTGACACTGCTTCTATTTATTAATGATCCAAATAACATAATTTTTTACTCATCCGACGAGGGTCTCTATCTCAATGTCTGAAGTTATATATCTTTGTTCTTTTCTCACTAGTCACCATGATTCACCATAACAAAATAAGAACAGCATGGCAGGCTCATTAATCTGTGGATTAGCATTCATGAGGGGCTTTGCAATGACTGTAAATGGATTAAAAAGGGTGGTGGGATGTGAGGCTGATTCACTTGCGCTCAGTTCTTGGTGATCTGTGAGTTATAAAGGGAACATTGGGTTTTATAAATCTGAATATTTTTTGGTGCATATGCCATTATTACTATTATTATTGTAGGTTGTTATTCTCTAACCTTTTCATACCGTGTTAGTTCTACTGAGATCCAAAGTGTCAGTTTCCAGAACTTCAGTCCTCCTCTGTCAAGCTGCAGTAGCATCAATTTCAAAATGAGTGTACCTTGTTTGCCTTCACTGCAGTCAGTGGGCGTCTCACTGTGGTAATATTCACTCAGTTACTGCATGAAGCACACCTCTGTGCTTCCACTGACTGTCCGTCCATCTCTCCATGGATATGTTTTTAATCCCCGTGTTGTCCATGTTAGTGACGTTAGCCTAGAGTTATGCAGTAAGCCTGGCTGAATACCATATTTATCTCCACATTCAATCATATCCAAAGATATGACGTATGGCAAGAAGGATAAATATGGAATCATAGTTTTATTATTGCAATTTCACTTTATGCTAACTTGGCAAGTGTGGTGAAGCCCGGCCAGTGGTACTGACATTGCTCTGTAAGCTTGAAGACACTGGGTGCTGATTTTAGCAAAGAAAAATAAGGTACCAGGGCTACCACAGTGACACCTTCTCATAGCATGACACAAACCTGGGAAGAATAATGCCAGAACTTGCATCATATTTTCATGGCTAATAATGAGAGAGGCTCGCCGTGTTGCACAGGACTGAAACTTTTGGAAACATACTACTGGTTAGCTCTTTACCACAAACTATTTGATAAATAACTGAAGGTTCACTGGAGAAAAACATCAGCTGCATTTCTTCTCCGAGAGTCCCAATCTACATGATTTCGTGAAGTTAGTGAAGCCTACACAGTTTCTGCAGAAACATCAGTATCCTGCTGATTTCATTATTCATCAGGTGGAGATTTACAGTTCTCTTTAGTTCTGAATTCACACAGTCTGAGATGTCGATGAGCTTCTGAAGCATTTTTCAAGTAGTTCCCTGTGTTACCATGCGTATGGATACTCACCAAAAAGAGTAATAAAATATGCACTTTAAAAACTTGAAATAATCAATGAGCAACCTCAGCAGTATGGTTAAAAAAATAATTAATCTCACTTTGGTGTAAAAAACAATTTGGAGAGACTATTTTAAATTCATTACAGTGAACATCAGGTCTGCTTTATTGACCTGAGATATATAAAAGACACATCTGTTCCAGACTAGCTGCTGTACACTGGTTTCTCAATGCAGTCTCTCATTCTTTTTGTAAAACTGAAGTGTGTTTCACTCAAGGATCGCTCTCCATATTCAGAGACAAATGACTATATATATCAGCTATATAACCATATACCATTTTTAATTGATGATATGAAATACATAGATAATAAACACTGGGCCAGTTCAGTATACCAATACATGTATTAATACATTATTTCCTGCTATTACTTAGGTATTTTTACTACTAAATCTTATCAGCAGCATCAATGGAACTGATACCAATGGTAGTTTATCCACCTCATGTTACCCTGAAACCTGTCATTAGTGCATGCTCTCTGCTGCTGTGGTGTGCATTGGTCACCTCATTAGTTCAGATAAACCATACAATAAATATCTGCTATTTACAATTAAAAGGGCTGTGTATTTTAAGTAATAAACCAGACAATAGGGACTAGATCAGTCAATAATATCACAGAGTTTTCAGAAGGAGACTTTCCATTAGCCCCCCCTGACACATCTCTGTTCCCTGAATGTTATCACTTTAGCCACTTTTAAAATTAGTATTGATTTAAATATCCTTGGCCTTGAATTACTTGATACTGAGTCAGAACCAACTTCTCTGATGTTGTCAATCCATTGTTTAAAGCTGTTCAACCTGTGGTGGTCTAGGTCTTGTGGGAAATAGTGTTTGTTTTTAAAGGCCACTAAACTGTCATTCTGTGGACATGATCACGTGGAGATTATTTCTCTTGCTTGTTCATCACATGAGGTTGGTGGTCCTGCAACCTTTTCTGCTATCAGAAAACAGTGATGCCCAAAGCCGCTCTTCCAGTTTGTTTTGGCATCTGTCAGATGTCTTCAAGCTGTTCTGCTGAATAATGAGCACTGTGGCAGTGTGAATGGTTATTAAATGGTTATTAACACAACTTCGGATCAAAATCCCACATATCCTCAGCCACTCGTTCCTTGCGGAAAACATGGGCTTGGCAAAATATTTATCCACCATACAACAGAGTAATTAAATGTTGATTAGCAGCCTCATTCAAACAGTTACACACCATTTTTTCTCATTATTCACAAAGCTGTTTTGAAAAGGAGCAGAAGCATCCTAGAGGAATTTTGTTATTATAATGGATCATTTGCAAGTATTAGCATTAATATCTTCCATAAGGAAACAAAATTTCTGCAGCTTGGTTGAACAGTGTAACACTCCAATAACAGCAGGCTTTATTAGAATGAATAAAATGAGAGAAATTATATGAGAATATTTTTATGGAAGAAGTGGCAGGAACTTGAAGAACAGTTTTTACATTTCTCAAAAACGGATTTGACTTCACTTTCTAACAATGAATCTTCTACATATGCACACACACACACACGCACACACGCACGCACACACACACACACACATATGCGCGCACACGCACGCACGCACGCACACACCCACACACACACGCACACACACGCACACACACACACACACACACACACACACACACACACTAATGCCTATACTGACTGTTCCTTCTGTCTAGTTCTTTCCTAACCTGAACCATACTGCAGTGGTCATGATCAGATACGGTACAACATAGTTTCACTGCTGATCAGCAGGGAGGGGATTTGGATGTTGATGTTGTTTCACTGACAGATCATCTACACTAATGTTGAGTTTAAACTGTTTGAACAATGCTGTTTCTCAGCTTCAGTTTGTTTTTTCTCATTTTCCACTAAAGGAGCAGATGCTCAGGCCAATGTACTCAGTTTCTCTCATTTTTTTTCTTCTGCTTTCTGATTCATGCAAACACACTGAGGCAGGAAAGCTGAAATAAGCCAGGCAGAGTAATCCTTCCTCCATCTCCCTGTCATGACTTCTAATCCAAGTCCCAGATGCCCTAGGCTCCTCAGCCAACTTTGTGTGCGTGGTTTGCTGGTTAGGATGCTGCAGCTCAGCACAAGCAAATAAAGGGATTTTGTCTGGAAACAAAGCAGGAAACAGCTGGAATTGCAGAGTGCCTTGTTAATTTGTTTAGAGCCTCTGCTGACGTTTGGAAGTGAGTCATAAGCAGCAGAAGGTGTTGCAGCTGATCAGAACAGCTAATGGCTTACTTTCATGTAAACAAGTTGGATCGCTGTCAGGCGAGATGAGACGAATTGTGGAGACAATACACAATGCAGAAAAAGAAAGACACTGTAGTGGATGTTGTGGTGCAGTATGTGGATCAATTGAGCTGGACAGCTGCTAAAAACGGAGACATCTCCTCTTTGCAGCTAAACAGTACACACAGTCCAGCATCCTCATCTTGGATCTGAGACTTGGATCATATTTGCTAGGTCTCAGGTTTGTATAACATTTGATCATAAAGGTTAATTTGCAACCTGATGTCTCCTTGGCTATTCAACCTTGGCAGGCCCACAACCTCAGTGGTCTCTGTTTTCACAGTTACAGTTCAGTTTGTGTGGTGGAAGAGAAAATAAAAACATTCACAAATATTGGTCCCTTAGATGTTGTCTCTAACTTTTACACTGAACCAAAGAATTAAGTGTCATACAGACTGATGGACAAATCCCTGTTTGGTGTCAATTATCAGCACATCATAAGGATCCATGGGATCCACCTCCCAAACCAAATCCAGTCAGGCCACTCTGCACTTTAATGCATCTTATGTGTGTATTTATGTTTTCTGGTGACACATAGAGGTCACCATAAAAATAACAGATTTGAAAGATTATTACTATTATTAGTATGCAAATCAATGTTATGTTATTAAGCAGGGTGAAATAACCACTAATGGGCATATATGTGTTACCATGGTTGCCAAATGATTGAAATGTATATGTACTTTGCTAAATATACACACTGATATAGAGCGATAGTGGAACTATATGGAAATGTAGATATATTCAATAAGTAAAGACTGAATTGAAAAAGGGTTTATGGGCAATGTGAAGATACTTTATTATAACGGAAAAAGGTGAAAAGATGAGTGTGGCAATTACACGCCATTTTAAAGGGTCATGGAGTGAAGAGGAAGAGGAAAGTGAAGAGGAAAGGAAGAGGAAAGGCTGAAGATGTGGATAAATGTGGACCTGGTGTGAGACTTCTGACTTCGGCTTAGCAGAGGGACCTGTGGATGCTGGTGCTAGTGAAAACTGGAGGTTTGACTACAAATCAGACCAGAGGTGAATTCCCTAATTCCCTTTTTGTTTTTATTTGTCCTCGGTCGACCTGGAAGTCGTCCCGGGTCCTCTATGGTGAAGGACGTCCCAAAGCTCATTTCAGCTCTGAAGAGTGATGACTGAGGAGAGAGGAGGTTGCCTGGAAGACCTATAACAGAGGAAACACACATAATTGGAAATCAGTTTGTGATTAGATGCTTCACATTAAGCATCGAAGGAAAGCACGTCTTGTGTCTCTTAAAACATGTTTCCTTCTGTCCTTGTGTCTTTTCCTTGCATCTTAGTCCTGCCCACGTAAGATGCAAGACCCAAGTGAAAGGCAATTACTGGAGTTGAAAACATCCCAGGATTAATACAGTATATTCTTTCCCTTGGTCTAGATGATACAAATAAAAATCCAGTAGCCTGAAAAACTTATCTTGTGGTTAACTAGTAGTTTTTCTTTCCTCTAAAACAATGTTTAAACACTTTGATTTGATGCTTTCTTTGAACTGATGCTTTTATGAAATGTAGAACATGTTCACACTAACCGATGAATCTGTTTTATGAGCAGGTTTAAAGCTTTGGTAGCTATAAAACATTCACTGCAGTGATTTGTTTTCCAAGCATTTTTTGACATGACAGGCTGTCTTTTTAAATGCTGAGAACACAACACAAGACATCTTTCATGGGACACTTAGGAGAAATGTCAGATGACAGAGGTGAGGCCAAAGTATGAAGGAAGCTCTTTTCATTGGCAGACTCCAGAAAATGTTAGGAAAAAATAAAACCGTATGTCATGTCTTTGCCATCAGGATGATCGGCCCCTGACGGCTCTGCTGACATTTACAGAAGCCACAGTGACATCAGGTCACAGCCTGTCTTTCAGCAGGAGGTATCTGTTGCAGAAAATGTGGGGGACAAAGTAAGTGCAGGATGTGGGGATGTGGAGACTTCACAAACCAAATTGGCTGCACCGACAGACTGGTTAGTGTGATTAGGAGCCACGGACGATGGCAGCTCCATTTTCTTGTGGAGGCAGGTTGATTACAGACACTCTGATAAACAAGTGGGTGTCACCTGAAGCGGAAAATTTCCCTTGTCAATTTGACTCTTTCATGTCTGCCCCCTCTGCACCACACACACACACACACACACACACGCACGCACACCCACGCACACACACACACACACACACACACACACACACACACACACACACGCACGCACGCACGCACGCACACACACACACCATCTAATAATACCTTAACTTGGTCCTGATAGAAAACTTTTCATTGTGACTACTACCATAATCCCCTCATGCACCTTTTCCTGGTAGCTGGAGACCATTTGGGATGTGAGAAAACTATCAACTTAGATATAACTACTGCATATTGAAAGCTTGGGAAAAAATATATGTTTTCAAGAAGGATTTAAAAGTAGTCAGATCTGTGACAGATCTAAGCGTGAGACGTAGTTTCAGGGTGTGGGGACTGCAGTTACAAAAGCCCATTCAGCCCAATGTTTGTATTTAGCTTTCAGGACCTCAAGTAAAAGCTGGTTGGATGACCTTAGAGATCTTGGGGGGTTATACCAACAGTAGATCGACAAGATAACAAGGTGCAAGGCCATGTAGAGCTTTAAAAACTGAGACTGCACAGGAAGACAATGCAGGAGGCCAAGATTATTGTTGTGCAAGCAAATGTATGAGCATTTTTTTAGTATGGGCTGTGGCATTTTGCAATATCTGAGGGTAGACAAGAGCATCAATGGCATCAATAATAATGATACAATAATGTAATGTGCTAAACATTTTACTAATTAAACAAATTCACATATTTCCAGGCTCTTACTTTGTAGAGCAGCAATGCTTTCTTCCACCAGAAAACCCTGCATACGTCATTAGATATATTTTAATACTTTGATGCAAGGTGCAGAATTTTCTTTTAACCTTAATAAATTACAGATGTGACAATGAGCATGCAGTGTCAGCCGTCAGCACACCACTTTTATTCTGATTAACTCTGGTGTTTAACTTTAAACTCACAAGGTCAGGCAGTAATTGACCTGCCAGGGATTCACTGCATTTGATTTAGGACAGGCCTGATAGGCTGCATGCACTCCTCTGCTAGGTTACAGAAAAAGAAGCAAATGATGTTGCTACTACTGGATGAAAACCCTTCGTCTTGAATATATACAGCAATAATCTTTCCAAGATGAAAGAACTGTGGCTGTGTAGTGGTAGGATGTAGCTCATTTTTCATTTTCAAATAAACAAAAATCCATAATTTTCTTAGGGGGATTTGGTTTCAGCATTGTTGTCATCTGTTTTGAGTTACTTTTCTTTTTTTTTTCCCCAGATATTTGAACAAATAATTGCCTTGTAGCTCCATACAAAGTTTTGCATTTTTGCATCTTGTATTTTCCCAGCACATGTATAATTTAGTCTCAAGCCAGGTTTCTTAAGATTGTGTGCCAGGTTGGAGTTGCCTGTAATTTGTGTGCAGGCAATGAGGCTATACAAATGAACACAATGTAATGCAACTCCAATACACTATGCCACTCTCACTTATGTTTGTGTCCACTGACACATTACGATTGTTTCTTATTTTCTAACATCAGGAGAACCAGGAGAATGTCATGTCCATCCATCCAAGATGAAGAAGATCTAAGATATTCAACTGTCACAAAAAGTCTAAAAACCAACAGGCTGAGAGGATCCAAATGCAAACATGCAGTTAGATGCAGAGAAGAGGTCATCTGAATAGTCACACTGACAGTCCAAACAAGCAAATCCTAAAGACACAAAGCAAGGAAAAAGAGTGGGTGGGGCAAGGTCGGGTGACCAGGAATGGAGGGAAAACCCAGGAAAATCTCCAAATCAGAAGCCTGAGGAAGTGAAAGTGTGAGTTAAAGTAAGGGCAGCTTAAGGAGCAGAGCTGGAACACCTAAAATGCAAACTTTTAGACTTTGATTGTGACTGATACTGCAGGTTAAATAAGCTTGCATTTAAAACCTGTTAATAAAGTTTCTAGAATAATTTTGAATCTATCATAACTTTTTTGTTTTATTCACCTGTACATCTGTTTCCATACATTTCAACTTATTCTTTGTAAGTTTTTTCATTAACTTCCCATTTAGCGTCATAGGCAATACTTCTCTAAATGTAAATGCTGTTCCATATTTAGTCGTATTGTTGTTTAAAACTGGTTTTAGTGCCATTAAAAATTACACTACTGAAGTTCTGAGGTTTTGTGAGAGATCAGAGAGATGGGATCACGGTTTTGTCCTCCAGGGGACATCTCCATAATCCAGTTAGCTTTGTTCGGAGCCTCTCCACAGGGACGGACTTATCCAAGTCCAATCAGTCCAAACTGAAGCTGCCGAGTCCTTCGAGTGTTAAATTGGGTGAACTGGGAGCACCACAAATCCCAATCTGTGATCAATAAAACTCCCCTGTCAGTCAACCAGGAATATAAAAATTGGTTAACACACAGAGCTGGCTCTAGTTTTTGTACCAGTTCGGTGCATCAACGCTGGAATAAGTGGTTGTCCTTTTGGATCATTAAATAGTCATTATTTCTTGAGGGGAGGTGGGGCGATTTTTTTTAACCTGCTCTGATCAGTGTTTTTAATCCCATCTGGAGCATCTATGTGGATCATTTTTTAAATAAATTGGTTGTTATTAGGATTGATGAGATGAACAGGGAGATTTTTTATTTTAATTATTTTATATATTTTTTTGTTAGAAATAAAAAAAAGAAAAAGCCTTCCATATGCATCAGAAATTGTCCATTATAATTAAAATAAGCTAAAATCACCCTGAACCAGTGTCTGTGTGTGTTTGGAGAGAATCGTCCCTGCCAGTGGGACACAGAGGAGCCTCTATTGTCATCTGATGCCAACAGACAGATGTACTCACACACACACCTGTGCTGGAGCAGACACCTGTAATTCATGCTAACTGTACGATATGACTCCACATAAACAAAGCACCTGCTGCCTCCAAACTGAAACACACAGAAAAGGTCATTGCAGTGACACTACAAACACACAGTCATGCACACACACACAAACACAC
Source organism: Mastacembelus armatus (assembly GCF_900324485.2). Taxonomy (NCBI): domain Eukaryota; kingdom Metazoa; phylum Chordata; class Actinopteri; order Synbranchiformes; family Mastacembelidae; genus Mastacembelus; species Mastacembelus armatus. The sequence continues at coordinate 7,216,545 of NC_046640.1, forward strand.
ACATGCACACACCTTTCATTCATAGGACAGTCACGAAGAGAGCAGACGGTGGAGGTTGGCAGTGATGTTGAAGTGTGTGTGTGTGTGTGTGTGTGCTGGTGCTACTCTGAAGGCCATGTGAAAGCTTCAGGCACTGGGACCACAGCCCATCCACAGGCCTGTCTCCATGTCTGGGTGTGTACATTTTTACAAATGTGTTTCACAAATACACAGAATAATGTAAGTGTGTGTTCATTCATGTATGGGATCAGATGAGAACAAACAAAGTCCCAGCAGACACACACAGCTTAAAGGATCACTCTGATTCTTGGCTCTTCATTTTTTCAGTTTTACTAACTGCTAATAAATGATGTCAAGGGGTGTATTAGGATTTGTTAGAGTAGAATATCTTAGTATTCCCTATATACAATACTTTGTGAGAATACATTTGTTGCAAGGCTTAAACTGCATATGGATTTATTGATTACAAAAAAAATATATAAAATACCTTTTGTAACAATTGTTACAGTGTTTACTCTCTCAAGTAAAGTAGAGCATCATCCTGCTTAAGTGATCCACTTTTCATCTTTGGTCTCTTTCTCATAATCAGACTCAAACTCTGTGGCTTCTCTCCATAGTTCTTCATGGGCTTCTTCTGGGCCTTACCGCTCTCCACAGGGAAATGCATTTATTTTGCTGATGAGAAACACCCTGCATGTACTTGAGGCACTATAGTACACTGACATAGAACCACATGTGGTTTGAATATGCTGAGGATGAGTCATGTACAGAGTCCCACAGGTCTTTCTCTCACAGTCCCACATCAGTCACCAATCTACATTATTTTCCATTAACGCTGGAGCCCTGGACACTGGAGTCCCTTCATATGACTCACACAGGCAAAATTGTCTCAACTCTCACCCTGATGTTTAATTTTAATCAACTGGGTGAAGTGTTTGAAACTACATGTTTCATTAAGCAACCTGCTAATAATTAGTGTGGCACCTATTGAATCTGGCCTCAAAGGATCAGCACAGGCTGTGATGTTGTCCATTCGTAAAATTTACGATGTTAGTTGCATCACGCAAACAGTGTGATCTTAAAACACCAATGAACTCCACATGGTTGTGGTGTACGGATTTTTTTGTTATGTAAATTCTGTTACATTGCAGGAGATGGTACATGATATGAGTAAAACCCCCACACTGCCTCAGGGTCACAGGCATAAACACCATGAGACATGGTGTACAAATCAAAAAGAAGAGTTGGAAGTAAAATAAGATGAATAAAAATAAAGAGCACAGACAAGTCAGTCTACAGCAAAGGGGAAATAAAATAGAAACAACAATAGAAATGATCTTTCATTAGATTCATTCTGTGGAGTCATACTGGAGTGTGACAACACTGCTAAGACATTCAAATATTCCCTTTAGTTTCACAAGGGATGAATTACTACTTACAACATATGTTAATTTACACAAATGTGACCCTGTGTTTCTCAATTAATGTATCTCTATAAGACATAAAAACACCTTTATCCAGAGCTCTAATAATGTATGTACTGTTAGAATACAGCCTGCTTCTAATACAGATCATTTTCCAATACAGCTAGCAGGACAATGCAATAATGAAGAATATTTCTATACTTAGTGTGACAGGTTATACACTACACATAGAGTGGATAAGAAATTTGTTCCATTCACTGAAAGAATCTTGCATTGGTTATTGAGCATAACTAAATCTCAGTGACTATTGGATTCATTCTTATTTCAGGGACTGCCAGGATAATCTGGGGTCTTGTAGATTTAGGCCCCCTTTGCTTTAGCTGCATATACTTTGCATAGATTAATTATTTTCCCTCCCTGTAGAAACTATTTAACTGTATCAAACTGAACCTCCTAAAAATAGCAGGTGGCATTATGATTAGCCCTATCATATCTTTGTAATAGGAATGAAGGCTACTATCATTTTTAATATTATCTCCCACAGCGTACATGTCATCTTCTCATGTTTCTCTAGATTAGGTTTAATTTTTTTTTAAATATTCGGCTATAGGTCAAAACAAAAAAAAAAAGCTTATCTGTTTGATCAACACTTTGGCATATCAGTATAAAAGAAGAATAATTCCTGGCGGCCTCCTATTTGTACAGCATGTGCTATTAATTTCCCCCTCATATATGCTTTAGAAGCCTCCCAGACCTTCTTCTGTGTTTCCAATATTTAATTTAAAGATTTGAGATGATCTGAAGGATTTATCTAGTAATAATGAAGTATTCATGCACCATCTAGCCCTCCCGCCTGCGTCCAGTCATACATAATTCTACCACCACATGGTGCGTATTTCAGAATATGATATTTTTTCTTGTCTTTTGTCATTAAAAGGCCCCTAGACCAGTCACCTGGTTAATGTTGCCTGCCAGTATTATCTCACACAATATCATTTATCTGATGTTGGTCCCCCTTATTACAGTAGGTGCAGCACTATCACATATTCCAGTAACTCTCCTGTTAATACTTGATTACATACCACCAGGTTTACAGTCCTGTTAACCAAAATCATTACACTATTTCATGCACTCAAGAACAAGCTATGAAAAATATTGCCTAGCTCTCCAGTTATAAATTTTACTGCCTGATCCTCATTTACTGTATGTGACCCTCATGCATAAAAAGAGCATCTACAGATAATTTTCAAATGTGCCAATGTTTTCCTTCTTTTAATACTCCGGCATAATACTTCTTATCATTTCATTGTGAATGCTTGAGTAATATTTTCATCATCTCTATACCTCCCTGAATCATCACTTAAAAATACCATATACCTTTACAAAACATGATCTTATAAATGAAAGAAACAAATAAGAAAACACATAGGGGGAACGAGCGCAAAAATAGACCTACATCCAAACCAGTAATTGTCTGTAGCTGCCAGATGCAGCTATAAAACAAACTAAAAATCTTCTCCGTGGGTTACTGTTCTTGAGATTGTATTTGATGGCAGCTTAAACAGGCCCAACTCCAGCCCCACAAGTCACATAAAGTCCATAACTTGTCTGTGGTTCTGTTATCCATAACATAATTCTGCTGTGGGGAAAGTACAACTACACACACACACACACACACACACACACACACACACACACACACACGCACACGCACACACACACTTTCACCTGGGCAGTTCTGGTCAGTGATAGACAGGTGTGAGCTTACAGAGAAAACCCAACAGGTGTTTTAATAAACAGCCTCCACAGGACGAGAGCTTTGATAAGATCACATACACACACACACACACACACACACACACACACACACACACACACACACACACACACACATAATGCCATTCATTTCATCTATAAAAGGATACTTAAAGAGTGCCAGGTGGTTGGTGTCACACTCCACCACCTGTGTCATCGCTGAGACCAGATGCTCCCATCCGTAAGTGGCACTCTGTATGTGTGTGTGTTTGTCTGTGGGTGTGTGAGACTGCAGGAACTTCACTCACCTAGAAATCATCTCACTTTATTATTGTACATGTGTCTGGAAGTGAATGTTTTTATCCTCTTCTAATAATAGGAGGTGTCTCATTAACGTAGAAAGATTTTCTCAGCTGCAACACTTCAGAACAGGCAGACTGTAACCAGAATATCTTAATGTGTTTATGGTCCAGGCACAGCGACGCACAGATATTTAGTTTGTCGTGACTGAATTATCTGCATTAATAAATGTTTCTTGTCTCCCCAGGTATGAAGGTATTACCAGAGGTGGAACACCAGAAACTGTCTATGCAAATAGTGTTTTGAGCAAAGCAGAGTGTGGGTTGTAACCTTTGTTCTTATTTGTGGTCGTGGTCATAAACCTGATGTGATGTGGAAAGCCTGACAGGAAGGAGCTTGGTGTTTCCCTGCTGGGACTGCTCGATGGGTCCCAACACCCCACAGTCCTGCCTTCAGCACCTCAGACTGGGTGAAGTCAAACATCCTCCTAGGGCTTTAGTCCTTCAGACAGTGTTACTATTGAGTGTGTCTGAAATATATACACATGCAACACATGTGTGTGAATCATGTCAGGCTGTCTTATTTCAGGCATCTCTGCCTGTGTGTCTATGTTCTGGGGTTTTTGCTGCCAATGTAACTGTCAATCAGTCTGTCTAACACTCCACAGCAAAAGGTTGAGTCAACTACTGTCAAAATGTGTGTGAAATTTGATATGAATGTTTATAGTGTCCAAAATATAAATCTTGAAATGCACAGACCTTGATATTAACGCCACAGTTTCAACTTCTAAACAGATAGTAAAAATACCTCATCCCTGCTCTGCTGTGGAGGATACCTTCATGATTTTAATGACACTGTGATCTTTCCTCTAAAGACAAACTATTACAGACACACTAGTATTTTTTGCCTGTTACTGTTAAATCATCAATACATTTGTGTTGTTTTGTTGTTTATTGGAATACAAGTGTAACAAACATTGCAACCTCTAAGGGATGCTAGAAGATCTGCTAATCTCTTTTTTCATATATATTTTTATCCCATCAGTTTACAGTGCACATGTGGGCATATAAGAAAACAGAGAGGCAAATGATCAGTATCTCAAACATGATTTTCTGTCCCAAGTATAATTATCCTATAAATCCCTTCTGTCTCTCCTGTTTTCTCACAACACTCGTGAGGCTTCGTTTTGGTTGCTTATGACTTACTGATCAATTCAGATTGATTCTGTTACCAACATTTGTTTTTAGTATTTGATTTCCAAGAAATTTATTCAAAATTTCTGGGGAGTTTCCAGGGAAGACTAATAGGCCTAATAATTGATCCAAATTTCAAACAGCGATAGTAGTTTAATTGTATATAACCTTTGTATTGTATATGATAATTGTAGGTTGTTAACATAGGACACAAGAAACAAGTTGTTCCATCCATCCATCCATCCATCCATCCATCCATCAACTACAGCTTATCATGGGGTTGCTGTGAAAGTGAAAAGTGAAAATAAAACTGACCAAAACACTGAACATACAATTGCATAAAAAAATCTAGTAAAATCTTAAAATAAACTGGAATTAACATATAACAAGTGATGATGAGTTCTTTGCAAAAGGGTTGTGGGAGTACATCTGACAAAACTGACTGGATCCTCTGTTCATGGTGCTAACCGTCTCACAGCTCAGTGTATTGTAAATAAAAGCGTGAATGCTGCTGAACAAAAAATCAACAGCACTCATGAAACAGTCTATTGGCATGTCCTTCACTCCAGCTTCAGCTGGTTAGACTAATGATCAGAGTGGAGCCTGATTTAATTTAGAAAGAGAGATGGGGGAGGTGTGTGTGTGTTCGTACTGTATGTAAGCAGTGAATGTATTGTGCACCTAAAGACAAAGTGGAGGTCATTTGTTCATCGGACATCTCAGCCCTAATTTGATTAATCTTGCCCCTATGGCACTGGAAGATCTAATCTAAACAAGGTGAAACAGGAGTTGGAAGGATACAAAACAGTCTCACGCACACACACACACACACACACACACACACACACACACACACACACACACACACACACACACACACACACACACACACAGACACACACTCACAGACACAGACACACATGAACACAACGTCTATTGAAGGCTGGCCGATATGAAGTATGAGTGTCAGCTGTGTGTATCTACCATGGTGACATAAAGAGGAACAATGATGGACAGTGAAGGTTGACAATCTCCACTGATTTGTTTCTGTGCTTAAGCCCACCAAGGTCACTGACACCAGGGTTTGACAGTGATGACATTCAATCAGGACACATGTGATCCTGACTGAACACACCTGAAGGAAACATCTCCCCTGAATCTTACATGCAACCTGTGTGAATCTTTGTGAAAACTTTGTCAGAACCTCAGGAGTAGGTTCCTCAAAGGTACAAAACTTTAAATGAGTGTCTGAAGTGTCTGAAGAAATGTGCTGTTATATTGAGGAGATCAGGATTCAAGCAGAAGCATTTCCTTTAATAAAATAAGAAGGGCATGTCTAAAAGTTCGATCAATAATCGATAAATAACATAAGGACAGGTCCTTCAGTTATATATCCTTCAGGTCCTTCAGTAAGAAGTTCATTTACCATCTACTCTGTAGTTCATTTCCTAAAATATTCCACCTACACCACCTTGAACACATTCACAAAAAAGTTCTCCGTCTCTGTCTGTGTTTGAAAAAGTCGATCTCACCCTGGTCAGCTCTCTAATCAATAACATCCTGATATTACTGGTGAGGTATCCCTCTCAGCTGCAGCCGGACTGAGATAGGAAGCTGGAAGAGGGAGAGAGTTGCTGTTGTTCCATTACAGACCTGTGATTAATATCCACTCTAGAAAAAAAAAAAAACAGATACATTTTTACCTGACCTTACCTAAGTGTAAGTAACCTAACCATGAAGCACATTAGTCCAAGTAGCGTGTCATCCATCAGGTGTTTCAGCCATGCTTCACAGTCTGGCTGCATGTGGCTACCATAAACATGAATTGATTTTCTCATGTAATTAAATAATATGTTTGATTCAAAGTCTCTGCTGCAAGGTTTAATTGAATCCACTGAACTATTAAGATCATGAATATAAATAGCATAATACTACTTGGTTTTTAATAGATATCTGAGGTACTTTTGCATAAAAGTCGTGGTTTAAATGAGCATTATATGATTTGTATTATCAAAAAAAAAAAAAAGATAATAGTTGCAGCCCTTGTAGAGATAATTTGTGATTGAGTGTTCAGTCACACTGAGAACAGAAAGCAGTGTGGTGAAACTACTGTTTTTATGTTCAAGACTGAATAATGTTTACTCTAACTCCAATATGGTATAAAATCCTAAAAGTGCAATGAATGAACCCATGACAACCGACCCAACCCAGGGTCAGATAGGCAGCCATGCAAAACAGCTGAAAGCTCCAGAGTAAGCTAATAAGTGACCCCTGAGTGAAATGGTGTTACTGTATGTGAATTGGTTTTACGCTGTTTACACTGTGCTCAGATGCATTTTAACCAGGCAGCTGGCAAAGTTCTCAGCTTACTCCCTTTTAAAATCTCTGTGTTGTTATCATCTTCTCATCCGATCTCCATCTCTCTCTTCTCTGTCCCTTCAGTCTGAGATAAACTGTCCCTCAGTCTTCCTCTCTGTGTGCAGACTCTGCTCTGGTGCAGGCATTAGCTCCTAAATTACTGTGGCTTTTCCTCAGACACAAATAATGTTGTTCTCTTCATAAGGAAGCAGCCGGCAGCAGGGAGGGATGGAGGACAGATATGATGTAAACCGAAGACACCAGATTAAGCTCAGGATTAGCTATCGATCTTTCACTCAAACAGTTTTCTTTTTATTACACTCTATTTCGTTTTCTCTCGCTTTATTTCTACATATATTTCACTGCTTGCTGTCTGGTTTCACGCTGACATGTCACAGACCAAAAGGCGATAAAGTCAGGTCAAAAGTAAGAACTGATTGCATGTCCTTCAGCTAATGAAGCCATGTCTTATCCAATCATCAGCAAAGATCTGGCTGTCTGGGTGCTGACAAGGAGGGAAGGCTGTAATTGAAATTGACCAATTGGCCATCTGCTCTGTCGAAACATGCTCTCACACTTCAGATAGTTGTGCAATGGCAGAGAACAGATATTTGTGCTTTTTGCTCTGAGTTGTAGAATTACAGTATCCCAGCATCCTTTGTACCAAAGGCAGATAAAGGTCAGAATCCATCTATTTTCTGTGAAGGCTTGTTTCTTTATCGTCAAGGTTTTTGTTTTTAGCTCGGTTTATTTGATTCTTGCACAAAAGATCAAAAGGTTGGCAATATTTTATGTTTTTGTTTTTGCCAATAAATCTAACAAAAAGACCAGAAAGTCAGAAAAGTATTAGTCCACCTCTCTGTATTTTATGACAACTCACTCTCTCTGGGCTCAGCTCAGTCCATTGGTGTCTACTGAAGATGTCAGTCTTTAAAAACAACTCATAAATATGTGGGATTATTATTATGTTTTTTTTTTTTACTGAGTCAGAATAAACTACAGTGTGTGTTCATGGCAATAAAGGAATATGTTACGCAATATAAGCGTGACTCACTGATGTGTAGCTCTATGGCACAGAGGGATAGGATATTTCAAGATGTTTATACACACACAATATGTCTTAGTTGGAAACAGTCATTGGTCTTTTTATTGGTTTATAGGGGAAAAAAAATGAATATATCACCAGAATTATTTTGTCAGACAGTAGTTTCCACTCAGTTTTGGTGAAAGGATTTAATCATTATATCTTGTGTATAGTGCGTCATAGTGAAAAACAGCTATGTCCTGTCATACAATCTTCCAACAAAAAGGAAACTAGGTCTGAATTTTAGTTCTACAACTGACAACTTGACTACGAGGATCACGTAGTGCAAAACGACTTCGTCTTTCAATTACGTGGCCTTGCAACACTAAATATAAAACCAAATTAACATCATCTTTAGGTGTGACATCACCCTCCGCACACATGCTGCTCACCAACACTCCCTCTAAAAAATCCTACTCTTGAAGAGTTTCAAATAAAGAAGAAAAAAAAAAGCAGAAAAATATCAAGTACTGCCTGTTTTCCTTCACCTGCCAGTTAAAGAACCGTCCTTGTCCAAATCAAAAGAGGTGAGCAGAGACAGGGCAGATGCTGTGAATAAAACATCAACTCAGCAAGCAGTCGGCCCAGCACAGACAACCCTACCCTGTTCTCCCAAGGTAGGAATTCATGCTGCATCTCCTCCTTTTCACATCCCCTGACAATTTGATTATAAAGTAAAATATAACAGAAATTGGACATTTCTCAATCCTGGAGATCAGGTAGTTGGATGGCAGCAGAGAGTGCGGTGAGCAAGACAGGCGAGCTTTTCAATAACAAGGCCCACCTCAGTGCCTGACTAATCCTGACACAGGCGAGAGAAGCCCTTAGGAAAGAAGACTGGCCCTGATTCATGCTGGGTCTCCCCCGGGGTGAGGGGCTTTTGAATTGGACTTGATCCCCAGGTGGTAATGGACCCTGTGAATTTCAATTGAAGCTCAAAGGATTAGGAAGAAGCTGAGATTTTCTCCAGTGAGATTTCTCATGCATGCTGCAGAGAGTTTCAGCAACTTCCACACTTGACTGATGTAGGACCTTTTCCACAATACAGGACACGTGTTTTTATCCTAGTACACAACATTTAGAACCTACAATAGAGCATTGAGACCAGCTTTTTTTTTAGTATTTTCAGAACAACATATGCAATAACAATGCTCAAGAATTTGAAACAAAAGTCATGGCATTACAGCCTTACAATCATAAGGCTGTAATTTTTAAGAAAAGATGTAATCTCACCAGAAAAATTTAATATTAGAAGACTATGGTCACACTAGATCAAAAAGAAAACATCTTCTGTTATGATAAAGTTGGTTGATTGATTGGCCTATTGACATTGATGTTAATGTTAATGACATGTTTGATACAGTGTGAATACACAGTTATGGTAGAACCTCACACGGTTGATTTGAATGACTTTCATACTATTTTATTCTGGCTGTGCGCTAATAGAGGACATGCTTAGATAACTCGGATCAATAGTTTTGTTTATTGTATTGCTCCTCTCAGCCACTGAATATGCATTTTGATTTACTATCATCTGATTATCAGTGTAATACTGTGAGGTTCATACTTGTTTGCTCCCACAAATCATTGTAGCTGGTTTGTGCCATATGCAGCATTTGTATTTGCATCAATTAAGCGAAGGACTCGCTGATAAATTTTGTACCCAGTGAAACCAGAAGTCTAGATACTGGGGCAGAC